>NW_028270167.1:27095751-27749501 GCF_037043375.1 Chiloscyllium plagiosum | reverse complement strand
GTAGCTCAAATCCTCCAACCCTAACGTCCTTATAAATATTTTCTGAACATCCTTCCGATAGATAGGAGACCAAAATTGCATGCAACATTTCAAAAGTGGCCTAACCAATGTCCCATACAGCTGCAACATGACCTCCCAACTCCGATACTCAATGCTCTGACCAATAAAGGTGAGCATATCATATGCCTTCTTCAGTACCCTATCTATCTGTGACTCCATTTCCAAGGAGCTATGGACCTGCGCTCCAAGATCCCTCTGTTCAACTCCCCAGGACCTTACCATTAAGTGGATAAGTTTCTAAAATGCTGCACCTCACATTTATTTAAATTAAACTCCATCTGCCACTCCTCAGCCCATTGGCCCATCTGATCAAGATCCCATTATACTCTAAGGTAACCTTCTTCGCTGTAAACTACAAGTCCAATTTTGGTGTCATCTGCAAACTTACTAACAAACCTCCAAAGTTCACATCCAAATCATTTACATAAATGACGAAAAGCAGTGAACCCAGCACCAATCCTTGTGGCACACCACTGGTTACAGGCCTCCAGTTGAAAAGTAACTCTTCACCACCACCCTCTATCTTCTACCTTTGAGCCAGTTCTATATCTAAATGGCTAGTTCTCCCTGTATTCCATGAGGTCTAACCTTGCTCAACAGTCTCCCATGGGGAACCTTGTTGAATGCCTTATTGAAGTCCAAATGTCCACTGCTCTGCCCTCATCAATCCTCTTTGTTACTTCTTCAAAAAACTCAATCAAGTTCATGAAAAATGATTTCCCATGCACAAAGCCATGCTGACTATCCCTAATCAGTCCTTGCTTTTTCAAATACATGTATATCCTGTCCTTCAGGATTCCCTCCAACAACGTTCCCACCACTGATGTCAGGCTCACCAGTCTATAGTTCATTAGCTTTTCCTTACCACCTTTCTTAAACATTTCCACTTCAAAGACTTACTACAATTTAAGTGTAAGATTCTAAAGTTTGCGTATGTTCATGTGTAGAATCAAATAACATTCTAAATTAACGCATTGTTTCAAAACTTAATGTCAATTTCTGACCTCATAAGTGGTCATGTGACTTGCAGTAGTCTGGTTCTTTATATTACTGTCCAGCCACAACAATCAAAAAGTTATTACTCCTGAACTTCCTATATCAAACCACGTGCCTAAAACAGTGTGTTGTTTCTGTGTTGCGTCCGAGAGGTTGAAAGTTAGTGGTAAAGGTAAAGTGACCACAGTCCCACTAGCCCATTAGACTGCTCTCTCATTATGGAGAGTCGACTGCTGGTGGTTTAACCTGAGGGTCACCATGTCTCAGGTGAGAGGATGGTCGAGAAAGAGGGTCCTCAATGGTAACATCAGTTTGCATGGGAATTGAACCCACACTGTTGGTGTTACTCTACATTGCAAATCAGTCATTGAGCCAATTGAGCTGACCAACACACAAAACTTTCATGGACATTTTAGTTCTCTCAAATTACTTGTGCTGTTTTTCTGTTTTTAAAATGAATTGTTTTTTATGGCCATTTATTGAAGCCAATTTTCCTTTTAACCCGGTGAATAATGTTTTAATTTCAAGATCAATCTGTTCTGACATGTTTGACACACCTGTTCAGCAGGTGGGGTTTGAGCCTGGTGCTTCGGGCCCAGAGGTCGGGACTGTCAATGCACCACAAGACCCGTCACTCCCTCAGTGAGCAATTTATAATTTCTATCTTACACTTTGCCATAATTTTTTTTTCTAAAAGCTGTTCCTTTTCTCAAAGATACTATGTCCTTGGTTTTTCTCAGAGGGGTAATAAACCACTCTCGGTGCCAATTAGACTGGTTTGGTACAGAGATTAAAGGGGATTGAGAGGCCTTTTTGTTTATATGTAAACATATGAGACTTCAGGCCAAAGTGGTCATGTTTTAGAAGTAAGTGAGGACTGCAGATGCTGGAGATCAGAGCTGAAAATGTGTTGCTGGAAAAGCGCAGCAGGTCAGGCAGCATCCAAGGAGCAGGAGAATCAACGTTTCGGGCATGAGCCCTTCTTCAGGAATCATTCCTGAAGAAGGGCTCATGCCCGAAACGTTGATTCTCCTGCTCCTTGGATGCTGCCTGACCTGCTGCGCTTTTCCAGCAACACATTTTCAGCCATGTTTTAGAAGTGACCTGTACAATGAAAGGAGAGTGGTCAGCTAGCTGAGCAGTTTAGTTCAGTCCAGAACTAGTTGGGAGTTCAACAGTGAGCTGTGTGGAAACAAACTCTCTCTCTCTTTCTGCCCTTCTAACTTTATCCTATAAGCATCTGTTCCATTTTATAACTGTGTTTCAAGACGGTTTGCTTATTTGGAAGTTGTGCATATTCGGAACAGCATAATTAAGTCTAGTTTGGATAGACTGAGTTCTGTTGGAGTTCTTTTTTTCTGTTCTTTGTGTTTCATTGTGTAGTTTTGTGAATAATTTTTTTGTCTGTTTTAAAACTTGGTCATCAACCTAGCTAACTTACTCCGGGTAATTTTCACTGTACGCTTACAGAAATAAATTGCAAAGTTATGGTCTGGGCAGCCAGCTTAAGAATGTTTTGAGTGGTCTGGCCTAGCCCAGAACAATATTTAGAATTAGATTATAATCAGTCTTTCTTAATATTTTCTAAACTTTGTGGCAGATGGTTATACTATGTCTTGTTATTGTTGGAAGCTATGAATGTAGCATGCTTTGGAGCACCATCCACCCAATCTCATGATCTTCTGAATCAAACAGTTTGCTCAGGTTGAGGAATGCAACAAAATCTTCCTGGTGGTGCTGTCGGCATATTTCTTGAATTTGTTTGGCAGCAAAAGCCTGTCAGATATTCCTCTGGAAGGTGTAAAACCACAGTTTGTTTCTCAGCTATAGGAAGGAGTTGATCCATGTGAGTGTAACATCAGGATTTTCAATGCAATGATCATAGGGAAAATACCTCCATCATTTCCATAGCAGCATTTATCTTGCATCTTAAAGACAGTTGGAACGATTATATTCCTGCAGCTTGGACAGGGTAGAAGATTTTGTTGTTTTCCTTCCAAAATCATAAGGTTAATGCATGGAGTCTGAATGTGAGCAAAGCCCACCTGCTTTTAAAACCTCAGATGGATTAACGTTTCACTGCAGATTTTGTTCGCATTTGATTGCATGTTGCAGCTCACCAATCAATGGAGATTATTTCCTGGCACAGGGGGCTAGCCTGAAGCGTGCCATTGCTCTGTAGCGATGTACGGTTGAAAAGCTAGTGAAATAGTTCATTGAAGCATAGAATCCCTTCATTGTGGAAGCAGGCCACTCGGCCCACGGAGTCCACGCCAACCCTCCGAAGAGCATCCCACCTAGACGAAGCCCTCCCTTATCCTGACAACCTGGCATTTCTGGGCTTATGCCCGAAACGTCGATTCTCCTGTTCCTTGAATGCTGCCTGACCTGCTGCGCTTTTCCAGCAACACATTTTCAACCTGGCATTTCTCTTGACCAATCCACCTGACCTGCATATCTTTGGACTGTGGGAGGAAACTGGAGCACCCAGAGGAAACCCACACAGACTTGGGGAGAACATGCACACAAACAGTCTCTCAAGGGTAGAATCAAAACCGGGTTCATGGCACTGTGAGGAACCACTGAGCCACTGTGCTGTCCAGTGGCATACTCTTTCCGATTATGACATTGGCAAGATTATGTATTAGCTGCAGGAGCAGAAATAGGTTAAAAAAGGCTATTCGGCCTTCCTTGTTTTCTCTGTCATTCTGTATGAGATCATGGTTGATCTGGTAATCCTTAACTCCACTTCCCTGCCTTCTCCTTGTTTTTGTTGCTGATCAATAATCTGTCTATCTCAGCCTCGAAGCTAATTCCAACTCAGCCTCAACGTCTGTCAACGGTAAAGAAGCCCACACATTCACCACGCTTGAGATGTAGGTTTTTCATATTTCTGTCTTAAATAGGTGACACCTTATTCTGAGATTATACCCTCTGATCCAAGACAGGACACAAGGGCCCACAAGGGCAAACAACCTCTCGGCTTTGACCCTGCCAAGACCCCGATAAATTTTATACATTTCAATAAGTTCTCATCCTTTTAAATTCAGGCTCAATAGTTGAATGAAACATAAGAAGAAGTATAGTTATGACTTTCCAAAATCCATCAGTCAACTATTTCTAACAAATCAGCACATTATTCTCATTTTCGACACTGACTGATATGCATTCTATGACCAGTAACAGCTCAATTTGTCAGCAGAGAACTTTCCATCTAGATTTGCACTGAATCTGACAACAGGACTTTTATTTTAAATGATGGGTTGGTTAATTTACATGTCCAATCAGATATCTTGGCTGTTTATGTTTGAAAGTCAAATTAATTTGATTGAGGTGAATGCTTGAATATTCAAAAAGTCAGGCATATGCAAAGTGGTTTAATTACAGCTATGTTTTTGCTGCACTATTTATACAGCAAGCTCCAAGCTGCTGAACAGTTACTTTTACTTTGCTCTGGATTCAGTTTGCTCATCTAATTTTGAGCTAAAATGTATTTTCAGTCAGATGAAAGGCAGCGATATTCAGTCTCAACATACATGGTGGGGAGGAACTGGCATAAATGATCAATTATTAGATATATTTCTGAACAGAGCAGATGGCGAGGAACTGCAATCTCATTGTGAAGGAAGAAAATTCACATCATAAATGTGAAGGTGGGACTGAGAGAGAATGCTGGTGGTACATCTAATGTGAATTGCAATCAGTGAAGTGCGCCATTAATTCTGTCAGCCATTCAAGGTCATCGAAAGGCAAGTGGAGTTTTGAGCATGATGGACCTTTCTCTGATACTCGAAGGGAAATTAAATTAGGGAGTGACGGACCCATCCCACATAGTGGATCCAAAATACCATATTTGATGAAGAATGATCACACCTGCTGTTATAGCATTTAGAAAAATCAAGAATGTTTATCAGTTGTATCCGTTGTGATGTGTTCTATTAATGATCCCTGTAGTTTCTAGTTTGAATGTGTAGTTGGCTATTTACTTTACATTGCTCCTTGATGTGTCCTCTTTAGGTACTGTAAGACGGTGCTGGTATAATGATCAACTAATATCCTTCTGGTGTTGGAAAATATTCTAGTATAGTAAATGTTGTATATTCTGTAAATTTTCAGCAACATTTAGATTTGTGCTTACCTCTGGAGTACTCTGAGTCATGGTTAAGCATCGTCTGGGTATCCTCTCGGAACATAGAACATAGAAAAGTACAGCTCAGAATAGGCCCTTTGGCCCATGATGTTGTGCCGAGGTTTAATCCTAATATAAAAGAGAATAAGTTAACCTACGCACCCCTCAACTCACTGCTATCCATGTGCATGTCCAGCAGTCGCTTAAATGTCCCTAATGACTCTGCTTCCACCACCACAGCTGGCAATGCATTCCATGCATTCACAACTCTCTGCATAAAGAACCTACCTCTGATATCTCCTTTATACCTTCCTCCTAATATCTTCAAACAACTCCTCGTACCAGTCAATCTTGCCCTGGGGAAAAGTCTCTGACTATTGACTCTATCTATTCCACTCATTATCTTATATACCTCAATCAGGTCTCCTCTCTTCCTCCTTCTCTCCAGATAGAAAAGTCCGAGCTTATTCAACTTTTCTTCATAAGGCAAGCCCTCCTCTCCGGGCAGCATCCGGTAAACCTTCTTTGCACCCTCTCCAAAGCCTCCGTATCTTTCCTATAGTAGGGTGACCATAACTGGACACAATATTCCAAGTGTGGTCTCACCAGGGACTTGTGGGGCTGTAGCAAAACCTTTCAGCTCTTAAACTCAATCCCCCTGTTAATGAAAGCCAAAACACCATATGCTTTCTTAACAACCATATCCACTTGGGTGGCAACTTTGAGGGATCTATGTACTTGCACACCCAGATCCCTCTGTTCCTCCACACTGCCAAGAATCCTGTCTTTTATCCGATATTCAGCATTCAAGTTCGACCTTCCAAAATGCATCACTTCGCATTTATCCAGGTTGAACTCCATCTGCCATTTCTCAGCCCAGATCTGCATCTTGCCTATGTCGCGCTGCAGCCTGCAATAGCCCTCTATACAATTGATGACACCTCCAACCTTTGTGACATCTGCAAACTTACTAACCCACCTCTCAAACTCCTCATCCAAGTCATTTATAAAAATACGAAGAGCAGAGGCCAAAGAAAGGATCCCTGCGGACCCCACTCAACACTGACCTCCAGGCAGAATACTTTCCATCTACAACCACTCTCTGCCTTCTGTCAGCCAACCAATTCTGAATCTAGATAGCCAAATCTCCCTGTATCTCATACTTCCAGACTTTATGAATGAGCCTACCATGGGGAACCTCATCAAATGCCTTGCTGAAGTCCATATACACCACACCCACTGCTCGATCTTCATCGACCTGTCTTGTCACCTCCTCAAAGAACTCAATCAGATTTGTGAGGCATGACCTGCCCCTCACAAAGCCATGCTGACTGCCTTTAATCACACTATGCTTTGCCAAATAGTCTCAAATCCTATCCCTCAGAATTCTTTCCAAAACTTTGCTGACCACAGACGTAAGACCAACTGGTCATTAATTGCCCTATTTCCCTTCTTGAAAAGAGGAACAACATTCGCCTCCTTCCAATCCTCCGGTACGACTCCCGTGGAGAGTGAGGAGGCAAATATCCTCGCCAGCAGCTTCTCAACCTCCTTTCTCACTTCCTGGAGCAGCCTGGGATAAATCTGGTCTGGCCCTGGGGACTTATCAATCTTAATGTTTTCCAAAGTTTCCAGCACATCAACTTCATCAATCTTGATCTGGCCAAGACTGTATCCCAGCTCCTCAAAGTTTTCATATACAACAAGTTCCCTTTCCTTGGTGAAAACCAAAGCAAAAAACTCATTTAGGGCTTCCCCTATCTGCTCAGACTCCACACACAAGTTCCCTCCGCTATCCCTGATCAGTCTTACCTTCTCCTTGATCATTCTCTTATTCCTCACGTATGAGTAAGAATGTAAAGGTTCATTACTGGAATTCATGTATTCACACTATTTCGGTGAATTATTCCCAATCCATTTGGTGGTATCTGTTTTTCTTTTGATGTCTCAGTTGATATACAGATACAATATCCAGGACTAAAACTTCTATGCTACTTAAACCGCAGTATTTCCGACTAAATATCACATTTCAGTTTTAATTGATACAGCCCAACAGTTAATGTCAAGCTCTGAAATAAATGGAGAATTTGAGTCATATGTTTCAAAATATGTGCATTTGATCCATGACTCAAAAGTAAAGGAATTAGCCAATTGTAATCTCCATTATTTCCCTGCTGAGTCTTGACACCCTGAGCATCTTTCACATTTACAAGCCTCAGGTTGCAAGAATATGGAGTCATCTCCAATATCACTGGGAGGAGAAAGTTGCATAATAGTATTACCACCTTGAAGCTTCCCCTTGAAGTCGCACACTGTCCTAAGATGAACATATATTGTGGTTCCTTCTTGGATCAAAATCCTGGAAAGTCAATTTGAAAAGAAAATGGAATGGGCAATTGAGAAAAATAAATTTGTCACACTACAGACATGGAGCTTTGAAATAGGCCTTCTGGATTTGCCTGTAAGAGCTGACAAGGGCATCATGGGCTTAATTGCCTTTGTATTTGCTGTAATATCTCTATAATGTTGTTGTGGGTGTACCTACAGCACTTGGACTGCAGTCGTTCGACAAGAAGGCTCTTCACTACCTTCCCAAAGGCAATTAGAAATAGACAATAAATGGCCACCTTTTTTATTGATACTCAATCACCACTAATAATTTTGAAAAAAAACACTGAATGCGGAAACAGAATAATAGAAATGCACTAGATCATCGGGGATCCTAAATTCAGGAGGCACAGGAATGCATTGGAGTGAAGTTAATTAATGGAAGTCCAAAAGAAATGGAAGAAATAATAGGAAGACCTGGAAAGTTTGAAAAGTAATGAGAGGCAGTATTATGAACACACATATCTAACTGCTCAATGCCTTTAATATTCATTACCGTTGATTTGCACCTAACTACCAAATGATTTGCTTGTGTTGTAATTCAGAAGCAGAGCATTAATGTCTCAAACCAGCCATAACTCTCAACAATCAAATCTGTTTTTGCAATTTTAATTTATTTGCAGTTGACTGGGAGAGAGGAAGGAAAATTAAGAAAACTGCTGAGTTCCACAAGAACAACATTTTGAATTAATTGATCTCCAGTTGTCCAAAGCAATGTTTGTTAAAATGGTTAGTGCAGAGTACATCCCGCTCACAGTTGGAGAAACAATTTTGATGGAAGCCTGGAACAGATTTTAGCAGGATTTGCTTTGCCCAGACACGTGTTCTGACTGATTGTGTTCTAATTCACGTAGATTGACTCTCTGCCTATCCGCTGTCTCCACTACTGGGCTGAATTTTACAGCCTGCACGCCAGTGTGTTGAGAAACAGTGGCAGGCTAACAAAAAATATTGTTGGGTTTCCTGCACATCCAGATTCCTGTCTCCCATTTTACTGGAGGTGGGGATGACATCAAGCAATTGATGGCCACTTAACGGTCGCTGTGATTTCACATGCTGTTGGTCAATATGAAGGAGTGCATTTAAGTTGATAGGATGGCAGTGTTCACTATGTGGGCTGGACTGCATGGTTATCATATTTGAGAATCCCCTGTTCCGATTTGGGGCAATCAATATCATAGCTGACCCCCATTTATCCCTTCCCAAACAATGTCTGATTGCAGAAGGTTTACTTTGCTTGATGCATTTCAATTGCCTCTCCTATCTATTATGATCCTTTTTTTCTGCTGAATTTTTTTCCTTTTAATTTTAAGCAGTAGTGTGAAACATTTGTGGACATAACAGGGAAATGTTAACTTCAGAAGACTTTGAGTAAGATGATCAGAGTCAGTTGAAGATTTGAGTCGGATGACCCAGTTCTGAGAGCAGTGAAGCAGATATTGATGTTCAATAGACTTTTCTGAAGCATGATGGTACTTAATGAACTAATTTTGAACACTAAAATGCACATTGACTTGCTAGGACTGAAAGAACAATGTGAATTTTATGCAGGTCAAATGAGTTGGTCCCTTTCTTCACTAAAGGATATTGCTTTGGAGTTTGGGCAGTTAGACTCAATCTAAATGGGCATTGGTCTCAAAAGCAAAAATAAAAATTGTGGAATAAATTGGCAATTTCGGTGAAGAAGGTCAGCGGAGAACTGATGTGAAAAATATATTATCTCATTTTGGCATTTGACTGAGCTTTCTGACATTGGTACAGTGGATGAGAAGCCTTCACATGATCTTTGATTGAGGATTGTTTGATTCAGACAGTGAATGCCAAACATATTTGTTTTTCACCTTCTTCACTTTGAACACAAAGACAACCAAAAAATAGTTGTATGCTGAAAAGGTTGACTTGCATGTGCTACGTAACCTGTCCATCTGCATCTCACCTTTAACATTTAAATTTTATATTTAACGCATTGTACATACTTGTTAAGTAACCCAGAGGAATTGAACCTTTCACAAATCCCTGGGCGAGCTAATTTTTTTTTGAAGCTGCTGACATTTTGCCTGAGCCTCGGTCACTCACAGAATTACAACCAATTGATTTGCCAGTCAGATCACTGAGTGATTGATTGACATTGGCAGTTACGCAAGACCATCTGGTATCAGTTATGAAAGCAGATTTTCAGGAAGTATCACCAGCAGTTTGACAAATGCAATATGCAAATGAAATGCGAAGAATGTAATGATCTGATACAGAAACAGTTGGATGACATTTGAACATATTTACATAGCGAAGGCATTTTATTGTAAAACATGCAACTAATTAACCATCAGAATTATGGATTTTCCTTTACTTTTAATCAAATTAAATCTTGTGTTCCATAACTATACTGTTTAAACAAATGATATTATGCAATATAAAATTGTATTCCAGTTTCTGTCTTCATTCAGTGCCTATGTCCCAATCTTTATTTTAATATATGTAACATGTACTGCATTACTTCCAGGTTAGCTGTTTGAAACAATTCTTCAATGTAATTGATTGCTTAGCCAATTTGATGACTTCACTGTTGCTGGATGTCTGGAGATCCCAGTTGAGCTGATGCCAGATTTTAAACAAAATCTAGGAAAAGGTGGAATTCATGTCAGAAAGTTCGCTAAATCTTTTAGATAGGTTTTTTAAAGGTTGCTGGTGAGCGCTGTTATTTAGTCAGTGACCAGAAGGTCAGGCCAGTTATTTTTAATGTTCCTGGCTGTGAGTCCTGTACTTAAATTAATACTCTTAATCACTTGTTTTGAGTATGCAATATGTACTTGGAATACATACAAAAAAAAATTGGAAGGGTGGTTTGCAAAGGGCAGAACAGCCTGGATTCTTTTTGTTTGTGTTTTATCAAATAGAGTTAATGATCAGTAAAATTAATGACTGAAATTTATATGGACGTCAAATGAAAATTTGAAACAAAAGACAGTTGTTGTAAATGGTTCTCTTTAGTAAACAACATAATACATAAATTTGGTAGAGTTCTTTGCTGAAGTGACCAGGAAGGTGGTTGAGGGCGTATGTGTTTTTCCAGCACCACTCTAACCTTGACTCTGATCTCCAGCATCTAGGGTGGCACGGTGGCTCAATGGTTAGCACTACTGCCTCACAGCACCAGGGACCTAGGTTCGATTACAGCCTTGGGCAACTGTCTGTGTGGAATTTGCACATTCTCCCTGTGTCTGCGTGGGTTTCCTCTGGGTACTCCAGTTTCCTCCCACAGTCCAAAGGTGTGCAGGTCAGATGAATTGGCCTTGGTAAATTGCATGGTTAGGTGCATTAGTTAGAGGGAAATGAGTCTGGGTGGGTTACTGTTCAGAAGGTCGGTGTGGACTTGTTGGGCCGAAGGACCTGTTTCCACATTGTAGGGAATCTAATCTGCAGTCCTCACTTTCGCCGAGGTAAACATAGGTCTGTATGGATCCACGTGGGAGGCTCTCTGGAAGTTTAGATCACATGAAATCCAAGGGGAGCTGCCAAATTGGATACACAATTGGCTTGATGTTAGGAAGCAGAGGTAATAGTGGAAGGATGCTTGTCGGAATGGAGGCCTGTGACTAGTGGAGTGTCTCAGGGGTCCGTGCTGTGCCCATTGCTTTTCGTTATCTATATCAATGATTTGGATGAGAATGTACAAGGCATGATTAGCAAGTTTTCAGATGACACTAAAATAGGAGGTATAATAGAGGAAGGGTATTAGAAATTGCAACAGAACCTTGATCAACTGGGGAAGTGGGCCGAGAAATAGCAAATGAAGTTTAATATCGATAAGTGTGAGGTCTTACATTTTGGATAGTCAAATCAAGGTAGGAATTTCATGGTGAATGGTAGGACTTAAGGAGTGTAGTGGAACAGAGAGACCTTGGAGTTCAGATGCACACTTCTCTGAAAGTGGAGTTACAGGTAGACAGGGCAGTGAAGAAGGTTTTTGGCACATTGGCCAAAACCTTCGTTGTTCAGGGCATTGAGTATTGAAGTTGGGAAGTTATGTTGCATTTGTACAGGACATTGGTGAGGCTGCACTTGGACTATTGAGTTCAGTTTTGGTCACCTTGTTATAGGAAGGATGATATTAAACTAGGAAGAGTGCAGAAGAAATTTACAAAGATACTGCCTGGACTCAATGGTCTGTGTTACAGGGAGAGGTTAGACAAGCTAGGACTTTTCCTTTAGAACACAGGACACTAAGGAGGGGAACTTATAGAAGTTTATAAGATCATGAGAGGCATGGACAGGGTGGATACACTCAGTCTTTTTCTTAGGGTTGGGGAATCACGGACTAGAGGGCATCAATTTAAGCTTAGAGGGGCAAGAATAAGAGGGAACCTGAGAGGCAACATTTTACACAGAAGATGGTACATATGTGGAATGAGCTGCCAGGGGAAGTGATTGAGGTGGGTACATTAACAAGTTTAAAAGGCATTTGGACAAATACATGGATAGGAAAGGGTTAGAAGGATTTGGGCCAAGTGCTGGGAAATGGGGTTAGCATTGAGGAACATTTTGGTCAGCATGGACCAGTTTGGGTCAAAGGGCTGTCTCCATGCTGTAGGTCTCTATGACTCTCTAATAAGTGACTTGTCAAAGGCACATAAGCTATATCAGTAAGATGTGAAGAGGACATAAGGAGGCTTAAAACAAGATAAAGATGGGTCAGGTTTGTTGGCAAATGGAGTAAAATGTAGGAAAACTGAAAGTGTCCATTTTTGCAAGCAGAATTAAAAAAATTGCCTAAATGGTGAGAGAATACAGAGCTCTGAAATGCAAAGACATGCAGGTTTCCTCATGCATGAATCACAAAATGTTTGGATTCAAATACAGTGAGTAAATAGGGAAAGCAAATAGAATGTTATCATTTATCACAAGAAGACTTGAATACAAAAGGAGGGAGTGGTTGGTCCAGTTATACAGATAATGTAAACACAGGTGAGACTGCACCCTGAGTATTGCATACAGTGTTGGTCACCTTATTTAAGGAAGGATCGAAGTATATTGATAGCTGTTCAGAAGAGATTAGAGAGACTAGTACCCGGAGTGAGCTGATGACAATGGTTGGGCAGGCAATTACATCCATTTGAGTTCAGAAGAATAAGAGGTGACCTGAATGAAACATGTAAAATCCTGAGGGATGTTGACAGGGTCAGTAAGGAGCCAATGTTTCCATTTATGTGAACATCTAGAACTGGGGTTCACTATTGAGTATTAGGGGTTGCACTTTAAAGCAGAGATGAGGTGATTGTGTTTTTCTCACTCGTAAGGATCTTCAGTCTTTGGAACTCTCTGCCTGAAAAGATGGTGATAGCAGAGTCTTTGGATACATTCAAGGCAGAGGTAGATAGGTTCTTGTTAAGCAAGTGGGTGAAAACTTGATGGGAAATGTGTATGAAGTTGCAATCAAATCAGCCATCATCTTATTAAATGGAAGAGCAATCTAGAAGAGATGAATGGCTGAGACCTCCTCCTTGTACATATGACCAATTTTTGTGAGATTTAACTTTAAATGTTAGAAGGTGCTTGCAGAGGTTGGAGAAAATTCATTTTTTTTGTGGCAGTAAAAAGAATAAATATGCTTTTTGTTTTGCTAGTCCTGATGATTTCACCATTGTATGATTCCTTGCAACTGGAAGTGCAGTATGGTGTTAGTTATTATCAATGTTCAAACATGGTCTATATTCACTTACCTAGCTTGGGCACTTTTCCATGTTCCCTTTAAGGAATATCTTATTTCCAGGTTAGTCTGTTATGGAAGACTGACAACATCTTTTATAACTTCAGCAGAGTTCAGAAACAATAGATATTAAATATAGGATTTAGGAGCAGGCCATTCAGCCCCTTGAGCCTCCACCACCCTTTAAATAAGACCATGCCTTTCACATTCCAATCAGCGCTGAATGGTTGCCCTGCTCAATAACAACCTATCTAACACCGGCTTCGACAATATTCAATGGCTTTGCCTCTATTGCCTTTTGAGGCAGAGTGCTCACACATTCCACTGAATCAATAATCCCTATTGTTCGATTACAAAACAAACGAATCCCGACTTTTGCTAGAGTAATAATTTTAAATGTCTGAAATCCATGCCGCACCTTTCAATTGGCAATAATTACACTAACACTGGAATAAAGACAAATAGCAGAGCATCTGGAAATCTGAAACAAACAAAACCAGAAATTGCTGGAAAAACTCAACAGGCTGGCAGCATCTCTTGAGTTGACATTTCCACTCTCCAGAGCTGTGACCCAGAAGCTGATTGCTGGCCATGGTGCTGAATTCAGCAGGAATGCACGTCCCAGGCTTCCTGTCAGTATTTAGGATATTTAAATCACAGCAATTGTGAAAAGGACCCACAAGACTGTTCCCAAAAGAAGCATAATGTGCATAAAAATATAGGATTTTTAAACCAAAAGTCAAGGTTGACTTATATAAACAACATATATGAAATGCTTCTCGAACTCAGCACCGCCTTCCTAACCTGCAATCATCTTCCTGACCTCTCTGCTCCCACCCACTCCGGCCTATCACCCTCATCTTGACCTCCCTCCACCTATCGCATTTCCAAAGCCCCTCCCCCAAGTCCGTCCTCCCTACCTTTTATCTTAGCCTGCTGGACACACTTTCCTCATTCCTGAAGAAGGGCTTATGCCCGAAACGTCGATTCTCCTGTTCCTTGGATACTGCCTGACCTGCTGCGCTTTTCCAGCAACACATTTTCAACATATATGAAATACCAAGGATTTTAAGACTAAATGCTGGTGATGACTCATACAAGCATTCAACTATCACTTGAGTAATTCATGGTTTTTGCATACAATCCCAAGCACAGAGAAGTAGAGTTCTAGTTCCAGCTAGGTTCAATCAAGTTGTTGCCATCAATGTACAGTGAAGGAATTTTAAAAACAAAAGCCACAAAATCTGCAGAAATTTTGTTAATAATTCTGTATTACAGCTTAATCGGTTTAACAAAAAAGAAAGACACTGATTTCAGTAAACTCTCACTGGAGTTACAATTTGGTGCTGCTCAGCAATTTCTGGACAGAAATTGCAAATAGCAATGCTTCTTGAAATTTCACAGGCTGGTCAAACCTTTAGAGGTTTAAAGCCCCCAGCTGTAATGCCATCCATGATGTATAGTTAACTATCTAATGTGTGCCAATTAGACTGGTGATCTCACAAAAGAATTGCCATCAGTGAATATTTTTGATGTAAGCATATTTCAGGTTGTGGATGGTGTCGTTCTGCAGCCACTTAAGACCAGCAGCAGCTTTGGAAGGAAAGATAATTCTTTGGAATATTAGAAATTTCATATATCCTGGCCATCATTATACACTATGGATATTTTTAAAAATATGTGTGTATGCATATAATTTATATTTGAACAGAGCTTTATGTAAAAGAGAAATTACATTGCAAATTATGATTTAAAGTTGTAATAAATTACGTCGACAAATGCATCAGATAAATTTGCATGGAACAATAGATTTTGTGGTTCAAGAACTCATTCATTTTCAGGAATTAGATAATGAATGTAATCAATCATCAATTTAAATTGGGTAGCAGTGTTGGAAGCCCTGCAGTGTTTCCTTCCCTGTTAGATGTTAAATTGTTTACTGCAGTGTGGTGTTACAGAAAAAGAGGACCACAGGTCAAAAACCTTTTTGCTAATTTTAAATACATCACTTAACTTCTTTAGTAGGCACTTTGCTATATTGCATTTAGCAGCAACATTGTAGTTCATTGTACTGAGTCAGGGGTTTATGGATCCCAGTCTCATCCTGGAAATTTAAGCAAAAAAATCAAGGTTGACAACCCTATCGCAGCACGGACAAAGGTGCCAAATTTAGGATGAGATAAATAAAGGCCAAATAACTATTGCAGATGGACATAAAAAAACCCCCATAGCATTCATTTCAAGAGGTGCATAAGCAGTTTCCCTGGTATCCTTATCAATATTCATTCTTCTCTTAGCATCGTAAAAGTGTATAATCTGATCATGATCACATTGATGTTTGTGGAATCTTGCTGTGCAAGTATTGGCTGCTGTGTTTATGATATTACAGCCACACTTCAAAAAATGCATTGGAACATATTAAAGCCACGAAAGGTGCTATATAAATGTGAAATGATTATTTTTTTCAGAACATATCTAATTGAAACTGCTTCCTCTAAATCTTTCATATTTTGGGTGGTATTTTAAAATTGACACATCATTTTTGACCATTGTTACATAGGACCAGGCTAAGGTTCTTCAGCTCCTTCAACAGGTTTTGCATTTAATTAAATCGTGACTGATCTTGCCTATCTTTGTTTTGCTTACTCAACAAATTCTGATTGATCCAACAGCCACAGATGCTTGGGAGTCTGAATTCCAGAGACTCTTACCCTTTCTGTGCAAAAATGGTTTTTGATTTGTCTTTTATCATGCCCATCTTCTCATTAAAAATGTATGCTTATAGTTATAGAGTCATAGAGATGTACAGCATGGAAAGAGACCCTTCAGTCCAACCCGTCCATGCCGACCAGATATCCCAACCCAATCTAGTCCCACCTGCCAGCACCCGGCCCATATCCCTCCAAACCCTTCCTATTCATACACTCATCCAAGTGCCTCTTAAATGTTGCAATTGTACCAGCCTCCACCACATCCTCTGGCAGCTCATTCCATACACGTACCACCCTCTTTGTGAAAAAGTTGTCCCTTAAGTCTCTTTTGTATCTTTCCCCTCTCACCCTAAACCTATGCCCTCTAGTTCTGGACTCCCCGACCCCAGGGAAAAGACTTTGCCTATTTATCCTACCAATGCCCCTCATAATTTTGTAAACCTCTATAAGGTCACCCCTCAGCCTCCAACGCTCCAGGGAAAACAGCCCCAGCCTGTTCAGCCTCTCCCTGTAGCTCAAATGCTCCAACCCTGGCAACATCCTTGTAAATCTTTTCTGAACCATTTCAAGTTTCACAACATATTTCCGATAGGAAGGAGACCAGAATTGCATGCAATATTCCAACAGTAGCCTAACCAATGTCCTGTACAGCCGCAACATGACCTCTCAATTCCTGTACTCAATACTATGACCAATAAAGGAAAGCATACTAAACGCCTTCTTCACCATCCTACTTACCTGCGACTCCACTTTCAAGGAGCTATGAACCTGCACTCCAAGGTCTCATTGTTCAGCAACAATCCCTCAGACCTTACCATTAAGTGTATAAGTGCTGCTAAGATTTGCTTTCCCAAAATGCAGCACCTCGCATTTATCTGAATTTAACTCCATCTATCACTTCTCAGCCCATTGGCCCATCTGGTCCAGATCCTGTTGTAATCTGAGATAACCCTCTTCGCTATCCACTACACCTCCAATTTTGGTGTCATCTGCAAACTTACTAACTGTACCTTTTACGCTCGCATCCAAATCATTTATGTAAATGACAAAATGTAGAGGGCCCAACACCGATCCTTGTCGCACTCCACTGGTCAAAGGCCTCCACTCTGAAAAACAACCCTCCACCACCACCCTCTGTCTTCTACCTTTGAGCCAATTCTGTATCCAAATGGCTAGTTCTCCCTGTATTCCATGAGATCTAACCTTGCTAATCAGTCTCCCATGGGGAACCTTGTCGAACATCTTACTGAAGTCCATATAGATCACATCTACTGCTCCACCCTCATCAATCTTCTTTGTTACTTCATCAAAAAACTCAATCAGGTTTGTGAGACATGATTTCCCACGCTCAAAGCCATGTTGACTATCCCAAATCAGTCCTTGCCTTTCCAAATACATATACATCCTTTCCCTCAGGATTCCCTCCAACAACTTGGCCATTACCGAGGTCAGGCTCACCGGTCTATAGTTCCTGGCTTGTCTTTACCACCCTTCTTAAACAGTGGCACCACGTTTGCCAACCTCCAGTCTTCCGGCACCTCACCTGTAACTATCAATGATACAAATATCTCCTTTTTAATTTTCTGCCTAACTCTCTGTAATCTCCCTTCAGAGTCTCAACCTTTTCCCTTCCAATGTCGTTGGTTCCAATGTGGACAAAGACCTCCTGCTGGCCCCTCTCCCCCATGAGAACATTCTGTAGCCTCTCTGAGATATCCTTGATCCTGGCACCAGGGAAACAACACACCATTCTGCTTTTTCTCTGCTGGCCACAGAAACATCTGTCTGTACCTCTGACTACAGAATCCCCTAACACAATTGATCTCTTGGAAGCCGACGAACCCCTCGTTGCATTAGAGCCAGTCTCAATACCAGAAACGTGGCTGTTCGTGCTACGTTCCCCTGAGAATCCATCACCCCTTACATTTTCCAAGACAGCTGTTTGAAGTGGGTGTATCCACAAAAGACTCCTGCCCTAGGTGCCGACCTCTCTCACCCTTCTTGGAGTTAACCCATCTATATGACTGTATCTGAGACTTTCCCCCCTTCCTATAACTGCCATCCATCACATACTGTTGCTGTTGCAAATTCCTCATCGCTTCTATCTGTCTGTTCTGGATTCATTCAACTGCACAGTTTTAGTCTATCAACTCTATTAAATCACGTTTTCATTTAGCAAAGCACAATTAGACCGTCCTCAAACTTTTGAATTCAAAATGAAACATGTAAGTTTTATATGGGATGGATACCAATCTGAGAATTGTAGTATTGTTTATGCTACCAAGTGTGTAGGCTGCCTCTATTGTCACAAATTTTACAGAATTTATGTGTATATGGAACCGTATGTGATGGCAATAGAATGTAAAATATGAGGAGTTTGTGTCAAGATCAAAGACAATTCAGGACAACAGGTAACTCCAATTGAAATGACAGTTGGGAGTCTTTTCACCAGCATATTTAACCATTATTCCATGGAATTTGTGCAAGTCTAATTTTTTTCATTCATTCCTGAAATGTGAACATCACGGAAAAGGCCAGCATTTGTTGTCCATTCCTCAGAGTCCCTGAGGTGGAGGCTGGGAGCCGCCTCTTGCAGCATCACAGTCATGTGGTGTATGTACACATTCAATGCTGCTCAGCAAGGAATTGTAGACTTTTGACTCCTGGTGGCTCAGTAATGAGCACTGCTGCCTCACAGCACCAGGGACCCGGGTTTGATTCCTGCCTTGACGGACTGTCTGTGTGGAGTTTACACATTCTCCCTGTGTCTGTGTGGGTTTCCTCTGGGTGCTCCGGTTTCCTCCGACAATCCAAAAGATGTGTCGGTCAGGTAAATTGGACATGCTAAATTGCCCATAGCATTAGGTGCATTAGTCAGGGATAAATATAGGGGAGGGGATTGGGTCTGGGTGGGTTACTCTTCAGAGGGTCGGTGTGGAGTTGTTGGGCTGAAGGGCCTGTTTCCACACTGTAGGGAATCTAATCTAATCTGAAAAAAAAAACAGATTGGAATTCCATGCCAGAGTGATGTGTTACTTGAACAGTGATCTGCTAATAATGTGTTCCCATGTGTCTGCTGCCCTTTTCATGCTCAGCAGTACAGGTTTGGAAAATGTTGCTCCTGAAGTATCAGTGAATACTGCAGTACATTTCTTATATGGTGCTCCCTGCTTTGGCTGTATTGTGGTGATGGAGGGAGATTTTCTTTGTAGAGGTGAATAATCTGTTCTGATGTTGTCAAAAATTCCTGTTTTTGGAATGGCAATCATGGATAGACTCAGACAAGTGGAGCGTATTCCATCACACTGACTTGTGCCTTGTAGATAACGTGCATGGTTTGGGAGCTTGAAAATTGTCATATGATTTCCAGTCTCAGGTCTGTACTTGTAACTGTACTGCAGTAAAGTTTCTGGTCAGTGATAATCCCCACCCAGGCTGTTCATATGATGACTGAATTATAAATGAATTAGGGTTGTCTATAAAACAGATGTGTTTGTTTTTTAATAGAGTGGGGAAATGATAAACTTGATAATCCACAGTGCATTAGACAAATTGTATCATGCTGTGCGTGTTGCTGCAACCTAACAGTGTCCAACATTGTGACCAGTGTGCATGGTGCTAAAAGTTCCTTTTGTACATTATTGGCTAAGATTCCTCTACAGGATGTCAAGTCACATGCTGACAACATTCAAAATGCTAATTGCTGTATTCAATTACTTTAGTAACATAACAAGAACTCTGCAGTCACACTGTTTAAAGAGTTTCATTCTGAAGGTTAGATGCTGTTTGACCTTTTAGCTGCTGGTCCTCCTCTTGGTGCTCATTTGTACCATTTTTGTTTGGATTCCACAACTGAATTGTAATGCTACTAACCAGAATTTCCTGATGCTGGTTTCCCTTTATCTTTTGATTGCAGTTTTATTGATGTCATGGGTAGCTTTGCAGATCTGTGCTTGTTCTGGTAGACACAGGTAAGCCACACAGAAGATTAGGACAGACCAGGAGAAGAGGGAGATGGAAGGTCATAACCACAGTGGACCTCCTGGAAGTGCTCCCTGTGCTTGAAATTCACTAAGGCACAATTGATCAATTGCATTCACCTGACTAACCAGACTTTCACGTCATGCAGTTCGAATCATAGAATCCCTATGGTGTGAAAGCAGGTCATTTGGCCCATTGAGTCCATACTGGCCCTCTGAAGAGCATCCCACCCAGACCCACCACCTCAACTCATTCCCTGCAATTCTGCATTTCCCATGGCCAAACCACCTAACCTGCACACTTTTGGACTCTGTCAGGAAACCAAAGAACCTGGAGGAAACCCATACAGACAAGGCGAGAATGTGCAAACTCCACACAGATAGTTGAAATAGATCCACAAAACAGAGCATGTATAGAATGCTTTTGATTATCGAAGTACCCATGGTTCTTAGTTGTTTTGCAACAAGCTCTTTCTGGCCTATAGAAGGTGAGATCGGTGATATTTATCTATTTACTATACACCACTATAGACCAAGTGCTGATTTTCAATCAACTGTTCAACTGAAAACAAGTAAAGAACATTCTCAAGAGAGATTAATTTTGTAAAAATTGTTTTTGTCAAAAAAGTGTTTGTTTGTTTAGCTAGGCATATAGTCGATATTCCTGGAGTTAATTTTATGCTGGGTCGACTGCCAAGTTTTAAACAAACAAAATTTATTTACAAAATTACAGAAGGAAACACAAAGAGCAGAAAACAGAATATCAGATAACTGATCCTATCCGAACCCGACTTAATTATGCTGTTCCGAAAATAGTTACAACAGTCCCAATACACACACCCCTTTAACAATGGCACAGGCAACTTACAATTCAAAATCATATCGGCAGAAGGACAATGAGAAGGCTTCCAGTTTCCCCTGTGACTCTTATTCAACTCACTCCTGAGCTGAATTGAATTGCACAGTGAGACAGCTGGCCACATCCCCCATGGAGAAAGTGAGGACTGCAGATGCTGGAGACCAGAGTTGAAAAGTGTGGTGCTGGAAAAGTGCAGCAAACCAGGCAGAATCCGAGGAGCAGGAGAATCGACGTTTCGGGCATAGGCCCTTGATCACACCAGTTTTTCAAAAGACCTTTCAAGCTTTTAGCCTGAAGCACTATCTGTTCAGGTAAACAACCAGTCCCAATGAACCATTCAAACTTCAGACATGATGGGGCCTGGCCAATTACCCCCTCTCTGAAAAAGACTCAAGGGCAAATTAACCTTGTACAAGACCAGCATTGTGACAAGTAAAAACATAATAAGAAATGAAATAACTTTTACTTGGCATCCTGGCACATGTAGATGTATGACACTCAGCACAGGCTGTTGACATTGGGAGCTCTGCAGTCACAATTCATTCAGCAAAAAGTTTATCACAGACTTTTCAGGAGATCAGTTTCAGTTATCATACTGGACCCTCAAGACGAATTCCTCAGACAGGCCCAGCATAGGCTGGGTTGCTTTTCTCTCAAACTCAGCAGGATGTACCTCAACTGAATTCACAACAATACCAAAATAGCCACCATTTTCAATAGCTACCAACGCAGATGGTAACTTCCAGTAAAGCAATCTACTTTGGCTCCTTATTTAGCTTAAACAATGCGATTTCCAAAAAGTAGATTTGAAAAGAAAATACCTGTTAAAGAGAATAGGTACCATCTTAGTGCTCCAAATGAACCACTCTCTAAAATCCTTTAAACATGAATCCTCACATAAAATTAACAATGAAGCATCTGAAGAACACAGTAAACAAATTAAGCAGAATTTTCTGGTCAACATGATTGTGCTGCTTTGGGAGTTTACTGTGTACATTTTGGCTTCCTACTTATATCGGAAATAGCATGACACAAATTTCTTCATTGGCTATAGAAATTTGAGTAATCATTGAATCATAGAATACCTACAGTATGGAAACAGCCCATTTGGCCCAACAAGTCCACACCGACCCTCCGAAGAGTAACCCACCAAAACCCATTCCCCTATCCTGTTACTCTACATTTGCCCTTGACTAATGTACCCAACCTACACATCCATGAACACTATGGGTGATTTAGCACGGCCAATTAACCTAAGCTGCACATCTTTGGACTGTGGGACGAAACTGGAGTACCTGGAGGAAAGGTACACAGACTCGGGGAGAATGTGCAAACTCCACACGGACAGTCGCCCGAGCCTGGAATCGAACCCAGGTCCTTGGCAGTATGGGGCAGCACTGCTAACCACTCAGGAAGTATAAGTTTTCCTTGTGTTGAGACTGAAACAGAGTTTTATAAACTTTCATCGTAACTTGTATATTGTGTTTCATATGTCATGTGTTCCCACTTCTGTTTATAAAGCATAGGATCCCATGTATGCTTTAACCAGCTTAGCACTGACTGCTGACCACATGAACAGTTCCCCCACAGCACACTCTCTGTCTCTTAGGCAGCTACTGAATCATAAAATCCCTACAGTGTGAAAGCAGGCCATTCAGCCCAAATGTCCACATCAACCCTCCGAAGAGCATCCCACCCAGACCCATTCTATCCCTGTAACCCTGCATTTTCCATGGCTAATCCACCTAGCCTGCACAACTTTGGAATGTGGTGCAAAACTGGAGCATCTGGAGGAATCCCACGCAGACACAGACAGAATGTGCAAACTGCACACAGTCGCCTGAGGCTAGAATCAAACCAGGGTTCCTGGCACCGTGAGGCACTAATGCTAACTACTGAGCCACCGTGTCACATGGAGGCATGTTTTTAGTTTCTTCACTTTGGCTCAAAACATCTTCACATTAATTTCAGCAAAATTGCCATATTGCTGATACTCTGCATTCCAGCCAAAATAACCTGAAATGTTGAATTATAGTCTTACCTTCAAGATTTGGCTCCCTCTGCTGGATCCATGTGCATGGAAAATTGCTTGCCGATTACAAGTGGCAACCAGAAATTTGGTGGCTAGACGCTGCTTCCATGAGTTGACAGTCTGCTCCCTTGTCTTCAAGTTCACAGCATGCTGTTGAAAGTCAAATAGATGACCAACTGATAATCTGCATTCCTATGACCACATTGTTTCAGGTCTGGGATTTCTCATTTCCAATCTTTCAACTTAAAAAGCGGTGGACTGGTTTTTGCCAAGTTAGCATCAGAAAAGAGCAACCAGTGTGTTCAATCTTTGCTGCCAGGACTTACCAGATTTCTATTGGAGGATAATTAAAACTTGCTGCTGATGTTGCCTCTTTAAGATATTTTCTAATCAAACTGTTCAGGGTTGCTATTTCACATCTCTTGAGATTTGAGCTCAGGTATCCTGGCCCAGAGATAGGGACACTGCCACTGTGCCACAAGAAATGTATGTTGACTCTTTAAAATTCTAAACTGTTTTCTAGAAAACCTGACAATTGTCCAAATGTCAGTTTGGGTAGTTAAGTCTGTGCCTCACTGATCTAAGGTGTTAAATTTTGAACTAGTAATCAAACTGAATTGAAAGGAAACTCATGCCAAACCTGACGATAGCCTCAGAGAAATGAGGGTCAAATCCTTATGTCTTTATATAGTTTCTGAGTAAAATCAACATGCAATGCATTATTAATGTTAGTCACATGAAATTGATTTTTTTTAAAACATGAGATGAATTATGATGGCCTAACTTTTACAAATACTTATTAAGTGTAGCAGATCATTTTAATAATGGATTGTCTGATGCTTCTATAACCCCGCTTTCATGTAGCAATATTATTGAGATCTGGCACTTCCCTGTTATCAACAATAAATTAAAGACATGTTCAAAACCAACTTTGCTGACCATCCCCTTTGCTCACATTGTGCTGTCTTCTGGCATTTTTAAAAAGTGGCCAATTTCAGCACAACAATCTAATCCACTTTAATATCAGAAGAAAGCCAGAAAATCAGCAGGAGCTGGTCTTGTCCAAAACATATCACTAAATGATAAAAAATGAACTTGTACTGTTTTTCTCATCTCCAGCAGCATGAACAATATATTTACTGATTTCCTTCTGACTCTACTGGGGTGTGAGATGAGGTTTCTCAAAAGAAGAGAGAAAATGCTTAAAAATGGAGAAGAATAGTTGCAGAACATTTCAAAAGAAGATAAGCCCTCTAAATGTTCTTTATATAAATGAAATATAAACCTCTTGATCTGGTTGTTATTGTTCTTGGTCTAAATTCACATATTTGGCCCCATTGACTGAATATTGTGGGTTCAAAACTGCATTTGGTGCTCCAATAGTTTAGCATTTCTGTGTATGCATTGGTGGAATGTCCTTTGAAACAAGGACTACATATAAATGAGTTCTTTATCAAGCATTTGAAAGTTAAATAGGAGATAGAAGTAGAAACCTTTTATTAATCTTTTAAGCATATGTGATTGATATTCTGTATCTTCCCCTCCACTTCCTTCTCACCTGGTTTACAGTGACCTCCTTAGTTTTCCAACTGCCTGTCTAAGTCTGTACAGCTGATAAATGGCTTTTTACACTGTAGGAAACGTTGATTTACAACACTGCATTCTGGGTAGGTCACTAAGGCAATACACCTGCTAGTGTCAGCGAAACCTTACCTCTATAACTCACTAGGTCTGAGTTAAAAATACATACTTGCATGTCTTAAAATAAATGCTGCCAGTGGCACTTTCTTTATGCTGTTGTCTTTGCAAAGCTGGTAAACTGTAGCAGACTGCATGTGTAATGGATGCATTGAAATATGCTAACAATATGTTCCTGTGAAATACAAATTTCCCACATTAGAATGGACAGTTCAGTCTGAAATTAATCTGCTGAGGAATTATTTTTGAAAGTACATAATGTCTGGAAAGGATGAAATATCGTTCTCTGTTATTTGTTGCACCTGAACTTAAAACAAATGCAAAGATAATGCACACAGCTGCTTTAAATTTCATTTGAAGGAAATATATTTTCATCAAGATTATTTCTCATAATATCAATGCATTTTTTTCTTTTCAGCATATATCTAAAAATATTTGTGTCTTACTCTGTGTACCTTAATCAGATCAACATTCCATATAAATATATGTATCCTGAGATCAAGGTTCTTTTCTGCGTAGAAAGTCTTTTTCTCAAAATTGACCCTTCCTGTCTACTCCACCCTTAACTCCAATGATACGTCAAAGGACCTCATGGATTTCTCTATTGCCAATATTCACATTGTTATGGAAGATAATGGTTTAAAACGTGTTGACATTGGACACTAAGTGAATCACGACTTTGTCTGAAGATGTCATAGTGTCTTGGCGTGAGGAAAAGGCAGAACATTGTAGGATCTCATTGAGTGCAGTCTTGATTCTACTTGTTTTCTCAAATTCTTGGTAACAGTGTCTAATGAACTAATGTAACACTGACTTATATACCATCATACAATAACCTGCATCTTGTTTGGCCTTTACTTGTTAAGACTCTCTTGTGGTTCATCCGTGACCACTGAAAGCCAAATAGACTTTCAGAGACAAAAATAGAAATCATTGGAAAAGCTTAGCAGGTCTGAAAGAAATTTGTGGTGAGGAATCAGAGCGAACATTTCAGGTTGAGTGACCTTTCCTCAGGACTTTAGAGCCAGTCAAAGGAGAAAGAATTGACAGATAACTCACAAATAACATAGACATTATTCCAATCTCAAGCCAGCTTCATTTCTTACCCTTCCCTGAGCCCAGAAGCCCAACTTCATGTCGGGATAATCTTACCTTACTCCTGAAGTTGTTTCCTTTTCTTTCTCTCTCCACCCTCATCTTGTCTGTGAGCATCGAACTCCACTCTGTCACTCTAGTCTCTATTCCCACCAAACTGCTGACCACTGAACTTCTGTACCTAGTCCCTATGCTGATATTACTCATATTTCTATCTCCTCGGAAGCTCGCTCCCCTCTCAACCTTCAGTCTTTATTCCTCTCCTCAGAAAGAAAATAATCCTTGACTCCCTCCATATTTATAAACTACCACCCTAGTTATAACAATCCCTTCAAGTCCAAAGTACATGAAAATGTATTGACACCTTCAAAGCTTGTGCCCATCTTTCCTGATTTCTACATTTATATCCCTCTGTTTGGCTTTCTGCCTTGCCCATATCCTGAAATAGCTCTTATCAAAGTCATAAATTATATTCAATGTGACAATGACATGAGAAGATTATTCATCCTTCTCCTTGAATCTCTCTTTTTATTATTCCCACAGAGATGTGGGCATCACTGACAAGGCTAGCATTTGCCACCCATTCCAAATTGCTCTTGGTGTGGATTATAAGATCATTTCAGAGAGCAACTATGATAACATAGATACTTCTGCAATCTCATGCCAGCTTCATTTTATATCCTTCCCTGAGCCCAGAAGTCAGACTTCATGCCAGGATGGTCTTATCTTACTTCTGAAGTTGTTTCCCTTACTTGCCCTCTCCAAGCTCATCTTGACCATGAGCACCCCAACTCCACTCTGTCACTCTCGCCCCTATTCCCACCAAACTCTCTTTTTATCATTACTTCATGGATGTGGGCATCGCTGACAAGGCTAGATTTTGGTACCCATTCTGCATTGCTTTTGGAGTAGCCTATGAGCCAATTTCAAAGAGCAACTAAGAGTCAATCCCATTATTGTTAGGCTGGAGTCATATTTAAGCCAAACCAGGTAAGGATGGTAGATTTTTGGCAATTGATTATAGTTTCACAGTCATATTAACTGATGCTAGCTTTCTATTCCTTACTTAGAATCATAGAATCCCTACAGGATAGAATCCCTACATTTGGTCCATCAAGTCTACACTGACCCTTCAAAGAACATATCATGCAGACCTACCCCCAAACCTATCCCCATTACCCTGCATTTTCCATGGCCAATTCACCTAACCTGCACATATTGGGACTGTGGGAGGAAACCAGAGCACCTGCAGGAAACCCATGTTGACACAAGGACAATGTGCAAAATCCACATGGATAGTTGTCCAAGGGTGTAATCAAATCCAAGTCCCTGTGAGGCTGCAGTGCTAACCATTGATCCACAGTGTTGGCCACTGAATTATAAATACACCAATCATTGTGATGCAGTTTGAATCCCTGTACTTAGGCCATCATCTTGAGCCTCTGGATCACTAGTCCAATGACATTGCTATGGTGTCACTATTTTACTCTATGTCTGTAACCTTGGATATTATTGATCACAATATTCTGTACTAATGCCTCGTCCCCATGGTCTAGCTGAGAGGGGCTGTCATCACCTGGTTCAATTTTTATTTATCAGCTCATATTCAGAAAATGGCCATTAAGGCTTCCCTACCCTCTTTTGATCATTCACTCTAATATCTTTTTAAGTAGTTCTTCAGATTTAGTAAATTTTTGTGAAACACCTTGGAATGGTTTTATATTTTTAAGATGATAAATGCATAGAAGTTGTTGCAGAGGTCAGAGTTTGCTTCAATTGAATTGACTATGATGCACATTGGAACTTGAATCTTTGAGTGTGATCTGCACATCCTGGTGTTCTAACAAAAACATTTGCAGTAATTATAACTCAGGCTGAGAATCAGGTTGAAATTCGAATTAAATAAGATCATGAGTGCAAAATCTCATTTGTTCAGAAATGCTGTTAGCACTTGGCAAATAATGGGTGGAATTCAATGAATAATGAGGAGAACATCTTCTATTTGTTCAAGGCATTGTGTTCTGACAGGTACCATGGAATCTTGATGCATTGGCCTTTCAACTGTTTGCTTGGAGTTATGAAATCTCTATCAGTTTTTGAGATGTAGATGAACCAATGCACACATTTGCAGGACTAGCTGAAATGCAATACTGTGTGAGGATTTTGGGTTGGTATCTGCAAAGGGAAAATAAACAGTAGTCATTCCCAGCTGAACAATGTGATGCAGTCTTTGGTTTTTTCTATGCCATACCAAAATATGTCAAAAGCAATAAGTCTCTTTGAACTTGCAAGCCTAGAGTTTGCACCACGCAAGAAGGATTTTGCACATGATTTTATGTTAATCCCATTTTATTGAAAACAGGAGATGAATAATGACTACTCAAGGATTCAAAGAAATTATCGCTTCATTCGAAGGGAATTGCAGAATAGTTGCTTTCAAAAGTGAATAATATTGAAAACTGTGGATTGCAAAACTAGTTTGCAATCAATCCTTGACCCAAAACTTAGATACATTTATTGTACCACTAAGCCTCGAGGAGTGGGGGGTTTGGGAAGGGCGGTGGTGGGGAGGGGGAGAGCTCATTGCATTTATTTCAAATGCCTTCAAAATTGAGACAAAAAACATCAATATATGGTAACCACTTCTGTAGTATCAGGAAGGCTCAATGGGCCTTCAAAAATGGTACACAAGGCTTGGAAGCAGAAATCCTGCCTGCCATTTCTGATATATCCTATTTTACCAACATATGAAAGGGGAAAGAGCTATGGAAAGCTGAACTTAGCAGTGCTTCTTGAGTTTAATGTCAAAAAGTGTGGAATTCCTGATGAAGAGCTTATGCTTGAAAGATTAACTCTCCTGCTCCTTGGATGCCGCCTGACAATCTGTGCTTTTCCAGCTCAACACTTATTGACTCTGATCTCCAGCAACTGCAGTCCTCACTTTCTCCTTCTTGAGCTTAGTGTTGAGTTCAAACAGAGCAACCAGTAATAGTTGCTACAAGTTATTTTTTTTGTTCAGTTTAAAGAGCTGGTAAATTAACAACCTTTTTTGGTTATTATGAGGTGCCTTGGCCTGCAGTGTGGGAGTCATCGATTTATGGAAAAGAGGTAAAAACAGTTATAATGCTGGTTAAGACTAGATAACCTATCATGCTCTGAAGTTTTGTCTTAACTTACCAACTCGTTAAACTGAACAAAAAATTACTTGTTGTAACTATTAGCTCTTTTTCTAAGTATCTGCTGAATTGTTTTGACAGGCCAGCTGATGTAGCCTATATTGCAGTAGTTTCAATGGAGGAAAATATCACCAAAGAACGAAAGGATATTCATAATAAATGCTTCATTGAGAGTAAGGAACTATTATCTTCGTAGGAGGATCTGATTTCACAGTTTGCTTGATAGTTAAAAGGAGTCTGTTAAAGGATTTGAGGTGTGGAAATATTTGTTTTTATAAAAGACCAAGAACTTGAGATTTAAAATCTTTACTTCCGTGTGTCATGTTGGCTTTTGACCCTGGATTGAAATTCAATTTGTTGAGGTGTGAATATTTTTCTGCCCTTACGGTAATTTATCTCAATGTAAATAATTACCAGCAGTTGGTTTTATGAATTAAAAAAATCAATGAGATTATTTATAATTTACATTTGCCTTCAAGGTTTTAATATGGCACACAAACATCAGCACTTTTCTCACATATACCATCACATGCACACAAATTAGATACAGGGAAGGAAAAAAACAAAATAAATACAAATTGTCATGATTTCAGTATCTTCTAGAGCAGGTCCATGGTTCCTCAGCTGAACTGATGCTTCTGTTGCACTGGTGGGGTTTTAAAAGTAGAGAATTCTCAGTAAATTTTGAGGCTTTTTGCAGTTTCATTGCAAGGAGTTTGGCTCTGAGATTAACTTGAAATTGCAATAAGTTGGGAAAGGATCCTTCTCCCACTTTCAAAGTATCACTGGTTTATCTTGACTGCATTGTTGGCTTCTGCCCAGTTCAGTTGCTCTTGAATTAGGTTGCAAAACAGGCAACTTAATTGAAATGTACAAAATCCCTGACAGGATAAAGGCAATGTGGAGATGATGATTTCTCTCATGAAAGGTTCTACAGACAGGAGTCACTGTTTAAAAATGAGGGGTTGCTCATTTAAAATGGATGTAGTGAGGTATTTTTCAAATACAGGTTTGAGAGTTTTTGGATTTCACCTTATTAAAAGGACAATGGATGCAGAAGCATTGTAGATTTTTAAGGCAGAGGTGAACTGACTACTTAAGCAAGAAAACTGACGGGGTCTGGTATCAATGATGAGAATTCTTCAGACAATTTTGTGGACCATAAACAAAAAACAAATTTCTGGAAAAGCTGAGCAGATCTGGCAGCATCTGTGGAGAGCGATCAGAGCTAATGTTTCAGGTCCAGTGACCCTTCCACAGAATTCTCTGTGTACCATTGTGTCCCTACATCTGATGGACCTGCCCTTTTGGTTGGACAGGAGATAACCAAGGATGGTCATGTTTGGGGTATTGGCTGCAAATTATGATTTGTGAATATGAGTGGGTCGGACTTTTACTCGACAAGTCTGTGGGGCATCATTCCCAATTTTGGAACAAGACCCCAGATATTTATAAAGAAACGTGATGACAGGACTGGGTGCACCATTGTCATATCCAGTGTTATTACATGCTTGTCCACCTGAATCCATTCCTTTTAGACTTTGTAATACTTTGATATAATTGTGTGTGGTTTGTTCAGCCATTTCAGAGAGTAATTAGAGTCCGCCAGAATGTCATACAGGCCATACCAGGTAAGGATAGCAAATTTCCTTTGTTAATAAAAAAGTAAACAGATAGGTACTTGCAATAATCAACAATAGTTTCATGGTCACCATTAGATGAGCTTTTAATTGCAGATTTATTGGTTTAATTTTAATTCTACCAGTTGCCATGTTGGCACTTGACCCAGATTCCCAGGGCCTCTGCATAGCTGGTCAAGTGACATTTCAATTAAACTTTTGCCTTACCTTCATCAGACAGAACTCTCACTGTTTGTCACCAGGGCTTTTGCACAATGGATTTGCTGATGCAATATCCTTCCAAGACTCTGAAAAATATCATTTAAAGAACTTGAACATTAAACACATCAACATTCAGCTAGGCACTTTTTGTTGCAGTGTTACAAAGGAAAATTAAAAATTTATTTTGCCATACCTTGAATGGATTTCAAATTAATGTTTCATGCTCCTTCACAAAAACTTACATTTGTGTTAATCTTTCTGGATGCTGTCATTAATTTTTTATTCATGGTCTGTATCTTTGTTGTGTGTGCTGATTCCATGAAATATTTAATTGTATATAAAAAGAAACATATAGGTTTTTAATTTGCTTTTCAATTGGTTCCATCTCTTTCAAAACTTTAACTGAAATGTAATATAATAATTTTTCCATATTGTAAGGTTATTTTCTTGTAATCAGATTTAACAAAAAGCAGGATCAAGATTTAGAACTCAACTTTCATCAAAAATCTGATCAGAATTTCCTCAGACTATGCTCTATTGTGTACCAAGTTGCATTAAAATCTGCCCATTAGATTTTGAGGTATGCTGAAAATTTAAATATATCATTAGTCAGGCCAGTAGCAGAGCTCCTCATGTTATAGTTCCTATCAATAGAATTGGCTCAACCTATTTTTTAATTAGCCAAAGCATCACGTGAGATACTGTAGAGAAATCTGATCCTATCACACCCCACTTCAAACACATAAATTCTGCTACCCCTGAGACCTTCTCCATAAACATATATTCAACTCCATCACTGTTTCTTAGTCTGTTTAATTCAACTCCATCACTGTTTCTTAGTCTGTTTGGCTGGAAACAACATACCTCAAAATCTAATGGGCAGATTTTAATGCAACTTGGTACACAATAGAGCATAGTCTGAGGAAATTCTGATCAGATTTTTGATGAAAGTTGAGTTCTAAATCTTGATCCTGAATTATCTTTAAACGATCCATTAATATTGAGAGATAGTGCTCAGTTTCTGTCTGTTTAATTTATATTATAAAAATTGTTAACTTCTGCCTTTCCAACATTGTCCACACCTTCTCTGTATAAAATAGGGGCTACAATTCTGATTGGGATTTAGAAGCAGAGGGACCTGGGTGTTTACATACACAAATCATTGAAAATGGCAGGACAGGCAGCGAGAGCAGCAAGTAATGCATATAATATCCTTGGCATTATTAATAGGGGCATTTAGTACAAGAGCAAGCAGGTGATATTGAACTTGTATAAGACACTTGTGAGACTTCAGTTGGAGTTCTGCACACCACCCCATAGAAAGGATGCAAATACATTGGAGATGGTGTGGAAGGGAGTTAGAGGAATTGTTTCAGGGGTAAGAAACTTCTGTTATGAGAGTGGATTACAGATGTTGGGACAGTGCTCCTTGGAGAGAAGAAGGCTGAGAGGAAATTTGATAAAGGTTTTCAAAATCATAAGCAGGCTGGATAGATAGGAATAAACCATTCCAACACATAAAAGAAACAAGAGCAAGAAGGCATAGATTTAAAATGATCTTCACATAAGCAAGGATGAAGTGAGAAGAAACTTTTTCTCACAGTGATTGGTTAAGGTGTAGAATGCACTGCCAGGAAGTGTGATGGAGGCAGGTTCAAATAAAGCTTTCAGTAGAGCCTGATATGATTATTTGGATAAAAATAGTTGGCAGGAGTGTGGAGAAAAAGCAGACAATTGACATAAGGTTATGATGCTATTTCAATAAGCTGGTGCAGGCATGATGAGCTGAATAATCTTCTGCACTTTAACATTTCTATGATTCTGTGTCAACAGCTTGATTCTGAATAATTTGATCATGAGATTTGACTAGTCTGAAAACTCAGCTGTTCCAGTTCCTTGACCTGCATAAGCTCTAGTATGTGTGAATTTTTGTTTTGTGTGTTTTTCTACCCTGAGTCCACTTAGCTTGCATCCTCATATTCTGATTTGAGTAGGTTCATCGTTTGTCCCAAGAATTAAATTTAAAATCCAGATCTTCATTATAAAATCTGTCCATTGCTTTACTCCATCTAGCCCTACTATCTGCTCCAGTCTGGTATCCCTCTGTATTCTCTTCTTCTGTTCATGAATTACTGCACATTATCCATTTCCTTGGTGGCAGAGCATATAATCATCTGGATCTGACCTTCTGGAATTTCCTGTCAGTAACTGCTTACCTCTCTCTCATTCTCAGTGAAATTCACATTAAAAATAAAGGTGCTATTTCTGAAAGCACATAGCAATAAAATGGATGAATTTGTTGCACAGATACCCATACCTGCTTGAATCATGTTGCATCTTCCCTGTCCGACCACTAATTACATCTAAGCCAATTAACTTAGGGATGTTATTGTCCCTTGGGTCGAAATGTCCCAGTAATTCTCTCCCTCTCTGTAGGTTCATAATGGCTGCCATCATGGACTGTTATTTTGTCTGACAAAAACTGTAAATCACAGTGAAGGCGGGAACAGGATGATCAGCCATGATCATATTGAACAGTGAAGCATACCCAAAGGAAGGAATGAGGCATGTTCCTAATTTCTATATTTCTGTGTGACATACAAGTCAGCCCAACATGTAAAAGGCCACATTTTGGACCCCATAATCAACATATGTATTCGTTCCTCTTATCTCACGCAACTTGCATTTTTAGTAAGCTTCAGTTTTTCAGTGCACAAATAGATATTTCATTTACTAGTACCTTTATAACTGAGCACAAAGGGACAACCAGGTTGTACTATCTGTTTGCATAAGATGCTGATGACACCTCAGAAAGATGACCACCCACACCCATGTTCATTTTTATACTTAGTGCATAAGTTTACCCTTTTTCAGAAGGGTTTTTCAAGGTCTCAAGGCTTGTCTCATACACTGACATCCACAGCACTGCTTATGGTTTAAAAGTGCTTGTTTGGCTGCGAGATGTTTTCAGCTGACCTGATGAATTGCAAACTAAAACAGAAAGTGCTAGAAGAACTCAGCAGGTCTGGCAACTTCAGTAGAGAGAAAAACAGAGTTTGAGCCCACTGACCCTTCATCGGAACTGAAAGTAGCTTGGAAAGGGTAATATTTATGCTGATGAAGACAGGGGAGGAAAGGGGCCCAGAGAGAGAGAGAGCAAGAAGAAAGGGATAGGCAAACAGAAGAGATAGCCGATGAGCTGAGAGAAAGATAAATGCTGGATTGGATGCTCATGAGAAATGTAAATGGTTGAAACTGGATTGGCTGTGTTCGGAGGCGCCAATGTAAGCCTGGACCTGGGATGTGGAGGGAACAGGAGAGGGAAGTGGGCAAGAGTTGCATGTTCTGTGATTGTATGCAAAGGTACCTGAGGCTAAAGTGTCTAAAGACTCAGGTGTCCCAGAGGGAACACTTTCTGCAGAATGCTGACAAGGGGGGTCAGGAAAAGAATGTGTCTGGTTGTGGCATCCTGTTTGAGGTGGAGGAAATGGTGGCCTGTGCTCCATTGATTACGGAAGCTGTTCGGGTGGAATGTGAGGACCAGGTGTACCCGATTGTTGATGTGGGCAGAGAAGGAAGGTCGTCCAATGAAGCAGCACTTTAAGTGCACTTCATTCAATCTATTTGTGGCTCACAATCTGGTCTCATGAACACAGTGGAGATGGAAAGTAGACTGGTTGACTGCTTTCCCAAACGCCTACCTTCTATCTGTAAGAATGAATCTGAACTTCCAGTTGCTTATGATTTCAACAGATGACTGTGTTTCTTGGCCAGCATTTCTGCCTCATGCCTGACTGGGGCATTTTTAACCTGCACTGTCGGAAGCTGAGGGGTGACCTTTTAGAGGTTTATAAAATCTGGAGGGGCATGGATAGGGTGAATAGCAAAAGTCTTTTTCCTAGAGGAGGCGAGTTTGAAAATAGAGGGCATAGGTTTGAGGTGAGAGCGGAAAGATTTAAAAAGGACCCGAGGAGTAACTTTTTCCCACAGAGGATGGGGTGTGTTTGGAACGAGCCACCAGGGGAGATAGTGAAGGCTGGTACAATCATAACATTGAAAAGACATCTGAAAGGGGGCATGAAAAGGAAGGGTTAACAGGAATATGGGGCAAATGCTGGCAAATGGGACTAGATTAGTTTAGGATATCTGGTCGGCATGGACGAGTTGGACCGAAGGGTCTGTTTCCGTGCTGTGTAATTCTATGACTCTACAGTACTCCAGTGAGACTCAATGCAAACTGGAGGAGCAAGATTTCATCTTGCATTTTGGTACCTTACAGCCTTCAGGACTCAACATTTGAGCTTAACAATTTCAGAACATGAAACACCCTTTTCCATGTTTGTTACCCTCAATTGCACCCAATTCCTTTGGGTTGGTCCCAGCATAGACAACCCATCGTCAACCATTTACTCTTCTTGGTAGCACACGAGACTACATTTATTTCTCTCTGAGCTCATTATCTACCATCTGTTGGTTTGCCTATCCTTTATTCTCTATCTCTCTCTCTCTCTGGGCACCATCTTCATGTACTCTATCCACTCTTATCTACTCCCACTCCCAGCCCCCATTGTCAGCAGAAAGGTCACCCTTTCTCAGCTATTTTCAGTTCTGATGCAAGTTCACTGGACTCGCAACAGTAGTCCATTTTTCTCTAGATAGATGCTGCCAAATTGCTGAGATTCTCCAGCACTTTCTGTTTTTGCTTCTGGTTCCCAGCACCTGCACTTCTTTATTTTTGCAATGATGATGTGCAAAGTTTTTTTTTCTTAATCAAAACCAGATGATTTAATGGAATTGCTGTCAGGGAAGCCATAGTCTCGACTGTATTTATGATTCTTTAGTAAGAGGGAGTGACATATAACTTGACAAGAAACCTCAGTGATGATGTGGACAAAATAGGCACATAGAAAGATCAATTGGAGGTTAATTGCTCATAGAGATTCCTATCAATTTGGAGCTATGTGCATATTTTTGCCACTTTCCCCTGAGGTGAGCCCTGGCTCTGAAGATCAGAAGGAACTGTAGGAAATTATTGACTTTCTGGTTTTATTTACTTCTGATGTTGTGAAATGTGATGTCTGAAGTGTTGCAGGCACCTGCTGACTGGAACAGTGTTCTGTGCATTGAAATACTTACGGTTCGACTTGACATACCCTTTTTGAGAATGGAAACCTTGGGAATTGGTGTCTACTTTGGCTGCTGTGATGGAGTTGTCTTTGGTATTAGAGAGAAAAAAAAAGTAATAGTCAACCAGGGACGCTATAGCAAGCTGTAGGTCTGCACTCAGCTGTCTTTTCCTGTTGTGACAGGTCGTCACCAAGGCTGACCTGACTAAGATAACTCTCATAATTTGCCTCAGGCTATCAGTAACATATCTCTGTTCTTCCCCAGCCATTATCTTTCTTGGTGTATTTTGCATCCCTTCCCCTAATTGGTGATCATGTGAACAGGATGCACGCTCTGTTTCTGAAAACAGCTGAACATTATATGCCACTGTTGTCAAAGCCCTTGACAAGCATTCAAAAGAAATAGGAAAACCAGATCAACAGGGTTGAAAAATCAAGTATTAAAAAATTACCTTGCTATTGCTACCAAGCAATCATCAAAGAGTATACATCTGAAGGGTGGATGAACAATGCTCATTGTTTAAAGCTATATTAGTTTCTTCACTTCCTACTAGTATTCAGTAATGATTAGATAAAGACAGACAAAAAAAAAATCATGAATCTAATCAGTTTACCATTGAAGGATTTCTTGCATGGAAACATAGAATGATTACAGCACAGAAGGAGTCCATTCACTCCATCATATCCATCTGTGGGCTTGACAAGAATAGCCCAGCTTGTCCTACTTCCCTGCTATTTCTCTGTAATTTTATCTGTGTCTAATTGTATACAGAATAACCTTGGTTATCCGCACATCAATTATCTAAATTTCGGATTATCCGAACAAGATCTCAAGGTCCCTGTGCATGCATTTCAATTGAAGGAAGAAAATTCTATTCCTCATCCATTTAATGCATTATTTTATAAATCTGAACAGGAATATAGATGCAAGTATGCTTTAATAAATAATTAACTTCAAATATATACTCGAAACATGACATCCGAGTTTAGTCTTACACTTTTTATAAAAAGGTTCTCTGATACTTATTCTCCCTGAGGACAAAGGTCTGTTACTGTAAACACACAAGAACAGCATATGTGCAAGCCCGGGCTGTGCGCTCTAACAGCAAGATTCCCTCTCAACATTGACTCGCTCTGTTTTGCAAACCCAACAATGTTTTTATCTCAGCTCATTCTCCAGAGAGTTAAGCCAAAAAATGCATTCGCATTTTTCATTTCTGTTGCTTTTTCCTCCCGTTATCCCTTGACAATTCTTTTTTTCCAAACAAAAGTAGTTCAATATCTTTCAATAGCTGACAAGAAAATTTAATGTAACTGTTTTTGATGGGGGAGAGCAAATCGTAGTGAGTTAGGACACGTGAAAATAAACTGGAGGAAAACTTGATGGGAGGAAACACAAGGGAAAAAAAAATTACCTTCCTAAAAAAAATTGATGTGAGGTCGGAAACTGAAGTCAGCAAAAAACATCTTCCCTCTCTCTCGTGCTCCCCCTACATTTCGCGCCTCTCTCTCTCTCTCTCTCCCTCTAAGGGCCTGGTGGTTGAGGAAGGAGGGACAACACTTGGTTAGTCTGGACAGCGGGCCGACTCTAAGCAGAAATATGCTGGCTGCTGTGGAGGGCTGGGATAAAACCGAGGAAAATGTCAGCAAATTATTTCACAGACTTCAGTCAAACTTGAGCCAAAAAGTGATTTTATTTGTAAAATATCATGAATTTTTAAGCAATATCCAGTGTTTGTACACATTTTATTGAAAGAATGAAATAAAAACTCTTGTAGCCATACTTTTTTACGTAATTATGTTCGGTATGGCTTCCTTTGTTAATGATCAGATCAGTTATCCAAACAATCAGTTATCCCAATGAAATACTCCCTGCCTGTCTCGTTTGGATAATCAAGGTTGGTTTGTAGTTCTGTCTTGAAAGCTACAAGTGAATCTGACTCCAACACAATCTAAATCATGCATTTTAAATCGTAATTATTTGATGCATGAAAATGATTTTCCTCATGTTGCCTTTTTTTTTGCGATTCATCATAACTCAGTGTCCTTATCTTCATGGAAGATTTACGACATATCGGAGCTAGAATGACCCTACAATTTCTGTGCTAGAGACAATGCATTAACAACTAACATTAGAAGTGTAATTATACTCTTAATTGCCAGCTCAAACTTTATGCAGCAAATTTTAAAGGGTAAATAATGTGCAAATCCAGCAAAGTCCTACCAAGTCTAGGGAGGTTAAGTGGAAGAAGCCATTTGTGTCAAACAAGGTGCAAGTTCACAAAGAACTTGTAAAGCTTTGCATACCTTAAGCAGCTGAACTTGCTGGCGAGTTTTCACATTAGTACCATTGATCGTTAAGATGTCATTATTTTTCTAGCTAGATTTACCCCAAAGTATAAGACTTTCTTCTTTGTAGATGACTCATGTAATGCATTAACCATGACTTCAATGTTCTATCCCTCCCAAAGCCATCATAAAAGAGGTCTGAATTTATCTACAATGCTAATAACTGCTGATTGCACTGAAACTGATGTGTTCGTGTTAATTGCTGAATGGAAATAAGAGATTAATAATGATAGAAAAAAGCATTGGATGGTATGAAAATACTTTTAACACTGTAATTTATTGATTAAACGTTTATAATGATGGAAACAGTGACTATGCCATTATGCCACACTTGATGAAACTTGTGAGTCTTTCATTCACTTATGGGATGTCAGCTCTAGCAAGGCCCGTATTCATGGCCCTTTCTTGATTTCCCTTCAGATTGTGAATGCAAGTCACCTTCCTGAACTGGTGGCAGTAAATTTGGTGTAGGTACACACACACTGCTGTTAGGTAGGGAATCGTACAATTCTGACCGAGTGACAGTGAGAATTAGAGAGATAGTTCCAAGTCAGGGGTGTGTGTGACTTGGAGCGCAACATTTTATAGAGATTTTACCATATTCTTTCTTATTGTCTACCTTAATCAGTTGGCTCTTGCAGCACACCTCTGAGCCAGGAGGCATGAGTGCAAGTTCCACTTGGATCCCTGGTATGTAGGGATTCTCTTAGGACCAAAGATTAAACTGATTTGGACTCTACTCACTGGAGTTTATTAGAGATATGGCTTGACAGGGTGAAAGCTGAGATGATATTTCCCCTCATGGGAGAATCTAGGACCAGAGGGCATAGTCTCAGAATAAAGGGGTAACAATTTAAGACTCAGATTAAAAGGGTTATGAGACTTTAGACTTCCTTCCCACAGGAGTTGTAGATGGTGGAGTCCATGTGTATACTTAAGGCTGAAAGAGAGAGATTCTTCATCAGAAAGGAAATCAAGGGTTACAAGGAGAAGGCCAGAAAGTGGGCAAGAAGAATGTCAGACCAGCCATGATCCTATTGAATGGAGGAGCAGGTTTGAGGAGCCAAATCACCTTCTCCTTTTCCTATTCCATATGATTGTATAGATGAATAAAGTTGGGTCCTATAGATTCTGAAGCTGCTGTGTTTTTGTGAATAGGAGCCATTTCCATATGGTAAAAGTAGGAAAGAGTTCAGTATATTGTCACCAATTGGAGTTTGGGATTATCTTTTCAATCAGCTTCTGTTCCTTTTTCAAATCAGACTTGTATCTCATGAACCTGGATTGACCACATTATTGCGACCTCTGCATTGTAGCTAATCAACTAAACAAGTGAATTATTTTCAAGTTGAATGTACAATAGAAATATAACATTGCACTTTTTTGCCCAATGTGGACGGAGATGATTTGTTTTGCAGGTGGTACAACATGAATGTGAATTCGGTATTGGTTAGGGGAATTTCCATAAAAGGCAGGTAGTTGCGAACAGTTATGATGATGTAATCATCTGTTTTCTTAAACCATTTTTAGTCGGACATTTATTTCCATTTTTGCCTTTGCCCAGTAATTTCTGAAATGACAATTGTTAGTAAGGGACTAACAAGAACACAAATTAATCAATCAATCTCTTTCTCTCATCTACATGCACCAAAACACAGCCCCTACCTCATTAAATGCAAGTATACATCCAAATAACACTAAACTATTGACCATTTAAAATAAAACAGGTCCACTTAGCTTGGAACTTGCAAAATAGCATCCATTAATGGGGAATCAAACTGTACCATTAAAAGCCACTTTTACATCAATAGTGCCGAGAAAATCTATTTTGCAATCCTGAAATCTGTGCAATCAGACATAATTAAACCCTTGAGAAGTCCAAGGACCTTGTGACAAAGAGAAAATGACTAATTACTCTGCTTTTACATGTTGTCTTTGAACTGAAGCACTGCATGACAAGCTTCATTTTTCTTAGAAATCGCAAGTGAAGTTCTGATCTTGCTGGTTATTACAAATCTCAGATGTGAACTTAAGAGCACAGAATTCAGTTTTAAGTATATCAGTGTGCATTAATGTTATTTTCAAACTTTTATTTTCCTGCTGTTTCATTTGATGGATCTCATCTGTGGAAAGGCAGGTGTTGTGATGCCAGCAAGACACCTACATAACATTGAGTTAAAGACGTGAGAGACAAACTGTCCATTTAGCCAGGCTATTTTAGCATTTGAATAACTAAACATAAACAGATTTCTAATAGTTTGTTTAATATGTAGGCAGTTAACTGGAAGTGTAGTTCAAGTAGTTATTTTGGATTCAGTGCCTCCAGATCCCGCGTTACTAATTGTGTTTTGTTTCTATAATTTTGTCATAATTTAGATTGGAATCAAATCAATTAAATTTAGATGTTTTACTCCCACAGTCCAAAGATGTGCAGGTCAGGTGAATTGGCTATGCTAAATTGCCCATAGTGTTAGGTGCATTAGTTGGAGGGAAATGGATCTGGGTGGGCTACTCTACAGAGAGTCAGTGTGGACTGGTTGGGCCGAAGGGCCTGTTTCCACTCTGTAGGTAATCTAATCTAATCTAACCTAATCTAATCTAATCTAACCTAATCTAATCTAATCTAATCTAATCTAATAACTCTGGGAACGCTAACTTATTTTCTTTGGTATGGTTTCTGCTTTCTAAGTCTCCCTAAATCAATTGATTCCTGAATACTCTGTCTATTGTCCTTTATCATTCTGCTGTTCACTGAAATTCCCCACAAAACACAATCATTTTTCTTTTTTCCAAGTACTGGTGTAGCTATTTTGATGGTGCCATTTGTCATGACCTGATATACACTATCATTCCAACTTTGCAGTTTAGCTGCCCACAATTTTCATGAGATACAATAATGCTGCCACTCAACACTCCCTCCCCTTACTGTCCATCTGTAAATTGGCGAATATTGTGTATTGTATGGTTAGTAATGATCAATGATTCTCTTACTTGCAGCCACTAACTGCAGGCACGTGGTGTCATGTTGTTTGTCTGTTGTCTGTGAATTTCTTTCTGTAATTCCAGCATTAAAAAAATCCCATTGTAGAGCCATTTTACCTTTATTTTGACAAGTACATTGGATAAAATGTTAGAAATAACTTGTTGAACATGTGGATCTTAATGTTAGTAAAGGTGAAACCTATTTTAAAAAATCTCTGCAGAAACAGTGTTTTAGTAGGAGCAGATAAAACTCTGCGTCATAAATGCACTTTGATACTTAAAAGTAGGATGCTGATACAAATGCAGCATTTATTTGGTAAAAGTTAGAGTGTTGAAAGTACTTTCATATATTGAGTAATGGGAAGATTTCAAGCTACTGACTGTGTTCTTTAGTCTATTACCAAAAAATCTAGTAAGTTACAATATCACTGAAGATGATCTTTCTCCCTTTCAAAATGGTAAATTCTATTTATTGGAGAGTAGACTGTGACTTTGAAATAATATAATTTGTCTTAGAGTTTCTATCCTGATTAAACTGCTATTTAACATGCTATGCAAACTGTCAGTCTATGAGAAAACATCCTCTATTTCTAGATTTAATTTTAGCAAGTACAGCAAATGTGCACATCAATGTTTTGTTGCTAATCCCTTATCCTGACCCCCTCTCCCAATATGAGATAGTCAGCAGTGATTGACAGGTTCCTGATAAATTACATCTGCTATGTGTTAGTCACTGAGACTGCCCTCCCCACACATTGAGCTGCACATTCTGGAAATGTCTGCTATGATAATGTCAAATGCAGGATGCAAGCTGACATCCCAGTTGACAGAGTGATAAAGAATATGAAAAGTGATTTATGATCTTTCAAAATTCAGTGAGGAGATGTGTCTGAATTTCCTGCAGTCATGCACCAATAAAGAATTGGTTTATCCCTTCATAATCCAGATGTATACCTGCATAGATTTGGAACTCCATATCAAAGATTACCTCCATCTTACAGATTACTAGAAACAGATTCAGGCTCATTGATTCTGAATGTAATAAGGTAAATCTATCCTGTTGGCTTTATATTGAAGGAAACATTTCAACCACCTAGTATCTCATATATACTGCCAGGTTGCTACATGTTTTCTTTATATTTACTGCAAGTGAGCAGTGTTATGTGGTGAGTCCAGTTTTGAACACTTATGATTGGCTATCTCAATGACTGAAACTGGATATTTGGAATAGTGGCAGTATGGGTCAATAGCTTGCAGGAACTGTGGCAGCTCATTCTTATACAGCAAAGTTGCACAGACAGCAGTCATCAAATTAACTGTTTCAGTCCAAGAAAATCCATGTTGTTCAAACCACTGGGGGAACTCCATTGCCCTATTTGAAAACAGTACCTCGATTTAATGTCTGATTCAAAGGATGGCACCACGGAGAGTGTTGCATTCCTTTAGTGGTGCCCTTCAGTGTCAGTCAGTGTCAGAGATTGTGTGCTCAGTTCTCTCAAAGTGAAAGTCAAAGTCACAAATACCGGACTCAGAGTTGAGAGTAATACCAATGAGCCAAGAAATCTCGGATAATGAACACATTTTAAATGGTGGGGAGAACTTGAGTAGTTCTTTCATGTACAGCAATTTTGGTCATGTTTACAGCCATTGGAGTTTGACTCTTAACATTTTCTATATGTTTTCAGTACTGAAATTTGCCTTGATGAAGTAAATGATGGAGGGATGGCAGTGAGATCAAAGAGAAATCCTCCCTTAGTTCCTTTTGGCAATTGTATATTGCATCGGAGGTTTAGAATGCATAAAGTTCAATGCTTTGATTTTGATCTGCTGACTCATTGTTCCTTTCACTCTTGAACATTCCCATACAAACACATTATATTTTGACTTACGTTATTTCTATTTAAGTATATAGAAGCATAGACATAAACAATTGCAGATAATAACGTCATCATAATCAAAACTTTAATGCTGTGCAATTTGGCAAATCCCAAACGTACAGCTTGATTAGTGCACGAAAAATAAATCACAAGGGAAGAATTGCCTGCTGAATTTACTGAGATAAAGTGGAAACACTTGAAATAGCTGATGTGTATGCTTTCTAAAGATGTAACACAGTGTGCTGTGATAAATACAGATGTGTTGTGACCTGTCCCTTGGTAAGTGTGTCAGGGCTGTTTGATTCTGAGTACACATTGTACCACAAAGAATCTGTTTGTAACCACTCCAAGTGATAGTAACCCATGGATGGATGTAGAAAGCAGCAATTTGTGTTCTCCTAGGAGTTTTACCTAATGTCAGTTACATTTTACTTGCGTTTATGACAAATAAAATTTAATTGAAGCTAGTGATCATTTTCTACTATCTAGCCTACACACGTGTTTTTTTTTTCAAATTATTTGTACCCCTTGCTGTTAACAAAATGGGACATCTTGTTTTAGTAAGCTGCAAAGCAACATATGCTGTTTTTTTTTGCTGTCATGTAACACTCTTATCACAACAAAGACAATTTCTGTGTGATTTCAATAACAGTCCATCCTTTCCAACTGCTTATTGCCTGTTACCTTCAATGCTTCATGCAACTCATGAGCCTATACTGGCATCAGAACAGTCATTTTAGTTGGGAGGGATGGAAAATATTGTGTTTCTTCTTGACTGAGCATCATTTCTGACACACTGTCAAAATACACAGACTTTCCAAAACTTAACCTTGCAATACCTGACAGTCTTGAAACTTCAGATGCCTGTGCATTGTCTGCCTTTTTTTTTCCTCTCTAAGGAAAATCCTGGAAATGTTTTGACGGGTGAAACAGTAGCTCCAAATGTAACCTTCCTCAGAGAACAGGAATAGTGTAAAGCTGTCTGTCAGTATGGAAGTGTTTATGTCCATTAGACAGTGATGAATACCAGAAGAAGTATTGACCATTGAAGCTGCATCAGTGGTTGTTCGTAATGTAAAATATGGCAAAATATCTTGGTAACTATTCAAAAAGTAATTGAATCACCTTAGGCTATTGGAGAATAATGTAGCAAAATTGCTATTTGGATATCAATCTAATGATACAAAGGGTTTGTTCATGAGATGTCCGGAGGCTGTAGTGTACACTTCAAACCTGAAATGTGAGACCTTATAAAGGGAAAATCAGCAATCAAATTCACAAAATAGTACATGCAAGCTTTTCAAAGCTAATAAGGTTCTGGCATCTAATGTGCAATGAAGAATTATATCATGCATTGCTTAGTTAATAAGTTGTTCAATGGTGTCAGCTGTAAACTGAGTGCAATGAGATGGAATATTTGAATCGGAGAATTTGGTGAAGTGAGGAAGGAGATGATGTTCTAGCCATTTAACAAAACAAAACACAGTAGTCCATGAAAGGGGACAAGAGACAGCAAGACTCGAGAGTTGAAGCTCAGGGGAATTACATTGATACAGGTAGGTAATTGGCGATTCTTCTGGATTATTTTTCTCTTCAAAACACTTCCACATGAAACAGAGAGGAGTCAAAGGAAAAGGCAGGCTTTCAGTTGGACACCATTTCCCATAGAAGGGACCCTTCCCCTGCTTGGCGCTGAGTATCTTTGAATGAGAGACTCCTCAACCTGAAGCCTGCTTCCAGGTTTGCCTTTCAGATTTTCCCTTGACCAGCTACAGGTTAAACACCAGATGCAGTGTTGTGAGGTCATGATGTTCACTGCTATAATTGCTAATGTGGGCAGCCCAATTGAAGAATATTTTAGCCCAAATCTTCCAACATCTCAGCAAAGATTGGACATGAACTGGAAGGTAAGCAGCAGACCATTATGATGACCTGGCACATGCAATTGGATTCAAATTTGTTGGGAAGTTTCCATTTCCAGTGATATCGACTTCCCAGATCCTCCGTGAACATCACTGACACAGTATTTAACTATATAATTGCATTGTAAATGTTCCAATGGTTATACTGGTCAAAATAGTCATCAGCCAGTGTAACTAAACTGACAGGACAACTTATTTTCTCCCTGACCCACCATTACTGCACCTCAGAATTCAAACTGACTGCAGCCCTACTTGAATATGCCCAACCTAATCCAATGGCCGGACTACACCTGCATCTTGTAACTCTGACCCAACTTGACTCCCAACCCCATCTGGTAACCCTGCTTATTTATTCAATCACTAACCATCGAAAGATTTTAAACTTTAAACACTTACCTGATGAAGCAGCAGACATTGTGGAAAGTGGGTGTGACTGTTTCTTGCACATGTCAAGTTTCTCATGAAGTGGGGAACTTTTGACCCATCAATACTTTATCTTGAATTAGAAGTCCCAGTTGAAAAATTGTCATAAAGAGTTGAATTGTTGAAATCTACATGGGCAGCATTAATGTGCATAGCATTGCCACAGATCAAGAGACCTGAGCTTTCTTTTTAACTCTTTTCTGAGACCCCCACTCCCCAGCACCCACAGTCAGCAATAAATACTGACTATTGCTAAAACAGTGACATTGCAAAAATGAATACATCTGAATTAGAGTCCTGGTTGTAAGATCTTCACATGACCATATACTGCTGCTGTTTTAAATATACCTATATTGAATTTACAATTATTATTCCATTACTCTGCACTTTATCTATGGAATTTATTGCCACAGAAGCTGTGGAGGCCAAGTCATTGAGTGCATTTATGGTGCAGAAATACTGGTGTTGGACTGGGGTTGACAAAGTTAAAAATCATACAACACCAGGTTATAGTACAACAGGTTTATTTGGAAGTACTAGCTTTTGGGGCACTGCCCCTTCATCAGGTAACTAAGACTGAGATCGATAGGTTCTTGAGTATCAAGGGGATCAAGGGTTATGGGGAGAAAACAGGAGAAGAGGGTTGAGAAAATGATCAGCCATGATTAAGTGGCGGAGCAGACCCAATGAGCTGTGTGGGCTAATTTACTAAGTCTTACATACTAAGTCAGTGAAATTAGCCTTTAACTTCCAAAATATTTTAACACTAGATATCTACAAGCCGCTGAATATATTTTCCACAAGATATTAATTTACCACATTTGTTAGGAGAAGGGTATGGAGGGAGGGTTACAAATCTAACCAGCAAGTTTAAGCTGGCAATGTGTCTGTGTTATTGTTTGTGCTGCAATTTATTGAATGCAGTGTCTTCTTAATGTGTGCTCAAAATTACTGTTGACAGAATAGAAGTATAGGACAGTGAGTTATTTATTAGAAAAGAGGTGAATATCAGAACAAATATTAGAAGATGCACTGTTTTTCACCTTGAAGTATGGTAACCCTCAGATTTTTCACAATTACTTGATTTATGGATAATACAGGTTCTCCCCAGATTGCTTTTGGTTTCTGTTGTTGAGTCCATTCACAAGCTGATTTGTATACATATTGGAACACAATGTAGGACAATATAAAGCTGCCCTTCATAAGTACAGGAAATGTTAATTTGTCAGAACATTAAAATTGCACATTTCTATGGGATCAAGTCAGACATTTCTAAGTCGAGGACCCCTTACATTGACATTTTTTCTCACAAGTGAATTTCTATTAAGTTACATTTTAAAATGCAAATGCATCTCAAAGTCTATCTTTGTGCTACTATTTTTGGATTTCTCCTCATCTCAAAACAAAAGTAAGCATTGAAGGGATATCATGTTTGTTTTGTCATTTGGATGTGTTCAGCATGTATATTAACAGTAGATTAATAGCCACTCATTCCAGTCCAATATTGATCAACAACATTGATGCCAGTCACACTGAGTATTTTGGACAGGTTTGTTAGTGTAAGCACCAGGAATTGTGAATAGTCCGCTGAACACGATGTTGGTAACTGCGTAACTCTGACTTGACTCTTACGGTCCTCTGTTCCAACTTGTTGCTGCAGCTAATTTCATCCCTTAATCTTGTACAACTGGACATGCATTAGTGGTGGGTTGCCTCCCAACCCCGACCTCCCCGTGGCAAGTTTGTGAAGTCCAGAGTGATGCATTGAGTAAGATCTTTGCTTCTCATTTCAAATTTCAACATTTATAAGCAGCAATAATATGACAAGACTTGCTCTCCTTTTGCAGCATGACAGAGAGAATATGGAGAGGAGAGACTTTGCTAGTTGTCTTCTTTCCTTAGTTCTCCTATTCCTTATCCACTACTTTAGCTGCTTGCCATGTAACTGGTAACAAGGACAGTATCCTCACGATGGCAAAGCTCTGTAGAATGGAGTGATTTCTGAAGCAAACTCTGGAGAGTAGTCCAGGGTTCTCCATATCAACCCATACAGTAGAAACATTGCATAAGCACTCCAATGATCTGTGTGATGACAGTTTATGTAGTAGGATTGTCTACTATTATTTCTGTCCACAAATGTGTAGGCCGCACAGTGGAATCGTGAGCTAGGTGATCACTGGATAGTTCTCAACTTGAAGTGTGAGGAGAAGGACTTTCAGCAGGGGGCTGGGGTCTTCCAAGCACGTTTCTCAATTCAGACTCAGGGAATAACACTGCCTCTGGTTCACTAAGTAAGTGCTCAATAAAATCTGTCACCTCTTGCATGCTGATTTGCAGCCTCGGAGATGGGTGAGGCTAGCATCGCTAGTGATTTTAAAACAAGAGTGGCCTTCCTTTCTGCAGGTGGAATTGAGCAATATTATGGAGTTCACTGTCCACAGCTGAATATGGAAGGTGACTGACATTCTGTGTGCACAGAATTCAAAATGTATTATATTCAATCTTTAGAAAAAAGAAGACAGATGGAGAACATGGTGCACTTCCTGATGATCTACAGTGCATTGATTGTACACATGTTATTTTGTGAATACTGAAATGTACAAAAACTATAAATGGTTCTAGTACCACAAAGTCTAAATGGTGTGCAACTGTACATACACCATCACGGAACTCAAAGCCCTGGATTCTGTGGGTCCATTGCACTACTAGTATTTAATCCACCACACACACACACACACAAAATGAGAGATTTACCATTCATTGTTGAGAACTATCCTGTGATCACCTAGCTCATGATTCCACTGTGCAACCTACACATCTGTAAGCTGAAATAATAGTAGACAACCCCATTACATAAATTGTCATCACACAGATGTCTTGCAATGCAATGCTTCTGCTGTCTGAACTGATATGGAGGAACCCTGGGCTACTCTCCAGAGTTTGCCTCAGAAATCACTCCATTCTACAGAGCCTTGCCATCGTGAGGATACTGGCCTTGTTACCAGTTATATGGCAAGCAGCTAAAGTAGTGGATAAGGAATAGGAGGACCAAGGAAAGAAGACACCAAACAGAGTCTCTTTGCAGCCAGATAGGACCAAAATGGCTGATCTAATTACAGTGCCACTGAACACAACTCTCACTCTCCCAGTTCACCGATAGTCTCACATGCTACCTTCCCTCTGTTACTGATTATCACCATATTCACTCGGCTGAAACAAAAGACACCACAAAATAAAACTGGCACACCAGCTTTATCATGTAAACCATCCGCTATTACATAACAGTACAGTAGAATTCAGTGCTGCCCCAGAAGCTGCAACATGACTGCAGCTGGCTTTCATTAGGAAAGATGGCAGATGATCTTGACTGACAGCCTTGCAAGTTCTATTCTTAATGGGTCCGATGTGAGACTGGTGTGGGTGGCAGCAATTGAGTGACTGGTAACGGCAAGGATATTGGTGGAGTGGTAGTGGTAGAAGTATAAATAATGTCGTCCTGAGAGATGATGGTAGGTTGATGCTCTGCAGCGTTGCTGTCCCTCAGCAACCCTAATCATCTGTCGGAGGATAGGTCACTCGGTTGCTGTGAGACACTTCAAGTCCTTGTGAAAACTGGTATCTGCAGCCATGATGCATGATTAAGTTTGAGCTCCACTGTGACACTCAGACATGGGCTAGCTTCTGCATACGTTTCAATGGAAGCTGAGATGTCAGCCATCAGATATAATATCATGATTGTGTCCACAAATGTGGTAATAGTGTTGACCTCAAGACAACAAGGGGAGGTGCTATTCGATTTGAAATTGCAGTGAGTGTAAGTTTGTACTGGCCTCAGGCGATTTTGTTCAGAGATGCAGCCAGTTAGCAGTGCACTCATGCTGGGTGCAAGCTGGAGTCGTGTAAATAAGCAAACAGCATGAAGTTCAATTGCTATCTGCATCCGATGCTTTAGCTACAGATATCATGCATCACAATTCCCATGACTCTTTCTGGATATTTTTCTTAAGAACCTATTCAGGGATGTTTTCACACACTTCTCGAGCAGGTGGGACTTGAATCCAGGCCCCCTGGCTCAGAGATAGGGACACAACCGGAGTCTTGTGAATTTTGTGGCCATTAACGTTTGCCCATGTTTGATCCAGCAGCATTTATTGCTTTGATAACACAGTAGGCCTGTGTACCTGGCACCACATTTACATTTGAGAAGTTTTGATTATTAATTGAATGAAACATAAACTGCTGTAATGGCTAAGGATTTGTTCTAGCTTTTCTTATTCAGTATTTGCATTCGCTAATTTTGATCTCAGAATATCCAAAAAAACACATACATATATTTGCAAAAGAAAAGTGTTGATGAATTCTTGCAATACAAATATTACTGGTAAGGAACATACTAGTGTGTTAAGTACATTATTTTCTTAGCAAGACGAATGGAGATGTTGGCAAGCATGTTCCTAAACTCAAAACAGCACGGTTGTGAAATCAAAGAGTTTTGTGCGAATTTAATTTTTTATTACAAAAACGTTTCAGCACAGAAGGAGGCCATTCAGCCCATAGTATCTACACTAGCTGTCTGAATGAACAATTCATGTTGTGCCATTGTCTCACCTTTTCCCTGCAACCATGAATGTTTGTTATTTTCAAGTGACAGACTAATTCCCTTTTAATTGATCAGTTGAACTTGCCTCTGCTCACTGGCATCAATGCTTTCCAGAACATGCTTTATGTTATTTTTTGTTCTCAAATCGCTCTTGCTTCTGTTGCTAATTATTTTAAATTTGTGTCTTTTTGTTTATGATGCTTTCATGAGTGAGATGAGATTCCCCATCTACTCTGCGTAGAGTACTCATGATTTTGAGTATCTATCAAATCAACTCCCCAGCCTCCTTATCTCAAGGACAATTGTCCAACTTCTCTAATGGATCTCAAAACTGAAATTTCTCACATCTGGAACCAGATGAATGAATTATTTTGTGCTTTCTCCAATGCTTTCGTATCTGTCCTGAATTGTAGTGTCCAAAACTGGACACAATTTGGAATATCGCGTGCAATTCTGGTCTCCCTGCAATAAGAAGGATATTATAAAACTTAAAAGGTTCAGGGAAGCTATACAAGGATGTTGACAGGGTTAGAGGATTTCAGCTATAGGGAGAGGCTGAATAGGTTGCAGCTGTTTTCCCTGTAGCATTGGAGGTTACAGGTTTTTAAAATTATGGGGGAGCATGGTTAGGGTAAATAGACAAGGTGTTCTCCCTGGGTTGGGGGATTTCAGAACTGAGAAGGGAAAAATTTAAAAGGGGCCTAAGGGGTAATTTTGATACAGATGGTGGTGTGTGTGTGGAATGAGCTGCCGGAGGAAATGGTGGATGCTTGTACAATTACAACATTGAAAAGGCATCTGGATGGGTATATGACTAGAAAAGGTTTAGAGGGATTTGGGCCAAGTGCTGGCAGATGGGACTAGATTAATTTAGGATATCTGGTCGGCATGAATGAGTTGGACCAAAGGGTCTATTTCTGTGCTGTACATTTCCATGATTCTACAACTCAGAGTTATACAGCAATGGAAACAGACCCTTGGTCCAACTTGTCTGTGCAGATCAGCCATCCTAATCTGACCTCGTCCCATTTGCCAACATTTGACCCATATCCCTCTAAATGTTTCCAATTCAGATACCCATCCAGATGCATTTTAAATGATGTAATTGTACCCTCCTGCTGAATAAAGAGATCCAGGGGTGCAAGTGCACTGTTCCTTGACGGTGGAGTCACAGGTAGACAGTTTGGTGAAGGTGCTTGGCACACCTGCCTTCATTGATTAGAACATTGAGTATAGAATTTGGGATGTTATGTTGCCTCTGTGCAGGACATTGGTGAGGCCACGTTTAGAATATTGTGTACAGTTCTGGGCTTCCATCTATAGCATGGTTGTTGTTAAACTTGAGGCAATACAGAAAAGATTTACTAAAGTGTTGCCAGCATTGGAGGATTTGAGTCACAGTGAGAGGCTGAATAAGCTACGTTAATTTTCCCCTGCAGTGTTGGAGACTAAGGGATGACCTTATTGGGGTTTATACAATCATGATGGGCATGCATAGGATGAATAACCAAGGTTTTCTTTTCCCCAAGATAGGGGAGTCCAAAACTAGAGGGCATAGGTTTAAGGTGAGAGGGGAAAGATTTTAAAAGGACTTGAGTAACCTTTTTCAAGCAGATGATGAAACGAGCTGCCAGAGGAAATGGGTGAGTACATAAGTTATTTTCTAGTTTGCATCATTTGAATCATTTTATTGTGATTTGTTATTCATGTGGTGCTCACTTTGGCAACCAAAATCCAGAGAGATATTAATCAATTTTATATTGCATTTCTTTTTAAAGAACAATAAATGTTCAGTAATGCTGATTTTGAGATACTGTTGACAATAAAATCTGCAGTCAGGAAAGTGTCCATTCAGCTTAATGTCTCTCTGCTAACTCTTTTCAGGCTGGAGCCACCTAGAATGAATGCCACCTCCCATTACTCTTCCCAGAATCCTGTTTGTTCTCTTGCTTTGAATATGTAGCCATTTTGCCTTTGAAAGATCCAGTAACCTCTGGTGTAACTGTGCGCTATCATAAATTAGTCTGTGCTGCAACCAATTTACAAGGAAAAAAATCCAGAATTGATTGCAATAATATGTGCCTTAATGTTCTAAATTCAACGTTTTGATCCTAACGAAGAAGACATGATTTCCATGGAACAATTCATGATAATTGCTTCACATCCTGTTGATGTGAAGTATTGATCACTGGGCTAATCAAGTACTTTGATGTGTCAGAAGGCCATTTGTTTTTGAATCAAACAGATTATTTTGACCTTTTATAAGTAGCTCGCCGATTTGTAATGATGTGCACCTCCTGCAGTTGAACCACTTGTGTCGGATTGCATTCTGTTTTTGTGTGCATGTAAGATTTTGATCCAAGACTCTGTATTGATTTACAGTCACTGATTCGTTTAGTTCTAATTACAGTTTAGAGGAAACACAACATTGTTGGCATTGCCTTCGAAGAGGCTGCAAAACAAATAGAAAAAAAGGATGGTTAACTTCTTTCATTCTGTCAAATTATATTGCAAGTCAAATTCATATTCACAGAAAACTTTGCTCTGTGTTAAGTTAAAAATCACACAACACCAGGTTATAGCCCAACAGGTTTAATTGGAAGCACATTAGCTTTCGGAGCGTCACTCCTTCATCAGGTGGTAGTGGAGGGCTCAATCCTAACACACAGAATTTATAGCAAAAATTTACAGTGTGATGTACCTGAAATTATACATTGAAAAATTGATTGTCTGTTAAGCCTTTCATCTGTTAGAATACCATGACAGTTTCACTTCTTTCATGTGTAAATCACAAAACTTTTTTTTTTAAATTTGCATTCTCAGGTTAGCTGTTAACAACGGTCATAGCTAGACAATATGTTGAAGGTGTTAGCCCCTTGTGTTCTCTGTCTCTGTGTTGTAACTGTTGAAAAATTAGCTTGCCTATTTGAAGGGAGGAGAAAGTGAGGACTGCAGATGCTGGAGCTCAGAGTTGAGAGTGTAGTGCTGGAAAAGCACAGCAGGTCAGGCAGTATCCGAGGAGAAGGAGAATCGATGTTTCAGACATACCCTTCATCAGGAATTGTAGGGTAAATGCCTGAAATTTCCATTCTCCTGATCCTCGGATGCTGCCTATTTGAAAGGTGGGCCAACAAATTCAATTAAAATTTACGAATACTGAGATTGTTGGAGAAACTCAATATGTTGGACAGCATCTGTGGAGAGAGAAACTGAGTTAATGGTTCGAGTCCAGTATGACTCTTCTTCAAAACAGTTCTGAAGATGGAACCGGAAGTTTGGAATTCACTGGCATCCCTTACACCCATGTAATTTTGAAAACCCCATTGTGTACCTGGTCAACTTTGTCTGTTAAAACTACCCTGTGCAGTTGCTGACATTTACCAAGATATGACAGGGGTTAATCTGTGCCCCATTCTGCCAGCAAAGTGGTACCCTGAGGCTGGTTGTGGACACCATGACATCAAGCCATGCTAGCTTTTCCTGGTTGCAACCCACTTTACAGCACTATCCAGCACTCTAAGATGAAGGTCACTGTCCTGCACTCTGCCAGAGTGAGCTCTGCTATCTTCTCTCCAATACCTCATAATCAATCTGGTTTTGCTACTGTACCTCCTCCTAATTGGGCTCATCTCTATCACTGTCACTACTGCCTGAAACAGCTCCCTCTTCACTCGCTCTCACCCACCCCACTCACCAACTTTACTTACCCTGTGTGTACTGTCTCCTGCCTACTTACCCTATGAGGATAGCTCCTCATCCATCCTATCAACCATAGCTGTGCCAGCCATGATTGACTCCCATAGTACTTACCTCTCTTGTTTCATGAGGAAAACAGCTCATAATAAAGCAGAAGGTGTCAAGATTGGTGGTGTGTGACCCATCATTCAGTTCCTCAGCCCTAATGTGGAAATGGTCCTGGTATCAGAGGCAGCCCTTGACTTACTATGCTGGAAACCCCAGGGTGAAGGCTATCCCCCTTGATTTGATTTATATCTGCTGAAATCATGACAAGCTTCCTGCAGCAATATTTTGAGCCTAGTATCCCTCGCTGAGTGGCCAAAGTGCAAAAAGACAACATGTGGCAAAACAAGGAAATGCAAGACAGGGGTCCTGTAAGCATCCAAGTAGGTCCAAGCTGAACGAACACAATGATAAAAAGCAAACAGGCTAGAGATGCCACATGGGTCAGGCATAGAGCTGGGTGCCTGTCCCTGAGGGCATAGTGTCCTTGCTGTAGCAACGCAGTTAGTTGCTAGTGCAGCATTAAAGTGCAGAAGCATCCTATAAGTGTCAAGAGAGTTCTTCGATACAGATCCTTGTCAGATGTCAGTATGCACTGATATGGGTACCTGTGATGCTCATGGAGTGTGCCTGAGATGTTGGTACCTGATATCCAACATGGTTGGATCCAACACGGAGCATGTTTGGAACAAGTAAAATGCTGAATCCACCAGGCACTCCCTCTGAGTTCCTTGTCAATTTCTCACTTCTTTTTAAAAAATCAGTGATGGGACATGGGTGTCGCAGGCTGGGCCACCATTTATTGTCTTTCCCTAGTTGCCCACGAGAAGGTGGTGCTGAGCTGCTTTCTTGAGAAACTGCAGTCCACATACTGTAGGTTGACCCATAATGCCTTGAGGGAGGGAATTCTAGCAACAGCGAAGGAATGATAATATATTTCCACACCAGGATGGTGCGTGGCTTGAAGGGGAACTCGCAGGTAGTCATGTTCCCATGTTTCAGCTGCCTTTGTCCTTCTCAATGGAAGTGGTTGTTTTTGGTAAGTTTGACAAGATGGGAGTTCGTATTATAATTTGGTGAATTGTGGCTTGCACGAGGTCTATAAGAAATATTAATCCCAATCAAAAGGCATTTCACTGCTGCCTGGCGAGAATCTTGCCACACTGATGATGAAAAGCGCAAAAGATGGAGCAAGATTGATCTTGACATTGACGTGGCCCTTAAAGCATTGATGAAGGGCTTATGCTCAAAACATGGATTTTCCTGCTCCTCAGATGGATTCCTGATGAAGGGCATATGCCTGAAGTGTTTATTATATTTTTTTTATTCATTTGTAGGATGATGGTGTTGCTGGTGGCATTTATTGTCCATGCCAGAATTAAGAGTTAACCAAATTGCTTTGGATCTTGAGTCACATTTCATGAACCCAAATGGTTGAAAATCAACAATGGTTTCATGGTCATCGTTAGACACTTAATTGCAGATTTTTATTGAATTCAAATTTAATAGCTTCTTTTCTGTATTCCAACATGGTTTGAAAGAAACGTTTTCAAGTGTTGAATCAAAAGGTATAAGAATTTAAGTTTGGTTTGTTGAATAATTTTCAAGGGCAAAGTTTTGAATTCTTTGCAATACTCTGCTCCTCAATTATATGAATTTCTTTGCTTTAAAGGTAACTGTCATTTGAGACTTATTAACTGGGACATCCCTTTATTCTGAGTTATTTTCAAACCTGATTTCTGCAATTTAATAATCTGGTTGCTTATTAGTCAACTGGATGCATTGAGATCATTGTTCAGTTCACTTTGGCAACGAAAACAGATATCAAAGTATTTAAAGTGTAATACAGACATAGTTAACAGCTTAACCTTTCTATTCTGATAACATAAATATGAATATGACACTCAGTTAAAATACTTTTTATGACTGGACTCAAAACATTAATACAATTGTGGCCAATGTTTGTTTGTCTCTGACCATTGGATCAAACATTTTACTTTAGACAGCGATAACAGCAGGATGGAGCGAAAGCTGCTGCAGTCAATTTCTCTCTTAATCTTTCTTGCAGAGATTCATAGATATTCTTCATATAAAATGTTTGGATAGTACATGTGACTTCTTGCTCATGCTGTTCTTTGGAACCTTAAGGATTTCAGTCACGGTTTTCTTACTTGTGCGATAGTGATAGATTGACATTGTACACAACAATTAGAGTTGCAAGTTGGATTTCTCCTTTATTGAATAGCTATTAACTGTAGAATACCAATGCATTTAAAACTGAAGACTTCATCAGGATTTATACTGTCTTTGGGTTGTTCAACTGAGCTTGAGATCCCCAGCCCCCAAATGTTCTCTTCTCCACCCACCAAAGCTCAGTCATCCTCCCTCTCCATTCTCCGCCACCCTTTTGGCAACTAAACCACATATGATTTGAGCCCACACAGTGAATGTTGCTGTACCCTGAGAAATATAGCACAGGTTGTTCTGGTATAACACATGATCTGTCAATGCAAATTGGCTGTCACACAATTGACAAATTGTAGTCTCGTTTTGAATAATGCAAACTTTCTACTGAATGGGTATAGCAATTTTCTATTGCGATCTTCTACAGTGCAATTTTCGATAGCGGTTTTCCAAAGCACAATTTTCCGTAGCATCAGGTTACAGAGGTACGCAACTGTCTTGTTATACCAAAATGCCCTGTAGTTCAAGAAGCTAATTCATGTCAAACTGTTCCAAGGCCACCAGAGATGGGCAATAATTGCCAATGATGTTGATGTTCATACAATGATTTTGAAGAAATTTTTTTTTGGTTGTGGCCATTGTGTTATTTTGTACTGCAGAGTTATATAAAGTTAGAAGGTAATCATAAAGCTGCCTTGTTTTTAGTAAAGGTTCTCTGTCACTTTCAAACAAGGGGGTACTGGATAACTTTCCTTTGAATTGAGTGCCACTTTTGTAAAGTCAGATTCTTCCAATAGTTCCCTGAGTTTTTTCAGCTGAATGTCAAAGCTCTGATCGTAGTTTGACGAGGTGGTTTCAAAGATTGGGGTAAGAAAGTTTCAACTTTTGGTTATTATAGAACACTTTGCAACCAAACCTTTCCCCTCACTACCTTTGGCATTGGTTATTATGGAATGCCCAATGCCAAAGGCAGTGCAAGTGATGGGAGAGGTTTAGCTGTAAAGTGTTGTCTGTCTCTGTAACACAACAGTACATACATAAATAATGATACAGCAGAGACACTTAGAACTCTATAAAACTCAACTAATTCATGAAGTACTTAAGTTAATGAGGCACACCTTTAACTACTAGAGGTATTTCATCCACTGCCCTCTTTACCCTGGGTTCTGTAACCAACCGAGAGAAAGTGAGGGCTGCAGATTCTGGAGGTCAGAGCTGAAAATGTGTTGCTGGAAAAGCGCAGCAGGTCAGGCAGCATCCAAGGAACAGGAGAATCGATGTTTCGGGCATAAGCCCTTCAGAAGGGCTTATGCCCGAAACGTCGATTCTCCTGTTCCTTGGATGCTGCCTGACCTGCTGCGCTTTTCCAGCAACACATTTTCAGTTCTGTAACCAACCCCAAACATTATTACCTGAGAGTGTTGAATCTGGCGAGGCTGGAAATCCTCGCTGTGTCTTCACTATGCCTCCTGATACAGGGTATTTCTTTGGAGTTGGTAGTCTCTGAAGTTGCTGCTGAAATCAAGGATTTCCCAGCTGATTTTATACAGGACTCTCAGTGCCAAGTGTATGCCTTATTTGGAATTATCTGTGTACGTGACCAATCCTGAATATTTTGTCCCTATTTGGTAGAGACAAGCGGTGTTGATTTCCTTAATTCCAAGCTCTCAGCCAAATCAAATGATCTAGCGTAACTCCACTCACATAACGTCGTAAAGTCTCTTAACAGTTCTTGTATTTTCAGCTTTATCTAACAAAAGGTTTTGTGGTCAACTACCTTGACCAAACTAATGCATAAATAATGTCACTGTAGGCATGGTGCTCGAAATAGACTGTAATCTAACAATGCCTTGCAATCAAATAGCAGTTGCGGAAATTAGTGGAAAAATATGACAGGAGATGGGAATAAATTATACTGCATTCATCATCCTAAATGTGGTCTATCATGATCTGCATTGATTACAAAAGTTGATTTCCATTCAATGACCTAGGGGGTAATCTTCCCAGGCAATGAACAATATAGGTCTTGGCGAGAAATTTGAATAATTGAGTGACATCGGCAGTAAAGCAATTCTTTATTTCAAGAGAAAAGATTCCAATTCTCTGAGCAAGTGTTGATCGGTGAGATAAGAATCTCACTAGTAAGAGGCTTACAGGAACATATTATTATTTAATAATATCTCATTTAATGGAGTTTCTCATTCTCCTGATAGAAACTAGATGGCACCAATTCTCGATTTGAAATTCAGAGTGGTGACCTGGTGACTCCAGCCCGCTGCTTTCTCTTTCGGCTGTCCACCTTGGACACTAGCATTACAGGGCACATTCCATGGGCAGTGCCCACATCCACATTCCATCCACAGACATTAGTGCCAAAAGCATGCTCCTTTCACCGCACCCTTCTGGTACATCTCTGACCATTCTCAGTGCAGTGCTGCATCAACACCTTTCATTATTATGTTGTTGCCAAGACACGATGGCATACAGAGACAGACATTCAACTCAGGGATTGGACCAGCATGCATTGTCAGAACTCCTCACTTGCTCTCACACACTTTGCACCTTCTTGGATACTCACTACATCTCTTCCTTGCATTACTTAAACTTTCTATGTTCTGCCCTCTGAGCCAGAGCCTAAATGCTCACAGTATCTTGCACCATGGCTTTGTAGTGCCTACATGAAGCTAGGCAGCTTGTCAAATTTTCAGCAGTGGGCAGTCATGTGCTATGTCAATCTCACAGCTACTCCATATCCCAATAGCATGTCTGACAAACACACTGCATATGCTGCAAGCTGGCAGCTTTGTCTCACAGATAGAGTGAAGGAATGCCATTGACTGTCGTAAACTTTACATCATGAGCATCGACAAGTTTTGTGCACTTGAAATTTGGAAAGTTGGCTTTGGCAATCATTGCAGCACATCAGGCTTTAACAGCGTGAAAATGATTGTGTCAGTGTTAGTTTGCTTAATCCATCGTTGATTTAATTAAAATTTCCTCTACTGCTGCCTTTGTTTAGTGGCTTAAATATGTAATGGCTCTTTGCCATCAGGGAACGTAACAATAAAGGGAGGACCTATTCTTTTTAGTGCTTTAATTATTGTGTCTTTTTCACAATTACTGTGGATTAATACAATTGGAGCATACTGCTCCACAGTTAGGTTCTCCTAGGTCAGTTCTTCTTGCAGACATCAATGACAGACCCTTTAATAACTCTAATCATATTCAAACAGAAAATGTTAACTTTTCAGCAAAGTGAGCATATGATAGCTAATAGCATGTAACAGTAATCAGCAGAGTGCAGTGTCAGGCTAACTGAACAGTGTACTTTGACCACTGATTGAGAAGAGAAATGTCATTAAATTACATCTGAGTATGCATTGTCTTTCAAGCCTGTCTAATTAACATTTACACAAGTGTAGTCACTGTGGATTATAGACAGTTGATGTTGAAAAACTGCGAACTCACAAACATGTCATGGAAAAAGTATTTTCCACATGTTGCTTATAGTCATGTCACTGTGGAAACTGTGCTTCATAACGACAGTTTTATAATGCACAAAATCAAGTTTCATTTCTGTAAGGAGTACTTACTTAGGAAAACTATTCAAAAACAAGGATAAGACCATAAGACCATAAGACATAGGAGTGGAAGTAAGGCCATTCAGCCCATCGAGTCCACTCCGCCATTCAATCATGGCTGATGGGCATTTCAATTCCACTTACCTGCATTCTCCCTGGAGCCCTTAATTCCTTGTGACATCAAGAATTTATCAATCTCTGCCTTGAAGACATTTAGCGTCCTGGCCTCCAATGCGCTCCGCGGCAATGAATTCCACAGGCCCATCACTCTCTGGCTGAAGAAATGTCTCCGCATTTCTGTTCTGAATTTACCCCCTCTAATTCTAAGGCTGTGTCCACGGGTCCTAGTCTCCTCGCCTAACAGAAACAATTTCCTTGCAGCCACCCTTTCCAAGCCATGTATTATCTTGTAAGTTTCTATTAGATCTCCCCTTAATCTTCTAAACTCCAATGAATACAATCCCAGGATCCTCAGCCATTCCTCATATGTTAGACCTACCATTCCAGGGATCATCCGTGTGAATCTCCGCTGGACATGCTCCAGTGCCAGTATGTCCTTCCTGAGGTGTGGGGACCAAAACTGGACACAGTACTCCAAATGGAGCTTTATAAAGTCTCAGTAGCACAACAGTGCTTTTATATTCCAACCCTCTTGAGATAAATGACAACATTGCATTTGCTTTCTTAATCATGGACTCAACCTGCATGTTTACCTTTAGAGAATCCTCGACTAGCATTCCCAGATCCCTTTGTACTTTGGCTTTACAAATTTTCTCACCATTTAGAAAGTATTCCATGCTTCTATTCTTTTTTCCAAAGTGCAAGACCTCGCATTTGCTCACATTGAATTCCATCAGCCATTTCCTGGACCACTCTCCCAAACTGTCTAGATCCTTCTGCAGCCTCCCCACTTCCTCAGTACTACCTGCCTGTCCACCTAACTTCGTATCATCGGCAAACTTCGCCAGAATGCCCCCAGTCCCTTCATCCAGATCATTAATATATAACGTGAACAGCTGCGGCCCCAACACTGAACCCTGTGGGACACCGCTTGTCACCGGCTGCCATTCCGAAAAAGAACCTTTTATCATTTCTAATATTACTGGCTAGTCTACCTTCTTATTTGATCCTCTTCTTCCTTATTGCTCTTTTTGTTATCCTCTGTTTGTTTTTGTAGCCTTCCCAATCTTCTGATTTCCCAGTGCTCTTGGCCACTTTAGAGGATCTCTCTTTTTCTTTAATACATTTCCTGACTTCCTTTGTCAGCCATGGCTGTCTAATCCCTCCCCGGATAATCTTTCTTTTCTTGGGGATGAACCTCTGTACAGTGTCCTCAATTATACCCACAAACGCCTGCCATTTTTGTTCTACTGTCTTCCCCGCTAGGCTCTGCTTTCAGTCTATTTTCGTCAGCTCCTCTCTCATGCCCTCATAATTACCTTTATTTAACTGTAACACCATTACATCCGATTTTGCCTTCTCTCTTTCAAACTTCAGACTGAACTCTACCATATTATGGTCGCTGCTTCCTAAGGGTTCCCTTACTTTAAGATTTTTTATAAAGTCTGGTTCATTACATAGCACTAGGTCCAGAATAGCCTGCTCCCTTGTGGGCTCCATGATAAGCTGTTCCAAAAAGCCATCCTGTAAGCATTCCATGAATTCCCTTTCTTTGGATCCACTGGCAACATTATTTACCCAGTCCACCTGCATATTGAAGGCTCCCATGATCACCATGACCTTGCCTTTCTGACATGCCTTCTCTATTTCCTGGTACATGTTGCGCCCCTGGTCCTGACCACTGTTAGGAGGTCTGTACATAACTCCCATTATGGTTTTTTTTGCCTTTGTGGTTCCTCAATTCCACCCACACAGACTCCACATCATCCGACGCTATGTCATTCAGTGCCATAGATTTAATTTTGTTCTTAACTAACAAGGCAACCCCACCCCCTCTGCCCGCCTCCCTGTCTTTTCGATAAGTTGAAAATCCTTGGATGTTTAACTGCCAGTCCTGACCCCCCTGCAACCACGTCTCTGTGATGCCTACCACATCATAATCATTCACGATGATCTGTGCCATTAGTTCATCTGCTTTGTTATGAATGCTACGAGCATTCAGGTAAAGTGCCTTAATGCTAACTCTCTTATCATTAGAGATATTGGAAGTCATAAGATGTCCTAAGTTATCCTTCCTTTTTGCTGCATTCCCAGTCTGCCTCAAGTTTAAATCATTCATGTTATTGAACTGCTGATAATAAATGCTGAAGCAACACATATATAAACTGTATTTAACATTTAAAAGTGCGTTGTTATTTGTTTTGCATGTGAATTAATCATAATTTGATAGCTTGCTGTATCTTTGTACCGAAGCAAGAAGTATTTTAATGATTTAATTTTTAATAAGCTAGTGCATCTCCTATTGGTGAGTTTATTTTGACTCAGACATAATTATATCACAATGTTGGGGTTCTAACATACAGAAGTGGGTCTAAATGTATGCTAATTTTCATTGAAAGAATTTGGATTGAAGCTTATAAGAAGTATTCAGATTTTCATTTAGTTCTTTTCATTGATTCCTGAGAAGTAAATAATATCCTATTCCAGTAGCATATACATGTGTACAAAATTGTTTTATTTCTGTTTACTTGTCAGTTGTTTACCTGTTCAATATCTGCTTAAATAAACACAGCTTCAGCCAAGAAACTCTGATTTTATGCATGGAATTTCATTGAATTACAATGTGACATTAAAGCTTTGATAAGCGAGTTGATGTGCAAAGAATCCTATTGTAAGCAGAAGCTGAGCTGTGGTGCACCTGAGATGATATTTTAGTGCTGACAATGCTGAATGAGAGTTTAACAGAGTGGCTCTGTAGATTCTGTAGAAAGAGGGAAAAAGGAGTTATTCTACTGAGCTTGGCTATGATGAAAGATGTGTAATATATCTCTATATACATATAAGTTAAACATTTGGATTACAAACTAGTGGCATATGGCCTTTGGTCTATTTTTGTGAAAAGTTAACTAAAATTCACTCGATCAGTCTTTACAGCACCATAATATGAAATCAGTATATGCTTGCTGTAGGTTAGGAAAAGTTTCTTCACATTACAGGGGCTCTTGCGGGATTTGGGTTCACTGCATTTCAGAGGGATCTGTATCGCTTTTTAAAGAAATGGGCATGTGGATCTGCTGGATGTTTTTACCTGGATGTAAAACGTCTGTGTCATAGTGCACTTTGTTGCACAGATTTTGAAAATGGCTTTGGATATTGCTTGGAGTTTTCTGTGAGTAAAAGATATGCCATTGGAGTCTTTGAAATTTTTGACGAAAGATAAACTGAGGAAGTTGACAGATAAATTGAAGAAAAAGTTTAGTCAAAAAGGAGGACATAATTTGTGACCATCTTGCATTTGGAATTAGAAGGAGAGAGATCTTAAATTGGAATGTCACATATGGAATTAGCTTGGATATAAAAATGAAAAGTTGGAGACTTGTGTTAGATAAAAAAAAGATAAACAGAGCATAAAGAAAAACAGGAAAATAAAAACTGAGGAAAGATAAACAGAAACCAAATAAGTTGAGGAATAAGTTATCTCTTAGTGAAAGGTTGTACTTTGTAAAGCTTCATGACGAGGAGTATTTGGTTAGAGTTATGTAGATTATTGAAAGATTTGATGAAGACTAAGCTCTCAATAGGGTGTGTGTTTCAAAAGAAAAGGCCTCACAGCTCATAAGATCAGAACTGAGAAGAATCAGTTAAGTTGGACTGGCAGAGTAAATTAGGAAGGAAAATTTAATTAGTATTTGATTAGCAGTAAAGTGATGATATTGGAATGTAGGTGATATTTTGTTTTGCCATTTGTTTTGAAATTTTTTAAACGGACATATTTAGATGGGTTTTTTAACATGATTAATGTCTGTTTTATTGTTAAAACCAAATCTACAGCAACGTGTCTTATGAATGTTTTATGAATACCATGTTATATTTAAAAGTAAAACATGAGATTCTATACATTGAGGCAGATTTCTTCTGGAATCTAACTTGTCCAGTAGTAACATCAGCTGGGATCACAACAAGGTAAATATCGGAACAATCCAAACACGGGTTCCTGTATTTGTTGTTGTTGTTGGTATCATCATTGGCATTGTCAATGACCAATAGGTGAATGAATCAAATAACAAGATAATTAAGAAAGAAGTAGGGGCTAAGAATATGCGAGAATTAGTTGGCATGTCGTATTACCTAGGAATGATAGGTAAAGCCTTGTAAACACTGGCCAGTAATACATCAATTTGAACTGAATTGGTTGTCAAATGTAGTTTTATTGATATTCTTAAAATTTTGGTCCTCTACAATCTCACTCTGTTAAATTTCAATCTGTTAGCTTTCTTTAAAATATCTAATGAAAGCATTTGGCTTGAATGCAGATTCTTTGACTAAAATTACAATATTGGAATACCTTGGTAAAAATATTTGGAGGCAATGGCAAGTGATGGATTTGGGGAAATATATTGAATGGGCATTCATGAATGATTTCTTAAAACTATAATGAAGTCTGTAACAGTTATTTGGAAATATATTTTCTTTCACTTCAGTATGGCTCCTAAGGTCTGCTTACGATGAATTGTGTTGAATTAGCATGGAGCATAAGGCGACATCTGGTAGGTGGGGAAACATAAGTTATCATAGGTTGCTGATAAATTTCCAGTGTGGATATAAAGGACTGGGAATACGTGGAGGGTCATGGAGTGGCAGTAACTTGGCACAGAAGCTATTAACTGGTATGAGAATCGGTGGTGTTCATGAGTCAGCACGTGTGAGGATGGGAAATGAATGGAACAATGATGGTCTAGTTTCTAGAGAGCCTAACTGAAGAAATTAAATGGAATAACATCTCAGAAACCAAGAGAGAAACTTCTAACAATCCAACTGCAACCTCTGGTCTGTTTCCTGTGTGATCGCACCAGCTCCATCCTGTCTCCATAAACCTCCCCATCGCCACCCACACCTCTGTCCCCATTCTCACACCTCAGAATGAAGAATGCCATCATTTGAAACACATCTTCTCCAGCCGCTTGCGGTATATCTGAAGATTTCTTGACAATGTACCAGCTTTGCAAGTGTAAATCAAGGTCCAAATTCTCAACCTCAAATGGGCATCAAAACTGAAATGCACTTTCTGCAGTATTATAATTAAAACTGAACAGAGTCAGTTCTCCTTTCTGATATGGTAATTATAAAATAGAAAAGTAATCAGTTTGCCTGCCTGTAACTTTTATTCTTTGTAACTGTGGAACACTGGAATCAACTATTGTCATCACACATGTATATAAGAATCTTACTTCTAAAATTCTTTCCCTAACTATATATTGTTGTATCCTTTGGTTGTTTGACTTAATAAGTTCTCCCCTGTGTCCTTACTGGTAAGGATTTTATAAAGTTGGACCTATTTATTAAATCGTATTCAGGTCCTACTTGAGGAAGTTATAATTGCTTTTCAGAAAGTGGAATTGTTTAATGTCTGAAATTGCTGTGTCATATGAGCAGAGAATGGTATTGTCTGTCAAAAATTGAAATTAATATGAGTGCTCTGAAATTTCTTGGTAACAGAGGTTGCTGGTGTCATTTCTTTCTCCTTCACTGATTTGCCTGCAAGCCTGACAGGTCCAAATTACTTTTTGGGGTTTTGTTCTGCAATAATGTAATACATGGCTCACAAATTGATGAGAATTTGAAAATGTTACTATTTTTAAACATCATCAAAATGGTTGCCATATACTCGAGGGCTTTAAATAAACCGCAGAGCAAGACTTAACCTGTAGGCGTTAGAAACGAAAATAAACCTTAATGAAGTAGGGATTGTTGGTGTTTGTGGTCACAGTAAGTGAAAATTCGAGTACAGGATGGAAGATTCTCAGGGGAAGCTAGGATTGAGGAAGGGAAATTTTAGGATTGTGAAAATATTAGTTGCAGTAGAAAACAGTACAATATTTTTCTATGTGATCATTTGGAATTTTAGTTGGAAGATGAGTATATCGAACAAAACGTTAATATCCCTGAATTGACAAGAAGGGAAATTATAATGAACATACTAAGATTCATTAATTGAGGAACAAATGTTGCAATAAAGTTTTGAAGTCTAAGATTGGACAGGATTATCCAATAAATGAAGAATGTTTTTCTTCTTATAGTATTTTAATTGTGGGAGCAGTGTAGATACGCTTTGATTCTATCATCGACTTGACTTTTACAGTTAATTCAGAATTACTGAAGGACTACTAATATTTGATCCTCTGGCTTCATCCATCCATCACTCTCCTTGCCATCTTCAAGCTCGCATTCCAACTGCTGCCATGCCAACTCATGGTAACCCATGCCCCAACCATCTCTGTTTGCTCGCCTCATCTTCCTTTTCCCATCACCACCCTATCACCTTGTACTCTATATGCCAATTATCCCAGTATTCAGCACAAATAGAGGATCAGCAAAAAAAGAAATGAAAGTAAATTAAGAATCTTTGATATATTCCAGCTTTACTACGTGAAAGATGAACTCACATTTATAAAAAATTCTGAATATTTAAATCTCTTCAGGTAATGAAATCCTTATTTTAAGAAAAAGATATCAAAGATAGCTGTTTTTAATAACTTCTTTCCCCTGTCAATCAAATTTTAAATCTAGATTTGCCACTGAGATAATGACAGGTTGTTGAAAACAGTGAAACAGTAATGATAACATAATGATTACCCTTGGGTAATGTCGACAAACAGCTATTATAAATGATGGGCTAACTTTTTTTCAACACTCTCTGGCAGAGCTTTTGTTTTTAAATGTTTAAATATCTGGGGATTTAAGTAACTTCACAGCGTGACAACATTCCAGACCCAGCCAGGCCACCAAGAATATTTCTGATTAATCTAAAAGTGTGTTACCCTCCCATTACAGATGAAGAATCTCCCTTGAATGAAGTGGGATCCGTTTGAATTCTCTGCTGCGTTCAAATGACCTTGTGAGTTCATTTCTCCCTCATGAAAGTCACACTGTGCTTCCTTTTTCCTACCAATGATAACAGAATTCATCATAAATAAGGGTATAATCTCCAAATTCAGTTCCTGTCAGCCATTTTAAACACTTGCAGAGCTTCCATGACTTCCACAAATTCTGAACCAAAGGGCATTCTATTCCAGGAAGGATAAACTTGGAGCCAACATTTTTGTAGCTTTATCTTTGTCTATAGAGTTATAAATTACCAGAATACACTTCCTGATCCAATGATTTGTTTTAGTGTGTCTATGTCAGCTCAAATGAATCCCTAGTGAAATTCATATTCAATGACGTACAATTAAAGACAATTAATGTACGATTAAATAGAAGTACATAATTTTCAACGGTGGGGAAATAATGTGGCAAAACTAAAGTTTCTTATCAATAAGAGAAACATTGTTTTACAATTTTTCAAATCACGGAGGTTTATGGAGCTCATATTAGCTGCAACTACCAATTAATGATTTTCCAGTAGGGGCCTATAGAAATACGTGAAGGATATTTTTAATGCATTTGATTTAAACATGAAAGGTTAGCAAAATGGAAAGATCTGTGAGAATGTCTCAAAAGGGAGATTATGTTGGAGGAAGAAAATGATCTGAGTGTAAAATAAAGCAAATGTTAAAGTTTCCCTACTGATTGCTTGAAATGAAATGAAATATTTTACTTTCAGTTAACTGTCAAATGCTAGTATTATGTGACCAATGTTTCTGGATGAAAACATAGTCTGTTTATGCTGTGGTAATATATAAGCTGATATTCCTGAAAGAGCTTTCTCAAATTTCAGTAGATTTATTGCACTTTAAAAATTTGGAAATTAATTTGATGTTCATTTAGCCTATCTATGTAATCAAGTGATACTCTCCTTGTTGCTGTCCGACATATTGCCCTCTGTAAATATGAGCTCACCCAAAACTGCTAACAATAGGCTAACATGTATTAATCCTGTTCAACCATTGTCCCAATATGTTTTGAAATATGTCAGCAATACCTTATTGTGTAAGTGTTTGTTATTTTTTTTTAAATCCTCCATGATTTTGCCTCTTGCTATTTCTGTAAAGTTCTCTTGCCTGATTGATTGACTGTAACACCTTTTGGCTGACCGAAGTTCCTTTCACCCCATTATGTACTACTTCTCTTTAACATGGGTATACAAGGCTTGGATACCCTCGAGTTTCGAAGATTGAGAGGGGATCTGATTGAGACGTATAAGATTATGAAAGGATTGGACACTCTGGCAGTAGGAAACATATTTCCACTGATGGGTGAGTGCCGAACCAGAGGACACAGCTTAAAAATACGGGGTAGACCATTTAGGACAGAGCTCAGGAGAAACTTCTTCACCCAGAGAGTGGTGGCTGTGTGGAATGCTCTGCCCCAGAGGACAGTGGAGGCCCACTCTCTGGATTCATTTAAGAAGGAGTTGGATAGAGCTCTCATAGATAGTGGAATCAAGGGTTATGGAGATAAGGCAGGAACAGGATACTGATTAGGAATGATCAGCCATGATTATATTGAATGGCGGTGCAGGCTCGAAGGGCTGAATGGCCTACTCCTGCACCTATTGTCTATTGTCTATTGTCTAACATTTGCTGGCCATTTGCTTGTATTATGTTTGTCATGTAAACTGCTGACAAGTGCTGTAAGAGTGACGTTGACATGGCACAATAGTGCACTGTAGCATGCTCCCTACTTCCTTGATTTTTCACTTCCATCTACTGTCTCAAGCTCCCTGCTTCTGACTGTGTTTTAAAACAAATCATGAAAGTCACAGAAGCTGATAACTGGTAACTGAACACTAAATGCCCTGTGCAATAAGAAAGCAATGTGGACCAGACATAAACAAGCTTCTGTAGGTCAATACTGAAATCAATGAGTTTGCCCGAACAAAGCAATGGAAGTGTCCAGAGGTTGGCAGCCAAGCGAGTGAGTGCTGAGAAAGCAAGCTAAGAGCCATGAGATGAATCCCATGTAGATTCAGGAGACGCTGTGCAGAAATGCACAAACCAGAAGTGTTTGTGAGCTCCAAATAAAAAGTTTAAGGGTTTAAGTGATGGGTAAATTGGTCTGAGAGCAGGAATGATGTTGTGGTAAATCTGGTGGCTTATTGGTGCTGACTTGTACAGCCAAAAGGCTAAGGAGGATGGTGGCACATGGAAACCAGGATGCTATTTGTTGATGACTGGGACAAGCATTCAAGGAACTTCAGCTGCCAGATACTCATTCTGATTTATCTGTTAGGAATTTGTGTTGTCTAGTTTTTTTGGGGGGGAAAGAGAGATGAATTACAAAAGGTGAGTTGCAAATACATGAAAAAAAGGTAACTGTTGCTCAGTGGCCTTCAAAAGCCATCATCAAAGGCTTGAGGACAAAATTGCAAAAATATTTCTCAGTGGTGAGATTCTGAGATGTTCATGCTCTCTGGATTTTCCCACTTTTCCTGCCACATCTCACCATAGAAGGGAGAGTTCCCTCATAACCTTGAACTTATTCCAAACCCTTCATATTTCTGTTGTGACCTTATTTTGTCAAAGAAGTCATGTAGCATAATAAATCAGCCAAGTTAATAAAACTAGAGAACATATGTCTCCATAATTTACCAAACTAATCATGAGCTTACACTCAAGACTTGAAATAGCTGATTTTTGCTGCTGCCACAGTTTTTGAGTATCAGTTCAGAACTAATGTGACCATCTGGAGGTTTAGCAGTCTGGGTTGGAGGTGGGAATATGAAACAATGGGATGAGTTTCTGTATTGGTCAAACACCAATTGATGATTAGATAACAACATTGATATTTTTATTCAGAAGCAAAAATGAGTTTGCTGTCTTAATAATGACAATTCTGAGTGAAACTTTGCTGAAACCAGAAGCAAAAACATGGACTGAGAATAAAACAAATACCCTTTTAGCATCAGTTTAATTTTGTTTATAAGTATGCGCAGACTAAATTTGCTTGAAACTAACCATTTTCTGATCTTTTGGTGTCAAGTGTCACAACAGCTAATGCACATTTGTATTGATGAATGAACAGAGGTCTTTCAGCCTCCGATGTTTGTGACTCACCAGAACTCTATAAATCAGCTCTGCATCTGAGCACACAGCTAGCAGCCATTATTTAACCACTTCAGATCTCAAGCTGCAATTTCATCTGATGGCAACCCTTCTGACCTATTGAAACAAATCTGTGTTGTTATAATTGCACTAAGTTGCAATATTAATCAAAAGTAAATGCATACGAGAGGTGTAGTGGAAGAAATCAAATTGAGCTGACCTGGTTCATTCATTGTGCCTCAGCATTATGTGCCCAATGATTTATTTAAACTATTAAATCTGGTTGTCTATGTAATATCTATGTGATATCAGCATTTTATGCCATGCTTGTGCTATTGCATGGCTGTCAAATAATCTCTGGATTTATGCACAACATAACCTTCTTTGTATGAAATAATAAATTTCAGTTTTCATGTACAATTTCAGATTTCATAAAGTAGCCATTGCATAGATTGGGTATTCAATTGTACCAGCTGCAGATGCAGAAACTCCTCTACCATGGGAGTTATCCTCAGATTAAAGACTTAAAGAACCTTGAGCCCATACTAATGCTTCTGCTTTCCACTGTTTAACAAAATTGCTTAAACTGTGCAATGATGAGCTGCAAAATGGAATCCAATCTGTACTCCTGTTTCAGCAGTTTTTGAAAGCTTCAAAAACTGGGCGGCATGGTGGCACAGTGGTTAGCACTGTTGCCTCACAGCACCAGAGACCCGGGTTCAATTCCCGCCTCAGGCGACTGACTGTGTGGAGTTTGCACGTTCTCCCCGTGTCTGCGTGGGTTTCCTCCAGGTGCTCCGGTTTCCTCCCACAGTCCAAAGATGTGCAGGTTAGGTGAATTGGCCATGCTAAATTGCCTGTAGTGTTAGGTTAGGGGTATGGGTGGGTTGCGCTTCGGCGGGTTGGTGTGGACTTGTTGGGCCGAAGGGCCTGTTCCACATTGTAATGTAATGTATCAATTTTAAGGACTATATTGTGCATTTTCTGTGTTAAATGTTAGCCACAACTCTATTGTTGCTCAAAGTTAGAAGGTTGTAGTTCAAATTCCATATTACAGAGTGGGCATTCTCCCCAGAATCCTCATCAATATTTATTCTCAAGCAACATCATGAAATAAAAAGATTATCCACTTGTTATTGTCTGGTTATTTGTCTAACCTGGTTGTGTGCAAATTGGCTGCTGTTTCCATTAGAACAATAAATCCCAGAGGGAAAACCAAGTGAGAAACGAGTAATACTTTGAAATGGATATACTGGTCATACTAATCCTTGGTTGACAAGACAGGTCAGAGTTGTATGTCACATTCTCCAGTTTTACTGGTTTTTCTGACCGTGAAAATGTACCTAATTACCAGTAAAATGTTTGAAACATTCTGAGTTCATGGAAGAAATAATATAATTCCAAACTTTCTCTTTCTGCCTTTCTTTCTGCCTTCAATATTGCTCTTACCTGGATTGATTTATTATTTGATTTATTGTTGTCACATTTATCAAGATACAATGAAAAGTGTTGTTTTGCATGCAATACAGGCAGAATACAGTGTTACAGCTACAAAGAAGTGCAGAGAGAGAGAAAGAGATCGGAATTAACATTTGAGAAGTCTGTTCAAAAATCTGACAACAGCATGAAAGATGCTGTTCTTCAATCTACTTGTACGTGTATTCCAACATTTATATCTTCTGTCAGATGGAAGAGGATGGAAGAAACTCTAACTGGCATGGGATGGGTTTTGATTGTATTAGTTCCTTTCCTAAAGGAAGCAGGAGTTGTAGGTGGAGTCAAGAGATGGAAGGCTGTTATGTTTGATGGTCTGGGCTGTGTTCACGACTCTCTGTAATTTCAAGTGATCTTGGGAAGAGCAGTTGCCATACCAAGCTGTGATATATCCAGATAGGATGCTGTCTGTGGTACATCCATAAAAACTGATAAGAGTCCTTGTGGACATGCTGAATTTCCTTCGCATCCTTAGGAAGTAGAGATATTCTTGTGCTTCTTGACTGTCACATCATCATGGGTTGACCAGGGCAGATTGTTGGTAATAATCATTGCCAGGAACTTAGTGCCTCTTGATCATTTGACCATCTCCACCTCAGCACCATTAGTGCAGAGAGAGGTCTGCCCTCCACTCTGCCTCCTGAAGTCAATGACCAGCTCCTTCAATTTGCTGACATTGATGGAGAGATTGTTGTCTTTACACCATGCCACTAAGCACTCAATCACTTTCCTGTATTCGATCCCATCATTGTTTGAGATCTGACCTACAACGGTGGTGTCATCAGCAAAGTTATAAATTAAGTTGGGGCTTAGTGATCTATAACAGGGTTGTCGTGGTAACTCTTAATAATCAAGCACAGGAGTCTGAGCACAGGTTTGTGATTGTTTGTTCAAGTGGACACAGGGAGACTCTAGACTGGCTAGAATAGCACTGGGAAGATAGAAAACTTTTTTGTCTTCATAACATGATCATTTCTTCTTCAAAATAGAAAATAAGGAAGTTGATTCTGAAGTTACAGTCCTAAATTTTAATTAGGGAATCTATGATGGCATAAAGCATGAGCTGGTTATAATGTATTGGGAAATGTTACTGGTAAAATTGCCAGCACATAGGCAATGGCAACCATTCATAGAATGAGTAAGTGAACTACAAAAATTGTTGATTACTGTCCGGTGCAAGAGTGTAACAAAAACAGTGGCCATACCATTGCTTATGAGAAAGATTGGTCATAGTATTAGATGCCAAAAAAAAGAGGCAAACAATTTCGTAAGAAAAAAAAGAATAGACCTGAGACTTGGGAATAGTTTCGAAGACTGCAAAAAAAGACCAGATGATTGATTCAAAAGGAGAAAATAAATATGAGAGCAAGCTTGTGAGGAACACAAGAACTAACTGTAAACGTTTCTGTGGATATGTAAAGAGAAAGATATTGGTGAAAACTTATGTAGCTCCTTTTACAGTCAGAAACAGTAATCTTTATAATATGATACAAATAAATGGCTGGCAAGCTAAATTGATATCTCACTTTTGTCTGCCTGAAGGATGACACAAATATTGTCAGGAATAATAGGATAATTAGTTTAGTCAGATAATCTACATCCCAGTGTATTTAAAGAAGTGGCTCTTCAAATGGATGTTCTGGTGGTCATCTTCAAAGATTCTTTAGACACTGGAATAGTTCTTAAAAGCTGGAGGATAGCTAATGTAATCCTATAACTTAAAAGGGGAGGTAGAGAGGATACAGTGAATTATAGACCAGTGAGTCTGACGTTGTTAGTGGGTAAGTTGCTATGGCTCATAATTTATAGCCAAACAAAGGCAGAATCAGGCACAGTCAGCATGGATTTACAAAAGGGAAATCATGCTTGACAAATCTACTGGAATTCTTTCAGGATGTAACTTGTGGAATTAATTGGGGGAACCAGAATGTGCACTTTCAGACGGCTTTCAACAAAGAGGTTAATATGTGAACTTAAGGGACATGGGATTGGGGATAGTTGATTGGATGGATGGAAGACCAGTTAACAGACAGGAAACAAACAGCTGGAGTAAACGAGTCCTTTTTCTGAATGGCAGCCAGTGATGAGTGGACTATAGCAGGGATCGGTTGTGAGATCTCAGTTATTCTCAATGTATGTTAACGAATTAGATGAGGGAACTAAATGTAATATCTTAAAATTTGCAGATAACACAAAGCAGGGTGGAAGGGTGAGCTGTGAGGAGGATGCAGAGATGTTGCAGTATGATTTCGACAGGCAGAGTGGGTGGACAAATGCATGTCTGATCAAATATAATGTGAATATATGTGAGGCAGATTATTATTTGAATGCCTGTCAATTGAGAGAGGGTAATGGTTATGAGATCTTGGTTTCCTCATGAACCAGCCACTGAAATTAAGTGCACAGATGCAACAAGCAATAAAGAAGGCAAACAGTTTGATGGCCTTCATAGTGAGAGGATTCGAGTCCAGGAACCAGGATGTCTTGCTGCAGTTATGCATGCCGTGCCTGCATTATAGTGTGCAGTTTGGTCTCCTTATCTGAGGAAGAATATTCTAGCTATTGAAAGAGTGCTGTAAAGTTTAATCAAACTGATTTCTGGGATGGCAGGACTGCCATATGAGCAAAGAGATTGATTCAGTTAAGATTGTATTCACTGGAGTTTAGAAGAATGAATGAGGATCTCCTACAAACTCATACAATTCTAATAGGATTAGACAGTTTTGAAGCAGGAAGAATGTTCCTGATGGTGTGGAGAGTTCAGAACCAGGGGTCATAGTTTAAGGATGAGGGGTAAAACCTTTAATGATTGAGATGAAGAGAAATTTCTTCACCTAATATATGGTGAGCCTGTGGAATTCATTCCCAGAAATTAGTTGAGGCCAAAACTTAGTGTGTTTTCCAGGAGGTAGATATAGCTATTATGGCTCAAGGGATTAAGGGATATGGGGACAGTTAGAGTATTGAGCTCAATGATCAGCCATGGTCATGTTGAATGGTGGAGTGGGCTCAAGGGTTGAAGATCTTCTTATCTTCTTTGTTTCCACTATCATTTCAGTCATGTATGCATCTCATTATCCAAATTCCAATTTTGTTTTATGTCAACATGAGAAAGAAAATAAATACTTTCATCCCAGGTTAATATCCCATTATCCTCATCTGGTAATGCTTGCTCCATTCTTAAGTATCTATCTAATCTCTCTGTCTCATAATCCTTTCTGATTCACCATGCCTTTCTGGAAAGTTCTGCTGTCACTGGCACTTACAATGTGCGACGTTTGCCTGGTAATTTGCTTACTGTGATTACTGAAATCACTATTTTTGTCCTCATACCCTCACTAATCCTTCATAGTTCCAAGTTAATTCATTGAAATAAATGCTAGTTAATTCCATCTGTACCAAGTGATATTTTAGTGATCTGCGTATTTAGGTATGTGATTTATGCTGTATCAAACGTGTTTGTTCCATTTCAGATCGATGAAAGAAATCAAATTGTGTGAAGAAGATATATTTTAATACCTGTTTAATGCATATCATAGAATCCCTACAGTGTGGATACAGGCCATTCAGACCAACAAGTCCACACGACCCTCGGAGAAAATTCCACCCAGACCCATTCTCCAAACCTATTACTCTACATTTACACCTGACTAATGCATCTAGCCTACATATCCTTGAACACCATGGGCAATTTGGCATAGCCAATTCACCTAACCTGCACATCTTTGAACTGTGGGAGGAAACCAAAGCATCCGGAGGATACCCATGCAGGCACAGGGAGAATGTGCAAACTCCACACAGTCGCCCAAGGCTGGAATCGAACCCGGGTCCCTGGTGCTGGGGGGCAGCAGTGCTAACGACTGTGCCACCATGTCACCAATTATGTTGCTCATATGTCAGCCCCCACCGGCTGAATGTACCTCCATATACTTGCATTCACCCTGATTCAATACAAAGGTTACTGTTGAGTACCTTAAAATCCTATTTTTTTTTATTTTTGTGGCTTTATTTGTCTTAAGACTTGATCTGTCTTTGCAGAGCCCCCACAAAACATGTAACTATTTATTTTGTTTCTTCTCTATAATTCAGTACTTATGTTTAATAATATTGAAGATAATTTTGAATCTCAATATTTTCTCTCGGTCTATCTGAGTACAAAAGACAGTCAATACAAAATCAGACTGTGGAGTTGGAGACAGCACTAATTTAACTAATCTTGTTAATTACCTTTCTCAGTGTAACTTCCACAATGCTTATGATTCACCAAGCCTCCATCACATTTTAAAGCCATTATATTGCTGTAATGTTTTCAGATAACAGATCCTTTCATATGAAGTGCTGATACAATGTTCACTTGGCAGAATGTAAGTGAGGCAGTGACAAAATAAATACCAAAACAGAAAGAAACAAGATGTGCAGATATTTGAAGTATTAAGAAGTTTGCCAAGGTCAAACTGATGATGGAATTCTATTCCTTAGTTGGTCTTTTGTTCTTGTTTTTTCCATATTGCACAGCTTGAAATCTTTTTGTTCCTGCTTTTATAGCCTTTGCCTTTAAATCCTCCACTTCCAAAGTTTTACAGGATAGGAGATGTCAAAGAAAAACTGGGCTTTGAATTCAGCGGGAGAGAATGAATTAACAGTGATCTTGCAATGGGTTGAAATTTCATGACAGGATTCACATCAGGCTGGTGTTGAGTAAACCTGTTAGAGAATAATTGGATTGATGACAATATCATAATTTTACTGAAGAATTTGGGTACTGTGATGAAGCTTTTCAAAACTCTGATTTTAAATATTTTCTTGTAATTGTCTAAGTATATACCCTTATATATTATAAGTGCAGTAAAATTAAAGGAAACCTTTAATATTTTCTTGGATTTAGCTTACTGACAGCCACATCATAATAAATGGCCAATGATAAGTTATACAATATTATGATCAGTCGTTAGTAATTGCGCAATCAGTTCAAATTATTTCATTAACTGTCTGATATTGATCACTGGAACACAGCAGTTAGAATCTTTAGCTCAACTGTGCATGTTAATCATAACTGAATTTCAATTCAAATTCTAAGGCTTAGTTATCGGAAACTGTTGTCATACTAAAGAATGAAACCCAGTCTTAACATAAGGGAAAGAAAAACAGTAATGACAGAATAAATTTTATTTTTTGAACAACTTAAGTACAGTACTGAGTGGCACATTTGTACTTCATAATTAAGACCATATTAAAAATCTCATTGCATCATAACCTGACCCATTTAATACATTGCTGTCATGTAAAACACCCCAGTTTATCTGTTAATTTGTTCTGGAAGGACACATAATAAATAAGTGAAGGAAATGAGTTCAAAAAGTGAAGTTATTAGATGAGCTACTCTGTACTTGACTAATATTACAGAACATTCAAAGTAAATGATAGTATACCCATACTCATCACATTCTGACATCAAGTACACGTAACCCCTGAAACATTCACTATAATTTAGGAGCCGAAGGTGCTAAATACAGAGAAAGATCTGTGTGACACGTTATGTGGGCATTTGCTAAATCATTTAGATTGAATCTTTCAGGGCATATTCTGTCAGCCTCTCAGGAGTTATGTTACTTATTTGACATTTATGCTTGCAATGAAAAGTAGATTCCACGCTCCTGGTAATAACCAAAACTTTTTACAGAATGCCCTGTTCCTATTATTGAATACAAATAATGCAAGGGGAGCTGTGAGTTCAGATGCTCTTCAGGCCACCAGGCCACTTTGAACACAATAGATGTTGCTCAGTAAATATCAATTCATCAATCATTTTCAACAAATTATTTCAAGAAATTTAGAAATAATTAAATATAAATTCAAAGCTTTGATATGACAGACATAAATTGTATGTATGTTTATTTTATTCCATACAACAGTGGATATCCATAGGAACTTGTCTGAAATTGGAGGATATAATGGGGATAATTTTAACTTTATTTGGTGGGGTGTTATGAGTGATCTGGAATTGAGCACCCATGATATGCCTTGCTCCGTTTTTCCTTCCATTAACTCCATTCAAAAGGATAATGCAATGAAATTCACTGCAGCATAATCATGGGAAATTAGTTGCTTTATGTTAATGTTTTTTGGTTGATTCTGTTTGTTGACTCTTTCTTTGCTCTGAGATTCCTCTGGTTCCATTTGTGCATAGCTGACATTTCCTCATTTGCTATGTTTAGTCTCTGTTGCTTTTGTTTTTAAATTCTTTATTCTCCTGGGTGGGAAATGATGGGTGAAACAGAATTGATGAGGCCTGTAAATTGTTTCTTGCAGTGATGTGTGTGGAGAATTTGCGGCTGAAGGAGTTTCGTAATTGCACTTATACTGAGTCTTGCTTTATCTATTGATATTGTATATACTTGCTTTGTGCCATCATGTTGCAAGCTCCCATTTTGGAGCAGACTGCAATGAAGGGCAGGCATAAATTTCAAAGGAGCAGATTAGGAATTCTATCGGAAAAGCATGGGAAACTGGGAGCAACCAGAGGAGACTTGCATGCCGTTGGCATTAGGAGACATATTATTCCGTGCTGCTAACACTTGCATTGTTTTTGTTACCCCATCAGAACAAATGACTGATTTTGTCAGTATAGAACATTTAAATGATGACACAACTAAAAGTTGCAACTCTGGAGTTGTGCCATTAGTTGTGATGGAGATATAGGTGGGAAATATCACTCCCAAACACAATTGGTATAGATTCAATGGAATACATCAATTCAAAGAATTCTCATCTGAATCCAACTTATCCTGAAAGCAATTGGTCTCAAGCTTAAAGTTTACTTGGAAGTGGCGGGGGTGGGGGGAGTACACGTGGATGGGTGACTTCTTCCTCTGAGCAGCTTTCTTGCATGTTGCTTCTGCTTACAGCCAAGTTAGAGACTAAGTGGGATTCTGGTGACTGCACCCCTGACTGTGCTGTACATCTAGCATATAAATTCATAGAACCTGCACAAGCTCAGATAGAACTAGTAGAAATTGTTTAGCAACTAATGTAAAAGCAGCTGATGACTCCTTTTAAATGGTGCTTGTAGGAGAGCCTCTTTTACTTCTGCCCAACCATAAAAACATCGAAAGTAGCTTTGAACCGTCTGTGCCATTCAGTCTGATCATGGCTGATGATCCACCTCAGTACTCAGTTTCTGCTGTCTTCCCATATCCCTCAACTCCCTTTTGAAAGTATTCAATGTTTGGACCTTAGTCGCTTTATGAGGCATAGAATTCCACAGGCTCACTGGTTTCTGAGTGAACTAATTGCTCCTCGTGCCAGTAAAATTCAGCTGTGGGGTTTAAAGTAAGGCTTCAGCTGGAGTTCAAGTCCTGTATATGGGAACCAGGAGCAGTCATTCATTGAGTTTAGAGGGGTTTAGAAATTGTTCATTTTGGATGTCTTTTTGCTTGAGAACTTTTTTTTTTACAAAGTTTATTAATCTACGACAGAGTTCCAGATTCAAATGCAGTAAAAATTGAGCAATTAACATTAAGGATAAAAGCACATGGACAATATTGCATGCTATCTATCCTTTGTTAAACTGGTTACTCAGCTAATAAGTTTTCCACAGGTGATTCTGTGGTTGAGACTTTATCATGTTAGTGTGTGATTTGCACTTGCTTCATATTGAAGTCAAGATGTTCAAGTGCAAGTGCCATAATAGGGAATGAAGTAGGGGATGAAATGTCATCTTCTCTCTCAATTGTCTTGGCTGTCATTCATTCTCAGCTACACAGAAATACATTACTGTTTTTCGGCTATACATTCAAAGCATGAAATGAATGACTGATGAAGAAAGCAAGGAGATTTTAGTATTTGATTAGATAGAATAAAGAACAAGGCAGAACAGGATTTTGCTGCATTGAATAAAAGTATGTGAACCTGATATTCTGAATCAATTAATGAGGCAGGGTTGTCGACAAGAATCTGAATCTCCAGGCTCTCTGTTCCTTGCTGTCCTAGCTGAGCTGAATTGGTGCAGTAGAGTGGAGTGCATTACAGGGAAATGATGCTCAACTGTCGTGAGTTGTGTGCATGTTGAAAATGGAAGCTACATCCTGAAGGTAGGTATTTTATGAGTAACTCATAGAGAGAAATGATTGGTTACATAGGAATGTAAGACTTAGGAGCAAGATGAAAGCCTTTTGGCCCATCGAGTCTCCTTCACCATTCCATAAGATTGTGGCTGATCATGTTATGATCTCAACTATAATTTCCTGTCTGCAATCCCTGCAACAACTACCCATGCCTCCCTTGTTCTTTAAAAATCTATCTAATTCAGCCCGGAATAAACTCAATAATCCAGCCTCCGCTGTGTTCTGAGGAAGAGAATTCCATATATTTACAACTCTCTGAAAGAGAGAGAAAGAGAGAAGTCTCCTCAGTTCTTTTTGGAAAGCAAGACTTCTCAGAACCAACCTTGACAAGTTCCTTCAGGATTATTTATGTTTTAATGAGAACCATCCCCATTCCTCTCATCTGTAGTTTCACACCATTCCACAAAAAGCAATTGGCTGGGCAAGGATGCACGTCCAAAGTCCACCTCAACAAGATGAGGAACTAATCTCATGCCATTGTTGTTATTGTGAACCACATAACCAGCAATTTAGCTAACTCAACCAACCAGCCCCTATGTTGAAGAACAATATACAACAGAAAAAAGCAATTGCTAAATTTCAGCACAGCTTCCTGTTATAATAGATAGAAGAATGTTCTACTTATACATGCCTTCAAGACATTGTGAAAGATCAAATATTGCTGTTACCTGGATAATAATACAAATGTTCATTGTAACAACATAAATCACTCTCCAAAATAATAATTGTTATATTTGTAAAGAATTTATTGGTAAAGAATTCCCCCACTATTTTCAGTGCATTCTTGAGCACAGGACATATTTTGTGTGGGTAAATCAAATGGAAGGCAATTATTTCCAATTTTTACTATTTAGCATGCTCTTCTGATATACTTTCCTGTGATCGTTCTACTGCTTTCAGTTTCCTTGATGTATATTTTTGTGGAGTTTGCACATCCTCCCCGTGTCTGAACGGGTTTCCTCCCGATGCTAGTTTGCTCTCACTATCCAAAGATGTACAGGTTAGGTGAATTGGCCAAGCTAAATTGCCCATAGTGTTCAGGGATGTGCAGATTAGATGTATTAGTCAGCGGTAAATGTAGAGAAATAGGGTAGGGGAATGGGTCTGAGGAGGTGACTCTTTGGAGGGTCGGTGTGGAGTTGTTGGGCTGAAGGGCCTGTTTCCACACTGCAGGGATTCTATGAATTATTGGGTGATTTATACTAAGATTTATAAGTCATAGTAACTGTTAGAATCAGTTGAACACGATGAAAGGAAGGAAGGTCTGAAGGTTCTGAATATTTTGTATCTGGATTTTTGGAATTGGAAGAAGAGTCCCTTTTCTACTCATATGTTTCGTGCACTCTATTTCAAACCAGATCAGTCATTGGCAGATTTTTATTCACCAATCCCTATCAGTAATGAAGATGTCTGAGACACAAGTATTGCTTTGGCATCTGTGGAGTAGGAAGCAACAAAGTTGCTGCCGAGAGCTAGGCAGTATTTAATGGATGTACAGTTTGATATAGAAAACCCCCACCGTCGAATATGTATGCAGCAGGAGTCTTCTGAGGTCTTGGAGGAGTTGTACATGAGGTATTTACTTTACTCAAATCATAATAGGGCAGGTTTGTCATTTGCAGAAAGACAATCTGTAGCCACACTCAAGCTGGTCTCTTATTTTGTCAATGCCTACGAAGGTGGTTGCTGCCCTTGCACTTTATACCATAAGATCATTTCAGATGGCTCGGAGCGCTCTGTATTAAATTAGCCAGGTTGTAACTGGGGCTGGCATTCAGTAGACCACTAATTCCACGTACAGGAAAGAAAATTCATGACCGAGGGCAACACAGCAAAATTGCAGCAACATAGAGATTGCTGGGTTTTGTAATCAATAAAATTGACAGTGACTAAATTTCTCTAAGTGTTATCACAAAAGCCTCTTCAATTGTGACAGTAGGAAGGTCTACCCTCTACCCTGAACCTCTGGATTTCTATAACATCAAAGTTACAGTCCGATTTGCATATCTGAAGCTGCCTGTGTTTAAGTTAGAATATAAGGCCACAAGATACAGGAGTAAAGTAGCCCATCAATTCTGTTTTGCTATTTAATCATTACGTTCAAATAAAGCAAACTCTATAAAGTATGTTAGGTAATCACTTATCTTCCAAAACCCAGAGTAAACCTATCCTACATATGAAAAACTGGGCAAATTGCAGTCAACTATGAAGCATAAATGATGCATTAAATGACAGGTACATCAGGACAGATCTTATGAATTGGCTCAGCAGTCCATGCAGCATATATGTTATCTGTCTCAGTCACAAAGACCTTTAAAATTCTCACTTTCTCACAAAGAATTTCAGCTCCTCGTTTTTGGGATTTAACTTAATCCCCAGATGACAGAATACACAATGAACTGGACTTCTGCAGGCAATACAGTCTTCACTAAGAATGATACAACATTCTGCACAACATTCTCAACTTTGGCTACAAGGTTCCAGATGTCAAAGTTGTCTTAAAGTAATGAAAACAGTTGTGTCTGCATATTTGCCTATTCTCAGTTTCTGCATCTCGAGTCTGTGTTTGTAAGACTGCCTATATTGTATCATTATCATCTGAATTCTGCTGGCTTGTGTCCTTCATAATAGTCAGTTTAAGTCATGTCAGAAGTTTGGTGATTAGTTTCCATCTTAGTTTCTGGCTCTTTGTTTCTGGCCCAGGAGTGCAGAGTTGTGACATTTCTTGGCTCTTGAAGACCAACCCAGTAAGTGACGGTGATTTTCCGAGGTGGCAGGGTTTGCTGGGAGTCAGGGAGAAATGATTTCTGAGGACGCTTGGTGTGGAGATGGGCTGGGAAGAAGGCACCTATGGAGGATTTTAGAAATACATACAAAATAGTATGCCGATCCTCAACCCTTATATCCTCCAGATTTATATAGGCAGCTTATTCAATTAAATATGCAGGTGTGCCACACAGATTGTGCACATTAATGCTCCTTGTGAAAATGGTTGGTGCCGAGTTCAGGAGTGAGACTTTGGAGTTTTGAACTGAACCACTATTTTTGCCATGAGACTTACTCTATTTCACAATGAAGTTTACAAGCCTTGGATTCATCAAAAAGTGGAATATTTAGTTTCTTTTCTCAGTTTTACTCCTCTATTAGGAGTTGCTTCAAAAATAAACAGGCTCTGAAAGCATGGATTCTGTCAGATTGTAAGACAAAGAACAAAGAAAATTTACAGCCCAGGAACAGGCCTTTCGGCCCTCTAAGCCTGAGCCGATCCAAATGTACTGTCTAAACCTGTTGGTCAATTCCTAAGCATCTGTATCCCTCTGCTCCCCACCTACTCATGCATTTATCCAGATGCATCTTAAATGAATCTACCATGCCTGCCTCTACCACCTCTGCTGGCAACGCGTTCCAGATGCCCACCACCCTCTGTGTGAAGTACTTGCCGCGTGTATCACCCTTAAACTTTCCACCTCTCACCTTGAAAGTGCGATCTATCGTTACTGAATCCTTCACCCTGGGAAAAAGCTTGTCTCTATCCACCCTGTCTATACTCCTCATCATTTTATAAACCTCAATCAGGTCCCCCCTCAATCTCTTTTTTCTAATGAAAATAAACCTAACCTATTCACCTTTCTTCATAGCTAGCACCTTCCATACCAGGCAACATCCTTGTAAACCTTCTCTGCACCCTCTCGAAAGCATCCACATCCTTTTGGTAATGTGGCGACCAGGACTGTATTCTAAATGCAGCCAAACCAATGTCTTGTACAATTTTAACATGACTTGCCAGCTCTTATACTCAATACCCCATCCAATATAGGCAAGCATACTATATGCCTTCTTGACCACTCTATCCACCTGTGCAGCAACCTTCAGGGTACAATGGAGCTGTACTCCCAGATCTCTCTGCTCATCAACTTTTCCCAAGGCTCTTCCGTTCATTGTATAATTCGCTCTAGAATTAGTCTTGCCTAAATGCATCACCTCACATTTGTCTGGATTGAAATCCATCTGCCACTTCTCCGCCCAACTCTCCAGTCTATCTATATCCTCCTGTATTCTCTGACAGTCCCTTATGCTTTCTGCTACTCCACCAAACTTCGTGTCATCTGCAAACTTGCTGATCATTCCAACAGTGCCCTCTTCTAGATCATTTATGTATATTAAAAACAACAGTGGCCCCAGCACTGACCCCTGTGGAACACCACTGGTCACCTTTCTCCATTTCAAGAAACTCCCTTCAACTACTACTCTCTGTCTCCTGTTGCTCAACCAGTTCTTTATCCACCTAGCTAGAACACCCTGTACACCATATGACTTCACTTTCTCCATTAGTCTACCATGGGGAACCTTATCAAATGCCTTACTAAAGTCCATGTAGATGACATCAACACCCCTTCCTTCATCTATCAACTTGGTCACTTCCTTGAAGAACTCTATTAAGTTGGAAAGGCACAATCTCCCTTACACAAAACCATGTTGCCTATCACTGATAAGCCCATTCTTTTCTAAATATAAATAGATCCTATCCCTCAGTACCTTCTCCAGCAACTTTCCCACCACTGACGTCAGGCTCACTGGTCTGTAGTCACCCAGAATATCCCTACTACCCTTCTTGTACAGGGGGACAACATGAGCAAGCCTCCAGTCCTCTAGCACCTCACTTGTGTTTAAGGATGCCACAAAGATATCTGTCAGGGCCTCAGCTATTTCCTCTCTCACCTCCCTCAGCAACCTGGGATAGATCCCATCCGGTCCTGGGGATTTGTCCACCTTAATAACCTCCAGCCTACCCAACACATCTTCCCTACTTATGTCAACGTGATCCAGACTAATCAAACTTCTATCTCTAATCTCAACATTTATCATGTTCCTCTCCTCAGTGAACACTGATGCAAAGTAATCATTCAGAATCCCACCCATTCTCTCAGGTTTGACATACAACCTTCCTTCATTATCCTTTCGTGGACCAATCCTTTCTCTAGTTACCTGCTTGCTTCTTATATAAGAATAAAATGCTTTGTGATTCTCCTTAATTCTGCTTGCTATAGCTATTTCATGACCCATTTTGGCCCGCTTGATTCCTTGTTTAAGACTTGTCCTACTCTTCCGATATTCTTCCAGGGTCTGTTCTGTTCTTAGCTGCCTAGACCTTATGTACGCTTCCCTTTTCCTCTTGGCTAGTTGTACAATTTCTCCTGTCATCCACGGTTCACGATGATTGACTTGTTCTGATGATCTGTGTTAACTTGTACAGTGTATATATTCTGCAGTAATGAGGTTGATCAGATTCATATGACATTACTTGGCAGGGCCTGTGGTGTACAAGTTGGCACTCTGAGTCCATACAGATGGCATAAGTGACATTCCTGGCAGATTTGATGGTGCAGCCACTTAGGAGTCAGTGTCTTTGCACCTTTTGACTTCAATCTTTTGAGATCCAAGGCAGAAACCACCCCCCATGTGTTGTGTCCCGGTGTCATTCTCTGTTGCTCTATTTGACTCCCTCCTGCAAAAGATCCCATGGTACATATTAATGGAACAGATGAGAAAAAGCTTGATGTGACATGGAGTGAAATGATCTGAGAATGGAGTGCATGCACCTCGCACTGCAGCCTGCTTGTTTTCCAGTCAGCTGTTTAGGTGGACAGGCTGAAATGTGCTTTTAAATGTTGTACCGAGTTTTCATTCGTTCGAACAGACCCTACCATTTGCTGAAGGGTTAATGCCAATCAGTAGTCCAGTGGCTATTCAAATAAGCCGACTCAAATAACTCTCAAGTCATTAGGTTTTTTTTTAATGCTGTAGCAGCAGTGCACTGCACAATATGGAACTTTGCCTGTTGTTAAAGTACTTTGATTTTTGTCCTGTTCAATTGAGTAGCTTTGGACATTTTGCAAAATAACCGCACAATTGATTCCACACTTTGCAAAAAAGTGTGGAATCAATTGTGCGGTTATTTCTTCTTGACTTCAGCAAAATATAACATAGATTATTGAAATCTGACATTTTGGAAGCTGCTCTAATGAGATGTTGGCAGTAATGCTGAAATAAAGCTGCAGTAAACTGCAAATTCTAGGTAATTTGGCAACCAATTCAGGAATAATTATATCGACAAAGTCCCTGCATGAAGCAGTCTCAAAGCAGAGATTGTTGATTTCACTTAACAAACTTTAAAATCATTGACTTTATCAAGTCTCCCATCATCAAAAACAGAATATTATCGCATTCATTATCTTATAGAACCATAAAGTCATATAGTACGGAAACTTGTCTGCGCCAACCAGACATCTCGGCCCACATCTCTCTGAACCCTACCCATTCATATTCCCATACGGATGCCTTTTAAATGTTGTAATTGCACCCATTTCCACCACTTCCTCAGGCAACTCGTTCCAAACAAGCATCACCCTCCACGTGAAACAGATACCCCTCAGGTTGTTTTTAAATCTTTCCCCTTAATCCTAAACCTATGCCATCTAGTTTTAGACTCCCTCAACTCTAGGCAGTTTTGGCATAATGACTGCAATCTGTTGATTTTTACAGCTGACTGATCTGACCTGACATCAGCACTCCACGATACAGTTTTTAAAAATTAGTATTTCATCATTTTGACTATATTGACAGTTAGTTGTCAAAATCAGTTTCCTATTAAAATAATGCCATGCAAAAAGGAGTAAACATTATTAGCGATTTTTTAGATTTTCCTTTTCCAATTACTTATGTTCTGTCTCCTCTCCGCATGTAATCTTTCTCTGTTTCATGAAGTCATGGCTTTCTTATCTGAATAAAGCTTTATATTTATCATCATGAGAAAATGAGTGTCTTCCCCCATTTATGAAGTCAATTTTTTTTATCGCCTCTTGGTGAAATAATTTAGCATGATGTAAATGAAGTACAATCACTGTTTTCCTGTACATCCACCTAAAACCATTGCCATCTATTTTGATCCAATGCAGAAAGTATGGCTTTGGTACTGGAGTCTAACTTTACTGAAACATCACTGGAGCCATACAGGACTCAAAAGGTTTACTTCAATTTCTTTCCAGAAAATAGAAACAATCCTTATCCTGTCTGTTTTACAAGTGATTCTCAATTCTTAACTGCATCCTAAACAATGAGGGATGAGAAATAAATGCTAACCTTAACAGTTACACCACAAGATATAAGGAAAAAAATTCTGTGGTTTAACTTTATCAATCTTAAAATTAATATTCTGGAAAATCTCCAAGTTTCTCAAACATGATTTACAAGAATGTTGCCAGGGTTGGAGGATTTGAGCAATAGGGAAAGGCTCAATAGGCTGGGGCTATTTTCCCTGGAGCATCGGAGGCTGAGGGGTGACCTTACAGAAGTTTATAAAGTCATGAGGGGCATGGATAGGGGTAATAGACAAGGTCTTTTCCCTGGAGTGGGGGAGTGCAAAACTAGAGGACATAGGTTTAAGGTGAGAGGGCAACATTTTCATGCAGAATGTGGTGTGTGTATGGAATGAGCTGCCAGAGGAAGTGGAGGCTGGTACAATTGCAACACTTCAAAGGCACCTGGATGGGTATATGAATAAGAAGGGTTTAGAGGGATACGGGCCAAGTGCTGGCAAATGGGATGAAATTAGATTATCTGGCCGACATGGACAAGTTGGACCGAAGACTCTGTTTCCGTGCTGTACATCTCTATGCCTCTATGATTCTTTGATTTTTCTGCCATAAATCCATGTTGACTCTCCCCAATTTTAGCATTTTTCCCTTAACATCCAGCTATCACATCCTTTACAATGTGCTTTTGCACATTTACCTCCTTATTAACATCAAAATCACAAGTCTGTTGTTCTCCATTTTTTCCTCTCCTCCCTTCCTTAAACAGAGGGGTTACATTTGCTGCTTTCCAAGGTGTAGAAACGTTTCCAGTATCTGCAGATGTTTGGAAGATAATCACCAGCCACCAATATTTCTTGCCATCCCCCAAAACTCTGGGATGAAGATCATTTGGTGCAAGGCATTTGTCAAACTTCAATTCAGTTAACCTTCAACTACTACTTCTTTGCCAATACCTTACACAGGTGATCCCCTGGCTGTAAACAGGTTCCATTCTTGCATGCATTCATACAATTTGGAACACAATGCAGTGCAATATAAAATAGCCATTTGTAAGTATTAGGTAATGGATCTTTAACATTAATGCACACCTATATGGGATCTCCTGCATACATGCAAGTGTTTACAATACAGATATTGATAAATCGAGGATGCCGTACCAATTTGTTTTGGTTCCTCAGTTTCACAAGTCTCTTGGTCACGTAGTATTTCTGGAGATTCTCCATGTCTTCTTCTGTGAAGGCAATTGCAAAGTAACCATTTAATGTCTGCCATTTCTCTGTTTTCCCTGATAAATTCTCCTGGCCACACATTAAACTCTCATTTGTCCAAGCTAACCTTTTCCTTTTTACATTCCTGAAGAAATATTTAGAGTCTCTGTTCATGTTCCCTGCTGGTTATTCTCTTTTCTCTTTGTTAATGAATATTGTGATCCTGTTTTGCCAGGTTCTAAATTGCTCCCAATTCTCAGGCTTAACACTTCTTCTGGCAGCCTTATAAATTCTTTCCTTTAATCTTATGCAATCTTTAACTGCCTTTGTTAACTGCAGGTGATTTACCTTTCCCTTTGCATATTTGCATCTTACAGAAATGCTTATCCCTTGTAACCATTTATTTAGGTATTCACCTCCAGCTAATCCAACTCGCCTTTCATATGTTCATATCATTTTTAAATTTCATGCACCATTCTATCATCTTATTGTAACATTATGTTCTTGTCATTTAAGATCTCCAGTATGCACAGTATTTTGCTTTTATGATAGCAAGTTAGAGACAAAAAACTGCAGATGCTGGAATTCAATGCAGACAAGCAGGAGGCTGGAAGAACACAGCAAGCCAGGCAGCATCAGGAGGTGGAGAAATCGATGTTTCAGGTCGAACCCTTTTTTAGGACTGGGGATGAGTGTAAAGGGGAGGTGCAGATAAAGGAGTGGCGGGGGCTGGGTGGTGAAGTGGGGATAGATGAAGACAGGTAAAGGGTACGACCTGGTTGGTCAATGGGAGGAAAGAATCTGGTTGATAGCTGGGAGGAGTGGAAGGGATGTGGAGGGGCTGGGAAGGGAGTCAGGGGAACAGAAGGGAGGTTATTTGAAATTGGAAAACTCAATGTTGAGTCCTCCAGGCTGTAGGCTGCCCAGGTGGAAGATTAGGTGTTGTTCCTCCAATTTGCAGCTAGGTTAGTTGTGGCAATGGAAGAGACCAAGAATGGTTATGTTGGAAAGGGAGTGGGAAGGGCAGTTAAAATGGGCAGTGACTTGGAGGTCACTGCTGTGATGCTCGGTGAACCGCTCTCAAAGGTTACATTTGGTCTCCCCGATGTGGAGAAGACCACATCAGGATCACCTGATGCAGTAAACTAGGTTGAAAGAGAAGCAATTATATTGCTGGACTCCCAAACACACAAGAATCAGATGTTTTTAATTTATGACCATTCCAGATGGAGTAATTGTTGACCCTTTTGATTGGAAAACTGGATTCCAGTCTGAACAAAAGTAGAAAGCAACTCATTGTAATCTTTCTTTCTGAAATAGTATGTGAATATATTTAAAAAATTATTAACTTGTGCTTCATTTTTTTAATTGGAGAAGACAATGAGCCCATTATTTTAAAGCAAAGAGTCTCATTCTGTTTGGTTGGATGGGACTTTTGAGCAGTTGATGCTTTAAATCTAAATTGAAAGCTGGATAAATGTGTCCTCTCATGAGTGAATTAGAGCCCTACTTCTGAGCTTGACATCCTGTGCACATTTTAATGTGTGGCAATTTGAAAAAAAATCTATTGTTGGTTAATTAGTAAGAACTGTGAAGCCTGAAAGAACAAAGACTGGAGCAGAAGAGGCACAGATAATATAATTTGGCGTCCTCATGTAAAGAAAGTTGAGCACAAATTAAACCTCTAATTATCTGAACACATTCAATTATATAGAGACAGCAGCAAGAGGAATTCCTGAAAATGATGAGCTTTCTTCAGGAATGTCTGTAACAATGGGACTGTCGAACAATGGGCTTGCACTAATTTGAAATCATTAATGAATTCTGTATCAATTTTAAAATATTTTTATATTACTCTTATTTGACAGTAACAGGGTGCCTTAAGCCTTGCAGTAAGTGCCACTCGGATTTATTGGCAAGATCTCTCATTTAGGATGAAAAAAAAGTGAGGAACTGTGGCAAAGAAAACAAGCTGTTCTGATGCCATTCTGTCTGGTTTCCAAATTGGATGAAGTTGCTTCCTCTTGGTTTTCCTTCCAAACATTGAACTGACATTTTTTCTAAAAGTCAGTTCACCTCAAATTGTAGACTGTAAAACTTGCATGAAACCTTTGGATACGATCGTGTTTCATTGTGAAGAGAAATGGCTGTGACCATTCAGCTAAATTAAATGAGCTTCCCCTACCACTGCTCACATTAATGCTAGTTGCTTCACCCTGAGTCTGCAGACATTCACACTGATCAAAATAAAATCTGTTTATTAAGTGAAGGACATAAACTGCAGCTGCTCTTAACTGGAACAAGATACGTAACCTGTTTCAGTCAAGGACATATCTATTTCTGTATACATTTAAATCGATATTGCAACAGGTTTTCTTTTTAACAGGGAAACTATCAATATAAGATACAACCTAATACTGGTCATTCCAGGCAGACTCAGTCATTATGTCAAGTTTTGTGGGAAAATTATTTGATAGAGAGAAAAATCAATTTTATGCTTTATAAATGTGTTGAACATATTGCAATCTTCAACATGTTGAACAAAATTTCATGTGACAAGTGGAATGCAATATATGAAAAGTCCACTTAAATATTGCAGTTATTGGGTTGATAATTGTTGCAATTCCCACCACCTGAAAGTTCCAAGCCAAACATCACCCTGAAGTGGAACTGTATTGCTTTAGTGTCATGAAATGAAAGTCATGGTACTGTCATCCCAGCAATGTTATGAGCATATCTGCACTATATGTTAAAAGGCAGTGTACACCAGGATATTTGGGATGAGTATCAAGTGTTGGTCTTGTAAGTGATGCCCATGTGGAAATAAACTTTTTTTTAAAATTACCATAATAAAAAGTCCCAAGGTGCTTCGCAAATATATCATTTAACAAACTGTAACATCTTGGGAAAGGGAGTGTCAAATCTCTAAGCCAAGTTGGTATTAAAAAGTGCATCTTAAATAATATTAAGGTAGATAACTCCCCCAGTTCTGATGGGATCTATCCCAAAATATTGAGGGAGGCAAAAGAACAAATTGCTGGAGCATTGATAGACATCTTTGTATCCTCTTTTGCCACAGGTGAGGTCCTAGAGGACTGGAGAATAGCTAATGTTGTCCCATTGCTTAAGAAGGGTAGTAGGGATAATCCAGGCAATTAGAGGCCTGTGGACCTAAGTTGGTGGTCGAGAAATTATTGGAAAATATTCTGTGGGACAAGATCTATATACATTTAGAAGCAAATTGCCTTTTTGGGGATAGATAGCATGATTTTGTGCGGGGGAAGTTGTGCTTCACTGACTTGATTGAATTTTTGAGGAGATGACAAAGATGATTGATAAGGGAAAAGCGGTTGGTGTTGTCTACATGGACTTCAGTAAAGCCTTTGACAAGGTCCCTCATGGCAGACTAGTACAAAAGGTGAAGTCACATGATATCGTGGTGAGCTGACAAGATGGATACAGAACTGGCTTAGTCATAAGAGGTAGAGGGTAACGGTGGTAGTCTGCTTTTCAGAATGGAAGGCTGTGACTAGTCGTGTTCCACAGGGATCAGTGCTGGGATATTTGATGTTCGTGATCAACATAAATGATTTGGAGGAAAACGTAGCTGATCTAATTAGTCAGTTTGCGAGCAATACAAGTTGCATATAGTGAGGGGGATGGTCAGGGAATACAGCAGGATATAGGTCAGTTGGAGGCATTGGCAGAAAAATGTCAGACGGAGTTTAATCTGAACAAATCTGTGGTGAGGCATTTTGAAAGGTCAAGTACAAGTAGAAATTATACAGTGAATGGCAGAATCCTTCGGAGTACTGATGTGCAGAGGGATCTGGATGTGCTTGTTCACAGATCACTGAAGGTGGTAGCTCAGGCAGGTAGGGTAGTAAATAAGGCTTGTGGCATGCTTACATTATGGCATTAGAAGTGGCATTGAGTATAAGGATAGACAAGTTATTCTGCAACTTTATAGAACTTTCGTTTGGCTACACTTGGAACATTGCATGCAGTTCTGATCACCACGCTACCGGAAAGATGTGGATGCTTTGGAGAGGTATAGAAAAGCTTTGCCAAGGTGTTGGCTGGTATGGGGGATCTTACCTTTCAAGAAAAGTTGGATAAACTGGGTTTGTTTTCATTGGAATACAGAAGGTTGAGGGGTGATCTGATTGAAGTTTATAAAGTTGTGAATGGGCATGGATAGTGTGGAAAGTATGAGGATTTTTCCCAGGGTGGAAGGGTCATTTACTTAGGGATACAGGTTCAAAGTGCATGGGGGATGTTTAAAGGAGATGTGCAAGGCGATTTTCTTCACAAAGAGTGGTGCGTGCCTGGAATGCATTGCCAGAGGAGGTGGAGGAAGCAGATACAATAGCAACATTCAAGAAACACCTGGACGAATATATGAACGGAAAGAGAATAGAGGGATACGGATCCTGTAAGTGAAGACAGTTTTAATATGGAAGAGTAAAATGTGGCAATGCAGGCTTGGAAGGCCGAAGTGGCTGTTCCTGTGCTGTGTTGTTTTTTGTTCTTTGTAAGGTGAAACGAGTGTGAGATTGAGAGGTTGAGAAGTGAAAGGTGGCAATACCAGGTGGTAAAGCTGAACCAACTTAAAAAATGGACAGCAGAGAGAAAGTGATTCAAAATTGGGGAGCTCAAGAGCTGAAAAAGATGAGTGGAGATAATTGAGAGGTATAAGATTGGAGGAGATTACAGAAATTGAGAAGGGTAAACCCTCGAGGAACTGAAAACCAAAAGAAAATTTTCAAATTTATACATTACGAGACTGGGGGCTGAAGTAGGGAAACAAAACAGAGGTGATCAATGAATGGAACTTGTCAGTAATAGTACAAAGAGCAATATTTTGAGACGCCTCAAGTTTACAAAGGCTGAGATGTGGGTGTTCAGCATATTGGAATAATTTAATCCTGTGATAGCAATGGTATGCACAAGGGTTTCAGCAGCAGATGAGCTGAGAAGAGGCAAAGCTGGGCAATGTTATAAAGTTGGAAACCTGACCATGGTGATGGCATCAGAATGCATAGAAACTCATTTTGGTGTCAAATTATGCATCAAAGTTGTGAGCGTAGAGGCTTAGTCTCAGACTGTTGCCAGGGCGAGAGATGGAATCTGTCGCTTGGGAATGGTATTTGATGGTGGGAACTGAAAAAAAAATTGTTACAGTCCTCTTAATTGAGGGAGTTTCACTCATTCAGTTTTAAAAATCAGTTGAGTCATTCAGCAGTACTGGACTCAGAGGAATGCAGGTGTGGTTGGGGTGGTTTGGGGTGCTGCGGTCGCAAAGTTGGAGCATCGTGGAAGGTTGTGCGTGAGTTGGGGGAATTCTAGAGATAGTTTGCTTGGATAGGCTATTGGATGTTTGGGATTAGATAGAGTCAGTCAATCTAATTTGCTATCATAATCAAGCATTTTTTGGTCCAGTTGTAATCTTCGTGATTAGAAGTTGCACTCTCTTGAAGACTAATATATTCTTCCTGAACTGCAGTGCCCAACACTAATGCAACTACAGAATAGTTGAGTTATATACCTCTAACTATAATGGTTACAAAATGCATTGCTGCATATTAAGACTGGAATGAACTTGCCACTTTGTCCTTTAATCTAACAGAGACCATTAAATGTGTGAGCTATAACTATTTAACTTTATTTCTTCTGAGTTACTTGTTTACTGACAGACTCAGGACAAATTGATAGGCATTACTGGCTGGTTGGACGATCTTCAATATCTGAAATTGACTGATGTAATTTTAACAACCCTTCTGCTCTTCATCGAAGATTGATTATGGCTCACTTTTTTGTTAAATGGCTCTGATGATGCAGCAAGGGTGGCTGTGGTACAAAGATTTTAGTTTTCATACAGATAAATGAGAAAATGTCCATTTTGAGCTATGCAGCCATTAGGGACAAATGAGGGGTCTGTCAGGGTGACCTTGTCCAGTGGTTTAAGTGTAGCTGAAATCTGTTTTTCTGGCAAAACTTAAGAGATTTTAATTTTAAACGAGATTGATGGGTAATGGTGATCATTTGCATTCTTTAGATGCTTTAACTATTGTACATCATAGGACCATCAGTCTACTGATTAGTACAATATTTTCAAATGTAAAATTAATTGTGATTTAATTGTGGGCATGAAAATAGGCCAGCATCTTAAAGTAGGAAGTGCTTGAAAAGACTCTTAGCTTTCATGAAGTCTTAAAACCATTTCTGGAGTTAAATGACAAGCATTTTGCAGAGGAGGACCTTTGGATTTTAAATAATAATTGTTGTTTCATTAGTTCGACTCTGTTGCTGAAAAGCATCCAAACACTGTGGCCTACATTTGAATTGATAATGCGATGGCGACACTATAGAAACATAAGATGGAGAAGGAACTTTTGAAACTTCCCACTCGCTGTTGGAACAAAATTAGTTTGCTAAATGGTTGAGCACAGCATGTTTCTCTTTCCTTTTCCACTCACAAGGCACATACTTAGTGAAGACTGCAGACAGAGAAAACAGATAGATTCTTCAATTGGTCTGAAGAAATAAATTTTAATGTTGCCATAAGGAGGAAATGCAGCCCAAGGCATCCAATTGATTTGTGTCACTCCAGTGCTTTGGATCCATCATTTGGTGAAAGAAAGATAAAAACCAAATAGGGTTCAGTAAGGCAGTTTGTGAGTGCAATGCCCTTTAAAAAAAACATTAAAAGCCTTGAAATGCCTGGAGATGCTTGAAAGGCAAGTGCTTAATAATTGATAGTGTTTAACCTTAGAAGAACTTTTACCCTTTTTTCACAAATGGATGTTACCTTTTAGAATGCTGCCTCTGTATGAACACAGTCCAACATGGAAGCAAGGTATCATACACAGGCTATGGGAGGAGGAGATTGTACATTGAATGGTCTTGTATCATTGCATTTTAACTTGCTGTATGTACATTGGATAGGAAATTAACAATCCAATCTGCTGATAATGGTTGGGGCTTATCTGCCTAAGCTTTTTGATTGCCTCTCAGCTGATATTCATTCTGGATTCCAGTTCTCAGAGCTGCACCTATCCACCTGTACATAGTGGATCAGTCCTGAATAATCCTGAAGAAAACAGAAATTACTGGAAAAGCTCAGCTGGTCTGGCAAGCATCTATGGAGAGAAATCAGAGTTAATGTTTCGGGTCAGTGACCCTTCTTCAGAACTCTCAAATAATCCAGGTTGGGATGCTTTTGTTTTTCAGCATTCCCATTTATTAGAGAGAGAGAGAGATTAATAGCTCAAAAATCAGACCAAATGGAGGAGAAGTGGACTGAGGATCTGAGAAAGAAGAAGTCAAAGATGAGGACTGAAAGAAGTTAAAGATTGGGAGACACTGGTTGTTCACTATATAGAGAAAATCTGAGGGAAGAGTGGTTGACCCTGATTTTCTCTGCAGGCCATTATTCCTTTTTGAGATTTGAGTGTTCAAAAGTAGGGATATATAGACAATCTGTTAACACAAAAATACAAAGACCACCTAGCTTCACATGTCCCTTGAATCAAAATGAAATATGTCATTTGGTAGCTTTTGACTCCATTTACCTGCAAATTGTTCCTTGATCTGAAAAAAAATCCCATCAGCCTTGCTTCTTTTGGCCATTCTCTTTTATTTGTGAAATGCCTCAACATTTGAATCCACTGAGCTAAGTCATGGCCAATTTTATAAATTTGACTTAAAAGTGTTTCTTTCATACAGTGTCTGGAATGGGTTGCCAGAGATAGTGGTGGAGGCGTATACCATTTTGTCCTTTAAGAAATATTTGGGCAGGTACCTGGATGGGATATGGACCAAACGCAGGCAAATGAGATGAGTTTAATTGTGAAAATTGGAAGGCATGGGCAAGTTAGGCTCAAGGGCCTGTTTCCATGCTGAAAGCCTCTATGACTCGATGTACATTACATGATGATTTAATGCTGTGGTTTGAGATGTTCTTGGCTATTGGTCTTTTCTTCTCTCTCATTCCCTGTCCATGCAGTGCAATGGGTGAGCATCAATTTACTTAGTTTTACATTTTGCAATGATATCAACAAATAATAAGTAGTAGCTATTTTTGCTTTATACTCAGTTTTAGCATTTGTGTAGCTTGTTTACTGTTCCAAAGAAATGTTAATTGTTTTGCTAATTGTGTCAAATCCAGTCAATGTAAAACCCTGAAGCATTACAAACCTTCTCAATGCTGTAAAGTTTCTGAAATCTAAGATTTTTTTTATCACTGGCTAATGCTTGAATGCCAACCACCTCATATAGATTTTGCACATCAGACGCTGGTTTTACCTTTTGGAACAGGATTTGTAATTGAATCGGGAAATTATCTTTTGCTCCAGAAGATCTCAGTAAAAACTGCCTACCTTCCTAATGTGAGATTCAGCAACATTGGCCGAGAGGCAGAAATGTCACAAACTTTCAACTTTATGGAATTTATTTTTCTGTGTATCTTGAGATGATAAATTTCCCCTGGAAATACAGGAAGGTATTTATATTGGTTTCTTCCTTCTGACAATCCTTGAGATTACATTGCTGGCACCTTTTTTTGGTAGCTCCAACATGATAATCCGACTCAGTACAGCAACAAATTAACTTTTCAGTCAAATTGGATGATAGCGGTGCAAACCCATCTATTTAACGAGCAATCCACTGGCATTTCCTTATAAAATCTGGATTCGTTTATTTTCCCGTCATTGTGGGAAAATTCCTGTCATCCTTCTACTGGACTTAATAAGGCTCTTAACAAACTTGTTAGGTTACCTATTGTTCGGAATATGTAACCTTAAGAGCTCTAATCATGCCTCTGATAAAATAGTGAGCTCTGCGAATGCCATTGGGAAACCAGCTTGGAGCTAAGTTTTTTTAAACCCCTCCAACTTCCCATCCCAGAGAATCCTGAAAATCCATCTCCATGGGCTGACGATATGAGTGTATTCATATTTGCGTGAAATTCTTCTCCCTGGATATAAAATGCTTAAAATAAGATTTCTGAAATTTATTTTCTGCTGTCAGCATTGATTGCAGTGGATTCTGCTTCATATAACGGGGCTTGCAAAAACTAGCTCCACACTGATTTAGATAAGATTCCCTACAGTGTGGAAACAGGCCCTTCGGCCCAACCAGTCCACACCAACCCTCCGAAGAGTAATCCACCCAGACCCATTTCCCTCTGACTGATGCAGCCAGCACTATGGACAATTTAGAATGGCCAGTTCACCTACCCTGCACATCTTTGGACTGTGCGAGGAAACTGGAGCACCGAGAGAAAACCCACACAAACACAGGGAGAATGTGCAAACTCCACACAGGCAGTCGACCAAGGCTGGAATCAAACCTGGGACCCTGGTGCTGTGAGGCAGCAGTGCTAAACACTGAGCCACCACACTTGTCTGCACAAGCTATATGCTGAGAAGTTTGGCAATACAAGACAAAACAGAGCTTTTTTTAAATACATTTAAAAGAACAATACGGCTATGCTCGCACAACGTGTAAGTCATGAGTTAATATAAATCTATTGTTACAATAATAAATTAGCCAATGAAGGGGCCAGTATTATATTGCAGATGTGATATAAGTTGAAATGTCTCAAAAAATGGATGTTTCACAAGTCACTTGAGGAATTAGAAGTGGTCTGCGTCATATGACGATAAAGGGAAATCTAGAAAAGCACCTAATGGAAAACAATTGAGTGGTCAGAAGTGTGTAGAATACTTGATCAATCAAAATTAGTAATATCATTTAAATTAATGTCACAGGAAAGACAAGAAACTCAATATTACTATTGCATACCAGTGAAACGTACAGGTTATGTAAAAGGTCAATTCTACAACAAAAAGAAATTCTGTAAAAAAAATTAGTGATGAAATCACCTCTCCAAATTGACAGAATAAGTTCAAGGAAATAGTTCAGCAGTGAAGAGAATACAGCCAAAACTGTGAAGCTAAATGCAATAAAATACATGATCGACATCACAGACTAACACCTTCATCTGTCAATCAGAGGATTCGTTGCGGGTTCTGAAGTGTTTGTTTATTTGGTAGGAAATAAGTCTTCTGACATTTACATTTTCATTCTAACTGATTAAAAAATCAAAAACACTGAACCAACCGTGAAAATTATCAATACAGCACAAGGCTTGTTTCCCCATGAAAACAAACTCTGGGCTCAGTAAAAGTCCTCATAGGATCATTTTTAACTTTTCTTCATTGAGAGGATATTTAATTGAACCTCAGGTCATGAAAACTAAAGCATAACATTAAAGTTGTTTCCAAGATAAAGAGTTCATGAGCAGAGCAGTTACTGTGCAACTCAATTTAATTGGAATTTGGCAAAACCCAGTGCAACTTTGCTTCTGGCAAGTCGTCTTGCATTTAGCATATCAATAAGTGAAGCAATTTTCAATCTTATGCCTTTGATTATGTTATGATGTCTTGCATACTATCGAACACTGTATTGAGCTTCCAGTTTGTGTGCATTAACCTTCAACAAATGCTATATAAATAATGCCACGTAAGATCTGAAAATCTATGTTTATTTTGAAAGATGCAGTCTCCAACTGGAGAGAGCATCAGCATTTAACTTGAGTTTTAGATTGTATAATTTTCTGCATACAAGGAGTCAAGCTGTGTCTAGTTGTTCTGATTGCTATGGTTTTTCAATTCAATTCTCTTATTGCATGGTACTACTGCTTCATTTTGAGTTAATTTCTCTGTTATTGTGTTTTTAACTCCTTTTTCTTTCAATGTTGTTAGCAGAATACCCACTGAGATGAGGGAAGACAATAACTAATTTCTTAAGTAATGTCTAGATCCAATGTTATGTACAGATCTATCAACATGTGTCTACATTTATTTCTGTCAATGAGTTGATGTAACTCAAAAGACGAGATTAGAATTTTGAGATCAGGTTCTTTTAGTCAATTTTCTGTCATTTTGAAGGCATTGCTGCTGTTCAGTTGATCACCATTCAAATCTGAATAACTTTGTGCCTTAATCAGCTGCATAATCAGAAAAATGCATTAGTAGCTGTGTTTGGAAATGAATATTTATATATTGTTAAACATTGAGTTCCAAGCAAACTATTGAATATTGAAGAAGAGACTTCTGGAAATATTTATCATGGCAGGCAGCATCATATGGTAGGGTAATAATATTCTAGAATTTGTCGAAAATCTCCTGTGATAAACCCATAATAAACCCATAGGAAGTGCTCGAGGAAAATTGGCAGGTCAGAGGGCATCTGTGAAGAGAGAAACAGAGTTAATGCTTCGAGTCCAATAAGAGTCTAACAAAGAACTCAAAGAGCCATGTCAAGTTCTGATATCTGCACTCAACGTCAATTGACCTTCCTTGTGACCTGCCAACAGTCTTCTGGGGGAGGGCTTTGAGTTTCACATGACCATTCTCCTCGAAACAGTTAGAAGCTGCACAACCCGCTCAGAAATATGTTACAGCAATACAGGAGAGGTAGCTATTTCAAAATATAGTAATGTTCTCATTATCCATCCCCCTCTTTATTGGGAATTCTCATGCAACCTGCAAGTGACAGGAGTAGGTTTCCTTGCTTTGGGAAATGATTGTGTGATCATCCCTCTCTCTCTCTCTCTCTCTCTCTCTCTTTTTGATTAAACCTTGCTGATAGTATTGAGTGATTTTGGCTGTAACTGGCACATTCATGTTCCAACTGGATGTGAAGACTTTAATTACAGGCTTTAAATTCTAGTCCATGCTGTCATGTCGCAGCCAATTTTTGCACAGCAGCATTCCCAAATGAGCCTTTGCTCATTAAACTTCCCAACTTTATAAGCCAAGTCCAAATGGACAACAAAGTTACAAAACTGTGTGTCGATGTAGTTACGTGGATTTCATTGAGTTTTACAGCAAATCTTTGTCGGTAACATTCATTCACAAAACTTCAATCATTAAGCCATTCCTGAAATTCCATCTGTGGAGGAAATACAGTGCTCTTGCACAGAGAATGTGAAGTACAGAACATTGATTTTGACTGAGGTGTAGCCCTGAAGGCTATACTGTTGGATCACTCACCAACTCTTTGGTGATGCTGTTGTCAGCCAGAGGTTCTGCCTAAATCTTGGAATGTATAGTTACCTCCCAAATCCAATATATTCTTTCTGAGAACTCCGTGTTTGAGTCCCTGCAACGAAATTTCTGTCACTGCTATAGTAACAAACAATTCAAAGTCACAAACAATATCATGTAACTGTGACAAAGATTAGGTTTTCTTCCTTCAACCTATTTTGACCTTCCTAATATTGCTTGAATCCATCCTTACCTCAGCATCTAGACTTGATGTTTTCAATGTACTCTTGTCTGAACTCCTACAATCTTTCCTCTGGATACCTGACATCATCCAAAACTTTGCTGTCTGTGTCTCAACTTGCAGCAAGACCCATTTTCCAATGCTGTGTTCCTTGAACTACACCGGCTCCCGGTCAAGCAATATCTATCTTTTGTGATTCTCATCCTTGCTTTCCAATCCTTCCATCAGCATACCTCATTGTATTACTGTAATCTACTCGAGCTCCTCAATCACTGAGCAAATCATGATCCTATAATTCTGGTAACTGCTTTAACCCCAAACTTACTTACTCAACCATTTGGTACATATGTGCCTTTCCTTGCCCCAGCTCCAAGCTCCAGAATGTAGTTCTTGCTGTACAGTCGTAGTGTCCCTATCTCTGACCCAGGAGACAGTGATGACTGCAGATGCTGGAGATCAGACTTGAAGAGTGTGGTACTGGAAAAGCACAGCTGGTCAGACAGCATTCGAGGAGCAGGAAAGTTGATGTTTCGAGCATAGGCTCTTCATCAAGAATGAGGGGTGGCCCAAGGGGGCTGAGAGATAAATAGGAGCGGGGTGGTGCTAGGGGGAAGGTAGCTGGGAATGTGATGGGTAAATGAAAGTGAGGATGAAGTTGATAGGTCAGAGAGGAAGGTGCAGCAGATCATTGGGAAGAAAGATGGACAGGTAGGACAGTTCAAGAGGGCAGTACTGAGTTGGAAGGTTGGATCTGGGATAAGGTCAGGGGAGGGGAAATGAGGAAACTCATGAAAGCCACATTTATCCCATATAGTTGGAGGGTCCCAAAGTGGAAAATGAGGCATACTTCCTCCAGGCATTGGGTGGCTAGAGTTTAGCAGTGGAGGAGACCCAGGACTTGCATGTCCTTTGCGTAATGGGAAGTCCAGCCATTTTGGCGACCTACAAACAGACCCTACCACCAGGGATACATTTTGCTTCCTACCCCTATCTGCATTCCACAGGGACCATTCCCTCCATGACTCCCTCTTTAGATCCATGCCCCCCATCAACCCACTCTCCACTTCTAGTGCCTTCCTCTGCCATCACAAGAAGTGCAAAACCTGCACCAACACCTCCGCCCCACCTCTGTCCAAGATCCTTCCACATCCAACAGATTTATTTACCTGTACTTCCACACATGTCATCTACTGTTACTGTTGCTCTTGATATGGTCTCCTCCTACATTGGGGAGACAGGACGCCAACTTGCAGAGCGTTTCAGGGATGCATGCAACAAACAACCCCACCACTCTGTGGCCAAATACTTTAACTCCCCCTCCCATTCTGCCAAGGACATGCAAGTCCTCGGCCTCCTCTACCGTCAAACACCATCAAACTCGATGCCTGGTGGAAGAACGCCTCATCTTCTGCCTTGGGACCCTCCAACCACATCGGATCAATATGGATTTCATTAATTTTCTCCTTTGCCCTCCCCCCATCTTATCCCAGATCCAATCTTCCAACTCGGCACCACCCTCTTGAACTGTCCTACCTGTCCACCTTCTTTCCCACCTATTTGCTGCACCCTCCTTTCTGACCTTTCACCTTCACCCCACCTTCATTTACCTGTCTCATTCCCAGCTACCTTACTGCAGCCCCACCCCCTCCTATTTATCTCTCAAACCTATTGGGCCACCTCCTCATTGCTGATGAAGAGCTTATGCTCGAAACGTTGACTCTTCTCCTGCTTGGATACTGCCTGACTGGCTGTGCTTTTCCAGCATCACACTCTTCAACTCAGAGCCAGAAGACCCAGGTTCAAGTCCTGCACCAGAGATATGTCATAACATCTCTGAACGGGTTAATGAAAAATAAATCACACACCACCCCCCCACCCCCACCCCCTACGCTGCCACTGCCACTGCGAGCACTGCTAAAGCTTTGGAAAACCCTCCTTATACATCTGTCCCTCAACTTACCGGCTTTGAGACATTCCTTAAAAGCTACCTCTTTGACCAAGCTTTTTGTCATCTTAGCTAATACCTCTTTCAGTGATACAATGATCCTGTGAAGTATCTTAGGACGTTTCATTATGATAAAGAAACTATATAAATATAAATATATGTTGTTTTATGATTAACACAATCACTGCCAGATCTCAAGACAATTCAGACAGTCGAGGACAAAGCCTTCCAACATGGCTTGCTGCATATTCTGATGTACGCCATTTAAGCGCTGCAAGTGCCAAGTCAAGACTTCCAATCAAACACCAGTTCGAGTTAATCAAATTTCTCAGTTTAGCAAATGAAAGTGACCTACGGTAATGAATGTGATGAAGCCCACTGAATAATAAAGAGCAGGAATTGTCGATCTAAGTGGCATTGCAGAGAACAAGAGTACTGTCTGGCAGCTGAATTGTTTGTTCTCTGCAAACAATTGTTTAATCAGACATGGCACTTTTACTCTGGCACTTGATTAATTTGAATTGCCCAAGAACAGTTCAGTAGGTTGGCTTGCATGATTACCTTGCTGAAATCATCTCTCTCATTCTCATGAAATGGGTTTCTAAGGTCTAACACAAGTAAAGGGAGCCAATTTTAAACAACGAAACAAAAGGGGAGTTGATAGATGATCCCTGCCCTCTAATCTCATCTAAAGAAGCACCATTGTAAAAATGCCTAAAGATATTCTTATGGGTCTAAAATCTATATCTTTGACAGAAGAAGAATAGAAGATAGTATATCAATTTCTAAATATCTCCAAGTCTTTGATTATAATAAAATTTATCAATGACTTCAAAAGATTGAGAGCAGATAAACTTTGGGCATAATCTTATAGGGCCCTGAATGATGTCAGTTCCAGTGGAATTTATGGACAGAATCAGACTAGACATCTGGTCTATCTTGACAGGAGCTGCTCTTGTTATGCATTAAAGTAAAAGGGTGTTTCTCATTAGATAGTGCTGATTTGCCAGTTCTGGGGGAACTCTAGCTTGTTATCACCTTAGTAACATTGCAAGTCGCCTCATTAATATTCCGCTTCCTGTCTTACGAAATGTGCTGAACAAGCTGGACATGGACAGTTGTCAATATGGAATCAGATTGGGTACCAAACAACTTCAGCTCACTGTTGGCTGTGAATAGCCTCCATGTTGCTCAGCATCATACGACATCTCAGGGTGTGATACACTAGCCACATGTAGCCTTCGTGCATAGACATTGGCATCTGACATTTTTCAAAGCCCCATGACTAACTTGACCAACATGACATCTATTCTGTAGTCTCAGGATAAGGGGTAGCAAATGTAAAAGCATTGAGGAGTAACTACTTCTCCCAGAGTGTTGTGAATCTGTGGAATTTGCTACCTGAAAGTGTGGTGGATGCTGGGACAGTGAGTAAATTTAAGGAGGTGTTAGACAGATTTTTAATTGCTAATGGGTTGAAGGGTTATAGGGAGAAGGCAGGAAAATGGTAGTGAGGAGCAAATCAGCCATGATCAAATGGCAGAGCTAACTTGATGGGCTGAATTGTCCAATTCTGCTCCTTTATCTTATGAACTTATGATCCATTTTTGATTTGCTTCAAGGCTGTTTTGGAAACACGGATTTGTGTTGCAGGGGCCACTGGTAACTAGATTTGAAAGGTAACTGTGACGGAGGACAGGCACTCAGCTTACTGACTGGACCGGGTTGTATCTCCAGAGTGCTTGTTTCCTCTCTTTACACTCACTCAGTTAGCACCTACCTGAATCCTTGCAGCATCCATACCTTATTTTGACATGTCTGTTAGTGTGTTGGGATTGCACACAGAACTGTAGGCTATCTGTAATTACTAATCAGTAATTATCAGTCATGGACTTCAAGATGTACAGCATGGAAACAGACCCTTTAGTCCAAATTGTCCATACTGACCAGATGTTCTAAATTAATCTAGTCTTATTTACCAGCATTTGACCCATATCCCTTTAAACCCTTCCTATTCATGTACCCATCCAGATGCCTTTTAAATGTTATAATTGTACCAAACTCCACCACTTCCTCTGGCAGCTCATTCCATACACACACCAGCCTCTGCGTGAAAAAGTTACCTCATGGATCCCTTATAAATTTGTCCCCTCTCACCTTAAACCTATGTCCTCTAGTTTTGGACTCCACTACTCTGGAGGGAAAGACCTTGATTATTCACTCTATCCATGCCCCTCATGATCTTATAAAATTCTATAAGGTCACCCATCAGTTATCAATGCTCCTGGAAAAATAGCCCCAGCCTACTCAGTCTCTCCAACCCTGGGAACATCTTTGTAAATCTCTTCTGAACCCTTTCAAGTTTCTCAACATCTTTCCTATAGCAGGAGACCAGAATTGAATGCAGTACTCCAAGTGTGACCTAACCAATGTCCTGTACAGCTACAGCATGACCTCTCAACTCCTATACTCAATGCACTGACCAATAAAGGAGTGTCAGTGCAGACCTGATCTGCTAAAATAGCCTCTTTCCACGATGTAAGGATTCTATTATTCTTTGAAGTGCATATATTTGCCTTACAATAACAATGAGAGCTAAAAAGAAGGATGCAGTCCTGCAAGCACACTATAGGGAGCTGGGAAATAGTTTTAAAAAGCATGGCTTCAAACAGAGTCTTTTCAATGCTACATAAGAACATAAGAACTAGGAGCAGGAGAAGGTCATCTGGCCCATGGAGCCTGCTCTGCCATTTAATAAGATCACGGCTAATCTTTTCATGGACTCAGCTCCACTTGCCCGTGTTTTCACCTTATCCCTTAATTCCTTTATTGTTAAAAAAAAATCTACCTTCGCTTTATAAACTTTTACTGAAGTAGCATCAACTACTTCACTAGGCAACAAATTCCATAGATTTACAACCCTCTGGGTGAAGAAGTTCAGTCCTAAATCTGCTCCCCCTAATTTTGACACTATGCCCTCTTGTCCTAGTTTCACCCACCAGTGGAAACATCCTCTCTACTTCTATCTTATCTCTCCCCTTCATAATTTTATATGTTTCTATAAGATGAGTTTAATCCCAGTCTGCTCAGTCTCTCCGCTTAAGCCAACCTCCTCAATTCCGGAATCCATCTAGTGAACTTTCTCTGCACCCCATCTATTACATCCTTTCTTAAATAAGGAGACCAAAACTGCACGCAGTACTCCAGGTGTGCCCTTACCAACACCCTATACAGCTGCAACATAACCACCCTGCTTTTAAACTCAACCCCTTTCACAATGAAAGACAAAACTCCAATTGCCTTCCTCATTACTTGTTGTACCTGCAGACCAACCCTCTATGATTCATGCACGAGGACACCCAAGTCCCTCTGTATAGTAGCACGATGCAACGTTTTACCATTCATGTAACAATACGTTTGACTGTTACTCCTACCAAAATGGATGACTTCACATTTATCAACATTGCATTCCATCTGCCAGACCTTTTCCCACTCACTTAAAGTATCTATGTTCCTCTGCAAAGTTTCACAGTGCTCTGCACACTTTGCTCTGCCATTTATCTTAGTGTCACCTGCAAACTTGACACACTACACATGGTCCTCAACTCCAAATCCTTTATATAAATTTAAGTCCATAGACATTTTATTCTGAGTGCTGATGAGATCTGGAATAGGAGAGTAGATCATAGGAGTGCAGAGCTGAAGGGATGGTGCTGGAGAGAGGCACTTAAGTTCTTGAGGCATTGAGACTGATTTTGGGGAAGTTGGATCTGTACAAACTGGGTAAGTTGCACCCAAGCAGGACTGGGACTAGTATTTCTGTCGGAGTGTTCATTAGTACAGCTACCAAGGGTTGCAGTGAAACAGAAGCCTAAGTAGGAGTCAAGAGTGAGAAAATGATGACAGAAAGCAAAGATGAAAAAGTGGAGAGCAAAAGTGGAAGGCAGAGGAAGCATGGACTAATAGCAAAGAGAGCTGGAATACAGAGAAATGTGCAAACGTTGTCAAAAAGACAATTCTAAAGGTATTAAATCTAAATCGTCATCAGTTCTGAAGAAGGGTCACTGGACCCGAAATGTTAACTCTGATTTCTCTCCATAGATGCTGCCAGATTTGCTGAGCTTTTCCAGCAATTTCTGTTTTCCTTTCAAGAGGTATTATATCTGAATGTATGGTGCATTTGCAATAAAGTAAATGAATAGTACAAATAGTTGTACACATACACAACATGATTGTGATTATTGCGACATGACTGCAGGGTAACCAGGGTTGAAAACTGAATATCTAAGGGCATTTAATCTTTAGGAAGGACAAGGCAAATGGCAAAGTAAATGGACGAGCATTTTTAGGGAAATATGAAACCAGTGTATCTTTTAAGGTGAAAGGCAGAAGGTTTGGAGGGCATTTGAGGAAAAATACTTTCACCCAGAGGGTGTTGGCAATCTGGTATTCAGTGGGAGGTAGTTGAGGTGGGTAATCTCACAACCTTTAAAAAGTACTTGGATAGGCACTTGAAGTGTCATAACACTTAAGGCAATGGGGCCTAGTATTAGAAAGTGGGACCAGTTTAGATTTAATGTATTTTTGGTGATACAAACTTGATGGTCCAAAGTGCCTCTTATATACTGTGTAGTTCTACGATACATTGAAAATGTATTGCTGCAGGAAATCAAGATGTCAAATCAGGTGCAGCTAAAAAGCAACAAAAACTTAGTGGTAGATATCCACAGACCTGACAACAGTAGTAGTGAGACAGGGAATGGCATTGAACAAAAACTTAGAGATGCAGGGGTGCTCCAGTAATCATGGGTGATTTTAATCTACATACAAACTGGGCAATACTACTGATGAATTCCTGGACAATATACAGGATGGATATTTAGACTCTGACTTTGAAAAATCAACTCGGGCAGGCCATCCTAGATTTTAATTTCCTGTTGCATTGCATGTTATCTTTCAAAATTCTGGAGCAGTTTCCAGCAATTTGGAGGATGGCAATTTAAAAAGGAGGGAGGGAAAACCCCCTGGAATTACTCACCAGTCAACCTCACAGCAGTGATCAAGAAAATACTGGAATTTGTTATCAAAGATGCGATAACAGATTACATTGTGTCAACATAAATTTGTGGAACGAAAATAGTGTTTTTTCTCGAGACCTATTGGAGTTTTTTTTCAGACATATGGAGTGGAATAGATGAGAGAGAACCAGTGGATGTGATATATTTGGATTTTGAAATGAGAGGTTATTGAACAAAGTCAAAGCAAATGGATTGATGTTAATATACTACCATGGATTGGGAATTGGTTGGTAGATGGCAAACAGAGAGTAGGAATAAACAGGTCATTATCAGAGTTGAAGGCAATGACAAATGGGCTGGCGCAGAGATTAGAACATGGGACCCAGTTACACTTGAAATATATGAATGGTTTGGACAAGGGAGTTATGTGTAATATTTCCAAATTTGTTGATGATACAAAACTGGGTGGTAGAGTGAATGGATGAGTGGTGTGGAAAGAGGCTTCAGGGTGATTGAGAAAAGTTGTTTGAGTGATCAAATAAGTGGAATATTCAATCTGAATATGAAGTTGTCCACTTGTGTAGGAAAAACAGAAAAGCAGAGTATTATGTAAGTGGTAATAGATTGGGATAAGTTGATGTAAAAAATGACCTATGTATCATTGTATGCTGGTCATTAAAAGTAAGCATGTAGATACAGTAAGCATGTCGAAAGTCAAATGATCCGTTGGCTTTCATTGCAAGAGGATTTGAGTATGTGAGCAAGGAAGTCTTACTGCAGCTGTATAAGGCCTTGGTGAGACCACATGTGAAGTATTGTGTGCAGTTTTGGTTTTCTTATGTAAGGAAAGGTGTACTTACCATGGACGGTGTGCAATAAAACTTCACCAGACTATTTCCTGGGGCAACAGGATTGTTATACAGGGAGAGGTTGAGTCAACTGGGGCTGTATTTATTTGATTTTAGAAGAAGCATCTCATTGTATCATATACAATTCGGACAGGGCCGGTCAGACTGGTATCAGGAAAGATATTACTCCTCGCTTGGGGGAGGGATGAAAGAGAGTTTCCAGGACAAAGGGTCATAGTATCAGGATATACGGTAAGCCATTTTGGATTGAAATAAAGAAAACATTCTTCAGTTGGAGGGTGGTAAACCTTTGGAATTCTCGACGACAGAAGGCTTTGCAGGCGAAATCACCAAATTTATTGAAGCAACAAACAGATTTCTGGAATTTAAAGGTTTTAAGGGACATGAGGAGAGAAATGGAATATGACTTTCAGATAAATAATTAACCATGTTGAATGGTAGGGCAACATCAAGAAGGTAAATAGCCTACTCCAGTTCCTAATATATTTTCTAGACTTAATGAATTATAAAACTACAGTCATCTTTCTGTGATATCCTCCTCAAGTAGTACTTTTGGTAAATCAGGAAAGTAAGTAAATAGAATTGTTATTGATTCCATTTCTTTCTGCCATCTCGCAGTGTTCAAAGTGTGCAGTGATCAAGAAATATTACAGAATTGCTAGATTGCTAATTCTAGGGGGACACGGTCACCAGCAATGTTATAGCTTCAGGGTATGCAAGCTTTATCGCATTTATAGGAAGGGGAAAACAAGTCCTCTTTTCACTGAATTGGCCTATAAACTCAGTCTGGAAAATTCCATTAGACAACTCAGCTTCAACGAGAGACTTTATTTCCATAATAAGCAGCAAAATATGCAACTCCACAGTTCACATGGATTATTTATCTTTCCAGTCTCCTTTATTTCAAAATCATGGCCAGATCACAATTAATTCACATTTTTACATGGTTTTCTGCACAGAAGGCAATGAATGTACCAAAAGGTTTTCTTGCCTTCCCAAATGCTCAATGACAATCATAATTAAACATCATAACTGGCACCAATTCTCATAGCATTTGGAACATGTATTTCATATACATATATATCTATTTATACAACAGTTTATTTCATGCAAAGATCACTTATTTGAGTTCACTGAAACATTGAAACAATTCCTCACCAAAAGCAACAGCACCTTCATTGAGGATTGTGATGTATGATAAATTTGCTACGTAGACTAACTTACTTGAACCTAAGTCTCTTAATTTTAGTGTTTTGCTACTTTGCCAAATGATCTGTCTAGACATTCTCTTCCCTGGTTTCACTTGTCTTCATATACCTTGAGTATTTGTCTGGTGATTGGTTAGATCATAAAAAATGTATTGCTGTAGGAAATCAAGATGTGGAATCAGGTGAAGCTAAAAAGCAACAAAAACTTAATGCTAGATATCCACAGACCTGCCAACACTAGTAGCAAGATAGAGAATGGTATTAAACAAAAACTTAGAGATGCATGCTGCAAGGGTGCGACAATAATCATGGGTGATTTTAATCTACATACAAACTGGGAAAACCACATTAGCAATGCTATTGTGTCAGATGAATTCCTGGACAATATACAGGATGGATATTTAGACTTGTACATTGAGATATCAACTCAGGGACAGGCTATTCTAGATTTTAATTTCCTGGTATGAATGGCATAGTTGATGCATTGCTTGTTATCTTTCAAAATTCAGTGGAACTGGAGCAGTTTCCAACAGTTTGGAGAATGGCAATTGAATCTGCACTGTTTAAAAAGGAGGGAGAGAAAAGAATCCTGGAATTACTCACCAGTTAACCTCACTGCAGTAACTGAGAAAATACTGGAATTTGTTATCAAGGATGCGATAGCAGATTATACTGCATCAACATAGATTTGTGGAAGGAAATCCTGGTCTACGTTGAGGTAGATTAAGTTGATAAAGCAGGGTGCTACTGTTGGACATGGCTTTGGATGAATGATGGGTTTACACCCAATGCCTGTGCTGCAATACTATTTTGACACTCAGTTACTGAAAAAGTGTAAATATTGACATTGAATGCAGGTATAATTGTGCTCCACTTGAATCGTTCTTGGATTCATTGAAACATATGGAATGGTGATGAGGTATTGGTGAATGGAGTATTAAACTCCATCTACTAAAATGCCACATACAGAAGTAGTGTCAGAAAGGATAGAACAAACTAACTTAAATAATTAATCTATCCTTTATTGTTGGAGGAATAATTAGTTGATAATAAATGATAGCAAGAAACACTGCTCACAATGTGCTGTGGTAACAGGAGCCATGAACCAGTGGTAACCCAGAGTAGAGCTGAAAATGTGTTGCTGAAAAAGCGCAGCAGGTCAGGCAGCATCCAAGGAGCAGGTGAATCGATGTTTCGGGCATGAGCCCTTCAGGAATGAGGAAAGTGTGTCCAGCAGGATAAGATAAAAGGTAGGGAGGAGGGACTTGAGGGAGGGGCATTGAAAATGCAATAGTTGGAAGGAGGTCAAGTGAGGGTGATAGGCCAGAGTGGGGGTGGGGGCGGAGAGGTCAGGAAGAAGATTGCAGGTTAGGAAGGCGGTGCTGAGTTTGAGGGATTTGACTGAGACAAGGTGGGGGGAGGGGAAATGAGGAAACTGGAGAAATCTGAGTTCATCCCTTGTGGTTGTAGGGTTCCTAGGCGGAAGATGAGGCATTCTTCCTCCAACCGTCATGTTGCTATGGTCTGGCGATGGAGGAGTCCAAGGACCTCCAGGTCCTTGGTGGAGTGGGAGGGGGAGTTGAAGTGTTGAGCCACGGGGTGGTTGGGTTGGTTGGTGCAGGTGTCCCAGAGGTGTTCTCTCTGGTGAGGTCACCTCTATATTGGTGGCCTGTCTCCCCAATATAGAGGAGGCCACATCGGGTGCAGCGGATGCAATAAATGATGTGTGTGGAGGTGCAGGTGAATTTGTGGCGGATATAGAAGGATCCCTTGGGGCCTTGGAGGGAAGTAAGGGGGGAGGTGTGGGCGCAAGTTTTGCATTTTTTGCGGTTGCAGGGGAAGGTGCCGGGAGGGGAGGTTGGGTTGGTGGGGGGTGTGGACCTGACGAGGGAGTCACGGAGGGAGTGGTCTTTTCGGAACGCTGATAGGGGAGGGGAGAGAAATATATCCCTGGTGGTGGGGTCCATTTGGAGGTGGCGGAAATGACGGCAGATGATACGCTGTATATGGAGATTGGTGGGGTGGTAGGTGAGGACCAATGGGGTTCTGTCCTGGTGGCGGTTGTAGGGGCGGGAAATGGAGGAGATGCGGTGGAGGGCATCGTCGATCACGTCTGGGGGGAAATTGCAGTCTTTGAAGAAGGAGGCCATCTGGGTTGTACGGTATTGGAACTGGTCCTCCTGGGAGCAGATGCGGCGGAGACGAAGGAATTGGAAATATGGGATGGTGTTTTTACAGGGGGCAGGGTGGGAGGAGGTGTAGTCTAGATAGCTGTGGGAGTCGGTCGGTTTATAATGAACGTCCGTGTTGATTCGGTTGCCCGAGATAGAAATGGAAAGGTCTAGGAAGGGGAGGGAGGAGTCTGAGACGGTCCAGGTGAATTTGAGGTCGGAGTGGAAGGTGTTGGTAAAGTGGATGAACTGTTCAACCTCCTTGTGGGAGCACGAGGCAGCGCTGATAACTTCATCGATGTAGCAGAGGAAAAGGTGGGGGGTGGTGCCAGTGTAGCTGCAGAAGATGGACTGTTCCACATATCCTACGAAGAGGCAGGCATAATTTTAACCCAGAGTAGAGACAGCTTCAGACTGACACTGATGCTGAGAAAAATTGAAAGTACAATTAGAGAAGGGAAGAATTAACATCCACATTAACTTGGCATCTGAGATCAGCTATGTCGGTGAACATGAGACAAGGAGAAGTGGACAGATGAAGCATAACAAGTTTGTGAAAAAACAACAGAAACCTTTGCCTGTCAGAATATTCTTAAGCAAAGTGCAAGCACACAACTTGTTATATGCAGTCAGGACAATCACCATAGAGACATAGAGTCATACAGTACAGATACAGACTCTTCAGTCCAACCCATCTGTACCAACCAGACATATCATTCTGCCCTAGTTCCATTTTCCAGCATTTAACCCATATCCCTCTAAACCCTTCCTATTCATATACCCATCCAGATATCTTTTAAATGTTGTAATTATACCCGCCTCCATCACTTCCTCTGGCAACTCATTCCATGTGTGCACCACCCTCTGCATAAAAAAGTTACCCCTCAAGTCCTTTTTCAACCATTCCCCTCCCACCTTAAACTTATGTGCCCTCTAGTTTTGGACTCCACCACCCGTGAATAAAAAGCTTGTCTATTCACCCTATCTATGCCTGTTATGATTTCATAAATCTTTATGAGGTGACCCCTCAGCCTCCGTGTTTCAGGGAAAAAAAGCTCCAGCGTATTCAGCCTCTCCCTGAAGCTCAAATCCTCCAGTCCCAGCAACGTCCTTGTAAATCTTTTCTACATCCTCTCAAGTTTATCACCAGAACAAATTGGAAGAAAAGTTTCAACATTCATAGCAACACAGCAAATCTGTTTCATGAACTGACTACAATCATCTATAGACAAGAATTTTTCTCTGGGATGGGGAAGTCCAGAACTGGAAGACATATGTTTCGGATGAGAGTGGGACAATATAAAAGGGACCTGTGGGGTAACTTTTTCACACAGATGGTGGTGCATGTATGGAATGAGCTGCTAGAGAAAGTAGTGAGGCTGGCACAATTATAACATTTAAAGGGCACCTGGATGGGTTTATGAATAGGAAGGGGTTTAAAGGGATATGGGCCAAGTGCTGGCAAATGGGACTAGATAGGGTTGGGATATCCGGTTGGCATGGACAAGTTGGACTGAAGGGTTTGTTTCATGCTGTACAACTCTGAGACTCTGTGACTCTATCCAGGTGTGGACCCCACTCCTTTCCATTTTCCACTTCTGATGAACTCTGTGGCAGGAAAGCTTGTGGACTGCTCACTCTCCTGCCAATTGAGGACCTTGAGTTAGAAATGAATGCCGCTTATGGTATTAACTCCATGGGAGGTTGAGTGGCTTGCCATACAGTGAGCTTGCCAAGCAATTTTTGTTCTCAGGATAGGATACCCTTGATTAAGGGAACTTCTGATTGAGGATCCTCGCTTTGGAAAGAGAGGTACCCACAGAGAAACAACCTTTCCATTTGCTGCCGAATGTTTTCCCCCACCCCACCCCACTCCATATATGGCCTGGAATCCAGCAATGAATCTGTATAGCTGTACCAGTAGTAGCCACTTCCTACTCAGCAGTATTGCTATCAGTCTCTGACTGACTGACTGACAATCTTGGCACGTGCAATTAGGACCTCAGGTCCGTTGATCTTGGTGAAGGCCTGCTGTTGTCCTGTTAAGTGTTTTTTTTAAAGTTGACAGGACTTCTCTGAAAGAGTAATGCAGGACTATTGTTAATTCTTGCAGTTGTTACAGCCCTCGTGTTTTTGGCTAACACTGTGTTTCAAGTGACCCTTTTATTAAGATATAATCACATGAAATGGTTGACCATTTTACACAGAATCACCGGATAGCAATTTTCTTTCATATTTTACAGGCCACAAATAATAATCGTCAGTGACATAGGCTGATTCAGAAATTCAAATTGAGCAGAACTGAAATGATTTTAGTGTAAGCCATGCGCTAATGAACACATGTAAGACAATGAAAGCCCTTAGTCCTTTTGGCACTGATGGAGATATATGGTTTGAGCAAACATTTATTTATATCATTTCCTTTTTTAATCTCTTTTGAACTACTGGGCAACATAATGAGACAATGTGTTGTTATGCAATTCATCTGTTTTTACTTTGGTGTTTTAAGCATTGACCAACACATGCTGCAATGATTTTCTGTGGATTTAATTTGATAACTGAGCACTGGAAATTTAGCCAACAACACCAATATGTGACTGTGAAATAAATGGCAGAAGCCAAAAGAGAAAGACAGTTGGACAGAAGCTGATTTTTTTCTGAAGACAATTATGGAGAGATGTGTCTGTGGGAAGTGATACTATTGTGGAGATAAATTACTTTGAAGTACTGTAAAACTGTATGTGAGAAGTGCACCTTTATGCTAATGAGGTACTCTGATTTTCTTCCCATTGGCAATTTTCAAATACCCTGATCCTCTGATGCTCCAGGACCTTGAAGCTAAAGAGAACACTGGCATTTGAATACCTTTGTTAAAGGAACTGGGAAATAAAACACAATGGCTGAGAGAGAGGGACTAAGGGAGGAAAGTTGAAAGACTTCTTTTTTTATTATAATTTTCTGTCTGTTGTTTTTTTTTATCCTCTCCTCTCCACACTTGGCCTGCATGGAAGCTGGCTCATTTTCTGTCTGGCTGCTGCCCATTTGGCACTTTCTGTTCACAGGCTGCTGCCAGCTAATGCCCAAACTGCAAATGGTGCCGGACTGCTGACATTGGATTAACAAAGGGGCACGGCCACTTCCCAACTCTGTGTCTATTTCAAGCAGATGTAAGAATTGTTCCTTGGGAGTTATTTTGAAACACATCCTCAGTTCTGCTTTGTACTTCATGTTATTTCATTTGTCAACATGATTGGAGCATTACATGTTTCTGTAAAACAAGAAAAATTTGTTCTATCAATTATGAATCTGATTTGTTTCGCCAGGATTTCCTTAACGCCCGAGGCTGAGCTGGCATTGGAAATTCAATTGAAGACCCAAGCCTTAGATAAATTTCAGGAAATACTAGAAAATGGTTTTGCTGTACATATTAATTCCAGTTTGAAGGATTGGAATTGATGTGCAGTGTTATTGTTGTATTATGCTGCATGCATAGTCACACTCCACCATATTTAACTATGATATATTTGACATAAAGACGTGAAGGAGGCATAATAATATTTTTTAGTAAGCATCATTCCCTCAGGTTCAGGGGCAACAATTTATCAACATATGAATTAGTAACAGGAGTGGGCCATCTAATACTTCAAGCCCACTCTGCCATTTTATAATGTCATGGCTGACTTGACCTTAACTCGCATTCCTGTCTATACTATATTGCCTTTGACTTCCTTGTCAATCAAGCATATACCCTTTCTCACCCCGTACGTGGCTAGAATCCAGTAAGTTGTGTGATTGATCAAAGTGGTCACAAGTTGTCTTTTATATCCAAACTCCAGTCACATACTGAGACATCTTAGTGAAGCATTCAAATAAAAGTAAAGAACTGAAATCATATAGTAATTTTCATAACTGAAGGGCATCTTAAAATGCTTTACCACCAACTGAGAAACAGACAAAAAATGCTGTTGAATCTGCCAGCCTTGACTAAATTAGAAGATTTCATATGAGCTTGTCTCAGGCTGTGTGAGGATCGGGCATCAGCATTGGCACCACTTTGGACATTGTTATTATCTGCATTTTCTCTCATTAATTTTCACTGCCTCATTTAGCTATTTCATGCCATCTTATTCCTTTAATGCTTTTTTATCAATTCACTGAGCATTAAACTGACTTTGCTGATGGACCTGCTGGGTTTGGTCTGCTTCATTTCAGAACACCAACAGCTTTTGTTTTCCTTTTCATTCCTGGTACTGACGGTGCAGACCAAAATTGTAGTCAACAGGTACATAAAGTAACATGACCTTACAAGTGTAACAGATGTTGACACAGGCGTACAAATGCTTAATAATTAGCAGCAGTCAATTTCAATACCAAGTGAAGGATTTAAAATAAAACCAGAAATGGATGGAAACACACAGGTTGGCCAAAAGTAGCGATAAAACAAAAAGAGTTACTACTATGTAGAATACTAGTCAGTAAAGAAATGACTGTTTTACATTAGACCCATTTCTATTCCTCATGATTGCAGTATTCCTGAAGTGACAATTTGAATTAACAATGAGACACAAGGCAGAATTTTGTCCTTTCCCTAAACTTTGTTTCAGATTATTCCAGTATTATACAGCCCTTGTCACTTGGACTGATCACCAGGCAAATATTACTCCAGTGAATATTCCTGTTTAAAATATCATTGTACTTGTTCTTCACTTGTTCTTTCTCCTTAGGATATGATTGGTGTCTATGTGGTCAAATTGGTGCCACGGTCTCATTTCAGCTGAAACCAAATTTCATGTTGCAACAAATGTTATTGTTTCTTTGTGTAAACTCTCAAATAATCATATGTAATGTTTCTCAAAGTATCAAAGGCAATTAGTGATACAATTACATCAATTCTTGTGTCTGTTACTACAGTTTTTAGGGAGTACATATTTATATTTAAAGACTGCCTGGGAAATACTGGCAGATTTTGGACTACATGTAGAGTGAGAAATGTGAAGATATGATTTCTCGGAATTGCAGCCAACTGTTAAATGTGTGCCAAAAACTATGCTAATATTCGGTCTTTCACACCATTATCCCATGGATCAAAGGTCTTTTTTGAGAATTGTTACAAGAAAAGTAGGCGAGAAGGCACAGAATTACATCAGAGATGACTATTTTGGATTCTACAGAAGAAAGGAGACAAGATTTATCATCATGAGATTAATGGGTAAACATTGTTTAGGATTTGATATGGAATTATATACAGTATTTCCTTCATAAGTTTTGAAAGAAAATTTGATGAGGTTAACTGGATGAGCCTCTGGTCAGGACTGAAAAACATTGGTGAAGACGAGGGAAATAGTTGACTCATGAAAAATTTGCACATGGAACAAATAAGACGAGCTAATGGGGAGTCACAACCATAACTAATTGGAAGAGGTGTTTGACAAGGGTCTTATTCATCACCAGATCTCACCAATGTCTTTGCTGAAGCAATAATAAAGCAAACATTTGAAGACTCAGACCTTAGGATTAAATGGCAGGTGGTAATGAATGATAATATCAGCTATATTTGTGAATGCTAAAGCATTTGTAGCAAGCACAGAAGAAGGGTGTAAGAACAAGTAGATTGACTGTAACAAGGAGGAACTTGGGAATGAAATGAATAAAAGTGAACATTTGCAAAAATACATGAAGGGATGTATATCTTAAAATTATAAAGAGATATTCAAAGAATGAAGAGAACTAGAAAAGGTGCAAGAATTTCAGGTGGTTAGGAAGCAAAATATCTATAGATCAAAGATGCAACAGCAAAATTAAAGTTTGTGAGAAGATTTGTAGCTCGGGTGCTTGTTGTTGTGGTTCTGTTTGCCGAGCTGGGAATTTGTGTTGCAGACGTTTCGTCCCCTGTCTCGGTGACATCCTCAGTGCTTGGGAGCCTCCTGTGAAGCGCTTCTGTGATGTTTCCTCCGGCATTTATAGTGGTTTGTCTCTGCCGCTTCTGGTTGTCAGTTCCAGTTGTCCGCTGCAGTGGTCGGTATATTGAGTCCAGGTCAATGTGTTTGTTGATAGAATCTGTGGATGAGTGCCATGCTTCTAGGAATTCCCTGGCTGTTCTCTGTTTGGCTTGTCCTATAATGGTAGTGTTGTCCCAGTCGAACTCATGTTGCTTGTCATCTGCGTGTGTGGCTACGAAGGATAGCTGGTCGTGTCGTTTCGTGGCTAGTTGGTGTTCATGGATACGGATCGTTAGCTGTCTCCCTGTTTTCCCTATGTAGTGTTTTGTGCAGTTCTTGCATGGGATTTTGTACACTACTTTGGTTTTGCTCATGCTGGGTATCGGGTCCTTTGTCCTGGTGAGATGTTGTCTGAGAGTGGCTGTTGGTTTGTGTGCTGTTATGAGTCTTAGTGGTCATAGTAGTCTGGCTGTCAGTTCAGAAATGTTCTTGATGTATGGTAACGTAGCTAGTCCTTTGGGTTGTGGCATGTCCTCATTCTGTTGTCTTTCCCTTAAGCATCTGTTGATGAAATTGTGGGGGTATCCGTTTTTGGCGAATACCTTGTATAGGTGTTCTTCTTCCTCTTTTTGCAGTTCTGGTGTACTGAGTGTGTTGTGGCCCTTTTGAACAGTGTCTTGATGCAACTTCTTTTGTGTGTGTTGGGGTGGTTGCTTTCGTAGTTCAAGACTTGGTCTGTGTGTGTGGCTTTCCTGTATACCTTTGTGGTGAATTCTCCGTTCGGTGGTTCTCTGTACCATCACATCTAGGAATGGGAGTTGGTTGTCCTTTTCTTCCTCTCTAGTGAATCTAATTCCCCTGAGTGTGGCGTTGATGATCTGGTGTGTGTTTTCTATTCCTGTGTTTTTATTGATTACAAAGGTGTCATCTACATATCTGATCCAGAGTTTGGGTTGAATTTGCGGTAAGACTGTTTATTCTAATCTTTGCATTACAGCTTCTGCTATGAGTCCAGAGATCGGTGAGCCCATGGGTGTGCCGTTGATTTGTTCATATATTTGGTTGTTGATTGTGAAGTGTGTTGTGAGGCACAGGTCCAGTAATTTGAGTGTGCAGTCTTTGTTGATAGGTTCCCTGTCTTGTTGTCTGTTCTGTATGTCCAGCAGGTTGGCTATTGTTTCTCTGACTTGGGTTTTGTCGATAGAGGTGAACAGTGCTGTTACATCGAATGAGACCATAGTTTCTTCCTTGTCTATATGTATATTTCTGGTGATGTCCAAGAATTCCTGTGTTGACTGTATAGAGTATCTGGATCCGCTGATCAGGTGTTTCAGTTTCTGTTGTAGTTATTTAGCCAGTTTGTGTGATCGTGTCCCTGGTAGCGATATGATGGGTCTGAGATTCTATCAACAAACACATCGACCTGGACCCAATATACCGGCCACTGCAACGGACAGCTGGAACTGACAACCGGAAGTGGCAGAGACAAACCACTATAAATGCTGGAGGAAACATCACAGAAGCGCTTCACAGGAGGCTCCCAAGCATTGAGGATATCACCTAGACAGGGACGAAATGTCTGCAACACAAATTCCCAGCTTGGCGAACAGAACCACAACAGCAAAATTAAAGATCAGCAATGGGAAAGGTTGTATTTGATAAGAAGAAGCAATTATTAACCAGAAAGCTGAATAAATAACTGCAGAAGTGTTTTGAGATCTAGACCTTACAGAAGGTGAAAACTACCTTGCAAAAGAGCTTTGAAATGCAGTTTTGGAACAGAATGAAAATATCTGCTGAACAGAAAAAGGAACAAATGATCAACTGTTTTAAATAGTCACTTAACTGATAAATGTGCTGAACATAATTGGGGGGAAACATCTCAGACATGTTTTAAGAAACAGACTTGCACAAGTTGAGTACAAAAGTTTTAAGGTTACAAAAATGTTGAACAACACATAATGTAGTGTTTGAATGGCTTGGAAATTGAAGGAAGTCATTGGCAAATGTAAAGAATGGCAAGAGTGATATGAAAAGCTACAATGAGCCAAGGACCTGTCTGTGGATAAAGGACACATGATGTTCCCAAAGCTGTTGGTGCAATGCTCCATTATTTAGTGGCTGACAATCAATTGTAAGTTCAGTTTTTTTATACATCCTGTGTAGACATCCCTGGACTCTCTTCAACAAAACTGCTGAAATCGTAGTCATGATATGTAATGAATTATGAGTTCAGTACATGGACTCTACTGAGTACAGTATAATAATAAATCCAATACAATGAATTTCATTTAAAAAAAAAATCTGATTTGTACATATCAAATGGTAAAGGGGCACAAATTGTATCTTAAAACTACAGAGGATATTAATAGTTCTGGTGAACTTGAGTATTATTCCACTCAGTTTGGAAATTAAGTGAACATGCTACAAAGAACAAATTAACTTGCATGTTTGAGATCCATTGAAAGCCGTACATAATAGAATTAAAGCATTGTGTGTTGTTGTTCCTCTACTCATTTTAATTCATTTGATAGATTCTGTTCAGCTCAGTAACACTCTTCAAGTCAATTTTCGTCTCTGATGTCAGAAGCCGGCATTGTTTGTTGGATTATTGGGAAAAATAAATCAGTAGAAATATAGGCAGAGAGCACAAACTCTCAATGGTTTGAGATAGACAATGGTCAGGCTTGAATCTCTGATTCAAGTCATTCAGACAGCAAGTCATTGGGGAAGTAACTGGCAAAGTAGCTAGATATATGATTTGCATTGGCTAAGAGCCACATGAGTTGTCTTAATTAAAACTTTAGTTATTGTGATTTTAAATAAAGGAGATGTATATTTTGCTTGAGTATTAGATAAGAAGGCTGAGGTTCATTATTGTTCGGTACTAGAGACAATCTTCATTGCGAGATTATCCTTTGTATGTGGACAATACTGACTCATTCATTAATAAAGCTCACTTTAAATTAATTACTCCCATTAGATAAGAAGCACTGCATTTTTAATTTAAAGGAAGAATAGACTCTGTTGTAATTTCAGTAGACTATATCTGAGGTAGCTAATTTAGAATCTTTGCAAAGTTAATTCTGACTTGTTGCGATGCCTCGGAGCACAGGGACATGCAGATTCCTAGCAAACAGTTTGGTTAGCCAACAAAACATTTATTTAACTAATTGCTTTATAATATTCAACTTAAAAATAGCTAAATGGAGGCATAGCATCAAAGCATTTCATTTTGCACTTAACAGGACTATCACACAAGAAATCAAACTTGGAAAGGGAATACCAATTTATATAGCACAAGAAGAGGGTGCTGATTTAAACCACAGTTAGCACAAGATGTATAAACAACTGTTAACTTTCAAATGTAATTTTATTTGACAACATCAAATCAGGAGGTGGATTCTGATTGGTTAGGGTTTTCCATTAGGAATGCAAAGGGGAGTTGCAAATCTTTTATTCATTCACAGGATGAGGGTTTCTCTGGTTACACCAATATTTACTGCCCATCCCTAATTTCCCAGAAGCATATTTCTGTGGGTCTGAAGTCACATGTAGGCCAGACCAAATGAGTGGCAGTTTCCTTCCTTGAAGGGCACTAGTGAACCAGATGGGTTTTTCCTGACAATTGACAATGGATTCATGGTCATCATCAAGCTCTTAATTCTAGATATGTATTGAGTTCAAATTCCATCATCTGCTATGGCAGGATTTGCACCCAGATTCCCAAAACATTACCTGGGTCTCTGGATTAACAGTCCAACAATAATACAATTAGGCCATCACTTCCATGACTTCAATTTCCATGATATTTTCTTAATAAAATATGCAATGAATGGGCAGATCCTTTTTTTGCTCCACTGAACCAGATCCTGTGTGTTAATACATGTAGTTTAAAGTGCACTGATAGCCTGACTAAAACTCTTATATTGGTTTCCAGTGGAAGTTTTAGCACGGTCAATATTACTGACTAAACGTTGTCCAACAACAGAACCATATTTAACCTTGGACATGATACTCTATGAGTGGTTTGGTAGAGCACGAGTGACAAACTTTCTATTGCAGATGTCTAAAGATATATATTGTTTTATATATTTCACCAGTTGTAATATGTACCTTGTCATGTGCAAGACAGTAACTGTTGCAAAATCACCCTGTGGCAGGTTGCTAAAGTGCTGCAGATACAAGTTGTCAATTGTGACTGACTATGGAAATCTGCATAACTACTTTGAGAAATGTGAAAAATGAAACTGAACAAATGTTGGTTCTAAACGTGCATTGAGTAACTGCTGACCCATCTTGTTTATTTAAGCATGAATATTTTCTGCTAAGAGCCTCATTACAATTCCAGGTTATCAAACAGTTGTATTTCAGCTATATTCTGGGATATAACCCTGATGAACCCCAGTATTAATGTACTGAAAATGAGATGATTGATTTCCAATAACTACCATTATCTTCCTTTGCAACTCAATCCAGCAAAGATGGTTTCTGCCCATTCATTCATTTCCATTGATCCTAATTTTGTTGGGGTTCCTTGATGCCATACCTTGTCAAATGCTGCTTTGATCGAGGCTGATAATTTTCACGATACCTTTGAAGTGCACCTCTCTCCTCTTTTTTTTAGATAAGGCTGTAATTAAGTCAGGAGCCAAGTGGCCCTGACAGAAGACAAAATGAGATCTGTGTGTAGGCTTTTCCTTTGAAAGCGCTACTTGATAGTTCTGTTGCTAACCCCTTCCTTCACTCAGTTGATGATCAAGTGTAAACTGATAGGGTGGTAGCTTGCTGGGTTGAACTTTTCCTGCTTTTTGTGCACAGGACATAACCTGCACAATTCTCCACATTGTGATTCTAGCGGTAGTGGAGCAGCAAGGCTAGGGATGCGATCAATTCAGGTGTGCATGTCGTCAGTATTGATCATGAAGGTTGGCTGGGGCCATAAATTTTGGATTATTCAGTGCAGTCAACCATTTTTGATGGAGTGAATCAAGGTGGTTAAAACTAGCATCTGTGATTCCGCCATCTAAGATGGAGGCCAAGATGGATTATCGTTTTGGTAGTTCTGGCTGTAGTATTTGTGTACGAGTCTTTTGAACTGATGTGCAGGACTCCCATAGCTTGGCATGCAAGCTTTCCTGGTTCGTAGCTTCACCAGATTGACATCACATTTTTACTTATGCCTAGTTCTGCACTTGGCATGCTATCCAGCACCCCCATTGAACCTGTTTTGATTTCCCGGTTTCTTGGTCATGGCAGAGAGGGAAAATGTTGGCTCACAAGGTTGCAGATTGTTGTTGAATACAACCCTTCTGACAGCACCTCACAGCTACCCAGTCTTGAGTAGCTAGATCTGCTGAAGTCTATCTTATTTAGAATTGTAGTTGTGCCATACAACACAATGGAGGGCATCCTCAATGGAAAGCAGAAGTAGTCTCCACATGGAATGTAGTTACTCATACTATCAGGGATGTATACATCAGTGACTGGTATATTAGTGAGAATGTAGTCAAGTAGATTATTTTCTCCTGTTGATTCCCTCACTGTTTGCCTCAGACTCCGTGCAGCAGCTATGTCATAGAATATTACAGCAGAGAAAGAGACCCTTCAGCACATCATGTCTGCACTGGCCATCTATGTACTTGAATCCCATTTCCCAGCATTTGCCCCAGAACCTTGAATTTACGACATTTCAAGTGTTCATATAAATACTTATTAACTGATATAATGGTTCCCATTGTCCCCACCCTTTCAAGTTGTGAATTCCAGATCTCTACCACTTGGTGAAAATAAGTCTCCTAAATCCCCTTGAAACCTTTATCTTAAATGATCCCTACTAAGGGGAAAAGCTATCAATTTTATTTATGACCATCATAACCCTAAAGACCTTAGCCAGGTCCCCCAAAGCTTTCTCAGCTCTAAAGAAAACAAACTCAACCTACCTAGTCTTTATTCATAGCTGAAACACTCCAGCGCAGCCAATATCCTGGTGAATCTCCACTGCACCCTCTCCAGTGCAATCACATCCTTGCTCTAGTGTGGCAACTGGAATTGCACACAGTTCTCTAATGAGACAGTAATGTTCTATAAAACTTCATTATAACTTCCTAGCTCTTATATTCAATGCCTTGACTAATAAAGGCAATTATCTCATATACTTTCTCCAACACCCTTATCAACCTGTCCTGCTGCCTTCAAGGATCCAGGTACATGCATAGGGGCAGCATGGTGGCTCAGTGGTTAGCACTGCTGCCTCATAGCACCAGAGGTCTGGGTTCGATTCCTGTCTTGGGCAACTGTCTGTGTGGAGTTTGCACATTCTCCTTGTGTCTGCGTGGGTTTCCTCCGGCTGCTCCGGTTTCCTCCCACAGTCCAAAGATGTGCAGGTCAGATGAATTGGCCATGTTAAAGTGCCCATAGTGTTAGATGCATTAGTTAGGGAAATGGGTCTGGGTGGGTTGCTCTTCGGAGGGTCAAAGGGCCTGTTTCCACACTGTAGCAAATCTAATCTAATTATACCAAGATCTCGCTGATCTTCAGTATTATCAAGCGAGCTTCCATTCATCATGTAATCTTTTGCTTTGTTACTCTTCCAAAGACGCATCATGTCATAGAGTCATTGAGATGCACAGCACGGAAACAGAACCTTCAGTCCAATTCATCCATACCGACCAGATATTCTAAATTAATCTAGTCCCATTTGCCAGCACTTGGCCCATATCACTGTAAACCCTCCCATCCAGATGCCTTCTAAATGTTGTAATTGTGCCAGCCTCCACTACTTCCATCTTTTAGGCCTTGCTGAGCCTGAACATCATGGTGCCTGTGAGTACTCATGGTGATGGACATTAAAGTCACCCACTGAGAATACATTCTGTGCTCTTGACACATACAGTGCTTCCTCCAACAGGTGTTGAATATGGTGTTCCATTAATTCATCAGCTGAGAGGGCGGTAGACCTCTCTGCTGCCTTCCTTCTAGCCACCAACTAGTCATCAGCTGGAGGTTCCATCTCCCATCTTTGACTTGATGTAATGAGATTTCATGGGTTCTGGAATCAATGTTGAAGACTCTCTGGATAATGTCTTCCTGACTGTCTACCACTGTGCTGTCACTGCTGGTGTTCCTGTCTCAACTGGCAGGACATCCAGTGTCGGATCCATACCTTGCAGACAATGTTTGGCTCTTGTTTGACTATTCTGTGGAACAGCTTTTTCATTTTTGTCATAATCCCTAGATGTTAGTCCAGAGGACTTTGCAGGGTTGACCAGGCTGGCTTTACTGTTGAATTTTCCAGTGCCTGGGTAACAGAATTTCTTTGTTGGTGGAGAGGGAAGTGATGGGTGGCTGCTGAGAGTTTCCTTCATTAGAAACAAAAAAAAAACAGCAGATGCTGGAATCAAACCAGGAGGCTGAAAGAACACAACAAGCCAGGCAGCATCAGGAGGTGGAGAAGTTAACATTTTGAGTGTAACCCTTCTTTAGGATTGGGGGTGGGTATAAGGGGAGCCAGATAAAGAAGGTGGGGGAAGCAGGGTGGTGAGGTGGGGACGGGTGAACACAGGTTGAGGGCATGACCTGGTTGGTCACTGGGAAGAATGAATCCAGTTGGTGGCTAGAAGGAAGGGTCAATGAGAGGAATGGAATTGGGGTTTGAGGGGGAGAAGGGAGACGGGCTGGGATGGGAGTCAGAGGAGAGGAAGGGAGGTTATTTGAAACTCAATGTTGAGTCCTCTGAGCTCTAGGCTGCCCAGGCGGAAGATAAGATATGCCTCCAATTTGCAGTCTGATTCATTGTGGCAATGAGGAGGCCAAGGATGGTCATGTCGGAAAGGGAGTGGGAAAGGGGAATTAAAATGGGCGGTGACTGTGTGGTCAGGTTGGTCCCCGCATGCCCGGTTGAGATCTACTGCAAAATATTCCCTTAGTTTATGTTTGGTCTCCCTGATGTTGAGAAGACCACATCGGGAGCACCGGATATAGTAATCTCGGTTGGAGGAGAGACAGGTGAACCTCTGTCTCACCTGGAAGGACTGTTTGGGGCCCTGGATGGAGGTGAGGGGTTGATGTGCAGACAGCTTCTTAGGATTGCTGATCGAATTCAAAGATTGCCCCAATCAACGTCAGAAAAGGAAAGCAAACCAACTGAGATACAGAGTTCAGTCTTTTCCTTTGTAATTTTACCCCAAATCTCTCATGGCCTCCAAAAGTGGGCATTGAGTTCTTCTGTTGAGCTTTACAGACACATAAGTACAAAAAGAGAGGTTAACAGATTTTTGGTGCCTGCTGTCACTTCTTGACAGCTGCCTTCTTTCACTTAAATGTTGGAGACACTTTTATTTCTAATCCTATAAGCCAATCTTAAAGGAATGCACATTTTGCCTGTCATTACAGTTTAATCAGCAGCAGAGGAGATTTCGCAGTCCGTGACAGATAAGCATTGCATCTATATTCCTGTGCTTTTTGTCACAAGTGAACAGTTCACAAGGTGTTTTTGAAGCAACCAAGAGAAAGAAGAATATAATGTGAACAGTGAAAATTCTTAATAGTTTGAAAATTGCCTTCAAAATTCAAAATACATTCTAATTATCAGGGAGAAATCAAAATGCAGTTTTAATAGCGATAAAGTAGGAACAGGCTAATGAAAAACTGTGGTGATGAATTGTTGGATGCAAATTTGGTTGTTAATGGAACTTGTGTTATTTAATCTCCCTCAGGCCACTTCACTGTACATTGCACATTTTTATTAAAACTGATATTGTGGGCTGTTTGTATGAATTAAATTGGATGACTGTCTGTTGAAGGCTGATAAGCGATAGTTCAGAGCTAAAGGAAATGAAGATTTTTTTTATTCAGGGATTTAAATGGCAGTTGTTGACAATTTATTTGTATGTACAGTCATAATGTGATGGGAGCAAGAATAGCCATTGGCGTTTATTATGATGGCAGGTACCATTACTAATGGGGATCCCAGAGCTAATGATAATCACATTCAACCCACCTACTCAGAGGGAGCTCGTAATCTTATCAACATGTGCTGTGACATCGAAATTGTTGTACTAAACATTAAACAAAAATAATTTAGGTCTGGAAATGCAAATTAGCAATGATGGAATTAGATGAAAGTCTGTTGGGTTGAATCTGTTTGTGGCGCTGAAATACACTTTAAGTTAAATTCGTAATCTGACCTCTGTTCTGTCAGAGTATTGGTACTGTGAATATTCAAACCCTGTGGAGAAGTTGCATTTTATGTACATTTTTGAGTCTTTTAAATGTATAGTGGTTAAAGCATTCCACATCTCCAAACAAATTGTGATTATTTACTCTGCCTCTTCCACTCCAAGTTTCTTTGTTTTGTTTTTGCTTTCAAGGCCAAAGGGGTTGAGCGGAACCTTCGAACTTTTCCATGGGATGGACTGTGAAGTCAGGATGTAAGTTTAATAATATTACTGAGGTGTCAGGAATAAACAAGGACCTAGCATCGGAGTTAGTCATTTGAACGCAATGAGAAAGCAGTCAAAGGAAGGACAACTGAGCAAACAGGCATGAAAAGGGAGAAGTGTAAATAACATTTTACCTTCATTACCATTTAAAATCTATAAAGTGTAATTTTTTTTAGAATTATGGATTAAGCAAAATTAAATCATGTTATTTGAAATTAGAGTTTTATCTTTCCCTGTTACCCATAATAAAAAAAGCAGGAAATAGCCAAAATAGGCCATTCCACTCATCAAGCCTGATCTGTTCAATCAGATCATCGTTAACCTTACACCTCAATACCATTTCCCCATACAATCCACATTTCCTTGATGCCATTAGTATCGATAAAATCTATTGATCTACATGTTGCATAAACTCAACCAATGAGCCCCGACTGCCCTCAGGGTTAGAGAATTCCAAAGGTTCACAACACCTGAAGTGAAGAAACTCCTCTCAACTCCGTTACAAATGTCCAACCTCTTAGTTATGCAACTGTGTCATCTAGTTGTGGACCCCAGCCAGGGGAAACACCTTTCTCACAGTACCCTTTAGAGTCATATTGGAGTTCTGTATACTCCAATTAGATCACCGTTCATGCTTCTAATCAAGAGAATACCAGCCCAGCCTCAATCTCTCCTCATGGGACTACTCTACCATCCCAGCAATCAGTCATGAATCCTTGATGTAACTAGTCAATGGCTATGTACGTAATGCTGTGGATTAATGAGGATATTTTGGAAGAGTTATATGAAAAATTGGGGTCTATTACAGAAGGTCCTTGCTGTGGCAATATCTCAAACATTGTGTGCAGTTATGGTTTCTTCTTTGAAGGAAGGTCATAAATGTATTGGAGGCAATTCAAAGGAGGGTTACCTGGTTTGAACGGGTTATTCTATGAGGATAAGTTGGACGGACTGGACTTGTGTCCACTGGAGTTTAGAAGTTCGAGGGATGACTTGATTAAATTGTGTATATTCCTGAATGGTCTTGACAAAGATGGATTTGGAAACGATGTTTCTTCCCATCAGTCCGAACAAAGGGTATTGTTTTAAAATTCGAGATCATCCTTTCAGGACAGAGAGAGGAGAAAAAAATCTTTTTTTTGAGGATTGTGCAACTTTGGAACTCTGTAGCTTGGAAGGCTGTGGAAATGAGTCATTGAATGTTATTTTAGACAGAGGTGGATAGCAGGGCATCAAAGGTTATTGGGGATTGATGTGAATGTGGAAATTGAAACACAAGCAGATCAGCCATGATGGTAGTGAATGGGCAGAGTAGTTTCAAGGGGCCGAACAGTCTATTTTTGTTTCTGTTTTGTATGTTCTTATGACTTAGTATACAGAATCTCAGGTATGCGAAAGTGAGGACTGCAGATGCTAGAGATTAGAGTCGAGAGTATGGTGCTGGTAAAGCACAGCATGTCAGGTAGCATCCGAGGAGCAGAAAAATCGACGTTTTGGGCAAAAAGCCCTTCATCAGGATTAAAGTTATGGCATTGAATGGCAGAAGAAAAGTCCTTTATTGAAAGTGGTCATTGCCTGGCAGTTTTGGAAGGTTGAAACTGCCTTAAAGATAGGAGTTAAAGATAGGATTCTTGGCAGTGTGGAGGAATAGAGCGATCTTGGGATCCATGTCCTTGGATCTCTCAAAGTAGCCACTCAAATTGATAGGGCTGTTATAGTGTGTTAGCTTTCATTAGCAGGGGAATTCTGTTTAAGAGCCATGAGGTTATACTGCAGCTATGTAGAGCCCTGGTTAGACCATACTTGGAATATTATGTTCAGTTCTGGTCGCCTCATTATAAGAAGGATGTGGAAGCTTCTGAGAGAGTGCAGAGCAGATTTACCAGCATGCTGCCTGGACTGGAGGGCATGTCTTATTCAGAAAGGTTGAGGGAGCTATGGCTTTTCTTATTTGAGTGAAAAAGGATGTGAGGTGACTTGATAGAGGTGTACAAGATAACAGGCATAGATAGAGTGGATAGCCAGAGACTTTTCCCCAGAGTGGAAATGGCTACCACAAGGGGGCATAATTTTAAGGTGATTGGAGGAAAGTTTGGTGAGATGCCAGATGTCGGTTCTTTACTCAGAGAGTGGTGCATTGAATGTACTGCCAGTGGTAGTAGTAGAGTCAGATACATTAGGGCTATTTGAGTAATTCTTGGATAGGCACCTGGAAGATAGTACATTGGAGGATATGTAGGTTAATTTGATCTTAGAATAGGATAAGAGTTCGGCTCAACATCGAGGGCCAAAGGTCCTGTACTGTGCTGCACTGTTCTATGTTCTATGTTCTACTTCTTGATTCACATGGAGTGAATCAAATTGGCTGAAAACTGATATCTGTAAAATTGGAGACCACTGGAAGAAGCTGAAATGAATCATCCGCTTGGCAGTTCTAACTGAAGGTGGCTATGAATGCCTCAGTCTTATCATTTGCGTTTATTTTTTGGGATCTTTCATCATTGAAGATGTGGATATTTATGGTGTCTCCTTCTCCAGTGGGTTATTTAATTTTCCACCACTATTCATGACTGGATGTGGCAGCACTGCAGAGCTTAGATCTGATCCATTGGTCATGGGAGGCTCAGTTCTGTATGACTTGCTGCTTATGCTGTTTGGCATGCAAATGGCTCTATTTGGTAGCTTCACCAGATTGACACCTTATTTTTAGGTATGCCTGGTGCTGCTCCTGGCATGCCTGCTTGCACTTTCAATTGAACAAGGGTTGATCCCTTGCCTTAATGACAATGGTTGAGTGGGGGACATGCAGGGCGTGAGGTTACGGATTGTGCTGGAGCACAATTGTGCTGCTGTTGATGGCTGTCAGCGCCACATGGAAGCCCAGTCTTGTGTTGCTAAATGTGTTTGAAGTCTGTTACATTTAGCACAGTGATAGAGCCATACAACTCAATGGAGGTAATTCTCAATGTGAAGGCAGGACTTATCGACAAAGAACTGTGCGGTGGTCACTGTTACCGATAGTGTCATTGACAATTGCATCTGCAGCCAGCAGATGGGTGGGGATGAGGTCAAGTATGTTTTTCTCTCTTGTTGATTCCCTCAATAACTGCTGCAGACTCAGTCTGGTAGCTATGTCCTTTCAGACCCATCCAGCTCGATCATTTGTATTGCTGCTGAGCCATTCTTGGTGATGGACATTGAAGTCCCCCACCAGAGTACCTTTTGTGCCCCTATCACCTTCAGTGCTTCCTTAAAGTATTGTTCAACATGGAGGAGTACTGATTCATCAGTTGAAGAGGACAGTATAGAGTAATCAACAGGAGGTTTCCCTGTCCATGTTTAACCTGAAGCCATAAGACTTCATGGGGACTGGAGTTAATGCTGAGGACTCCCAGGGCAATTCCCTCCCAACTGCACACCACTGAGCTGCCACCTCTGCTAGGTCTGTCCTGTTGTAGAACAAGACATATCCCCATGGTTGGTGGTGTTAGTGTCTGGGACATTGTCTGTCAGTTATGACTCCAGAAGTATGACTTTTCACCCTGTTGCTTGACTCACCTGTGAGATAGCTCTCCCAGGTTTGGCTCTAGCACCTATATGCTTTAATGTCCAAAAGAGACAGAAGATGTCATTGACTGGATAAGTTTCTATTGAGGTTCAATATTGAGAACTTCACACAAAGTATTGTGGAGAAGAAATTGACATCATGGGTGAGATTTCAACACATTGAAAACTATTCAAATAGAGTTCAAATTGAAGCCCAAACTTTTCCACAACTTCCCATGGAATTAATTAAAAAATAAAGGTGAAATAAATCTTTGTTTTTGTGATCACAGAAGTGAAGATAACTAATGACATTTAGATAGGAATCATGAAAACAGTAGAATGCTCAATGATACTGTGCAAAATGTAGTGCTTGAGGTGAAAGAAAACTGCAAAATCTAGGCCAGTGTTCATTTCTGATTATACAGACAGAAACAAAGCCTTCATGAACTGCAGACAGCACAGAGAAGAGCGATGAGATTAATTTCTCAAATGTCTGCTGTGAGATCAAATGTGGGTGGAGTTACAGAGGAGTGTAGTCAACGCTATGGACTAAGCAAAACTGCAACAGTTATAATTATGCAGTGACTGTCTGATCAGAAAGAGAACTTTACAATCAGCAATGAAGCTATTCTAGAAATTCTGATGAATAATATTGAAATTGTAGAACAGACTTGTAGAATTTAGTAGAGGAAAGTGATTGTGAATCACTAAAGCATTAAAAAATGCTAGAATATTTTGTAAAAAGGGGAAATATATGCAAATATTACCACAAGTGAAAACTGACAATGCTGGAAGGAATTGGCATTATTTTTTTTTCAGATTTACGTGCCATCAGGACCCATGATAGATATACCGTGAGACAGAGAAAGAGGTTTCTCAGTTACTGTGTTAGAAAATAAATCTGCATTGAAACAACTTAACGAGATTTGTCAGAACCAGATTATTTTATCAGTTTTCAACCGTAGGAAAAAAAAATCTAATTGAAAGGAAGGTTGCCCTCAGAGTAAAATTGGTGCAAGTTCATGATTTTACTTTCATTGAGAATGTTATATTCATGACCACATATGCCGCACTAATGCTCTTTTTGTGTTTATTTTATTGTCATGATTACTTCAGATGCATCTCAAGGTATTTGTCAAATGATTAGCGTTGCATTATGACTTGAGGCCTCTGTGATGTTGGTCTTTTGCACGAGGGTTGAACTTATGTACAGCTTTGTGTCAGCCTGTGACTTCAAGTGACATGATGATGATAGTTAATGCAGTGCAAAAAGTAATGTCATTGTTGATGTGTTTTAGCCATTTCTACTTTGTAAGGCACTATTAATTTATTACAATGGAGGCTTTGCTAGCTCATATTTACAGCTCACAAAATTAAATGGATCAGAACAGAAGTAAAGCTAAATTGGCAATAGTATTCATTTTGCACTCTGGCCTTTTGTCTTGTATTCTGGAGTTGCAAATGCCATGCAAATAATGATTGATAGAAACATGATTTTCAGGCACTGCATTATAATTTTCAAATGTGGTAGTCTAGAATGTTGTAGTAACTCCTTGCATTCAACACACTCCAACTAAAGGTCTGGACCAGGATTATATGCTTTCATTTAATTTTTGAGTGATACCAGATAGTGGCGACCAATAATTGAAGCCAAGTACCAATTCTCCTGGATATTTGTGACTTGAAAGGTACTCTGGCAAAGAAAAAAATGATGGCGGCTGTAGAATGCATTCACCAAAAGTAAGTGTTAAGCACATTATAAAGTTGATAGCAGTGACACATAAATGTCATGTGTTGTATTTTCTGTTACTGTTGGAGCAAAATTGACCTGAGGACCTCCTGTATTTAACTAAAGCAAAGTACTATGGTGGTAATTTGAAGGAATTCAATCTGTCAATAATGTTCTTCTGATTCTAGTCTCACAGAAACATGATCGACTTTTACTTGATATCTCAATAATTGAAAATAGAAAATAAATCTGCATTGAAACAACTTAACTAGATTTGTCAGAACCAGACTGTTTTATCAGTTTTCAACTGTCGGACAAAAACTATCTAATTGAAAGGAAGGTTGCCCTCAGAGTAAAATTGGTAAAATTAGTAGCATGGAACTCAACTATTGCTGATAATAAAAAAAAGGCGTTTGAAGCTTTCATTTATCCTTCATTATTCCAGAACATGATGCTAGAAGCAGACTTAAATTAAACAGCCATTAATTGCTACCGTATGAGAAAAAGATCCCGATTGGTTGGGTCATTATTGGCATGAAGATGCAGCAAGAAGAGTTAACTGTCAATTTTAATTCCCAGAGAAGGCAAGTAAATTTTGTATAGTTAGATTGTTGGAATGTGAATGCACCAGAAGTTGACTGGCTGCCTGAGAGGCGACTGCAAGTACAACCATTGAACACATCAAAAGGACATTGGATGTGTATTTGAGGTAAATATAAAGTTAGAGCAGATATGGAACTTAGAAAGTAAAGTTTATATGCATTCAAATCTCTGACAATTAAGCTGGAGTCTAGTTGATCTTTTCAGGAAACATGGTTTTCAAATGCTCGGAGGAATTATGAACAAGGGAAAGTTCTCATTCTAGAGAACTTCTGATAGATATGTTAAAATGGCTCTGGATGTAGGTTTGCTTGCTGAGCTAGAAGGTTCATTTCCAGAAGTTTCTTCACCGTACTAGGTAACATTATCAGTGAGCCTCCAGATGAAGTACTGGTGGCATGGCCCACTTTCTATTTATGTGTTTAGGCTTCCTTGGATTGGTGATGCCATTTCCTGCAGTGACATCATTTACTGTGGAGATGCCATTTCCTGTTCTCTTTCTCAAGGGATGGTAAGTTTGATCCAAGTCAATGTATTTGTTGATAGAGTTCCGGTTGGAATGCCACGCTTCTAGGAATTCTTGTGCGGGTCTCTGTTTGGCTTGTCCTAGGATGGTTATGTTGTCCTAATCGAAATGGTGTCCTTCCTCATCTGTATGAAAGGATATGAGTGAGAGTGGGTCATGTCTTTTTGTAGCTAGTTGATGTTTGTGTATCCTGGTGGCTAGTTTTCTGCCTGTTTGTCCAATGTAGTGTTTGTTATAGTTCTTGCAAGGTTTTTTGTAAATGATATTAGTTTTGCTTGTTGTCTGTATAGGGTCTTTCATGATCATGAGCTGCTATTTTAGTGTGTTGGTGGGCTACCATGATGCCAAGGGGTCTGAGTAACTGGCAGTCATTTCCGAGATGTCTTTGCTATCGGGGAGAGTGGCAAGGTTTCTGGACATGGATCATTAAAGGACTCTCTGATGTATTTTAATTGGCTTAGAATCAAAGAGTCACAGAGTCATACAGCATGGAAATAGATCCATAGGTCCAAGTACTCCACACCGACCATTATCCCAAACTAAACTACACCCACCTGCCTGTGTTTGGCCCATATTCCTTCAACTATTTCCTATACAGGTATTTATCAAAGTGTCTGTTAAACATTTTAACTGTACATGCATCTGCCACCTCCTTTGGCAGTTCATTCCACAGACTAATCACACTCTGTGTAAAAAAACAAAGGTTGTCCCATTATGTCCTTTTTAAATCTTTCTCCTCTCACCTTAAAAATATGCCCCCAGTATTGAACTCCTCCACCTTTGGGAAAAGACATTTGCTATTCACCTTATCTATGCCCTTCCCAATTTTATAGACCTCTGGAAGGTCACTCCTCAACGTCCTATGCTCCACTGTAAAAAAAAAAGTCCTGGCCTATTTTTATATCTCAAACCTTCTATTCCCAGCAATTTCCTGGTAAATTTTTTCTGAACCCTCTGAATATCATTCTTATAACAAGCCAACCAGAACTGTAATCTGCAATCCAGAAGAGATCTCACCAACATCCTATACAACCTCAACATGACGTCCTAACTCCGAAACTCCAAGATCTGAACACTTGGAGGCAAGCATGCTACATACTTTCTTAACCACCCTGTCTATTTGTGAGGTACATTTCAAAGAATAATGTACCTGAACCCCTCGGTGTCTCTGTTCAACAACATTACCCTGGGCCCTACCATTAATTGTGTAAGCCCTGCCCACATTTGTTTTACCAAAATGCGATACTTCACATTTATCCAAATTAAACTCCATCTGCCACTCCTCAGCCCATTAATCCACTGATCAAGGTCTTTTTGGGATCTTAGATAACCCTCTCCACTCTCCACTATATCACCAATTTTAGTGTCATCTTCAAACTTACTAACTATGCCTCTTGTATTCTCATCCAAAATATTTATATAAATGACAAAGAAAAGTAGACACAGCACTAATCCCTGTGGAAATCACTGGTCACAAGGCTACCCTCTACAACCACCCTCTGTCTCCTATTGTCAAGCCATTTTTGTATCAAATTGGCAAGCTCACCCTGAATCCCACATGGTTTAAGTTTACTGATTAGCCTACTGTGTGAAACCTTATCATCGGCTTTACTAAAGTCCAAGTAAACACTGTCCACCGTTCTGCCCTCATCAATCCTTTTGGTTCATTCCTCAAAAAATTAAATCAAGTTTGTGAGACACTATTTCCTTCACGCAAAATCATGCTGACTATGCCTAATTATTTCTTGCCTATATAAATGTACATATATCCTATCTTTCAGAGTCACCTCCAATAACTTACCCACCACTAATGTCAGACACACTATTCAATACTTCCCAGACTTCTCCTTACAGCCTTTTTTAAAGGCACAACATTAGCCACCCTCTAGTCCTCCAGCACCCCAACTGTGGTTATAGATGATACTGTTATGAAGTTGAAGGCATATGTACTGTACATTTAAGAGAGAGAGTATGCTGTTCTGAACTGACAGCTTATGAGCACCTGTGTATATGACTAGACAGCAGTTCCAGAGTGTGCTGAAGAATTGAAAATATGCAACATTTGGCTTTGAAATGGATACCTGAGTTTTGGTTGCTGTTTTGACAACAATTCAAATCTATCCAATTAGTTTAACTTATGCTCCAGGATACTTAAGCCCAATTGGGTTTGAATTTATTGTTTTGCCAACATCAAACCAGTCAGATGATCTGATCTGATTAGATTAAATTAGAGTAGCTTCCATACAGTGTGAAAACAGGCCCTTCAGCCCAACAAGTCCACACGGCCCTCCGAAGAGTAACCTACCCCAGACCCATTTCCCTCTGACTAATGCTCCTAATACTATGGGCAATTTAGAATGGCCAATTCACCTGACCTGCACATCGTGGGACTGTGGGAGGAAACCGGACTGCCCGGAGGAAACCCACACAGACACAGGGAGAATGTGTAAACTCCTAACGTGGTGTTTAAAAAATGCTGGGTTGACAGCATTTGTGCTGGAAAACCACAGCAGGCCAGACAGCATCCGAGGAGCAGGAGAATTAATGTTTTGGGCAAAAGCTCTTCATCATGCATAAGCCATTTCTGATGAAGGGCTAATACCCGAAACGTGAATTCTCCTATTCCTCGGATGCTGCCTGACCTGCTGTGCTTTTCCAGCACGACACTGTCGACTCTGATCTCCAGCATCTGCAGTCCCCACTTTCTCCTGGTTAAAAAATGCTGACTTATTGAAAATTGGTCAGAGAGCAACTTCCGTAGAGAGAGAGAGAGAGCTAATTGCCAAGAAACAACTTGCTCCCCAAGAAATTATGAAACACTGTCTGTCAAAAGGTGAAATGTGAAACATACTCACAGTAAAAAGGGCGAAGATGACCCAGGGAGAGCAGCACCCGGAAGAAGACAGAGACTGTGTGGTTTTGACATTAAGTTGATGTGATTTTAATAAGTATTATTGGAACAGCATATTGTTATAGAGCTGGGGGCAAATAGTAAGCAGTTAAGAGAAGTGGGAGTTTTGATTTGTGAATACAATTTATTTAATGTTCATTTTTAGAGTTAGAAGATAAATTGATGTTATTTTTTAAAATAGTGGAATTTGTGAGTTCTTTGTTACTTATATTTCAACAGATTATGAGGCAATGCATGATTGACTTGGTGTTTGGTTTAACATTTTCATCACGGGCCCCCAATTTCCTCCCTAACTTCCCACAACGATCTGGGATACACTTGATCAAGTCCTGGAGATTTATCTAACTTTCTAAGACCTCCAACACTTCCTCTTCTATTATGTGAATTGTTTTCAAAATATTAATATTTATTTCCTGAGTTCTCTAACTTCCATTTCTTTCTCCAGAGTAAAAACTGACAGAAAATATTCATGTAATATCTCTCTCATCTCCTGAAGTTTAACACAAAGACAAGCTCATTGATCTTCAATGGACCCGATTGTCTCACTGGTTGCTCCTTTGCTCTTCATGTACTTGTAGACTCTCTTCGGATTATCCTTAACCTTGTCTGTCAAGGCGACCTTACATTCTCTCTTTGCCTTCCTGATTTCCCTCTTAAGAGTGCTCCTACACTCTTTACACTCTTCAAGCGATTCATTTGATCTCATTTTTCTGTATCAAATATGTGATTCTTTTTTAATCTTGACTAGAAATGCAATATCTTTGTTTATCCATTGTTCCCTAACCTTACCAGCCTTGTCTTTTACTTGCACAGGAACATAAAGCCTCTGAATGCTGGTTATCTCACTTTTGAAAGCCTTCCAATTATCAGTCTTTTTATTTATGAATATTCTACTCCCATCAACTTTTGAAAGTTCTTGTCTCATACCATTGAAATTTGTCTTACTCTGATTAAGAATTTAACTTCTATGGAATACTTACTCTTTTCCACAACTATTTTAAAGCCAGTAGAATAATGATCACTAGCCACAAAGTGTTCATCAAATATTGCTTCCGTCACTTGCCCTGTCTTATTTTCCAAGAGAAGATCACATTTTGCTCCACCTATAGTAGGAACATTGACAAATTGATAAAGGTAATTTTATTGAACATGTTTAACAAATTTCTCACCATCCAAAATTTAACTATGGCAGTCCCTGTCAATGTTTGGCAAATTAAAATCCCTGATGACTACCACCCCATTATTCTTACATATATCTGAGAACTCTGTACATATTTGCTCCTCAATTTCACTCCGACTTTTGGTGGGAGGGGGTGCTATAGTATAATCCCATTAAGATTGTCATCTCTTTCTTATTTCTAATTTCAACTCATATATTTTCACTGGACATACCTCAGAAATATCCTCTCTAATTACAGTCACTCCTTCTCCCTTCTTGCCTCTCTTGCTATCAAGAGAGTGGCCCACCAGGAGACCCTCACACCGGGAAAGTGGCCCACCCAGAGACCACCCCACTGGCAGACCGTCACACTGAGAGACCATCACACCTGGAGGCTGCCCCACCTGGACACCACCACAGCAGATACCAGGTTTATGCTCCTATTCTGGGCTGTTGGAAGCCACCTCATTGCTGGACCTGGACCTGGAGAAAATGCCTTCTGCCAAAGTAGTTAAGAGAAGATAAAATACCATAATAAATGGAAAGATTAAAGAAAAGGCAGAGATAAAAATAATAAAGTGGGCAGCATGGGTGAGCTCTGGGTGCCTGAGCTGAGGAGCTGGCATATTGTAATGCAACTGCTCCACCATCTTGAATAAAGAAAACCCTCTCCAACAGTTTACAGGCTCCCAAAATGGAATTAGCATGATCCCCGCCATGATATTGGTCCGTTTCCAGTTCAAGTGAAACCCATACCTTTTGAACAGCTGTTTTCTGCCCCAGGAGAGATCCCAATGATCCAAGAAACTGAATCCCTGCACATTGCCCCACTTCTTCAGGCATTGATTTATCTGACCTGTCCTTTTATTTCTTCTTTAACTGAGAATGTAGCACCAGGTGTAAACTGAGATTACTGCTTTTGCGGTTCTATTTTTTTAAACTTCTACCTAACCTCCTGTATTCACTCTGCAAAACCTTAATCCTTCCCTTAACTTTGTCATTCCTACCAATGTGCACAGCAACTTCTCACTCTCTCCTTAGATAATATGCATCAAACATACTGAGATGCTCTCAACCCTGGCAGCAGGAAAACAACACAATATCCTGGATTCATGTTCACTGCTACAGAATCTCCTGTCTGTACCCTGACAGGGGAGTTCCCAATAACAATTATTGTTCTCAATCCTGACAAATCCCACTTAATGTAAGATCTACTCTTAGTCCAAAATCTGACTGCCACTTCCATTTTCATCTGACAGGCCATCCCATTCAACAGTACTGACAACAGAACATCAGTTTGAGATAGAAATAGCTACAGGAAACTTCTGAATCACCTTCTCATCTTTCCTGACAGTCACCCATCTGTCTGACTAAACCTGCTGTGTAATTATTTGCCTATATATACTAGCCATCACACTCTGTATCTCTTGAATATCTTCAGAGACATTAAGCCTATAAAGAAGTTCTCAGTAGCACCTTCTATATAAAAATCAACAACCCTTCCATATCTACAGATTTTAAATCTTAATCACACAAAAGATAGAAACCAAATAAATCATTAAAAAAACAAGCTTTTAACTAAAACAATTGAAGGAAATAGGTCATCCTCAAGTCAGCTTTCAATCTCCAGATTTAAAAAAAAATCTCTCTCCAGGGCCGTCCATGTGTAGACCTGTCCACGAGCTCCATATGTAAAACAATCACGCCTACTTAGTGTTTTATTTTCATGTAAAATTGTTGAGGTAACAAGTTTGAAACATTTAAAAAAATCCTTCCCCAGATCAAAACTCGACAAACATTTGGAGGCCTCGCCCACTCAAAGTCCGCTTTAAAAAAAACTCCTCCTTCGCGACATAAAACAATTTCTCTTTCTTCACAGTTTTTCTTTGACAGATTTGTGAAAAGTTGAGAGTAATAATGTTTTTTGAAAAGTATGTGAATGGACATTTTTAATTTTTATAGGCATTTCAAAGACCTGCCAGAGTTGGTAGATGACTTACTGGTTATGAACATAATGCATACTAGGTGGGGGCATGGAGGGTCTTGGTGATATTGAGACCTTAGTGAAGGAATGGGAGGGGACATGGGATGTGTGAGGGGGTGAAGGATCAAGAACATTCCAATCTTGATTATAACTGGATCACCGTCTCCCAGTAGGTATAGACATTCTGCAATATGTCTAATTTCCCACCTCTCTTGTAACCTCAGACCTGCCGTGGTCCTGATTCCAACTACTGCCTGCCCCCCCCCCCCCCCCCCTATGGGTGAAAATGTGGGATGTGGGCACTACCCAGAATCAAGGTAGGATTGCAGAGTCAGGAAAACTTCTATTTCTGATTCCTGTATTGAAGAAGATAACTGCTCCCCAGTCTGTACAGCATCACAATCTTAGGACCTCTGGTGATGGGCTACAAATATCAGTCCTGCTACCAATGGTCAAAAAGTAAGAGCAAATCATTTTAAAAAAGGTCTGAGCACGCAAGTGTTTGATAAATATAACTGTTGCCTGTTAAAATAAATGGCTTCTTCTACAGAAGGTCCAGCTTTACTGCCCCTGCAGTTACTTTCTCATCTTCACCTCCTGACAACGCCAATGAGTGTATAGTGAGCCAGAGTGCAAGTGTGCCTAAATAAAAGTCATAAATTCAGTTTCTTACATCTATTATGGTACTTAACATGAATGGCTGTCTTCAGTCATGTGTTGGTAACAAATTCTACAAGGAATGCTGTTAGTGGTTTGGAGATTTCCAAGGTAGCTGTTAATTGGAAACAGCAAGATGCCATGCCGCAATTGTACAGGAGATTGGTGAAGTCACCCCTGAAAGATAGTGTGCAGTTTTGGTCTCCTTATCTAAGGAAGGATGTTTTTGCAATAGAGGAGATGCAATGAAGGTTGACCAAATTGACTCTTGGGATGGCAGAACTGATGCATGAGGAGAGATTGAATCAATTAGGTTTCTATTCCTGGAGTTTGGAAGAATGAGGGGGAGATCTTGTAGAAACTTGAGGGATGAGGGTGTCACATGTAAACCATACCAGTAAGGATGGCAGTCCCCTTCCTTAAAAGACATGAGTGAACCATACACAATTCTAACAGGACTAGACAGGTTAGATGCAGGAAGGAGGTTTCCGTTGGTGAAGGTAGAGTCCAGAACTAGGGGTTACAGTTTAGGGATAAAGAGTAATCTATTTTTAATTTAACCCTGAGATTTTATTGCAAACTTTTGGAGCAGGTGGACTTGATTTTGGGCCTTCCAGGGGTAGTGATGCTACAGGGCTAATATTTCTCCACCCAGAGAATGGTGATCCTCTGGAATTTAGAAAGTGGTTGAGACCAAAACATGTTTTCAAAAGGAAGTAGATATGCCTCAGTGGGTGGCACGGTGGCTCAGTGGTTAGCACTGCTGTCTCACAGCCAGGATCCAGGCTCGATTCCAGCCTCGGGCGACTGTCTGTGTGGTGTTTGCACATTCTCTCAGTGTCTGCTTGGGTTTCCTCCGGCTGCTTCGGTTTTCTTCCACAGTCCAAAGATGTGCTGGTCAGGTGAATTGACTATGCTAAAATGCCCATCGTGTCAGGTGAATTAGTCAGAGGGAAACTAGTCTGGGTGGGATTATCTTTGGAGGGTCGGTGTGGACTTGTTGGGCCGAAGGGCCTGTTTCCACTTTGTAGGGAATCTAATCGCTTGTAGCTAAAGGGATCAAGGGATATTGCGGGGAGATGGGATTAGAGTATTGAGCTCAGTAATCAGCCATGATCATACTAAGTGACAGAGCAGGCTCAAGGGGTCGAATGGCCTACTCGTACTCCTATCTTCTGGAGGATACAATACTTTGGATGGATACTTTAATTGACAACTTTGTTTACTTTGTCATGGCAACAGACTATAACTCTGAATTTCTTACGGCCAAATTAGACAGGATGTCTTTTTTTCAAAATAAAGGACATAAAGTCACATGGCTGAGAATGTAATATAGTTACTGTCCAGAAACTTGCTGTGTGAAGTATACCCACCCTGTAGTGTTTCAATTGGGAGTGGAATTTGTTTGGGCAAGTGTCTTCAGAGAAATACTTTGACGAAGGAGGTACAATACAAAAATCTGAACCATCGCCTGAATGTTAAGTGGTATCAACACAAAGTCTCTTGTTAGGACCATACCACAACATTTCAATAAGAACTTTCTTTGTACGTCTGGGTAGACACTGCAACCCAGCAATTCCACGCTGGTATGGTGGGGGGGGGGGGGGGAGGTGTTTGTGCACCTCTTCCAGTTCAATTCCAAACTCCAGACCTAGCAGGGGAACTATCCACTGATGAGCAAAACCTGTTGGTGCGAGCCATAACTCATTGGATAGCTGACCTGGTATACTGTACTCCCTATCTCACATCCCAACTTGTCTTCATGGGATTGGGGAAAGTTGAGTCGATTGTGTTTGCTTAAGCACAAATGTTTTTTCATTCATGGTCAGTATATGAAAGGATGGACAAATGCTGAAAAGCCTCAGACAACTGCAATTCCATATAATAAAAATATCCACAACTAACTGACTTTATTGCATTTTCAACTGTTTATAAATGTAATAATATCTTGCTTACATACTTAGCAAATGAGTCGGGAAAACTTTAAGGAGCTGGATAGTAAAATTTATATCTGAAGGTTGCTATAGTTATTTCTTTTCATTTATTTTCAGGGATAATAGTATAATCTGCTTTGAACATGATTGTTATGGTTCAGAACACTTGGTTTTTTTTGCTGCTGCTGCTCCCTTTAAGTGAAACCATTGCAGATCTCATTGAATTGGATCTGTGTGTGTGCCCTTGGTTCATAGTTTCCACATTTATGATTTGATTTACAAGTGATTGGAGTAACCTTATCCTAGATGCCTGATTACATAAATCCTTTAAATTACCACATGACCACAGTGAAAATGTTAAATGTATTCTTTAGAATCATAGCAAATTGTGGGCACTTTTGTAAAGAGCTCAAATTACCAGCCACACAAATTACACAGTGACCTTCCCAGTAAAGTAATATAGGGCAGCATCAAACTGTACATGTATAGAAAATGTTCTGTTACCTTTTAACCATAGCTGTCCAAGACAGATATACAATGATATGTCTTACTGAACTGTTGTGCTGTGACCTCAATAAGAGATTCTTTGTGTTGATAGCACTTGCAGCTATGTTATTTAGCAGAAGACCAGAAATCACGTTGTGATGAACATTTAGTTGGCTTCTTCTGAATTATTCATGAGTTGTTCATGAGTTACAAACAGGGATGTTCAGAGCTTATCTGAAGGCTGAAGCCTGCGCAGTACCATTTCGTTAAACTGTGATGATTAAAAGAGAAAGAAAAAGATCATAAGCATTTTGAAAAAGTGCATGAATCAAGCTTTGAACATTTTTTCTATTGTGCCTCCCCTTTTGGAGAAAAGAAAGAACTCTGCAAGCATTGTTAAAATCTTTCAAGACATGTGGGCATTGGCAGTACACCCAACATTTGTTGTCCATTTCGAAACCCCACTGGGTAGGTGAAGATGAGTCACACCTTGAACTGCTGCAGAACATGTTGTGGTGCTGTTATGGAGGGAGTTCCAGATTTTACTCATTAATATTGAAGGAACAGCAAAATAATTCCAAGTAAGAGTAGTGTGTGACTTGGAGAAGAATTTGTGTGTGCTGCACATGGCCTTTGAGGTGGGTCCTACTATTTCACGTGTGTGCTGCACATGGCCTTTGAGGTGGTGGAGGTGACAGATTTGCAATGTGTTATTGAAGGTCCCAGGGGCATATGTCACACATTGCAGTCAGTATGCACCAGTGGTAGTTAGGGATCAGTCAAATGGGCTGTTTTTGTCCGGGATTATATTGAGCTTCTTGAGCGTTACTGGGAGATGTCGAGTATTCTGTAACATTCCTGAATTGTATGTGATGGAAAGAATTTGAGAGTAATGATATGGACTATCCAACATGTAATAGCCAACACCTGATTTGCTCTTGCAACAACGTTATAGGTATGGTTGATATGGTTAAGTTTCTGGTCAATAGGAACATCCCAGGTTAACTGCATATGGAAAAACTCACTCAGTGCTGCCCATGTTCCTTTTCAATTTGACGTGGCATTTTAATTTCAGCAGTATGATATTCTCCTACCTCAATCAATCAGATCTGTCTCATGTGCTAAATTGAGATTTTAAGTTGCTTTCTCAATATAAACATTAAGCAAGGAATATGTCTAACCTAAGTTCTTGAAGAATACCTTTTGAATACTAGAAATGAAATAAGAAATGCCTTGCAACTGCAACTCATTTTTAACACGCAAGTCCTGGGATTTGGAGGCTGGCCAGTTGTTTGCAAGAGGATGCCTAATTTTTTTCTTCAATAATATTTTAGTCAATTTGACTTTAGATCAGCTAACATTGACTTAAAGCCACCGAAGTGACAAGATTTCTCAAAAAAACACCCGAGTTATATTGTCTTCCTCCAAATGATGACACAACAAAATGAAATATAAAAATGCGATTGTAGATATTTAATTTCCAATAAAGTGAACCATTGATGTTAACACAGCTTTATTTCTGAGAATCAGTCTGAAATTTGCTTTCACTTATAGTACAGTCCCTACCCTGTTGCATAATTCTACTTGTTGCATAATTTCCAATACATTATTCCCAACAACTTTCCATGTCTTCCCCGTTAGACATGATAAAAGCATCCCACAACTCCATCATTTTTATGTTATTCTTTGCCAACATGTTGCATCTTGACAATATTATTTAAGGTTAACATCTGTATGACACTAATTACATCCAGTTTGACCTTTATACTCAATTCCTCAATTCTGTAATTCTCACAGCGCTGTTGAATGTTGAGCCTCATACTGGGAAAGAAGCCATCCTTGCTTGGTTTCTGCTGAAATCTCCACATCCAGTCTATCAGCTCACTGAAACAAAAAGGAGGACAATCTTAATTTAGTCCTTTAGTGAATGTCTAACCTTATGTTTTAGTTGTCAACTGGCTCCCTTGATTTCACTACAATCATTAGAAATCTCTGCCCTGACCTTGTCTACATGACTGCTAGAAATTTCCCCTTGTTTTTTTCTAAATTATGAGAAGTGATTCCAGAGCTGCGGCAGTTTTTGTTTTGCCAGAATATTGATGGAGTTCCAAATGTTATCTCAATCCATAGCAGAACTCCTGTATATAAACAGTGATACAGCTTTACTTATTTATGCATTTCTTCTGGAGTCTTCAGGAAATATTGTCAAGAAAATATACAGAAAAGCAATCTGTAACAGTTAAAAAAAAAATACAAACATGATCTCAATCCTATTAGTGTCAAGCCCCATCAGAAACCCATAAGAGCTGATTAATAGGGCATAGTATCCCAATGCTTAAAGGACCTTTCCATTATTCTTTAAAATAAATTGATTTTGACACAGCTTAATTATTCATCTCAAGGATTTACATTGATTTATAGGCAAGTGTTTTGTATTCAGCCTTTTAACATTCTGAGGACTTGTGACAGACGGAATTATTTGTTTCCTTGACTTGTTATGTTCAAAGCAGTCTTGTGGAAGACCTCATGATTGGTATAGAGGATGTTGATCTGACGACATTTTAAATTTTCACTGATGCAGAGCATTACAGATTGAAATGGAAGTTACATTTGTGACCTGGTAATGGAAACTATCAATTCGGTAGGTCATTTGAACTAAATCCAAGAACTGTGCTTCCTGCGGGTAATTAATCAATTGCAGGCATTCGTCTTTGTTTTTGCTATTTAATTGGCAATTAACGCACAAATGCAGCAACTTCATGAAACCTACTGAGAGGTTGTGGATAAGTTACCATTTTTGTAAGGCTAATGTCAGAGCCAGGGCAAATCATCCAGTAGCTTATGTTGATCTGTAATTCATGATGCATTTCTCACTTACCACAATTTGCTGGACCATTTACACATCAAGAAGGGTGAGTGCTATTAAACTAAATTCTATGTTGGCAGCAATTTCAGGGTCAATCAATGACAGAAAAACAGGAGGCATGCAGAGTAAAAGGAGTTAAGCTAACTCACAAATTTTCTGATATAACTGTTTCAAGGGATGCTTGCTTTTGTGAGAATTAAACAACATGGTTAAAAAATAAGGGGTCTTGCATTAAAAGCTGAAATAAAAGGTATGATTTTCGATATGATTATGATTCATCTGTGATTCCCTTCACTTAAAAGGACTGGCGATTGAGTCTTTGAGTCTCATTCAAGGGAGGTGTAGAGAATGTTTAATTCAATAGAGGAGTTGAGGGTGAAGGGAGGTTGGGGTGGACAGAAAAGTGGCCTTAGGGGCACATTCAAATTTGCCATTGTCTTATTGAATGGTGGAGCAGGCGTGAGTGATAGAATGACCGACTTCTTCTAATTCTTGTATTCATTGTTTTTGTTTTGAATTCTTTAAATTTATTGACATGATTGAAGTACAGATAAAAGTTTTATAATTTATACATCATTTATAAATATCAATTTTTGATTTGGATTTTGAAATAGTGGCATAGAAACATTGGTTAATTTTGTGAAGGTTTTTCCATTTTTTTGCAACAAAACATCTTTCTGGAACATTGATCAGAGAATATGTGACTGCAAATGTCGTTTGTGTAAATGGCTGGTGTTTATTTTGTGATGCTTGCAACAGGATGTGTGTGTATCATGGTGTCATGGAGATGTATCCTTGAACTACCCTGAATCCTTCTTCCAGGAGAGAAACAAAACTTGCTTTCAAACTCAATATTGGTGTCTTCTGAACAGAATTGAATAACTGATTCCATTTATACATTTAGTTTGTGAACTTCTGAAACTGAGAGAGAAATCTGTAGGTTATTAGAAGTCAGAAAGTTTAACTTCTCTCATTTTGGCAGATTTGGAAAGGGCACATTGAATTGTCTATATATCCCAGGCCAAAAAAAGATGTCAGGAGTCAGTTAAGTAGAATCCCCAAGTGATATATTTTTTCTGGACTTGCAATACTGTAACATATTATCAGGAAATGGATTGAAACTATTTTTTGCTGTCTCTTTTAGACCTTGCTGACTGTCTTTGATATTCAGCTTTTAAAAAGAATAATAATTTGTGTAATAAACTTTGGTTCTGTTGCAAAAATACTCATATGAGTATGTCTGAGTGATTAATCACTGCTATCAACCTGTACAAAATAAAAAAACTTTTTAACGCAAGTTTTCAGTCCTTGTTCTGACTTGACCAATCATACCGTCAGCTGAGATCATATAATAAGTAGAGGTTTGACCCCATCCACCTTCCTTTTTACCATGACCCGCCCATCTCCCTGCACAGCATGGGATTGAAGTAAGTGGACATTACTTTGAAAGAAAGTTCTTCCCAAGGTGTACATACCTCTGGAAATTTCAAGTTTTTAGTTTGAATAATATGTGCTATACATGGTGCTTAGTTACACTGAAGGCAACTCAGTTAAGTAGTCACAATGTAATATATTTCTGATGGTTTCAGGACTATAGCTTTTGATTATTTAAGTCTTTCATGTGATGTGAGCATCACTGACAAGGTGGTCTTTCCCTAATTGCTCTTCAATTGAGTGGCTTGCTTAACCATTTCAGGTAGAAGTTAAAAGTCAATGACATTACAACCAAGTTGGAACCACATGTAGGTTAAAACACATAACAGTTGCAAATTTCCATCTCTGAAGGAGATGAATGAATCTGATATTGTTCTGACAATTGATAATTTCATGTCACCATGAGACCAACTTTTAATTAGATATGTATTAATTGAATTTAAGCTCTACCAACTATCATTGTGGGGTTTCACATGATGTCCCCATTGGTTAAGCACTGGATTACTTGTACAGTAACAGTATCATTATGCCACAATCTCCCCAACAGGTCCTGAACATGCAATTCCTTATGTGTTTGAGTTTCAAGAACGAGTGGTTCAATAAGCTGGTTGGAAGGATTTATTTGAATATTTCTTTTCTTGGTGATACTGGCTGAAGAAGGCATGCTGATCATCACAATGAGCAAGCTGCTTCTGCACTATCAGTTATTCTATGTGTTATGATCGCAGTTGACGATGTTGCTGAACAAGAAATACCAGACTGAAATCTGACTTGATAGATGATATTTTGTTACGCTTTAATGAGGTGGTCACTCTCTGATCCATAAGCACTCAATATTACAGACTTGGAAATAACAATAAAATAGATGCTTATCAGGGACAAGAAATAAAGATAAGATTGAATAAACCAAACTATTTACATATGACACAAACTTAATGATCTCTAAAATGCAGTTAGATACGTCAGCTCCGATGAAAAGTCATCTAGACTCGAAATGTCAGCTTGCTGTATCTCTGTGGAGCTGCCTGACCTGCTGTGATTTCCAGCATTTTTTGTTTTCAGTTAGATACCATCCTTTTATTCCCAAACATCTGTATAGATCCAAAAATATTCATTTACAGATTCCAAAAGTATACCTTTACGGTTCTCAAACTTGAGAGAATCAAATTCTGTATTGAAATGCTTAATTAACTGTGAAATCGACTACTAGTCTGGGAACCGAATGGTCTTTTCTTTAACCTCAATACATCTGAGCTTAAAGTTTCTCAACTTCAAATAACCCTTTCAGTGTTTTAAACAAGCACTTCTGGTTTGGAATTATTACTAAACTCCTTGCACAGATTTGTTTTGAACAAATTGAAACTAGCTTTACCCTTTCTCCAGAGCAATTGCCTCGCAGATCCCATCTACAGCCAAGAGTTTTGCAGAACTGTTTCAAAGTGAAACTAAAACCCAAAACATTCTCCTCGAGCTCTGCAGGTTTCCCCCAAATTTAAAATATAATTCCAGGATTATTTAATCAAAAAACCTAAAGTGCTACACTTTGTACTTTATTCATTTGTGAACATTCCAATGTAAACAAAAACCCTGTACTTCTTTAAAAATCACATAACACCAGGTTATAGTCCAACAGGTTTAATTGGAAGCACACTAGCTTTCGGAGCGACGCTCCTTCATCAGGTGATTGTGGAGGACTCGATCGTAACACAGAATTTATAGCAAAAATTTGCAGTGTGACGTAACTGAAATTATACATTGAAGAATTGATTGTCTGTTCTTCAATGTATAATTTCAGTTACATCACACTGCAAATTTTTGCTATAAATTCTGTGTTACGATCGAGCCTTCCACTATCACCTGATGAAGGAGCGTCGCTCCGAAAGCTAGTGTGCTTCCAATTAAACCTGTTGGACTATAACCTGGTGTTGTGTGATTTTTAACTCTGTACACCCCAGTCCAACACTGGCATCCCCGAATCCTGTACTTCTTGTAAGTTATTGTACAATTACGTAAAAATTCCCATCATCTTAAATACTGGACAAAATGCTAAGCTCAGGCTGCAACAAACACACAACAGCACCAGAATGATTTCAGTCTGGGACTGTTGTTCAGCCTGGAATTCCAATTTACACCTCCACTCTGACAGAACAATCAGCCAAATCTAACACTCTCGATCGAAGCTAACATTTACCCCTCAGGCTACCCAACACAGACAGTTCAGGGCCTGCAGAGATACCAAACATGCAACTTCAATCGAAATACATTCACAGAGATATCGGACATTCAACTTCAAGTGAGATCCAAAAAACCATTTTCTTAACTATCAGGGAGCCAATTAACTTCAAAAGGAACCCCAGAAACACAACGGAAGATAAAGGGCCCAAATTAGGATAATCGCAGGCCTGGATCTTACCTGAGGCAGCTATCTCTGAAAGCATTCCAAGCAACTATATCCAGGAGTGATGCAAAGAGCTATCTTCAGAAATGTTCCAAGAGCTATTCCTGAGAGTGTTGCAAACAACTATCCCCGAGAGTGACCCCCAAGAACTATCCCCAAAGGAGGATTCCAAGAGCTATCTCTGGAAGAAGAATAATTCCAACAGCTAACTCCAATGACTACTTCCAAGAGCTATCTCCAGAAGGGGGGTCCCAACAGCAATTCCAAGATGTACTAACTCAGGCCTGTTCCAAACCAGGGAACCAACGACAACTGGCCACCACCAGCAGACTAAAGAACTGACAATCTCCGAAAACCACAGACCCAACAGACCTCACAAAGCTTTGGAAACATCATGAGGTGAAAACCAGACCCCTAAAATCAGCAGAAAATAAACAAAACCAGGTGCTCACCCGATAGATCCACATTTGTGAGCTTAAACTTCCAAGAGTTCAAAGGGCAAGGAAAGTGGGTGATGACAGTGCATTGGGATCCCAAGTGTAGGAAGCCTGATTAACATTTCAGTGACCAAAACTGTTGTCATTAGATTCTAATAGTGTTTAATCTAGATAATTGTGTATTCAATAGTATTTCTGTCCTATATATAACTGAGTGTGTTAATTTCCTGTTCATTGCATTTACATTTATTTCCAGTATTATACTGACCTTCTATATTGTAAATAAACACAGCAATTATTTTGCCCTGAAACATTTGTCTACTTCCTTCTTCATTTCTCATTCCCTAAATAAGTCCAGTGTCTAGAATCAGGGATTTGGGGGTGATTCAAACCACTTAAATATCAGAAAATTATTGATTGCAAACTAGAATCCAATGCTACCTCTCTCAAACAGTATTAAAATAATTCACCATGGCAAAAAAGATACATGAAAGTTAATCATTGAACCTCTTCAGACTACAGAAAAGCCCGTGAGTTACTAATTCAAACCTCAAAAATCCAACTGCAAAAATAAATGGCATTAAGTATACATAAATCACAAACCTGAAATCTCAGGTGAAATTTTATATCATTTGCACAAACATACAAAGCTGAGTTTTAACTGTTGGAATATGTTTTACTGCCATTGTTGTACACTGAAATACCAGTGCACATCCATACACAGCTGTTTGTGTGGGGTCTGAAGATGTGGCCTGTTTAGATAACACAATACAATAGTACTATGCAACAATTGGGCAGTGAGAATGTTAAATAAAGCCAGCTATAGCCATATAATATAAATTGCAGTCCAGATTGAAAGGTCAGCGATATTGTTTTATTTGCTAAAAAGACAGAGAGCAATCATATCATGTTCTCATTTTACCTTTGCATTTTAACAGAATTTAGTAATTTACCAAGTTATGAAAGTGTGAATTGTACTTGTTCTCAGCAAACCAAACAAGATTAATACATTTCCTCTTTTCTTTGAACACCACAACCAATTCCCCACTCTCCTCACCCCCATCCAATTCTTTACTTTTTTGGAGATACTGATTCCTTCCTGGGACAATTTTTCATCTATGAAAGGAATTTTCAGTACCTCGTTCATATCATAGAATGGTCACAGAACAGAAGAAAGGTTTTCAGTCTGTCATGTCTGTGCTATTTCTCGAATGGAGCAATTCATCTTGTGCCACATTCCCCCTCTTTCCCCGTAGCTCTGCACATTGTTCCGGGTAATGATTAGAATATTCTGGCAGGAACTGAAGTCTTGACTTCGAGCTGAAAAACTTGTAAGAGCCATTCTTTCAGAGAAAGCCCACCAAATCAAGTTCCACTTTGGCATTGAGTTGAACAGCGACTTGCCTTGCTCCTGTCATCAAGACAAACAACCATCAGCCATTAGAGCTGGCAGCTCTGTTGAACACGGTGCCCCTAAGATGGCAGTGGCTGCCATTTTCTGTAATTTACTCATTCTTGATGAAGGGCTTATACCTGAAACGTTGATTCCACTACTCCTCGGATGCTGTCAGACCGGTTATGCTTTTCCAGCACAACATTTTTCGACTAAGGATATTGTAGGATACTGGGTCAGAGATGAGGGGTGGGGTTATGGGTTATGGACATGGAAGGAGTTCAGCAGCAAGTGGCGGCTCACAGTTGGCGATGTAATCGGGAACCCTTAGGCCTTTGAATGAGGGACACTCGTCCAGCAGCCTATAACCAACCCCAAAGAGGCTTGCTTGTCATGCTTCCCACTTGGCAAGTCTCCTGCCCACTGCTGGACCATTACCAGTGGTAATGGGTAATGCCTTTTAAGTGGGCATAAAGGGTTTTAATTGATACTAGACCAAGAAAGCCATTTTCAGTTTACTTTCTCAGACTAACTTACACTTTGGAGACAGTGCAACAAAGCCAGACTACTCATGAGTCAACCAACTGGTGGCCTTCTTATGGTGTCATTTTTTTCTCTCTTACCCACACTTCACAATGATTCTGCAGTGATCCTGCTGCACTGGATCCCAGTGTGCTTCTCAGTGATCTACTGCACTGGATCCCAGTGTGCTTCGCAGTGATCCTGCTGCAGTGGATCCCTGTCTGCTTTCAGTGATCCTGCTGCACTGGATCCCAGTGTGCTTCGCAGTGATCTACTGCACTGGATCCTAGTCTGATTCACAGTGATCCTGCTGCATTGGATCCCAGTGTGCTTCGCAGTTATCCTGCTGCACTGGATCCCAGTCTGCTTCGTAGTGATCAACTGCACTAGATCCCAGTCTGCTTCACAGTGATCCTGCTGCACTGGATCCCAGTGTACTTCACAGTGATCTACTGCACTGGATCCCAGTCTGCTTCGTAGTGATCAACTGCACTGGATCCCAGGCTGATTCACAGTAATCCTGCTGCACTGGATCCCAGTGTACTTCGCAGTGATCCTGCTGCACTGGATCCCAGTCTGTTTCACATTGATCTACTGCACTGGATCCCCAGTCTGCTTTGCAGATGTCTACTGCACTGGATCCCCCAACTGCTTTGCAGTGATCCTGCTGCACTGGATCCCAGTCTGCTTCACAGTGATCTACTGCACTGGATCCCCAGTCTGCTTTGCAGTGATCCTGCTGCACTGGATTTCAGTCTGCTTCACAGTGATCTACTGCACTGGATCCCCAGTCTGCTTTGCAATTATCCTGCTGCACTGGATCCCAGTCTGATTCACAGTGATCTACTGCACTGGATCCCAGTGTGCTTTGCAGTGATCTACAGCACTGGATCCCAGTCTGCTTCACAGTGATCTACTGCACTGGATCCCAGTCTGATTCACAGTGATCCTGCTGCACTGGATCCCAGTGTCCTTTGCAGTGATCCTGCTGTACTGGATCCCAGTGTGCTTCATAGTGATCTACTGCACTGGATCCCAGTCTGATTCACAGTGATCCTGCAGAACTGGATCCTAGTGTGCTTCGCAGTGATCTACTGCACTGGATCCTAGTCTGATTCACAGTGATCCTGCTGCACTGGATCCCAGTCTGATTCACAGTGATCTACTGCACTGGATCCCAGTCTGATTCACAGTGATCCTGTTGCACTGGATCCCAGTGTGCTTTGCAGTGATCTACTGCACTGGATCCCAGTCTGATTCACAGTGATCCTGCTGCACCGGATCCCAGTGTGCTTTGCAGTGATCCTGCTGAACTGATCCCAGTCTGATTCACAGTGATCCTGCTGCACCGGATCCCAGTGTGCTTTGCAGTGATCCTGCTGAACTGATCCCAGTCTGCTTCACAATGATCCGGCTGCACTGGACCCCAGTCTGCTTCGCAGTGATCTAATGCACTGGATTCCAGTGTGCCTCACATTGATCTACTGTACTGGATCCCAGTCTGCTTTGCAGTGATCCTGCTACATTGGATCCCCAGTCTGCTTCACTGTGATCTATTGCACTGGATCCCAGTCTGCTTTGCAGTGATCCTGCTGTACTGGATCCCAGTGTGCCTCGCAGTGACCCTGCTGCACAGTGATCCTAGTATTCCCAACACTCCTTTCTGGCTGTCTCACCATGATCCTGACTAACTGCGCACACCCCTGGTTTGCCTTATAGTGATCTTGATGTGTTGTGCCTTCTTCCCATTGCAATCCTGGTCTGTTTGACAGTGATCCCAACCTTGTCTCAATCTTCTCAATTATTGATAAATTAATGTTTTAAGATATCCTGTTGTGTTCACATAAATAAGTAGGTTTAGCATTTTATTTAATCTCAGGTTTTTTTTGATTTCTACTTATTTATAGCTTTGCACTATAGATAGGAAGAACAAAATAGTTATTTTTTTTGTTTCCCTAGATGCTTTAAGGTTTAATGTGCCAGAGCACAGGAAATTACGGGATGTATAATTTGTATTTTGTCATGGCTACTTAGAGAAGTGAGATAGGAAGTGAAACAATAAAACAGGATGAAAGTGGTACAAGAGCAAGGAAGCATAAATTTAAAGTGCTTTGCAAAGGAAGCAAAGGTGAAGTGAGGAAAAATCTTTTCGCTCAGTGAGAAGTTAGGGCTTGGAATGCACTGACTGGAAGTGTGGTGGAGGCACATTCAATTGAGGCATTTCAAAGGGCATTGGACGATTATTAAAAAAATGATGCGTAAGGTTGTAGGCAAAATGCAGGAAACTACGCGCAGAGAAATGAGACACATTTAATGAACCAATGCAGGCACAATGGGTTGAATGGAGTCTCTTTCTGTGCCGTACCAATTCTGTCATTCTCTGATTCTCTTTCTGTTGTTTTGCAGGAATTATTTCCTTTCGAAGGGTATCACAGAATAATACTTGTCATGTCACAAACAATCAACATTAACAGTGTTCTATGAACAATGGCTTAGAAATAACTTAAACATTTCTTAATAAGTAATAGCAAGAGCTAAGGTTAAAAAAGATCAGCTCGACAACCTGCCAATTGCGGGAATACACAATAATGTGGTTTTATTTCCCTGTAATTCTAACTGCATAAAAACTATGCATGTCTCTGGATATGTTGACTATGTGACAATGCTGTCTGTTTAAAAAGGTTATCTTTTTCCTTGGGATTTTTTTTTCAAGAGAGCCGTAAAGGCAGAGATGCCAAAATGTCTACTTTAACAATGGCATGGAATGGCCAGATCTCCCAGTCCAGGTTTTTTTTGTGGTTTGGTTTAGTTTAACAGAGAGATGCTGTTGCAGTCCAGAAAAAAGGTTCCAAGCTTCAGCAGATGATTTTTGACTGACTGTTCTCTCTGAAATCTCTCCTGCCTGTAAGAACCTGTGTTTGAATTTACCTTTTGCCAAGTGGCGTGTTTGTAGAATGTTCCAGGAATTGGAACAGCTCTTTAGTTAATTGATATGTTGGGTCAGTTAAGTTTTACAATATTAAGTTATTCTAAATTCCATTTTCTTTTCTTCATGTTTCAACTGTTGTGCTTAAGTAAGTTCTGTTTTGCTTAAAACTGAGTGGTTTGACTAACTGGAATATCCACTTCACATCTGCCTTTAAAATAAGAAAATGTTAGGATCTAGGCTACCTTCTTAAAATATTTTGAGGGGGGTCTGGCCAGGTCCATAACAACCACAATAACTGGAAACCTATGTTTGGTATCAAGAACGAATTATATAAATGGTGAGTACTGAAGATGAATCAAAACCAAGTCCAGTACTGCCTGCTATTTTCTTGTGGCAGAGCTGTTTCAAGAGTAGTCAGAAGTAAGTCCCCTGGTTCTCCCTGTCTTTTGAAGAACAGGGGTTTTGGAATGACCAATAAATTAAATCTTCACTGTGTCTTGCTGCAATTGATAGCAAAACCAACTCTGCTCATGATTCAAGTTATTTACATTCTATGTCTCAGTACAATAAAATATTTGTCGTTACTTAGTTCAATGAGTTTTATTAGTTTACATCTAGACTACTGAATGAAGTGTCATTGGCTTAATATGCAGGAAGAAAGAGTGCTAACACTATACCTAAACCAAGTAACATCGTGAACATGGAAAGTGTGACATCCTTGGGTAAGATTGGGCTATCAATTATTCAGATAATGGGAATGAAATGTAAAATTGCCTCTAGGAAGTTTTGCACTGAAGCTCCTTACTGAGATTTTGGTATGCAATCTAAATCATACCATGGTTACATGCTGAGTGAGGCATACATTGTCACCTTTTGGATGAAATGTTAAACCAAGGCTTGGCTGTCAGTTCAGGTTAATATGCAAGATGATAATTTTCTTTCTAACTTGAGCTAGGAGCTTACTCAGTGTCCTGGTCCATGTTCTTCCATCAATCAATGTCAGTAAAATCAAATGAACAAGTCAAAGACTGCTGTTATGGACAGTGGACAGTCCCTGGCAATCTGTAAATATCATGGTGAAATAATTCCACAGAGGCTGGTATCCCATCACCAAGCCATCCTTTATTTACACATAAGCAGTCCTTGACTATAATACCGCCTCACACAGAGCCAAGCACCAGAGTGTCACTTACCTTTTTTTATCTGTCAGCCAGATTAACAGCCCCAATCAGGGAAGTTGCATTCTGAGATCCAGCTGGATGACCTTATTACAATCACTACAACAGAGTGTAGGGTTTGTGAGTTGGGACATTGGCAAAACTATAATACATAAGATTACAGATTCTGAGAGAATGATCAGTCAAATTCAGCAGCATATTCAGGGAGGGGTTTTGGAAAACATTCCTTCTCCCTTTGGCTGTGAACAGTGCTATAAAATATTGTAGGTTTCATTTACCTGCTGGTTTTTCTGAGCCTTGTAAAATCTGGTCAGTCATCATTACATTAAAATTGGGCTTTCAACTTCACTACGATGAACCTTAAATCTCACCACAGACCTGACTGTGGTGGTTCACTAATTGTGTTATGCACTTTTTCAACCTTGCCCACACTTTATGGAATGTTTTAGGTTTCTGTCTTTGAGATGAACTAAGCTTTTGAAAGATGAATCACATTTTAAACACATTATTTGCATTTTCTTTTCATGTATTGTGGCTAAAGAAGCTTAAAAATTCAGAAACGGCTGTTTTCTTAATACATGGACTTAAAAGTTAGGTCATTATTGTATGAAAGATCTCTCATCTGTATATACACCTGTAGGTTTTACAAGTCATGTTTGAAAATAATGACATATTGGATTGTTTATTTTTCTTAGGGGTTTAATGAATGACAGGGTCAGACAATCCTTTCAGAACAGTGACCTAATGCAATTTATCAAAGCGCAGAGAGACCATCAAATGTACATGGAAATTTGTTTACTATGCTGGTTTCCTGCAGGTAGGGTAAACACGGAAGTTCATTATCTTGTTTCTAGTGTTCAAGATAATTAACAACTCATTTTGGTTTGGGGAAACTAGGGATGTTATGCATTTGGGAAGTTCAGAGGAGACATGACTTGGATCAGAAGATGAAACTGCAGTCTGGTATCCCTCACCAGCTTAAATATATAATTCATTCCTATGTTATGCGGCCTTTGAGGCTGTTAATACTCTTGTAGATAGACAGAATGGTTTTTGCTCAGAATGATGTACTGAAACATAGATTTATCAGAGTACAAGTGATCTAGCTTCAAGTTTTGAAATGGGTGAAACTACTCCCCTGACAATACCAGATTATTCAAAAGTCTTTGACAAATCTCCTTCTGAAAAACACTTTTCCAGACTCCACTACTATGGAATCAGGTGACTATTATTAAATTGGGCACAGCACTTCCTTTCCTGCAGAAGACAAAGCTTGGTATCGGGGGACCATTCTCTGCTGCAAATGTCTCTATGACTGTGTCAAGGAAGTGAATCAGGTCCTTTTACTCTTCTTGGAATACATAAACAACTTCTCAATAAGTTAAAAAAGAATTGTGTGGAATTATTAGCAGATTACCATGGTTCATTCATCAAGAAAATCTTGAAATCACATCAATTCACTACAGTATGATTTTCTATCATTTCAAAACTACCAGGGCCAATGGGAAATGGCTTTTAATGCCAAGCAATTATGTGTCCAGTGTCGAAAAGTGAGGCGCTGGAAAAGCACAGCAGGTCATGCAGCATCCGAGTAGCGGGAGAATCTACGTTTTGGGCATAAGCCCTTCATCAGGAATGTGGGCAAGGTGGGAGGGAGCTCAGAGGTAAGTAGGAGTCGGGGGTTTGGGGGAGGGGTTTATATGTCCACTGCATTACAAGAGGTGCCGTTAAGTTTTGGAATCAGATTCTTCAGCAGGTAGACACATAAGCATACCTGACACTTCATCTTAGAAGCAATTTTCAATGATGATTCCACAATCAGTTGAAAGCATTCAAAACAACCAGCATTCCCAATGAACATCAACTGTGGATGGTGGAAATCTACAACAAGAGCGGATAATAAATTTGGCTCAAAGGTTCACTGAACACAAAGTGTTAACTTTTTTTTCTTACAGATGCTGCCAGACCTACTGTGTTTTTCCAGATCTCTTTCTGTTTCAGCATTCTTAGGTTGCTGAATAGGAAACTTTATTATTGCTACAACAATATTGAAGGTATAGCTTACCAACCAGCTGTTCATGTGATCCTTGAGTGTAGAAGTTGTGGCTTGGATTCTTATTTGCCAAGAGATAGAATAAGTTTGAAGTGATTCAAGCATATGTGCAATGCACCAATTAATGTGGAAAATTTACCCGTGTCAGACCTATTCATAAATTTGGAATGGAAATCACCACAGAAAAGGAGGGAGAAAAATAAATTGACCTTGTTCTGTATAAAATATGAAATGGACTGCTGGGAATTAATAGTTACAAGTACCTGGTGCTTCCACAAAGACAAACCACAAGTTGGCTGTCCCCACAAACTACAAAGACCATTTGATTGCAAGATGTTCAATCAACAAATTCCTTCCCAAGGACAATCCCACAAGAGAACAAGCTGTCAAAGGCAATGATCACAGCTGCATTTCTCAAAATCTTCAAGATTACATTTAGAAGGGCAAGGCAGCAGATGCATGGGAACTCCACCAACTGCAAGATCATCTTTAACCTTCCACCAAGTCATACATCATCATAACTTGGAGCTTTTTCTCTGTTACTTTGGTGTCACTGGGTTAAGACCCTGGAACTCCCTCCTGAAGGTTTGTAGCTGTAGTGGCTGGGCTGCAACAGTTCAAGAAGGCAGTTCACCACCACCATCTTGGCGGAAACTCGGGATGTGCAAAAACTATTATTGCAACCATTGACATCTACATCCATGAATGAATAAAACTAATTCCAGCCCAGATTGGCAGTATACATTTAAGACAGTTACATTATATAACAACATATTATAGTCCTGTATAAAAATATTGAGTTCACCTTCACTTACTACCTCTGCAATGGATTCAGTGCTGCGTCTTCACAGTTTGTTGTGTATATTAATGCATAGTAACAGCTGCAAGCATAGGACTGAGACAATGTATGAGTATTCTTAATAAATGTAAACACATTGTCTCAACAAGAACTTAGTCTTTGTGGCGTATGTTCATATATCAGGGTGTACTCAGATTCTATGTTTCAGGCAGTGCAAGAAATGACATCACATACTGTTTCTGGTTTTGATCTCCTTTCCTAAGAAGGTTCTTGGAGTGGGAAATAAAAAAAAAGATGTAATGTTGGTCCCTAGCATACAAGGATAAATTGAATAGAATTGACCTGTATTCACTGAAAATTAGAATAATAATCACAATTAAATGTTTAAAATTATTAAAAGGCTTGCAGACTCAGTTTTGAGAAGATATCTCCTCTCACTAAACTAACTAAGTGCCAGGTTCAATATAGGAAGTGTTGGAGAAACTCAGTACGCCTAGCAACATCTGTGGAGAGAGAAACAGAGTTAATGTTTCAAATTCAATGTGGTTTTTCTTTGGAAAGGCATCATCAAGCAAGTTTTACAGGGAGCTGCATAAGGAGATGTTCGTAAGGGAACCACATGCTTCATCAAAGAGACAGGCTTCAAGAATTTTGAGTTGCTTAAAGAATTAGTTTGAACATCATTCTCAGGGATTTCCTGTCTATGTAATGTAAATGGGTCATAGCTAGTGGATAGGGCAGAGGAAGAGAGTAGGACAGTACTTCTTAATTTAGTTGCCAAGTTGTCTTATGGAAATGTACAAAGTTAAAAGCCAAAAGAGAAAAGAAAAAATTACATCTTCGATGTGAAATGTTCAAGGCCTTTTTCTGCCTGTTAACAGCCAGCCTTCCTACAACAGGCTAATGTCAATTTAAAGCCACATATTTTTAGAGAGGTTATTAAAAATGAGAAGCCAAACACTTTATCATGGGGCTGTGCTGCTGCTGAGACCAGCTGCAGGCCAATGTACAATAGCAAATGTGTGACAAATTTACAGCTTTATGCTAAAAGCATTCTACTTTCTTACAAGGACAGCCGACCCCATCAGGGTCACTACTTTGTGTTCTGTACCTGCTCCTCTTTAATGAGCAATAAACAAACTCTTGCTGCATGAGACACCATGTGGCACTTGAGATTTACAAGAACATTTTGCAGTTTCGTTATGGCAATGGTACTGCATAACTCATTGATTTTAAGGAAACAGAAATAATTGTTCTGAACAAAAGAGATGATGATGAACTTTAGCAATTTTGTGTGGTTTGAGCAGACCTTACCTGATTAGATTTGTTTGTACTACATATTTGATAGAAATAACCTCTATCAAATGATAATGTATGTGTAAATGTAATCTTGTCGTGTCGTCCATGTCATCATAAGAAAGTGTTACTGCAGAAAATGACTTTAATTTGATTGCAATACAGATGTAAGAGAAATTTGAAATAAAAGATAAAAATGCTGGAAATATTCAACAGAATAGACAACATTTGTGGAGAGAGAAGCAGGAGTTAATATTCCAGTTTGATGACCTTAAATCTGAATGGATAATAATAGCCCAATGCAAAACTGCAATGACATTAAATTTATAATACCAAGGGAAACCGAATTGTGTAGCCATGATATGAAGTGACCTAGTCATTAATGCAAAAGGCTACCCCACAGTCACATTTCTATGTCCCAATTTAATTGCTTAACTGAGAAATACCTCTAGTGTACTGCATGAACTCACAGGATTTTATATATGCAAAACTGAATTGACTCATGATGGTTTCATGCAAGCCAGTATCACCTAAAATTTCTAATTTCATCTCAGGGTGACATGGTAGCTCAGCAGTTAGCACTGATGCCTCACAGCACCAGGGAACCAGGTTCAATTCCAGCCTTGGGTGACGGTCTGTGTGGAGTTTGCACATTCTCCCCGTGTCTGTGTGGGTTTCTTCCGGCTGCTCTGGTTTACACCCACAGGCCAAAGATGTGCAGATCAGGTGAATTGGCCATTCTAAATTGCCCATAGTGTTAGGTGCATTAGTCAGAGGGAAATGGGTCTGGGTGGGTTACTCTTCAGAGGGTTGGTGGGGACTTGTTGGGCTGAAGGTCTTGCTTCCACACTGTAGGTAATCTAATCTCTGCGAGGATATGATTGTAGCTGAGTACTCATTATATTGAACGGGCATCCCAGAGGTTGAGAGTTGAAATCCCACTCTGGAAAATTTTGATACTGGAGAATGAAATGTATCTTTTCAATCTCAACATTAACTGTCCACTGTCAACACAAGGCATTTCCTAGTTTGTGTCCACAGAAAAGATCTGGCTGCTCAGGCTCAAAAATATGCCTTAACATCACCATCGTCTTCAGAGATAGACAGCAGGCACGAAAGGAACAGAGAATGTGCTATCTTGGTGCTGTAGATTCTATGTAAATCAAGCTGGTTATAGCACCTGGTATTTAGTGGCTCCTACTGTTAAGCTAATTATGTTACAATGGTTCTTCTTTGTATTAAAAGAGACCGATATATGTTCTTGACTACATGTGTGGAATGGAAATAAGAATTAAAGTTGCATTTTAATTATCAAAAAAAGGAAAAAAAAATCAAACTACAGTTATAAAGCTGTTCCCTTTCCTTCCTTCCTTCCTTTTCCATTATTTATGGTGAATATTTCTCACTTGCATTATATTTTCTTTGCCTTGTGTTGCTTTAATTTCTTATTTTGCTGCCAAGAATTTTAGGCAAGCAATATCTCAAATCAACAGTTCCTGTGTAAAGTCTCTCTTCTCCAGTGACATCTGTGTCATTACTTAATTGAGGATGGCATCCAGGGACTGGTTTTAAGTAGGAGCACAGAGTCCGCTTGGCACCACTTGTACATACATCTTAATCAGGGGAATGAAGTGGCAACTGTGTAACTTTTTAATAAGTGAGCATAGAGTAATTATCTTTTACAGGGCATTATAAAGTTACCTTTCAAGTGCAAAACATGTATCATAGTTGCAAACTGTTGAATTAGATTGATACAAAGTGGTCCACAATAAACATTAATTGTAATTAACAAAAAGGATTTGGGGTCTTCAGCTCAAATGTTGAATCGTTAATAACAAATTTCGGATACTGTGATACACAAATTGTGAGGATGTTCTGGATGAATGAGCTTAAATGATCATTCTTATCTGTATCTATTATGTATCTGTTTCGAAAGCAGATTTGAGTTTAAGTTTTGCTCTCCAAGGAGTATATTAAATAACATGCACACCTAATGTGGAATGTGCTGCCACCCCTCCAGTAAAGAATCTAGACTGTGGAGACCTGAGATGCCACACAGTCACAGGGCTGTCTTAGTACTTTAGAATGTGCACATGTGTGCAGAGTGGCCAGAATGGATAGTTGCAGCGGTTCCTACCACTCACTAAAACCAATGGTAGCCAGACTGACTGAATGGATCCTCCAATGTATTGTCTGGGGCATAATCTCAAAGTGGGAAACCTGTGCTGTTGAAGTTGAAGACAAAACAGTAAACACAAAATTCTTAAATGCTCAAACATAGGATTCTTGACGAATCAAGTATAGTTGCAAGCAGAAAATATTCTGACCAAGAATTTTTTTTTATATCCATTCATGCAATGTGGACATTGCTGGCTGGCCAAAAAATTATTGTCTTTGAGAAGGTGGTGGTGAGCTGCCTTCTTGAACTGCTGCAGGCCACCTGCTGTAGGTTAATCTATATTGCCCTTAGGGAGAGAATTCCAGGATTTTGACCTAGCATCACAAAGGTGTCCCCATGTACTAATTTGCTCATAAGTTAAGATTCAAGAAGATAATGTTTTTAGTTAATTTCTATTATTCTTCAGGCACCAAGAAAATTCTCCCAAACTGTGTCTCTAGTTCCATGCTCCTACTAGTAAAGGTTTTGGCTATGATAAATCCAAGTCTGGTTGGTGAAGTGAGAATGGTTTTAGTTAACAGATAGCTCTTTTATATGGGTATTTATTGGATGTTGTTGGTACTAAATATAAACAAATTATTTGAGTGTCCTAAATATCGATAATGAGGCAACAAATTACTACATCCTGTTGTCTGCATTTGCCAAATAATGCAAAATATTCTGGAATTGTTTGATGAATGCATTAGTAGAAAACAGAGGTTTGTGCCATCAAACATACACAGAATTGAATCAGCAACAAGATGGTAGTGACTTTAGAAGATAACTGATGATAACTTGGTACAAAATGCCAGTTTCTAGAACCAAAGTTGAAAACTCAAGTTGGTTTATTAGAATGATTCTATGATCCAGAACCTAATCAGTTTAATTATAATTGGGTGAGGAAGAATAAAATATTCACGAGAGGCTGTGTGTTTTGTTTAAACAGCAGGAGGATGCCATGCATTTATTATTTTGTTAAAAAAAAAAGTTTGGTTTATTTATAGCTCAGCACACCAGCATCATGGTAGCATACTTAGGAAGGGAAGGTGAACTCGAGGGAGCAGTTTTCTGTGGGAGCGACTGATAGTTTCAGCTCCACTGTGCATTTTGTTTTTGCTGCAGGCATCATTGCAACAGTTGGGGCATAACTGCACTACCTGTTGACTGTGGACATGTGCACTGCAGCACAGTCAACTATATAAACTGGCTCAGTGTACCACTTGGTCTTGTGGGTGCAATCCACTTCGGGGATTAGAGTACAACTCCAGGTTGATCGAGGACTACTATACAAAGGGACTGCTGCCTTATTTGGAGGCTCAAGCTTTCAATAAAACATGGAACCAATTTGTCACATGCTTTCTCAGGTGAAAGTTAAAATTAAAATCCTGTACTACTGTTCCAAAGAAGAGCTGTTAAGCTCTTTAAGCTCTCCTGGCCAGTCGTTATCCCTCAGACAACATTTAGAAATAGGCAGTCTGATCATTATCACACTACTGTTCTTGGGATGTCACTGTGCCAAACGTAGCTGCCATGTTTTCTTATCGGAATGATATAGAGGTGCTAGTATTGTACTGAGGTGGACAACTCCAGGTTATAGTCCAACTGTTTATTCTGAAGTACAAGCTTTTGAAGTGTTGCTCTTTCATCAGGTAGCCACTGGGGCAGCATCATAGCACACAGAATGTATAGTAAAAGATCAAAGTGTCATACAACTGTTGCAATTTATTAAATAAACCTAGATTGCTGTTAATCTTTAATCTCTTCAAATGGGTTGCAGGTTTCTATTCATTAATATGTAAATCCCAGAACTTCTTTCAAGTCACATTCCCAAGATAACTTAAGGTTTTACAAAAAAAAAAGGGTTTACATCTCAGCTCAGCCAGTGCACCTTACAGCCTGCCTGTATTCCAACTTTCAGTCAGACTGGCTCTATTTCCAAAGTAGGAATTAATGAAATGTCCCATGGACTGACTGCCTACAGATTGTGTGCTTTTTGAACAAAATAGAATGTATCTGTAAATACAAATCTGCAAATGCAAATTTGCTCCAAAAGCTTGCACTCCCAAATAAACCTGTTGGACTATATCCTTTTCGGAAAGCTAATGCAGCCTGTGATGATATTGCTCCTTTGACAATGTTATGTCGTCTTTAGATTTTTTTTCAGAGCAGTCATTCTGGGGTGTCTAGTTTGGAGGGTTTTAGGGTCAATTTGCTAACAGATACTGCTTCAGGCAAAAGACTTCCAAGTTTTTTTAAAAAACACTTGTACAATTAAAGGAGAGTGGCCAATTCTCCCAGCTCAGCTTTTCTCTGGTCTGGTTTGGTTTGGGTTCAAATTTGCTCATCAGTTTTTTGAGGCTGCTGGTCAAAGAAACAGCTTCATGGAAGAAGATGTTCCATGCTGCATCTCTCTCTCTCTCCTGTCAGACGTGTGTTTATGGGGATTGTTGAAATTAGTTGGAGCAACATTATTAAGTTGGGATAATCTGTTGGGTTTCTGGACCAGTTAAGTTAGTCCATATTCTGTTCTCTTTTGTTTATGTTTCATTTGGTAATATTGCAAATAAATTCTGTTTTGTTTGAACCAGAGTAGTTGGGACAGCTGCATCCCTCCTGGAATATCCACTCTACATCTACTTAAAACAACTCGCATAGTTCAGGTCTGGGCTACTTTCTTGAAATGCTTTGAGGGGGGTCTAGCCTGGTCCATAACAAACCAAATCTTAAAAGTGGGGGATGACATTTAGTTGGTGTCTGTTTAAGAGATTAACGTTAGGATGGGGAAAGTCGTTAAGCAACTTGTGCTGATTCACAGCTCGTGAGAGATTGCAACTTTGTAACAAATCCTTGGGTATAAACCTAACCAGCAAATCTTGGACCAGTCTGTGTTGCTGATTTTCTACAGTAGCTGCAAAACAGGCAATGTTACCACAACTCTTTGCTAAACAAGACTGAGCACAGTTCTGATCCAGAGATATAATTAAAAGGAATGATAAAATTAGAGCAGTTTGTAATAAAAAAAATCAATAGGCAATAATGTGAAACTTTATGTCATTCTAACCACTCTTAACCTGACCGGGGCAAGAGGGTAAACTTTCCTTCAAATATTTTATGGGGCAGAAGATTATATCCTCCTGCATTTATGGACTAAAATGATCATGAAATAGTTAATCATGCAACTGACAAAAAAAGAAGCAAAAAATACGTTCACGTTGGATGTGTTTTGAAGAGGAGAAATTTGCAGTCTCATTGGAAAGAACAGAACTGTGGTTAAAAATTGGATAGATCATTCAAAAAGCTGGTACAGTTGTGAGGAACTGAATGGCCTCCATTTAGCACTGTATGATTCTGGCGCAGTCATATATTGAACTAAATTATTTTTGTTAAAAAAGTTGCCAAGAGAACAAGGCATTCTAATCATATGGGGATTAGGTTAGAAATAGCTCAATGACGTAAGCAAGGAATAGTCATGGCCAATCGAGCAGGTGTTTTTAGTGAGGAACATAGAAAACAGTTTAAAGCAGCAGATTATATTGCGGCAATGCCTGATGGCTTTAAAGATATAATTGAGAATGGAATTATATTTGTGGATGGTTGGTTATGGGAAATGAATTCCTTGGTGGCTTTGAATTAGGTAAATATTCAGCAAAAGCTATAGTGGCTGAAATCCTGCATTTCTTTAGGGACAAGGTTTAATGGATGAATAGAAGATTAAATTAATAGGAGCTTTTTTTTCCCACTGAAACATGTTTTTGTTGCAAAAAAAATGTGCAATTGATTTTTGTTGATTAAGGATGTGGATCACTTGGTCCTCATTTCATTGTGAAAACAGTAGGTATCTTCTTAATGCAGTTTAGTAATCAAGTTTTTTTAATATATCTGGTGGTCTAACATGAACTAGCAATTGCAGGCAATTAAAACAGGGGAAACTCATTTTGAAGGCTTCATCATGTGGATTGTGAAGAACATAGACTGAGACATCTTCTGTTAGGAAAAGACAAATGAACATTTGCTGAAGTTTGCAGTGTACTCTGCCATTCCTTGGGACCTATATGTGACTATTAATGCCAACCGCTTTTATATTTTTTCATGGGTCCTTATGCTTTCAAAAGTATAAGGTCTCAAAGTTTCTATCTTAATCCAAAAAAACTAATTTGGACTGTCATGCAGAAAATCTACATTGTGTTTTATGTCCAAGGCAATGATAGTTCTTCTACGTTGGTCCCATTGGCCTGAAAGTTCGCAAAGGTTGAGAAGGTCTCTGCATTAGTCATGATGGTGTTGGAGATCCAATTCTGGATGTCTTGCTTCTGAAGCTAACAACCGCAATTTTCATTGAGGATGTGGTGGTGGGGCTGTGTGCTAGGGGAATGAGGGTGGGTTGCAGTTTGCTTATTTGTGAAATGGACATGGGATGGTCAAAACATGATTTGTGGGCTTTACATTTTAAAAGGGAAGGAAAAAACCTGCTGGAGTTCTTTGAAGTGGTTATATCCCTTTTCGAGATGTTCAGGAAAACTTTGGGAAGTTCAGATTACTTTTAGGATTATTAACAGTAGACTTGAATACATGCAAAAAAGTTGGTACTTTTAATTTAACTATCAACCTAGCAAGGTATTTAAATCCTTTCGGTGGACAGATGGATGGATTTGGTTGTTATGGATAGGGCATAAGGAATGTGCAGAGGGTGAAGACGAGAGGCATGTTTTTAAATCCTGTTTTCCGAGCTGGAACAAAGAATGTCCAGCACCAAAACTGGGCTTTCAGGCATCATAGCATTACCCACTAAAGGCAGTGTGCCTCCTTTTTCATTGTTTTCAGAGGTGGTGGTCAAACAGGCTGTAATGTATCAATATATGACCATCTTTCATAAACAACATCCGGTCACCCATTGAGCCCAATGGAAATATCAATCAGGGAAGTGTAATACGGATAGCTTATTCTCTGTCACCCATTTTACATGACTGTACAAAATCCGTGTCTACACCAGTGAGTTTAATTATTCACTCAGATTCATGTGAATTGATATGAACAAACATAATGCTGTGTCTTTAAAGTGAGCTTTACAATTCCTCCAAGAATTTGAACTAAAGTCAGACATGTTTCATCGTGAGCATGTTTTTTAATAATAATGGACTCAGTTGTTGACACATTACATCATACTTATATTGAAGGGGAAGCTCGAGAAACATTTGACTCCATCAGACCATAAGATTTAGGAGCAGAATTAAGTCATTCAGCCCGCTCCATCATTCGATCAGAGCTGATATTTTTCTGAATATGTCTTCTCCCCATAACCCTTGATCCCCTTACTAATCGAGAATCTATCTCTGACTCAAATGCACTCAAAAACTTGGCCTCCACCACATTCTGCAGCAATGAATTCCACTGATTACCACCCTGTAGCTGAAGAATTCCTCCTCATCTCAGTTCTAAAGGGTCATCTCTTCTCTATAAGGCTGTGCTGTCGGGTCCTACTCTCTCCTATTAGTGAAACATCTTCTCTGTGTCCACTCTGTCCAGGCCTCTCAGTAATCAGTAAGTTTTAATCAGCTTCCTCCTCATCTATCTGAACTCCATTGAATACAACCCCAGAGTCCTCAACTGTTCCTCTTCTAACAAGTCCTTCATTCGCTGGATCCTTCTTGTAAACCTCTTCTGGATACCCTCCAATGCAACACATCCTTCCTTAGATTAGGGACCCAAAACTGCTGAAACAGGAATAGATCGCCATGTTATTAGATTTCATTGAGGAATGCTGGGAGAATCGCCAAGTGGAACATTAGCATCAGCAATATACTGAAGACTTATGCTACAGAACCTTCCACACATCTAGACATTCTGTTCCTTTACAGCTAAAGTACTACCAGCTGCCAGTAATGTAGAAAAATGACCAGTTATGTCCTGGTGGACAAAAAGAAAACAAACACAATCTCACCTACTCTCAATCATCAATAAACTAATAGAAGGGGTTTTATGTTGTGCTTTCAAGCAGCATTTGCTCAGTAGTGATTTGTTGTTTGACCCTAGTTTGGGATCCCCCAGGCCAACTCAGGTCTTGACCTCATTACAGTCAAACATCAACAAAAGAACTAAATTTCAGAGGTGAGGAGAGAGTGACAGCCCTTGACATCAAGGTCACAATTAACCAAGTGTTGTATCAAGGAGGCCAAGCAAAATTGGAGTCAATCAAATTTGAGGGAGCACCCTCTGCTGGTAGGAATTATACATGGCATGGAGTAAGATCATTGCAGTTATTGACTGTCATCATCTCAGCTCCAGGATATGACTTCAGGCATCATCTACAGTTATTTTGTCGATTAATTTTCCTTCCATCAATAGGTTATCGTCAGAATGTTCGCTGCTATTTGCACTAAGTTCAGCATCATTTCTGACTCCTCCGATAACAAAACAATCCATCAGAAAATGCAAACCAACCTAGGAATATCCAAGTTTGAGCTGACAAGCTGACTTTCACTGGCTGAAAGTGATTTATCCTTTGTGTGGCAAATAAGATTTGTGTCACACAAGTGCCAGGCAATGACTATCTCCAACAAGACATAATCTAACCATTGTCCCTTGACAGTTAATTGCATTATCACTGCTGAATCCCATACTGTCAACTTCCTTTGGGTACTATTGACCAGAAATTGCAAGGAGCAGGCCAGAGGCTAAGAATCTTGCAGTGAGTAACTCCTCTATGAATAACTCTCCAAAGTCTGTCCACCATCGACAGGGTACACCGAATGATATTAACTCACTCCACCACCTGCATACACTAGCAGCAGTGTTACCATGTACAAGATGCACCGTGAAATTTAACTAAGGATCCTGAGACAGCACCTTCCAAATGAATGGCCATGACCATCTAGAAGGACAAAGGCAGCAGGTACATGAGAGTACCACCATCTGCCAGCTGTCCTCCAAACCATTTACTGACTTGAAATCAGTACTTGAACTGTGTTGTCATTCCGTAACTGCAACTTCCTCCCTATCAGCACTGTGGGTGCACTTAGACCAAATGGACTGAAGCAGTTCAAGCAGACAGCTCACCACCACCTCCTCAAAGACAATTATCAATGGCAATATTGCAGTCCTAGCCAGTGAAACCCACATCCGCTGGATGAACGGGGGAAAACAGCATTAACTGGTTGGACAGTGGTGCCATTTCTGGGCTGTCTGTCCCACATAGTTCTGCATGTGAATCCTATGTGTACAACTAACTGGATCATAAAATTGTACACTCCACATTTTTCACATTACTGCTTTTATTTTCACCTGCTTCTTCCTCTGCTACCTCGGCATTGTGCATGTTCTCTGTGTCTTTCATTCCTTTCATTATGCTTCCAAATATCTCAGGCTGAGATATTTCAAATATTTAACTAACCCCTGTTTCCAAATGCACAATTTGTTCTTTCCACAGATTCTGCCTGACTGGAATAAATCTAGCACTTATTGATCATATACTTTCTGACCATTATTCAAAAACATTGCTCAACATCAGTAGATCTCCACTGGCTGAAAGTGATTTATCCTTTGTGTGGATGCATTTCACCATTACTTAAGGATCCTCAGAACCTAAATACAACAATATATTGCTCCAAGATAAAGTTGCACAAGTTGACACAGTGATTATTAAGGAAATGACAAGACATCGTAAATGATGTTTTATTTTAATTGCTCATATGTCTTCAATATTCTGATGTTTGTTTTTCTTTTTTGATCTAATTTCAGGTGCTCTATTGACAGTGGAGTGACACGTGTGGCATGGTTGAATCGCTCAAGCATACTCTACGCTGGGAAGGATAAGTGGTCACTCGACCCTCGGGTGGTTATCGTGACTAACAGCAAAACAGAATACAGCATTCAGATAGTGGGTGTAGACGTGTATGATGAAGGCCCATACACTTGCTCAGTTCAAACTCATAATCATCCCAGGACATCAAGGGTACACATAATTGTACAAGGTAAGGTCAGATTATGCTTATTCCTTACAGTTTGTCCAACTGAGTAGGAAGAAAAAATGGTGCTGAATTAAAATTTTAAGAAAAGGTAATAGTAATTATCTTATTCAAAAAAATTAAAAAGACTTCTAAATTTGGTTCAGTAATTTGGCATTATTCCTTTTCAAAAAGGATTCACATAACCATTAGCTTGAATTGTGAACTAATTTTAATGTGTAATAAAGCTATTATTTCCTTGCAAATCATTTTTTTCTGCCCTGAGCATTTAATTTCAAACAATTTTTAATGCTAATTACTTACATGACTATTACCATGTGCAATTTGGATTTTTTATTTCAGAATAATGCAGTTTGAAAAAGTTTTTTTACTAAGAAGTGAAGTAACCTTGCAGATTTGGAATGTACCAGAAGTGAATGAGAATTTTAAGGTTTCCTGGTATAGATATACATATCATGATGTCTTTTTATTTTGTTATGAGCAGTTTATTACCTTGGAACAAGATAATATGTACTGCTCTGTCTTGGAAACCCACATCATTCTAAGACATTGTAAGATGATGCAGAAATATTCAAAGTTGATACTTCATATGCTGCAACGTTGCAAGAGAACATGATGCATACGTCAACCGTGGCAGTGGCTAGTATATTGCAGATAATCACATAAATCTATGGCTAGAAATGGGAAAACTAAATTGAGACTTCTGTCCTGACTGTTTATCGTTGATCCTTTGGGAACTGCATATATCACGTTATGTAAGGTCGGGGTCAAGTTTGGCTTTCATCCTGTCATCGTTGTACAGCTAGCTGTCTGACACTGTCTTGGTTTGGGCATGAAGACTGGTCACCTAGAAAAGATCTGAAGGGTTCTCTAATCCTTTGGATATGTAACCTTTCAGGAGAGAAAAAGGAAGAATATGTTTTAACACCATAATACACTCTGTAGAAGTTTTTCTTATTTCTCCTAGACTAGTCACGATACTTTTTTTTCCAGGATAGGGCTTGAGAACTGCTATGGTATACGTTTCACAGTACCTTAGAGGTGCATGCATTGGGATGACATGAATTTGCATTGAGACATCGAAATGTAGAGAGCTGGCAGATATCTACTCTGGCAGATAGTTTAACCAGTTTCTTTTATGAGCATTGTCGTCCTTATTTTCTGACTTAGAACAGTGACTTAAGTTCATTCGTTGGAATCAAATTGGGACATGTTTAGATCCAGACAGCTTGGATATAAAAGCATGACCTTCCTAGTGCTTTTCTTTTCTTTTTATTCTTCACATTTTTTTCTGATATTTTATTTTGATGCAAATTTTAGCAGATGGAAAAAATTCTATGTTCCATATCTCAGTAGATTGCAGTGAGTTGAAGAATTTGTGAAGACTGCAGAAAATTGTAGCAGAGGGAGGGATATGTCAATAAGATCTAATAAATTCAACATTGAAATTGATAGCTGACAATTTAGCCATATTATAATAACTTGGTGGAGGAGCACAGCTGGTAATAGAGATAAAAGGTTCTACTTGTGCCACAGATTGTGATATTTAGGGTGTTTGTTCTGGGAGCATCATATTAATTAAGGGAATAAAGTGTAAATTTACATAATTGAACAAATTTTCAGCACAGTTATTTAGCCCGAAGCATTTGGCTTCCATCCAGAAGTATTTACTTTGCTTCTCTGTTGTTTCCTCAACTTAATATATTTGTGTCTTGATTCCAATTTTGTGAGTCTACTCTGGCAGATAGTTTAGCGAATTGAAAGACAGTTCAGAAAGAACCAATGATCCATTGTAGTTATTAGTCCTGGATCCAATAGCAGTGGATCTTCAATGTGCTGGACTGTCACATTCTGATCTGTAATGTTTGCACAGAAGCCCCACTGTGGTCATTGTAAGCAAAGGAACTTCAACTGCAATCCAGACATTTTAGCTGCAGTACCACTTGTTAACTCAGGAGAGGCTTTATTCAGGAATTTGGAACTGTATGCTGTAAGATTTACCTTGAATGGAAAAGCATATTTGTCTGCCGATGTGACCTTTTTGACATACACAAATCTTGTTCAAATGATGTTCCCATGGGGTGTTCCAAAGATACAACAAACTTTGTTAGAATTCCTGGAGACAGGCTGTTTAAACAAGATAATCAGAGCATCAGATCCTACATTGGGGAATTAGGATGGTGTGTTGGTAAAGGCTCAAACTTGCAGCTTTTATCATCTACTGGAAACCTATTGTAACCTGGGTGACCATAAAAGCACATCGATAGAGGTGGGGATGTGCTGCTGACCATACAACCGAAGTAAAGACGCATCTTCATGAAAAAAAAAGCAGAGGCAGAAGCAAGAGGAGAAATCCAGGCTCAGTCTCCAATGCACTCTAAGAAATCATGGAGAAAAGGGAGATTTTGTTGAAATATTGGACAGTTGGTCAACCTGGTGGTGACAAATGGAGTTTAGGAGAAAATCAACATATTTATAAGTCTCAATTCCTTTGGACAGGTAATCACTTCACAATCCTGTTGCTAACAGCATTAGGGAGATCAAGCTATCATTCATAGATGGCATGGTGGGTCAGTGGTTAGCACTGCTGCCACACAGGACTTGGGTTCGACACCACGCTTGGGCAACTGTCTGTGTGGAATTTGTACATTCTCCTCACACCTTGTGGGTTTCCTGCGAGTGCCCTAATTTCCTCCCACAGTCCAAAGATGTGCAGGTTAGTTGGATTGGTCATGCTGAATTGCTTGTAGTGTCCAAAGATGTGCAGACTAGGTGGATTAGCCAGAGTTACACGGATACGATGAGAGGGGAGGGGAATGGTTCTGGGTGGGATGCTCTCCAGCGGGCTGGCATGGAGTTGATGGGCCGAATGGCCTGTATTCACTGTAGGGATTCTATAATTCCAGTGGGGGCACTGGTATGAATTTTCTCAAAACACAGGGCATTTTTTCCATTCACAAGGCGGAGGCATCACTGACTTGACCAGCATTTATTGCCTATCCCTAGTTTTCTGTGGTGGCAATCTGCAGTGCAGGAAAAAGGTATGTTTTCTCCGGACAGTTTTTGCCTAAATTTGGTATTGTTAGACATGAAGGAATTCTGTTATGTACAAAGTGCGCTCCTTATCTTGTTAAAATTTAAACATATAATTTAGCTTGCAGTCTGAATTGAGGGAGAAGTGGTTCTCAAAAACAAAATCTTGATATTCAAATAAACTATTAGACAGAACCTTTCAGTAAAGCAAAAATGTTGCAGTTCTCAATCATTGGTGCAGAACGTAGTATTTCTTTCCATTCCAGGAGTGGGCTGGGAAATGGTGGGGGAGGGAGCGGGGGTGGGGGGGGGGGGTGTCATTTAATCAGGTGAGAAGGTGTGATTTGGAGAGTCTGTTGGTTTCCCAATTCCATCGGATTAATTCCAGGGTAGGGGAGGTCAAATATCTCCAAATCCAAGGCCAACTGAGACTCTTAAGTGGTAAAATAAGGTTTAACTTAAAGACCTCATCCTCCTTATCCACACTAACACCACCATTAAGCTGACCCAACTTCATAAGAATTTGCATGAGTTACCTTGAGGAGACCCCTCCTCTCCCTCAAAACTGAGTGAATTCCAGGGATCTTGTGTTTGTTTATCCTCCCAGCCTTTGACAGGACTGGCAGTGGCCTCCACTCCCAATGACACTGTTCGCTCTGAGCCTGTATTGACCAGCAGCTCTTAGAAATGTGACCTCCACCTTGAAAATCCTGGAGAGCCAATGATAGGCAGGTAAATGTCTGATTGGATTCAAGCTGCATGAAGGCTCCCAGGAATGACTCATTGGACAGGCCCACACTGTGATCAACTTGTGCGAATCTCATCAGGTGGGAGTTGTAGAGTGTACTAACAGTCTAAAAATTGACTTTCGACCACTAATGATACATAAGCCACATTAATAAAAGCATAGTCAAAGAATTAGAACAATATATGTTTAATATTAACAAAGGTGAGCCAAATTTTATAATCAAAAATTTAACTTTCAATCACTTGAGTTTTGCTCTTTGTGTGGCATTGTTTGAATCCTTCAGTTAGTTCGTTGTCATTGAAAATTATTTGCTCCCAGCTTAAAATGTTCTGAAATTATTTGTGAAGATTTGGAATGATCCATTCTTAACCATCTCACTAAAATTGTTTGCATGACATGGACTAGTAACGATAGGATTAATTCATTTTGTGGTGAGATCAGTATTGGCCCTGGGTTAAAGAGGAGAATAGAATATGTGTATAATCTGCTTAGACAATTCCTGTCTGGCTTTCTGAAGGCATCAGACTATGAGTGCTTATATCACAAAAAAAATAAAATCAGTGTCTAATCTGGGCTTAATTTCAAACTGCTGATGGCTATTGATTTAGACAAATCTTGAGATTAAACCTCTGACAGCCTTACGTGCTGGTCACTCGTAGCTAACTGGGCAGTACATTTTGAACCTGCTGTCTCCATCACAGGCTGAAGACTGAAGTAATCACTCAATATTTGCATGTTGCCGAGAAATAGAATACTCTAATTCTTGAAATTTGTTTCCAACTATTCTGTAATATGTACACAAATAAAGTATAATCTTGTAGGGGTGAGAATGACATGGGCAATGTGTGACAAAACTAGGTGACAGGTGCAGGGAGTACCTTCCTGATGAAGGACATCAGTTCTTCCGCTCCTTGGACACTGCCTGACCTGCTGTTCGACTCTGATCGCTAGCATGTGCAGTCCTCACTTTCAACAAGTGCAAAGAGACCTCCCTCAATGTCAAGATCATCTCAGTTTACCTTTTATGCTTTTCACAAGTGGTGTGGTGAGATACACACAAGGCAGTGGCAAGATGCCAATTGACAGGAATTAACACTTGTTTATGTCTTGTCAATCCACAACTCTCCTCATTCATATTCAATCTCCCATTTTACCAAACTTGCCAAACAAGCTAGCCATCAGGAAAACTCCATAAGGAAACCAAAGACTGTACTTGATGGATTCAGCTCATTGTTTGATCTGAACAGCCTCCATAATTGGACAACATTTGGGCAACAACATCTCAGAGCACCAGCCACATGGACTCTTCATCCATAGACATTGGCATCCAACATCAGCCAATCCATCACGGCCATCATGTCACTTCTCTGATACTGTAACAGGCCGCTTAAGACGCACAGACTTGCATTGTGGGGTGTGCCAGCTAATAGCATTTAGTAGGGTGTAGCAGGGATACTTCACAAGCAGGGACAGGTGCCCAGCTCTATAATGCTGCATCTCAGGACTGCATGTTAGCTGTCTGAGCACTAGCTCAATTTGCACCAACTTGCATGCTCACACGATCCATGCAAAGCCTTGCCTTGGCTTGCTATGCCTGTTGGAGTGGCAGCCAGAGCTACAGTCTTCACTAATGCACAGATAGGCTGCTCATCATGCTTGCCTGAATGGTCTGGGGTGGCAAGGAGTGGGGTTTGGAGGTATGGACTGTTCCATCATGGTGAACAACACTGTGAGACAACAATCTAACACCTACAGCCTGTGCCAGCTACCCCCTTGGCAAACACATGTTCATTACACTAAATTGCCATGTCAGAAGCTAGCTTGGCATTGCCTTCAGTCCAGTCAAGGAGGGTCATTGGTAATCAGTGGGCCCTGATACCATCAGCCAGGGGCACAGGGGCTTCAACAGAATCAGTTGTCCCCTTTGACTGCTCACAGCCAGGGGGTCTGTCCTAGGACCCACTGGACACTTTACAGCAGTCAGTCTTTAAGGCTTGCAGAAGTGGTCAGGAGAATTATATATGGCAATTTGGGGAGCTGCACACACAGCAGTCAGGTGTCCTCTCAATCATGTCCAGAGGGTGTTTGTCAGAGTTAGTCAATCCTCTGGGGTGAGTGCAGTCCTGGGGATCTGTCCGTTGAGCTTCCAGAATTACTCTGGTGAAGGGCTTGGAAGGGCAGGGAGAATGAGAGAAGAGGTGGGACACTAGCGGCTGGTGATAGGAGGTGGATAGGGTGGGGGGGATGGAAAGCAGAAGTATAAAGGGGAATATCAAATAAAATGAGTGAAATTTGGTGCAGCATCGGAGGACATGTTAGTTGCAGGAGGGTTGTTATTGACCGTGACCCTCACAGGGGGAGCATAAAGGAGCAGGGTGGGAATCCTGAAGGTGTTAGGCAGGGTTCATCAGGTAGCAAGGACATTTATGGATGAATCTCAGTGTGTTGGCTGTATGCTGGGTGAGGATGGGTCAAAATGCTTTGTCAGAGTACTCTGAGGTAATAGGGACATCCAGGCTCTGTCTGGGGTTGGAAGCAACCAAGTGAGGCATAGGGTTGGTAGTGTGCATGGCAACTATGTTTCCTGCTGTCACTTCCCTTTCTCCAGATGCAAATTGCTTCAAGAAAATGGCTGAAACAGCACCCATAGTGGGTAGAATGTCAATTTGATGGGTGAAAGCATGGGATCCACATTTGCTGGACACCATAACATTGCAAAAACATGAAGCCACCATTTGAAAAGTACAACTCCATTGGATTTTCAATCATTGCATCACCATTTCACAGGCTACAGGAGTGGGAGGCTATCCTCTCCCAGTGACTGAGAAGGTCCCCGCAGCACAGAACTGAAATGTGGCTGGCAGCTTACAAGGAGTGATGGGTGACCTGTTTGGGATCTCTCAGCTGTAAATACATCAGGATAGTGACCAATACCATCTGAGTGAGTTTGCATTAGTTCATTTTATTCCCACAAAGCAGGTCAGTATTATAGTTGGGATTGGATTCAAAAATGTCGCTGGCTTCCTCAAGATGCAAGGTGCCATCATCTGTACAGGTGTTGCCCTGAGAAGACCGAATCACAACATGAAGGAATTCAAGAAGGGGTTCCTTTTCATTAATGTTCAGGTGACCTGTGGTCAACATTATCACTCCCAAGAGCTGTCTGCCCAATGGCAGTTGTCGTGACTCATACATCCTACAGCACGCTTGTACATAATTTGCTTAGGAAGTGTCTTTTCCTCCAGGTAACTGGGGGGGACAATGGCTGCCCTCTGAGACGTTGGCTGATGACGGTATTGCACAACTCCCTGACTGATGTGGAACTCAGGTTTAATTCCATTCCTGCTTCAACCAGGGCTATGGTGGAGCACACAGTGAGACTGTTGAAAATGTGTTTCCACTGCTTGGACTGGTCTCGGTGGACCCTCTAGTAAGGCCCAGTTATAGAGTGCTGAAACACCCTGGTGTGTTGAGTGTGTACTCTGCCCAACTTGAGCAGACAATGTGCAGGATTCAGAGCAACTTAGAAAATGAGAGTAGTCTACTGAGGAGGAGGAGGAGGAGGAGGAGGAGGAGGAGGATGAACACAGGGAGGAGGAAGCCATCTTTTTTGCATGATCGAGCTCAGTTGCAAATGGGCAGTACAAGCCAGACAGAATCTCATTGACATCAGTTATGACAGAGAATTGAGTGCAGCACACATTCAGTGATTGTTGCATTTTTTGGTCATGTTGCTGAAACCTGGTTTGCGTTCTTCAGCCTTTTTTTTTTCTGTTACCTTCTCCCTTCTATAAATGTGTGTTTGAATGTATGTGACTTTTCCCTTTTGGACAATGACAGGATGGGATCTTCAGTGGACACTGAGTCAAGGTGGCACTGACTGGAGGATATTCAGATAGGATCCAGTCAGGGAAATATAATGTGTGTGGCTTAAATGGTGACGAAGCTAAGAGAACGGGGCTGTATGAGTGAGGGAGTGTTAGCCATGCCAGCTTGGTGCCATGAGGAGCAAGGTCTTGTGGTTACTATGGCATGATATTACCATTGAGGGGTGCCCATGCTCGTACGGGTGCCCAGCAGCTTTTCAAAGATTGCATGTGCACAAGGGTTGCTGGTCTTTGGACAGACAACCACAGAGTGGTGAATTGATGTGGGAAGGGCACGTGGTAAGATGGGATGGAAATCAGGCATGGAAGATATAATGGGGTGGGGTAGCTAATTCATTCAGCAAATTTGGCGGGGTACGGTGACATCATGGCAAAATATCCTCACAAACTCAACAAAATGTGGACTTGGACAAAATAAAAACATAAGCTTAGGCCCATAGAAGCTGAGTAGCCCAGTGACTAATTGCCAGATGTAAATCCTGCCACTTTATTAGATTTTAAGTGATGCAAGAATTTCAGCTCAGAGTGAGAGAAGGAGCAAAATTTTCCATACTGGGATAGGACCCCAAAGATAGGGATAGGTGTGGATCCTGACCTCGCACCATGCCATGAGAAATCACGTGACATTGACTTTATGTGAATTGGACAATACCTGGCGTGAGGGTGCGCTTGCCATTTAATTTAGGATGTATGAGCTTCCTTTCAAGTATTCTCCCCTCTATCCCTGAATTCAACTTCTGTAGACCACCCCTGTAAATAAATAACTTTCTACATTGAGTTTATTGCTGCTTCAAAACTGTGCACCTCCTCATGTTCCTGTGTCATTTCCAGAGCTGAGTTACTTTCAAAAATATTACTGGATTAGTTGTTAACCACCAGAATCTTAAAGGATGGGTTGCATATCTTCATTTATAAGGTAAAATATAGCTCGGGGAAATTTGTAGCAAATCCTACGTATTCAGAAGAGATTGAGTCAATGCAACATCAATGAAATATATTGATTTGAAGTTAAATTATTACAAATGATTATGGTTAATTGGCCATGTTTTCCTTGTATTTTTCATTTGGCTGTTGAATATTTATTCAAACAGCAAGTTCTGAAAGCAATGTTAGGTTCATTGTGAATAAAGAGAAGGTATTCTGAGAATTTACAGGAGCCAATTTAAACAAGAGAATGCAGATGAGACAGTATTGAGCTTATGAATGTAAGTCCACCATTATAAATTTAATTCCTTCATAATACCAGACTCTGTCAACCGAAGACTCGGCTAATATGATTTTGATTTTGTTTAAAAGAAATAATTGATAGAGTAATGTTGATTAATTTTTTTTGAATCCGCTGAAATCTGAGAATGATTAACTCCTCTTTTTCCACAACATTTCCGCAACAATTGAGTGTATCATAATTGTTTCCACAAATTGTGGTCCTTCAAGTGTCTCAGGCATTGACTTTATGGTCAAACCCATCAAAGAACTTATTACACACTTTGAGAGCAAGTGGGACTTAGACCAGACTGTCTGGCTCAGAGGTAGGGACACTACCACTGTGGCACAGTTGCACTATCAAACATTCCTCTTCTCTGACAGAATGAGAAATGTGACTCCCACTTTCATTTCAGATCATTAAGTGACCATTCTCATGTGAATCCAGAAATCAAACCAATTAACATTGCTAATCTAAAAGTAAAACACTGCATTTGCTAGAAATCCAGAAGTAAGAAACAGAAAATACCGGAAATTTGTCACTAAGTTGTCCAGAAGCTGAAGAGAAAGTGAAAAGCAGAGTTCACACCATCTGAAACTGTTAACGCCAGGTGAAATCTTCCCAGACCAGAAAGTTAGGCTACAACTAGGACGGGTCCCTTTGACCAAGCAATTGTTGAATGGCGAGGTGAAATTCTCAATATCGAATGAAGAGAGGAATATCTGTATGTATAGCGTATATCAACATCCCTTTAGTGCCTATTGCCACTTCAAAGAAGGCCATGTAGGAGAGTCAAAGGGAAACAGTTTTTATGAGGGTCAAAGGTAGCTCAAGTCAGTCAGCGGGTGCTGGCACAGTCAGTCAAGGGTGTGTTTGATGCTTCTGTGGGGCTGAGCCAGTTTTTCCTGCAATGAGATAAAGGAAGGAATTAAGTCATAGAGTCATAGAGATGTACAGCATGGAAACAGATGCTTCAGTCCTACCTGTCCATGCCAACCAGATATCCCAACCCAATCTAGTCCCATCTGCCAACACCCGGCCCATATCCTTCCAAACCCCTCCTATTCATATACCCACCCAAATGCCTCTTAAATGCTGCAATTGTACCAGCCTCCACCACTTCTTCTGGCAGCTCATTCCATACACGTACCACCTTCTATGTGAAAAAGTTGCCCCTTAGGTCTCTTTTATATCTTTCCCCTCTCATCCTAAACCTATGCCGTCTAGTTCTGGACTCCTCAACCCCAGGGAAAAGACTTTGTCTGTTAACCCTATCCATGCCCTCATAATTTTGTAAACCTCTATAAAGTCACCCCTCAGCCTCCGATGCTCCAGGGAAAACAGCCCCAGCCTGTTCAGCCTCTCCCTATAGTTCAAATCCTCCAACCCTGGCAACATCCTTGTAAACCTTTTCTGAACCCTTTCAAGTTTCACAACATGTTTCCAAAAGGAAGGAGACCAGAATTGCAGGCAATATTCCAACAGCGGCCTAACCAATGTCCTGTACAGCCGCAACATGACTCCGAACTCCTGTACTCAATACTCTGACCAATAAAGGAAAGCATACCAAATGCCTTCTTCACTGTCCTATCTACCTGTAACTCCACTTCAAGGAGCTTTGAACCTGCACTCCAAGGTCTCTTTGTTCTGCAACACTCCCTAGGACCTTACCATTAAATGTATAAGTCCTGCTCTGATTTGCTTTCCCAAAATGCAGCACCTCGCATTTACCTGAATTGAACTCCATCTGCCACTTCTCAGCCCGTTGGCCCATCTGGTCAAGATCCTGTTGTAATCTGAGGTAACCCTCTTCGCTGTCCACTACACCTCCAATTTTGGTGTCATCTGCAAACTTACTAACTGTACCTCTTATGCTCGCATCCAAATCATTTATGTAAATGACAAAAAGTAGAGGACCCAGCACCTATCCTTGTGGTACTCCACTGATCACAGGCCTCCAGTCTGAAAAGCTACCCTCCACCACCATCCTCTGTCTTCTACCTTTGAGCCAGTTCTTTATCCAGTGGTTAGTTCTCCCTGTATTCCATGAGATCAACCTTGCTAATCAATCTCCCATGGGGAACCTTGTTGAACGTCTTACTGAAGTCCATATAGATTACATTTATGACTCTGCCCTCATCAATCGTCTTTGTTACTTGCTCAAAAAACTCAATCAAGTTTGTGAGTCATGATTTTCCATGCACAAAACCATGTTTACTATCCCTAATCAGTCCTTGCCTTTCCAAATACATGTACATCCTGTCCCTCAGGATTCCCTCCAACAACTTGCCCACCACAGATATCAGGCTCACTGGTCTCTTGTTCCCCGACTTGTCCTCACCACCTTTCTTAAACAGTGGTACCACGTTAGCCAACCTCCTGTCTTCCGGCACCTCACCTGTGACTATTGATGATACAAATATCTCAGCAAGAGGCCCAGCAATCACTTTTCTAGCTTCCCATAGTGTTCAAGGGTACACCTGATCAGGTCCTGGGGATTTATCCACCTTTATGCATTTCAAGACATCCAGCACTTCCTCCTCTTTAATTTGGACATTTTGAAAGGTGTCACCATCTATTTCCCGATAATCTATACCTTCCATATCCTTTTCCACAGTTAATACTGATGCAAAATACTCATTTAGTATCTCCCTAATTTTCTGCAGCTCCACACAAAGGCTGCCTTGCTGATCTTTGAGGGGTCCTATTTACTACCTAGTTACCCTTTTGTCCTTAATACATTTGTAAAAACCCTTTGGATTCTCCTTAATTCTATTTGCCAAAGCCATCTCATGTCCCCTCTTCACCCTCCTGATTTCCCTCTTAAGTATACTCCTACTTCCTTTATACTCTTCTAAGGATTCACTCGATCTATCCTGTCTATACCTTACATATGGTCCCTTCATTTTGTTAACCAAACCCTCAATTTCTTTAGTTATCCAGCATTTCTAATACCTACCAGCCTTTCCTTTCACCCTGTCAGGAATATACTTTCTCTGGATTCTCATTACCTCATTTGTGAAGGCTTCCCATTTTCTAGCCGTCCCTTTACCTGCGAACATCTGCCCCCAATCAGCTTTCGAAAGTTCTTGCCCAATACTGTCAAAATTGGCCTTTCTCCAATTTAGAACTTTAACTTTTAGATCTGGTCTATCCTTTACCATCACTATTTTAAATCTACTAGAATTATGGTCTCTCGCTCCAAAGTGCTCTCTCACTGACACCTCAGTCACATGCCCTGCATTATTTCTCAAGAGCAGGCAAAGGTTTGCATCTTCCCTAGTCGGTACATCCCCATACTGAATCAGAAACTTTTCTAGTACACACTTAACAAATTCCTCTCCACCTAAACCTTTAACACTATGGCAGTCCCAGTCTATGTTTGGAAAGCTAAAATCCTCTACCATAACCACCCTATTATTCTTACAGATAGCTGAGATCTCCTTACAAATTTGTTTCTCAATTTCCCTCTGACTATTAGGGAGTCTATAATACAATCTCAATTAGGTAATCATCCCTTTCTTATTTCTCAGTTCCACCCAAATAACTTCCCTGGATGTATTTCTGGGAATATCCTCCCTCAGCACACTGTAATGCTATCCCTTATCAAAAATGCCACTCCCCTTCCTCTCGCCTCCCTTTCTATCCTTCCTGTAACATTTGTCTCCTGGAACATTAAGCTCCCAGTGCTGCCCATCCCTGAGCCACGCTTCTGTAATTGCTATGATATCCCAGTCCCATGTTCCTAACCATGCCCTGAGTTCATCTGCCTTCCCTGTTAGGCCCTTTGCATTGAAATAAATGCAGATTAGTTTATTAGTCCTACCTTGTTCTCTGCCTGCCCTGACTATTTGACTTGTTTCTGTTCTGACAGCAGAATGAAGAGTGGTAATGCATGAGCGGGAGAAGCAGTATGTTGACCCTAGTGAGACAGTCGGAAATGTAAAGGGCATACAGGATTTGTAATTTGTGAGGATGAGGTGGGTGAGAGCCATTGAGTGCAATTGTGAGAATTATTCATGAGTGTTAGTTTGTGCAGTAGCAGAGTTAGGATGATGGGTCGCCCATGAGTGTGAGTTAGCAGAGAGAAGATGGTGTCACTTCACCTTGTGGAATACAGTAAATTATGGATCTTCTCCTTGTGCTGCTGGGCATCCCTCCTCAGCTGGATTCCAGCACTGAATGAGTTTGCAATTTATGGCTTGATGTGGTGCTGAGCGAGCTAACCTTTTATCTAGGTCATGTCTTCAAAGCTTAAGCACTACGGTGGGGCTCCTTCCTAATTTGCAACATCGGAAGTGCAATGCATCTGAGCTTGAAGTAAGGCATCAGTGGTGTAAATGACAGAAAGTCTCAACATTGACAACCATTTCCTCCTCTCCAACCACACGAGTCCCTCACAAAGATGCACGAGGGCTTGATTGTATAATGCATCGCATGACAAGCAGAAAATTATGTAAGAAAAGTCGATGCAAGACATGGTGGAGTGCGCTTCTTGACTCTGACTAAAAAAAAAGCACAATCTGAAAATAGGAAAACTCTGTTCAAAGTTTTGAAATTCCATTGTGCCAACAATTACAGCACGGGTGTGATAAGGGTCTGATTCAAATTTTAGTCGTCTCCTTAAAATATAGACCCTAAGAATTAATCTGTGGGACCAATACCTGAGAAGATTAGATGCAATCCATGTTTAAAAATAATAGACAGACCTGAAATGTTCTAATCTTTCAATGATAGGATAAAATGCTGATGCTTCTGCTGTGTAATAACTCGTGCCCTTTTTCTCATCTAGTCAATTTTTAGCTTCCTGCTTCTCTTTTAAAGCCATTAAAGCTTGTCCCTAGTTTCCCCCTGCCATCTGACTTTCTTTCTATTAGTCCCCAAAGTACTGGAAGTGAGACTGAGTTTGACAATAGTAATTATGCAATTTTAAAGAAAAAAATAACTTGTCCTTTTGTGAGTGAATAGGTCACTCATTACTGCTGACTTATGCAGGAACCATTTCAGGTGAAGCCTGATGCTAAAGCCTGCCTTTCCACCAAGTGTGATGGAATTGAATCCTATGCACAAACTCAAAATTGCTGAATATGTTAACTTTGTATTTAAACCTGGAGGATAAGATGTTTCGGTGGATACTTTGGAATCAGTGTTGACCAGGGAAATGATACAGTGTGATAAAGGAGGTGAACATGCCCCAGTTGGAACAGAATTGTTGACGACCTTGATCTGAATCACATTGAATCAGGTATTGCTGAAGCTGCATTTTACTTTTTCAGCATATTCAGTGGAACAAAATCTCTGACCACAAATGTGCAGAGTTAACTATTTGTATGTTTACCATGGAATTCCTACAGTGTGGAATCAGGCCATTCGGCCCATCAGGTCCACACCGATCGTCTGAAGAGCATCCCACGCTGACCCATCCCATGAAACCTATCCCTGTACACTGTATTTCCCAAAGCTAATCCACTTACTCTACACATCCCTGGACACTATGGATGATTATGTATTGCCAATCCATCTAACCTGCACATCTTTGGACTATGTGAGGAAACCAGAGCACACAGAGGAAATCCACATAGACATGGGGAGAATGTGCAATCTCCACACACAGTCACCTGAGGGTGGAATTGAACTTAGGTCCTTGGCGCTGCGGTGGTAGTGCTAACCACTGAGTCATCATGCCACTTTTTGCACTTCTAATAAAATTAAGCAAATGAACTTCATCACTCTGGTAAATAACTTTGCATTATTTACTGCTTCTTTCACAACTTTTGTTTTGCCAATGTATATTTTAAAAAATGAGTTAGACTGTTTTGATGTCAAAAAAAAATCAACCAAAGCAATCCTTCAAATTAGCTATTAGTCTTCAAACCTCACCACTTGTGGACTCAACATTAAACCTGGCAATTGAGAGCAGAGAAGAAAAAATGGAAAGTTGAAATGTATCGTGGGTCAGAAAAATGCAGGTCAGATAAAGTTGAGATCAAAATTTGAATGCGCTGATCGAAGTACAGTTTGAAAACAGCATTGTTTTCTGATCACTGAAGCACAGGGACATGTCACAGTGCCAGAGGCGGTCTGAGAATAGTCGTTAGGCTGATCCGAATGTCAAGGTTCTGAGTAACAGGGTAAGACTGGAATGATAAAAGCAAATATAGAAGATTGCTGAAAAATAGTCAATGCAGTAGGGATGCAGACTCAAACTGATGAAAGGTAAATGCATGAATCTTATTTCATATGAGGGGTAGTCAACAACAAGACTATGGGCTGCTACCTCACAGCACCAGGATCCCAGGTTCAATTCCAGCCTCAGGCAACTGTCTGTGTGGAGTTTGCACATTCTCCCCTTGTCTGCGTGAGTTTGCTCTGGTTTCCCCCAACAGTCTAAAGATGTGCAGGTCAGGTGAATTGGCTATGCTAAATTGCCTGTAGTGTAAGGTGCACTAGTCAGAGGGAAATGGGTCTGGGTGGGTTACTCTTCGGAGGGTTGGTTTGGACTTGTTCGGCTGAAGGGCCTGTTTCCACACTGTAGGGAATCTAATCTAAGATACAGTTTGCACTTATATGATACCTTTATCTTAACACGTTCCACAGCACTTCACAAAGCAAAAGCAAAAGAGACCTTAAATGAAGAGGGCAAGATTACAGAAAGTAATCAGAAATAATGGTTTTAACATCATTTAAGAAAGCTCTTGAAGTATGTTACCATAGCACATGAGTGATATAGAAAAAAAATGAGAAGTTAGATTTGACATTCTGAACCAGCATAAGTGAGCAAACAGAATGCTGTGATCAGAGAATATCAGTTTCATGGAATAAGGTATAAGCAGCAGAATATATGTCGGGTGCCGGAAAGCAGTGGAGAATATTCATGTTTGGAAGTGACAAAGGTCTGCATTTCAGCAACACAAAGGCAGTGTGGATTGACTTTGAGTCAGAGGTCGAGAGTGTGGTGCTGGAAAAGCACAGCAGGTCAGGCAGCATCCGAGGAACAAGAGAATTGACGTTTCGGGCAAAAGCCCTTTATCAGGAATGAGCCTCATTCCTGATGAAGGGCTTTTGCCTGAAACATCGATTGTCCTGCTGCTTGGATACTGCCTGACCTGCTGTGCTTTTCCAGCACCACACTCTCGACTCTGATCTGCAGCATCTGCAGTCCTCACTTTCTTCCAGTTAAGGGTGCCAAGAAGAAAATCTTGGAATCTTTCAAAATTCCAGTCACAATGGCTCAGTGGTTAGCACTGCTGCCTCACAGTGCCAGGGACCCAGGTTCAATTCCCGCTCCAGGTCACTGTCTGTGTGGAGAGAGAGCCTATAAAAGTAGTCAAGAGCACTGGGAAACCAGAAAATTGGAAAGACCACAAAAACAAACAGAGAATAACAAAGAAATAAATAAGGAAGGAGAGAATCAAGTATGAAGGTAAGCTCGCCAGTAATATTAGAAATGATAGTAAAAGTTTCTTTCAATACATAAGAAACAAACGAGAGGCAAAAGTAGAAATTGGGCCGCTCCAAATTGATGCTGGAAGGCTCGTGTTGGGAGATAAGGAAATAGCTGAAGAACTTAATAAGGACTTTGTGTCAGTCTTCACAGTGGAAGACATGAGTAATATCCCAACAATTAAGGAGAGTCACGTGGCAGAGTTGAGTATGGTAACCATTACAAAAGAGAAAGTGCTAGAAAGTCTAAAAATCAATAAATCTCCTGGCCCCGATGGGCTACATCCTAGAGTTCTGAGGGAGGTGGCTGAGGAAATAGTGGAGTCGCTGACTGTGATCTTTCAAAAATCACTGGAGTCAGGGAAAGTCCCAGACAATTAGAAAATCGCTGTTGTAATCCCCTTGTTCAATAAAGGATCGAGACAAAAGGTGGAAAATTATAGACCAATTAGCCTAACCTTGGTTGTAGGTAAAACTCTAGAATCCATCATTAAGGATGAGATTAATAAATTCTTGGAAGTGCAAGGTCAGATTAGAACAAGTCAGCATGGATTTAGTAAAGGGAGGTTGTGCCTGACAAACCTGTTTTGAATTTTTTGAAGAGGTAATTTCCAAAGGGCCTTTGATAAGGTGCCTCACAGGAGGCTGCTGAGTAAGGCGAGGGCCCATGATGTTCGAGGTGAGCTACTGGCATGGATTTGGGATTGGCAGAGAGTGGGATAAATGGTTCTTTTTTGGAATGGCAGCTGGTGACAAGTGGGGTCCCACAGGGTTCAGTGTTGGGGCCGCAGCTGTTCACTTTATATATTAATGAGCTGGATGAAGAAACAGGGAACATTCTGGCAAAGTTTGCCGATGTTACCAAATTAGGTGGACAGGCAGATAGTACTGAGGAGGTGGGGAGGCTGCAGAAAGATTTAGACAGTTTAAGAGAGTGGTCCAGGAAATGGTTAATGAGACTCAACATGAGCAAATGCAAGCTCTTGCACTTCGGAAAAAATAATAGAGGCATAGATTATTTTCTAAATGGTGAGAAAGCTCATAAAGCCAAAGTACAAAGGGATCTGGGAGTGCTAGACCAGGATTCTCTAAAGGTTGACTTGCAAATTGAGTCCGTGGTTAAGAAAACAAATGTAATGTTAAAATTTATCTCAAGAGGGTTGGAATATAAAAGCAGCAATGTGCTTCTGAGACTTTATAAAGCTCTGGTTAGGCCCCAATTAGAATACTGTGTCCAAGTTTGGGTCCCATACCTCAGGAAGGACATACTGGCAGTGGAGCGTGTCCAGTGGATATTCACACGGATGATCGCAGGAATGGTAAACCTAACATATGATGATTGGCTGAGGATTCTGGGATTGTATTCATCAGAGTTTAGAAGGTGAGGGAAATCTAATAGAAACTTACAAGATAATGCATGGCTTAGAAAGGGTGGACACTGGGAAGTTGTTTCCGTGAGGCAGGGAGATTCGGACCTGTGGGCACAACCTTAGAATTAGAGGGGGTCAATTTAGAATGGAAATGAGGGGACACTTCTTCAGCCAGAGAGTGGTGAGCCTGTGGAATTCATTGCCACGGAGCGCAGTGGAGGCTAGGATGTTAAATGTCTTCAAGGCAGAGATTGATAAATTCTTGATCTCTCCAGGATTAAGGAATATGGGGAGAGTGCAGATAAGTGAAATTAAAACACCCATCAGCCACGATTAAATGGCGAAGTGAACTTGATGGGCCGAATGGCCTTGCTTCCACTCCTATGTCTTTTGGTCTTATGGCCTTATGGAGTTTGCACATTCTTCACATACCTGCATGGGTTTCCTCCGGGTGCTCTGGTTTCCTCCAAAATTCCAAAGATATGCAGGTCAGGTGAATTGGCCTTGCTAAATTGCCCATAGTGTTAGGTGCATTAGAGCTTAAAAATGTGTTGCTGGAAATGCGCAGCAGGTCAGGCAGCATCAAAGGAACAGGAGAACTGACATTTCGGGCATAAGCCCTTCTTCAGGAATGAGGAGGGTGTGTTAAGCAGGCTAAGGTAAAAGGTAGGGAGGAGGGACTTGGGGGAGGGGCGTTGGGAGTACGGTAGGTGGAAGGAGGTTAAGGTGAGTGTGATAGGCCAGAGAGGGGGTGGGGGCAGAGAGGTCGGGAAGAAGATTGCAGGTCCTCACCCCCTCTCTGGCCTATCACCCTCACCTTAGCCTCCTTCCACCTATCGTATTCCCAATGCCCCTCCCCCAAGTCCCTCCTCCCTACCTTTTACCTTAGCCTGCTTGGCACAACCTCCTCATTCCTGAAGAAGGGCTTATGCCCAAAACATCGATTCTCCTGTTCCTTTGATGCTGCCTGACCTGCTGCACTTTTCCAGCAACACATTTTTAAGCTCTGAGCTCCAGCATCTGCAGTTCTCACTTTCTCCCTGTTAGGTGCAATCGTCAGGGGTAAATATAGGGTAGGGGAATAGGTCTGGGTGGGCTACTCTTCAGAGGGTTGGTGTGGACTTGTTGGGCCAAAGGGCCTGTTTCCACACTGTAGGGAATCTAACCTAATCTAATCAAATTGGATGAATTAATAAGAAAACGCATTTCAGGATATGCCTTCGTGGATTAAAATTAGTTACATGATTGTCCTTGTTTGTACTTGTCCTTGTATGACTAAGTTGATTCTGGAGTTGCAGCTAACATTCAGATCAGCTTCTGAATTGGATGTGGTATATAATTGTACCATCAAACACTTGGGTAAAGAACTCACATTGATCCTGAATAGTCCTGGTCTGATTGCACTGGATTTCGCAGTCAGTGGAGAAGCAACACTTCTGGTCACTAACCTTAAAGCTGCCTACAAAGATCTAGAGATCTCTGAGATATGGATTTCCCTTTTCCTGACTTCATTTTGAATGTCAGGTCAAGGAGTAGTCAAGGGAACAAAGCAATCATGTTGAGGTATTCTCACAGACAGCAATAAAGTAACTACTGACAGTCTTCACTTTTCAAGTTAACTTTTATGCACAGTGAAATATATGATCAGTTTTGAAGTAGGAGCTAAAATATCTGGAATGTTTAAAATTGATTTGAAAAATATGTAGAATTTTGTATCATTGCGGTAAAAACTTATTCTTCATCTAATGTGGACTTACTCTTTCTGGTGGAGTGTGGCTGTTAATTGTGAACTATGCACACTGTTAAGTTCCACATATATCTTTTCAAAAAGGGATTATATTTTCAACAGATTTTCCCAGTGAGAATAAGAGTGGGATTTTCCCCAAAGACTTCAGAACCCTGACATTAGGGTCAAACAGGGGTCAGAATGCTCAGCAGTGGGAGAATTAGTCTGTGATCCCTGAATTGTCTCCTTTGAGGCAGGAGAGCAGATTTACTGCTGGGGCTGAAGACCTTTTATAGGAGATGATGAAGCATGAAGGAAACAGAAGGTTGCCTCTTCTGGAAACTAAGGGTTGGAGTGGCTCAAGATCGGCACGCCCTCGACACCTTTGTAAACTTGAAAGTGAAAATTTCTTTCAACAACTGAGGCACCATTATGGAGAAAGGACAGGTCTTGGGGTTGTTTTCATTGGAGAAAAGAAGGTTTAGGGGTGACTTGATAGAGGTGTACAAGATGATTAGGGGTTTAGATAGGGTCGACAGTGAGAATCTTTTTCCACGTATGAAGTCAGCTATTACAAGGGGGCATAGCTTTAAATTAAGCGGGGGTAGGTATAGGACAGATGTTAGGGGTAGGTTCTTTACTCAGCGAGTCGTGAGTTCATGGAATGCCCTGCCAGTAGCAGTGGTGGACTCTCCCTCATTATGGGCATTTAAGCGGGCATTGGATAGGCATATGGAGGATAGTGGATCAGTGGTGCTGGAAGAGCACAGCAATTCAGGCAGCATCCGAGGACAGGCAAAATCGACGTTTCGGGCAAAAGCCCTTCATCAGGAATAAAGGCAGAGAGCTTGAAGCGTGGAGAGATAAGCTAGAGGAGGGTGGGGGTGGGGATAGAGCAGCATAGAGTACAATAGGCCATTGTTTTTACCTATATGGAGGATAGTGGGCTAGTGTAGGTTAGGTGGGCTTGGATCGGCGCAACATCGAGGGCCGAAGGGCCTGTACTGCGCTGTATTCTTCTATGTTCTATGTTCTATGTCTGGCTGCAGCTAAATGTGGAGGGCAGTCAAGCTGGCAAAGTATTCTGCATTCACTGGTTTGCTTTGTATCTCTATATTGTCTCAGTAACAATACAGAGATGACACCGATTCTATGTCTACAACTGCTTTATTTTCTATGCCTTAAAAAGAGCACCGCAATCAAACACAGAAACCATTAAAGAGACAAGGAGGAGGTGAGCACTACAGATGCTGAAGATCAGAGTCAAAAAGTGTGGTGCTGGAAAAGCACAGCAGGTCAGGCAGCATCCAAGGAGCAGGAGAATCGACATTTTGAGCATAATCTTTTCTATTGCTCACACGGAAAGATGATAACTTACTGAAAGCAATGTTTAGATTTCTTTAATTAGCTGTGCACACATGGATGCCGGAAGCTGTTACTTGGTTCAGAAAAGTGTTGGAGGGAAATGCTGACAATTATGCTCTCATTATCACTGCAAAATTTATACCATTGCTTCAGAAAGTGATCTTCTTCATTGCCATTGGCTTTTCCGATCTAGATTGAACCTGTATATTTGTGACATATGCTGCATACATTTTCAAATACACCAACAGCAAAGCATGAAAGTATACTCAAATTAATCAATACTTAAAACAGATTTTTTTCTTAATATGTCTTCTATTTTCAAGAGTCATTCTTTAAAGGCATTTTAATATTCAGATAAATGCATTCATCTAACCTCTTTATTGAGGTTTCCTTTCAACATTGACATCATCTCCAAAGATACGTTTGAGGCAATAAATGGCTCCTGTGCTGATTAAACAAAGAAGGCACAGGCCAAGGCATTTAATTAAAAAGCAGCAGCTGTTCGTTGTCAAAAGCATTTCTGACAACTGTTGGTTATTGCGCCTGCATGATTTTTTCAGCATTAAAGCTTATATTTGGCTTAGTTGCAAAGATTGATCAGTTTTTGTTGTTTGAGATTGCTTTCAACTTCAGAAGCAGAATGCTTGCAGCATGCAGTCCAAGTATTGTTTTTGATGATCATTGAATGTCACAAGCCAGTCACAAGATCCAAATTTTGTGTTGGTTCGGCATTCTGACTTAAAATATAGTCAAAAGTCAGGTGACAAAACATTTGAAAATGAGTTAATTTCTCCACAGGACATCATTGTTTCACTTTATAAATGTTAGGGAAAATTTTGTGTTGAAGAATACAAAGCGACCAAATACCTTGGATTAAAAAAAAACACTTCATGTCGATGCTTAAAGATTTACATGTTCCAGAAGAGTATTTCTGACACCTGTCATCATATCTTGTTAAATGCATGCCTTATGAAACAATGTGGCTATTTCCATGGCAATGTTGTAGAAACAGAGATACAATAATGGACAAAGAAAATACTTAATGGTTTATCCATCATTTATCACAGACTTGTCAGAATCTGTAGATTTCACAGCCTCTTCCATTTCGACCTCCCTGTCCTTGATCTTTTCCACTGCTTGGATGGTGCTCAACAGAATCCAGAGGAGGGGCACTTTATATGTTCCTTAGACAGTTTAAAGCCTTTTAGAATTTATCATTTTTTGAAATATTTGGGCAGGAATATGCCATTCAGCTGTTCTGCGCCACCTTTCTAATTTCTGGATGAACATGTGTCTCAATGCCATATTGCCACGATGTTCCCATTTCCCTTAAAGCCATTGAGGAGCCAAATCAATCTCTGTCCTTGATTTACATTGGGACTGAGCTTCCACAGCACCCTGGGATAGAAAATTCCAAATATTCACCATCATCTGAGGGAAGACATTCTTCCTCATCTCAACCATAAGTGGCTTGCTTTTTATCCTCAGACTGTGTCCACTTCTTATGAACCACATACCAGGTGAAACATTCTTTCTGCATCTATTCTGTCTTTCATTTCAAGAATTTTGTAAGAAATCACCTCTGTGAGATCATCTCTCATTCTTTGAGGAGAAAGTGAGGTCTGCAGATGCTGGAGATCAGAGCCGATTCTCCTGTTCCCTGGATGCTGCCTGACCTGCTGCGCTTTTCCAGCAACACATTTCCAGTTAACATGCTACTTGCCCTTTGAGGTTGCTTGCTGTACCTGCATACTAAATTTCAATGACTTTGAACAAGGAACCTCATGTCCTTTTAGACATCAACATTTTCCAATTGGTTACCATTTAACTTCATTGTTCCTACAAAAATATTGTACTTATCCATATTGACTGATGTCAAGCTAACAGGTCCACGGATTCCTATTTTTCCCTTTCTCTCTCTTATTACTTAATCGGTCGAGTTACTTTTGCAACTTGCTAATCTGCAGGTACGTCTGCAGAGTTAACAGAGTTTTAAGAGATAATCACCGACACAGTCATTATCTCTGCAGTCATCCCTTTCAAAACTGTAGGGTGTAGGTCACTGGGTGCAGGGGATTCGTCAACTTTCAGTTCTAGTAACGTTTCCAATACTTTGTTTTATGAATACTAATTGCTTTCAATGCTATAATCTCACTGGATCCTTGGATTTTAATTATTTCCAAAAAATTTATTGTGCCTTTCCCTCTGAAAACAGATGCATAATGTTTATTTCGATTGTCTGCTTTTTTCCAGCTTTCTCTTTTAAACTCTTCAGTCTCTGTCGGTAACGGTCCCACATTTATCTTTCCTCTTCTTTTTTCCCTTTTCACATATCTTTAAGCTTTTACAATACCTTTTTAATGTTTCCTGCTATTCTGCATTTATTCTTCATATGTCAAGTTCTTTGTCCTGCTTTGCTGAAGTATACAATTTTCCCAATCCACAAGTTTACAACTTCACGTTATAATTTAGGAGTTACTGGTAATTGTACTTGGATTCTAATTTGTAACTGTGTTTCCACTCCACTTCCTCTCCCACTCCCACTCCCACTCCCATTTCACTTGCATCATCACTCCATTTTTCATGCAATCACTTCTGTCTGAGACCCTATCATAGACATTCTATTCTATTCTTTCCTATCCTGTCTCACCCAGGTCTCTGCCTCAGTATTTGCTTTAATCTCTCAAATTTGAAGTATGATTTCATGAAAGGTCATCGACCTGCATTGCCAACTCTATGACTCTCTTCAGAAATGCTGTCTGGCCTTGCTAACCTTTGCAAGAATTTCTTGGCTTTGTGTAAGATTTCCAGCATCAGGAGTATTTTAGCTTCATATGTGAGAGTAGCATTTTGCTAGACAAAAATGGAGCCTGCAACCTAAGGTGAGCAGACAGACATTTTAAACACTTCCAGCACTTTGAATTTTATTGTAGTTGCAGTGTTAAGAATAGAATAATATCTGTCATGCCCTTGATAGAGCTGTTTGTTGTAGTCTGCAATTTACACAGACCTGCATCTAAACAGTTTGTAAGCCTTCGAGCTCTTGAGTCAATTAATGGAAATTAGTTTTAATAAATGATAATTTTGTTTCAGCCAAAATACTTTTCAGTAAATATCTGTATTTTCTCAATCATTACTGTGAAAATGATTAGTCTTGTTTCATGACCATATCAGTTCCTGGGTACAGTGGAATCGTGGTGATGTTACTGGACTAATAATCTAGAGGGTAAGATTAATTGTTTGGAGACCATTCAGAGTTTAAAGTCTCACAATGATATCAGAGCAATTTAAATTCAGAAAATGTAATGAATCAGGGGTAAGAAAGCTAATATGTTTATTGATGACCATGTCACTGTCAAAATGTTGTAAAAAGCCATCTGATTCATTAATGTCACTTAGAGCATAATATTCGCCATCCTTATTTGATCTGACCTTCATGTGCATTGAATGGTCAGAATTGGAAATGTACTGCCGAGAGTGGGATAGATCTACATTCAGTTGTGCATTTCAAAAGCAAGTTGGATAATTATCTGAAGAGAAACAAATTATCAGGAAAAGGCAGAGGAGTGGGACCAGCTTGAGTTATTCTGGCAGAGACCCTGCATGACAGAATGACTGGATGGCCTCCTCCTGTGCTGGAACCATTCATGGATCTATGAGATGTAACTCTAGACTCTTGGCAGCTTTCTTGCCAGCCAATATGTAAAATCACCATGACAACATAGAAGATTAAAACTGGGGTGGCCCGGTGGCTTAGTGGTTAGCACTGATATCTCTCAGTGCCAAGTACCTGGGTTTGATTCCTGCGTCAGGCAACTATGTGTTCGAACATTCCCCCCATGTCTGCATCGGTTTCCTCCAGGTGCTCTGGTTCCCTCCTACATTCCAAAGATGTGCAGATTAGGTGGATTGGCCATGCTAAATTGCCTCTCAGATTTGAATTTAATTATTGTGTTCAAATCTGGGCAGTGCACTTCAGAAAGGGGGTGAAAGCTCAAGAAAGGGTGCAGAAAATAATAGGGAAAAGGTTCCATGATGAACATGGTTAGCTGGAAAAGCAAAGTTCAAAATCATGTGGGGTCGAGTCAAATTAGACAAAAAGAAATGCATCTCATTAGCAAGAGCATCAGCAGCTCAAATAAAACATGAAATTAAGATCAATGATAAAAGAAGCAACACTGACATGAAAAAAATTAGAAAAATACTGTCTGAAACAGTGGCAAATGACCTCCTTCAATAATTTAAACTTCTCAGGAATTATTCTCCAATAATTTAAACTTCTCAGTAGGTAAACAAAAACTGAAGTCTTCCATTCCTCCATTGTTACCTCACAACAAATTATAACAATGCAAATTTTACCTAATTGCTTTTAATGTTTTAGTGTATCTATCTAAAAACTGCATCTCAAGGTTTTGTATATAGGGGATAGCAGAGGTCAAATGGAAATATCACAAGACTGTAATCCAGAACCCCCAACTCTTGTGCTCGGGGCACAGTTTGACGCCTGGAGGAAGAGCGCCTCATCTTCCGTTTAGGAACCCTCCAACCACAAGGGATGAATGCAGATTTCTCCAGCTTCCTCATTTCCCCTCCCCTCACCTTTTCTCAGTCCCAACCCTCGGACTCAGCACCGCCTTCTTGACCTGCAATCTTCTTCCCGACCTTTCCGCCCCCAACCCCTCTCCGGCCTATCACCCTCATCTTAACCTCCTTCCACCTATCGCATTCCCAATTCCCCTCCCCCAAGTCCTTCCTCCCGACCTTTTATCTTAGCCTGCTTTGCACACCCTCCTCATTCCTGAAGAAGGGCTTATGCCCAAAGGGCTTATGCTCCTGCTCCTTTGATGCTGCCTGACCTGCTGCTCTTTTCCAGCAACACATTTTTCAGCACAGTTTGAATCCAACAATGGCAAATGGTGCAATTCAAATTAAATATTTTTAAAAAGGTGGGATGAAAATATAGCTAGTTTAATTGTGACCATGTGACCTCTGTCAATTGTCATAAGAACCTAATTCATTCACAAATCTCTTTGAGGGAAGGAAATCTGTCATCCTGACCTGGTCTAGCCTACATATGACTCTTAACTGCGCCCTGGGCAATTTGGGATGGACAATGTTGTTATTTTATTAAAATATTATTTTTTAAACCCTTTCAGGCAATAAATGCTGGCTTCGCCACAAAGCTCACATTGAATGCATGAATTAAAAATAAAAACTTGTGGAAGAATCCAAACCAAGTTTGGTACTTGGCTTGTAACTCCAAATGTCCCAAATAAGACAGAACCATCAATAACTGCAAGCAAGATTGTAACATTGTTAATTTTATATGGCTACACAGAATTGTTATTTAAATTTGTGTGAATCATATAAAGTTGTTAAATCATGATAAAAATGTAAGTAAGTGAAGATCAATATTGATCAATCAGTCACCTTTTGAGTGAAGTCTTGAGTATTATTGTTTTGGATGTTTTTCTGTCTATCTCTGTTAGATAGGATATCCCATTCAGTATTCTGGAAGATGAGACAGTTTAATTGATGAAGAACTGGGGGAAAGAATCTGATGGGGAACTATGTTTCAAGCAGATCAATCCGATTTTGATTCTGCTAATTCCATATCACACATTTAGTGGAGAGAAGGCAAACAAAAGGCTACAGATTTGTAGGGCACTGATAATGCTAAAATATTTGTTTACATTTAATCATTTTTTCATCTTGGGTGATTGAATTGAAAAATTGTGGAACTCCTGCTCAAGGACAAGAATGAAGCTCCTCCCTTACCTCCTGAATGTGGAATTTAACTGTTGTTGAGGTTGCTATCATAAGATCAGAAATTATGTATCAAATTATTTTGTTAGTTCAATAATTTATCACTAAAGCCTTTGAGAAAAAGAATCATCACTTTTCTACATCTAGCTGTGGTGACTTAAGACTATATATTCCGTATTTTACTCCAAATGCTACCTAAATCACAGCTAAATTAAAGTCTTTGTATTTTAAGTTCGATTTTTGTCAAATGACTAGAGCCATTGCCATAGAAACATTCAGTTGTAACTCTGCAACTGTTCATGTTTAGTCATTGCTTATATTGAGAGAGACCTTGCCATTCAAACAATCACAATAAGCTTAATTGACAATTCAATTCTTTAACATTACATCGTACACATATATAGTGTGTCTCAACTGATCATATCTGACAAATATTCTGATATAACTTTGTGTTCAAAAACTGGCTTTAATTTAGATAGATTTAGGAAATATATTCTGTGATACATTTTACGGGTATGCTTTCAAACCTAAAGCCTTTGTGTTGAAAAAGTCCTAAATGTGGAACTTTCTTTCAAAAGCTGACATTGAAGAAAGTACACTTTGCTGAAGACATATCGCCCCTGATAATTATACAGCATCCTTAAAGCCTCCAAAGGTTCTTCACAGGAATGTAATCAGTCAAAATCAAACACTGTGCTAATTAGGCAAGGTGACTAGAAGCTTTATCAAGGAGTGAAAGATGATTAAGCAGGGGATTCCAGAGGTTTGAGTTGATGTGGCTGAAGGTACGCCCACCAGTGATAGCCTGAGAAACTAGAGCAAAGAGAACAGATCATAGTTGGAATGGTTCAATATTCTCAAACAGCTACAGAATGTTACAGTGATAGGCAACATCAAGGCCATGCAGTGACTTAAACACAAGAATAAGAATTTTCAAGTATTGGTGCTTCCGGAACCAATTTAGGCCCAACTAAACAGTGGTTGAACAGGACCAAATTAAGATGCAAGCAAAATAATTTTGGACGAGTTCAAATTTATCCAGATTGTAAGATGGACAGATAAAGAACATTGCAGTTGTTGAGTCTGGAGGAAGCAAAGGTCGAGGTGAGTGTAGTAGCAGCAGGTGGGCTGAAGCCAAGAAGCGATCTTTGAAGGGTCCCATCGGCAACAGTTTATATTGATTTTTCTGTCACCCAGTGTAAAAAAAATGTATGATATTGTTCTCTCTTCATTCATTCAGTTAACTTAGAGTCATAGAGATGTACAGCATAGAAACAGACCTTTCAGTTCAACTCACATCTGCAGACCTCACTTTCTCCTCCTCCATGCCAATCAGATATCCTAACCCAATCTCGTCCCACCTACCAGCACCCGGCCCAATTTCCTCCAAACCCTTCCTATTCATATACTCATCCAAATGCCTTTTAAATGTTGAATTGTACTAGCCTCCACCACTTCCTCTGGCAGCCCATTCCACATCTGCACCACCCTGTGCTTGACAAAGTTGCCCCTTAGATCTCTTTTATATCTTTCCCCTCTCACATTAAACCTATGCCCTTTAGTTCTGGTCTCCCCCACCCCAGGAAAAAGACCTTGTCTATTTATCCTATCCATGCCCCTCATGATTTTACAAATTTCTATAAGGTCACCCTTCAACCTCCAATGCTCCAGTGAAAACAGCCCCAGCCTATTCAACTCTCCCTGTAGCTCAAATCCTCCAACCCTGGCAACATCCTCGTAAATCTTTTCTGAACCCTTTCAAGTTTCACAAGATCCTTCCGATAGGAAGGAAACCAGAATTGCACGCAATCTTCCAAAAGTGGTTGAACCAATGTCCTGTACAGTTGCAGTATGGCCTCCCAACTCCTGTACTTAACACTCTGAACAATTAAGAAACGCCTTCTTCACTATCCTATCTACCTGCGGTTCTACATTCAAGGAGCTATGAACCTGCACTCCAAGGTCTCTTTGTTCAGCAACACTCCTTAGGACCTTACCATTAAGTGTATAAGTCCAGCTAAGATTTGATGATTCTGTTTTTTCCATTATTTATCATTTTTATATTTACCTAGTTTCTGTCCCATTTGTCTATTCAAATCCCTCATTATGGTTGAATTTCTATATATTTGCCAGTGTTTTGATAAAAGTAAATTTGTAAATGAAAGCCATGCTGCCAACATCTACACCAATGCTAAAGCTCTTCTATTTTAGTTCCTTGGATTAATTTTAAAATAACCAATGTAATTCTGAGAAATACTAGGACATGTCAGGGAGCTTATCGATTCTCATTAAAAAGTGCCAGCAAAATGCCAAGTGTGGTGCTGGACCTGCCTGGAATTGTAATAATCTTGTCACATTTTAGGATTTGTTTTGCTTTGTACTGTTTTGTTTTGAGTTAAGGATGCAGGGTTGTTAGATTTGCATTTAAGGCTGTTCATATAGAACTATAATATATTAATTTTCTTTGTGAAAAAGACATCAAGTCAGACATGCTAGGTCCAGTGTTTCCAGAGAAACTATGAACAGTCAGACACTTGTAGACTAGCCTCCGCAATTGCTAAATACTTAAAATTCCCATTATGTTGAGAGGTCCCTGAGACTGAATTGTCTGCAAAGGTTGTGAACACAAGGATCAAACAAAAACTCTACCAGTTTTTCGAAGTGGCTCAAGCAAGCTTTTGACAGGTTCAGAAGAGTGCAAGCGTATAGGTAGTGATGCAACACTCAGAATTATTGTGGCGACATATTGGATTAACCCAGTAGTGAATTGTTGATAAGAGCAAATGTGTTTGTTTTGCAATTTCCTTAAAATCTTTTCTCTTGTTCTACTTATGTTTTAGTTTCTGAATGTGGTAATAAGACAACAAATGCACCTCATCTGATTTAATCCTCTAAATTTGTAACAGTGTTATTCTTCACACAAATCGAAGATGGAATATATTAGTAGGGGAGGACATTTTAATGCTTTTCTGTTTAAAAGCCAATTACTTTGAAATTACATTTCTATTCTATTCTTGGTGGAAATGGTTCTTGAGATCAATGATTTGAAGTACTGGTTTTATTTTTCCTATATTTTGTAAACTTAGGAATATAGGAGCAGGAGTAGGCCTATCATCTTGATGAACCTGCTCTGCCATTCGGTTAGATCCTGGTTGACCATCTACCTCATTGCTACTTTAACACAGCATCTCCATTTTGCTCATTATTCTCCCAAATCTTATCAACATCTGTTCAGAACATGTTCAGTTGATTGAGCATCCATAGCTCTCTTAAGTAGAAGCTTCCAAAGCATCAGTGCATCTCAGCCGAAATAGCTTACCCTGTGATTATGTTCTGTGTTGTAGATTCACCAGCTAAGGAAAAGCATCTTATCTACATCCAGCCCATCAGGCCTGTTGGAAATTTTAGGTTCCACTGAGGTCATCATGCATTCTTCAGAACTCTCAGGACGACAGATGCAGTCTCTTTAATATTTCCACATAAAAGAAACCCTCTATTCCAGGAATTAACTTGGCAAACATCCTTTGCTTTGTAGCTTAGACTAGTACATGCTCCCTTTGATAAAGAAACAAAAACGGTACACAATACTCCAGGTGTGGTCGCATCAAGATTCTATATTACATCACAACATCTTTAGGCCTGTATAGAGTATCCCTTTCAATAAGTGTCATCATACCATTTACCTTCCTAATTGCTTGCTACATCTTTATTTTAATGTTAATGACCTGTGAACAAGGACACCTTGCTCTCTTTGGAGATGTGCATTTCACAACCTCTCTCCATTTCAGCAGTAATCTCACTTTGTGTTTTTCTGAAGTGAATAACTTCACACTTGATCATGTTGTACTCCATTTGAAATCTTCTAACCAATTCACTTCATCTGTCCTAATATTTGCTGAGCATTCTTGTGTCCTCCTCACAGACGATAGTGACATAGTGTTATACAACAAGGAAACAGATCCCTTGGCCCAGATCATCCATGCAAACCAGGTGTCCTAAATTAATATAGCCCACTATGTGTTCCCACCCAGTTTGTGTCATCAGCAAATTTGTAAATTAATGCTATTGATCCCCCATCCAGATCATTTATATGGATTGTAAATAACTGTGGACCTCGTAGTGATGCTTGCAGTACCCCAAAGGTAAAAACCTGCTATCCTGAGAATGATCAGTTTATTCCTACTCTCTCCTTTTTGCCTGTTAACTAATTCCTGATTTGTGATTCTATATTTCCTTCAATCCTTTGCACTTTATTTACTAACTTCCTGCGTGGGACCATACCCGAAAATTTAATTTCAGCAAGAGACTGCTTTCTTAAAACCCAAAAGTCTCCAGGATCTGAGACTTTTTAAAAATTTGTTTGTGGAATGTGGGCAACAAGGGGTGGGACAGCATTTATTGTCCATCCTTAGTTACCCTGAGATGGCCGTGGTAAGCTCTCTTCTTGAATTGCTGCAGTCCATGTCCCGTAGGTAGATTCACAAATCGATAAACAAATTCCTGAATTTTGTTTGAGTGACACTAATCAAATGGTGAGATATTTCCAAGTCAAGATGGTGAGTGGCTTGGAGGGGAACTACAGATGGTGATATTCCTATGTATCTGCTGCCTTTGACCCTCAAGATGGTAGTGGTCATGTGTTCAGAAGGTGAATTCTATGGTCTTTGGGGAATTTCTACAGTGTATCTTGTAGATGACACATACTGCTGTTCCTGAATGTCAGTGGTGGAGGGATTAGGTATTTGTAGATGTGGTGCCAATCAAACAGGCTGCTTTGTCCTTGATAGCGTCAAGCTCCTTGATGAGTTATGTTGTGAGCTCAACATTGTTTTGCAATAAATTCTGTGTCCTATGATCCTGCTCCACTAGCTACCTGATGAAGGAGCTATGCTCTAAAAGCTTGTACTTCCAAATAAATCTGTTGGATTTTAACCTGATGTGTGATTTTTAACTGTGTTTTAAATTGTTTGTTAGTCTAAGCTAGTGCACTCAGAATTGCTCATCAAATGCTTCCCAAACTAGTCCTTCTGTCTGATCAAACTGTCCATTCGAGAGCCCCCTTCCCCCGAACATGGAAGAACCTTGGCCCTAAATCTGGTCTTGGCTGAAGCTGAAACCCAACAAGGGAGGGACGAGGAAATGCTGTGAGGCTTCTACTCAGAGCAACTCCGCTTAGCTATATTCCACAATAAGTCGACACTCTATCCTGTCTTTCTCAGTTCCTCATATTTTCTCAGTATATCTCGCTTAAATCTCCCCTGAACTATTTCTATTTTGAAAGAAACGATGCTTCATATCAAAGAACAAAGAATAGCAGATGCTGGAAATCTGAACCAAAAAAATTGAAGAAACTCAGCAGGTCTGGCAGCATCTGTGGAGAGGAAACAGAGTCAATATTATGGGTCCAGTGACCCTTCTTCAGAACTCTATCATATCCTTCCTTGTACCTCATGTAAATTAGTGTACTTAAATGTGTAAAGCATTTTGAAATTAGCCACTGATGGGGACCATTATCCTTGAGCGTAATAGTGACTGATCGTATTTTTAAGAGTTTCAAGAGGAAGTGGACTTTTTCTTCTCAAGGAAAATTAACTGTGTAGAAAAGTAAATGAGCTGTTAATTGTTCTACACAGATAATCTATTTGAATAATGGCTGAGGCTTATGTTCAGTGAAATTTGACAATCTCATATTAAAGATGGTGTTACGCAGATTAATCTGACTTGTGCATTGATAAAGCTGTGAAATATATCACCAAATTCTTTTAATATTTAAACTTCCTGATCTTTAATGTATCAGAGAACAGATAAAGATTTACATTCCTGTTAACCGTTAAGTGGAATCTTTGATCACAGCTGACATTTTCAGATTTTTCTTTAGGAAGACTATAGTATTTCTCCTGATGTTCATCATAGAAGATAAATGCCCTTCCAAATGGTATGTATGGGAATCTTCTGAAATGTTCATTGGATCATCTGCGATACCTTGGGTGGATTCATTGACACCAATCTTAATTATTTGAATTTGCTTAAGTTACTAATAGCAAAAGAGGAAGGATGTCCACACAAAGTCTTTTGCTGATGTACTGTCACTCTTGACTCGAATAGGCTTATCATTGATAAGTGTGGCGCTGGAAAAGCACAGCAGGTCAGGCAGCATCCGAGGAGCAGCAGAATCAACATTTCGGGCATAAGACCTGATGAAGGGCGTATGGGTGAAACATCAACTTTCCTGCTCCTCAGATACTGCCTGACCTGCTGTGCTTTTCCAGCGCCATACTCTTTGACTCTGATCTCCAGCGTCTGCAGTCCTCACTTTCTCCGAGAATAGATTTATGCACAGTATTTGATAGATAGTTACATTAAATCCAAGTTAAATGTTAACCTCTTGTAAGACATTAGGCGTGACTTGATACACGTTATAGTTATCTACATGAGGTTAGCATTAGAATTGGCCGTGCAACGGAGAACATAAATTGGGTAGCACCCCCAGGAACAATTTATGTGCCATGATGGGCAGATCTTAACTCATGATGTTATTTAACTCGTTCAGGAAATCAACACCAAATGCATGAACAAGATAGTTTTATGAAAGAATGTGGGCTGAGTTTTTTAGCCAAGTACAAGTGGTGTTGAATTTTTGGAGGGATTCTCGTTATGATACTCAGTCAGATTTTCACCATAACCTATTGAATGCACCTCATTAACAATCTGCCCCTAAACTGTGGCATCCCTAACCTCCAATTGTACCATTTTACGACCAGCATTCCCAGAGCACCACACCACCCAATGGGTATCTGCATAGAGATCAGCATCCTTTTGCACCCCTGCCCACTTTAAAAGTCTATTGTGAACCTAGACAAGAACTGTCAGTCCAGAAATCCCTGGCATGGTTTATGAAATATGCCCTGAACAGGGCAAACAATGGAAAATTATCATCTCACTTTTCAGGCTGGGATCTGGAGGTCCTGATGAATGGGGTGTATGGACAAAGGGCTTGTTCTTCCCCAGGACAAAAGAAGATGAATCCATGGTGTGTCAGCTTGGTATGAGGCTGCCACTATGGACAGCACAGTGTCAGCCATCAATACCCACCACTGTAGGAAAAAGGTTAATGATCTACTCCCTCTGCCAGCATCAATACCACCAGCTTGTCTCCGATAACTCACACTCACTTATCCCTGCTACTGTACTCGCCTCCCCCAAGGCTTATGCTCAGGCACTTTCAGTATTGCCTGCAACATGTACCATCGTTCACTGTCACCAACACCAACTGCTGACACCTCTTGCCCTGCATGTATTCTATGCTGCCTACTCACTCACTCACTCTGGACCTCTCCGCACCTGCACTAACTATAATGGGCTGTGCCACCCACCTTCACATCCCGGAATATCCACCGCGCTCTCATTCCAGGAGTAAAATTGATCCTAAGAGGGCAGAAGGGGCTGAGTTGGATAGTTGCCTGCCTGACTTTTGACTCCCCCCAATCCTAACTCTGACTGCCCCAAGCAACAGATTGACCGTGTCCAAGCTCCTGGGCTGGTATGAGAGGCTGTCCTTCACTGACTGTGCTGAGACCCTCTGAGGAAAAGGCAACCCCTTTAACAACCATAAACAGGCTTGTTGCCATTGTGTATGCACTAAATGGCAAGGCAATGCAGAAGAATCATGAATAATACTCATTCTAACCTTTGTTGTGATGCATGGACCTCACAGCTTCGAGGGGACACTGCTAGTAGCATAAGCTGAGGGGGAAAAGTGCTTAAAAGCAAGGTGATGCAGTGCATGTCCAAGTAGGCTGAGAGTGAGTGAATGCTAGGCCAGCGAGCAAAAAGCTGAGAGATGCATCTCGCTCCAGCCCATGAGCTGGGTGTGTGTTTCTGAACACAAAGCATCCCTGCAGCAATTACAATCATAGTTCCTGTTACAGCCCAAAAGTGCAGCATTGCAGTACAGAAATGTCCTCTAAGTGGATTGGAGAATTGCCATGAGGGCTGTTTGAGGCTGACACCTGTTAGATGCCAAAGTCCACAAACATAGCATGTGTATGCCTGCTGGCCATTGAGTGTGCCTGAGATGCTGGTGCCCAGTGTCCAACATGGAGATTTTTTGGAGCAAACAGCAAGCTGTATTCACCAGGTATCCACTCTGATTTCCATGTCAAGATGTCTCAGTTTCTCACCTTATTTGGTGCTTTTGGTAAGATAAGAGGCTGAATATTACTGGGGCAAATTATATCATTAATAAAGGACTTCATAGGTGATAATCCTCCTAAACTGGCAACTTGCCACTGCCTGGTGAGAAAATTCCTGTGCTGCTGAATGGTAGCTTAAAAGTTTGTGCAAGATATTCCCAACATCAAGGTAGATGTAATTGGACTTCTTATCTGATTCTGCCTCAAATCTCGCTACAGCCTGTGTCCCTCAGACTCCTGTTAGATTTGCCCATATCCTTAAATCAACAAAAGATTCAGTGATGAGTAATATACCCAGACTCGGTGAGCAATTTTATGGCAAGAAAACATCTACTGCATCATGAAATACAATTTCAAATGAAGTTACAGACAAAGAGGAGGAAATATTTACAATAAAAGCATTTGGCTTTATAAATTACTAATTTGTACCCTTTAAGTTAAATAGTTCTTGCTCAGTAAATAAAACAATCAACAAAAGAATTATTTGTTAACTGAGGGAAAGGTGATCTAAAATTACAAAGAATAATCAAAATCCATGGGTATTAGGAAAGCAAATAACAGCAAAGAATTGCAAAAAATGGAAGAACTACTAAAGGGAATAAGAAAGTTACCTTGAGAAATGTGCAGGTGGACACATTAATGATTTTGTGGATTTTGTGATGTACTTCTGATGTCAGGACCTGCAACCTTTGTACATATGTTCTGTCGACTTTGAAAGTTGCAACAGGTAGGGGAAAAAAAACTGCACTGTCAAGGGGTTCACTCACAGTGTGGGGTTGAGTTAGTTGTTCAACTACAACATGATCACACTGTGAAAATGTTAAAGCTACTTTCAGGCCTTATAGAGACTTCTCTCAATTTGCACTTTCTGAATGAGGCCAAGGCCCACACGAGACAGAATTGTTTAATGGTTAAAATGAAGTTAATTGTTTTTGGTATGAAATCTTTTAAAGTGTAACAATTGGAAAGAGAAACTGGGAGTTAGGAGTAGGCCATTCAGCCCTTTGAGCCTGTCCCACTATCCAGTATGATCACGGCTGATCCTCTATCTCAATGCCATATTTTTGTTTTCCATCTTACCCTTGATGCCCTTCATATTGAAAAAATAAACAACCTATTTCTTGAACATACTCAGTGACCTCGCCTCCACAGCTTTAAGTGGGAGCAAGTTTGAACATCTGTTGAGTGAAATAAATCTTGTCAAAAATAAAATCTAAGACTACTTAACATTTTTTTTAACAAGTATGCTATATTAATTGATATGATTAAAATTAATTACACTCTTTGAAAAAATGTTTCAAAATATTTAATACTGTGAAACCTGTTTAAATATTTGCTGTTCCAAAAGTATGTTTAAACTTTTCAAATATGGTCAACTAATCTTGTCTGCTAAGTTTGACTTATTACAGCTTCTGTGACACAGTGACAATAAGCCACACTTTTGCTGATGATTCTTTTATTAGCTGAGCAATCAAATGCCTTGTTACCAGGATCTCAGAAAGCTTGCATGTGGATTGATATAATGTTGGTGGCTAAGTCAATAAGTTTTTTTCATGATTATATCAAGAAGAAAAGGGCAGTCAACAGTGGTGTCTCTTTTAAAGCAAGTATGCATAATATTTCCATCAGGGGATGGCAAATTTGTTTAATAATTGTTTTGTATTTGCAGTAGAAAAAAGGTATAGCAACCCTAACAGGTGAGGAAAGTTCTCAGGGAATGGAATTAACTTCAGCAAGAATATGCCGTTGAATGGAGTAGTAACACAAAAATTAAACCAAGACTTAATATTTTCCACTGCAGGACATATGCTTTAGCCATGAAATTAAATAGGTATCTCAACTCCAAAACTGTCTCTTTTGTTTAAAAAGGCAGTATCTGCTGACACAGGTAACTTCATACAAATGTTAATCCAGAAAGACGCATGCATTCAATTCCAGCCTCGTCATGTCACCATGGAGAGTTTGGCAAACTGCATTGACAGAAAAGAGGAAGGATATTGAAATGGTAGGTGGAGTGAGGGCAGGGTGACAGGGATGTGAGTGTAGGGGGTGGTGTAATTTTTAAATCATTAACTGTTGTAGTAAGCACATAGTAAGTACAAAGCCACCATTTTAGTCTTCTCTACCTTGTAGTAAGCACGAGCAGACACTCCCCCAGATTTTCATGAATGGAACAATGGAAACAGCTTTCCTCGTGGCTGAGGGACCGCCCACAACCACGGCTGTACGTCATCATCCATATAAGGGAGAAGCGGGGAACTCGAACACTGATTGGCTGGGTGAATAACCAAATAATCTCATCCATCAGGAGGACAGTGGGGAACTTTAACACTCATTGGCTGAGACAGTAGAAGGCCCCGCCCACTCCTACATGTATATAACGTGCGGGGATTACAATCTGTGTGTGTGCCTCGTGGGAAGCCATTGAGGTAACACCCGGTTCTGCAGAATTGAATAAATAGTTTTGGACGAACTCCTCCGTGTCTTTGTTCTTGGGAAGGGAAGCAGAGTGCCTGATGAGGGGTCGCAGAGTCCCCTAGCTTGCACATGAGGACAGTGGGTAAGGACAGGGGAGAACAGCATACATGAGAATGCTAGCACTGAGGGGAGGACAGTAGTGTTAACAAGAATGGGAGTGAGGACAAGGGAGGGAGGGAGATGAGGAACGAGAATGGGGAGTGAGGACATTGCTACTCCAAGAAAACAACAGTCCAATATCTCTTTTTGGTTCACTGTTATACTTAGTTTAACAATGCTGCTGTGAAGCATCTTGAAGCATTGTGCAGAATGCAATAAAAGTAAAAATTGGTGTTTAATCAATAATTGAAGATGAGGCAATGGAGCATTTATATAAAAAAAAACTCATTAGAGAGAGCCATATGGATTTGTGAAGTGTAGGTCATGACTAGTGAATCTAATTGTATGTTTTTAAAAAGTAACTAACCTCATCAACAGATATCTGTATGAATGCAGTGTTCATGAATTTAGGAAGGAAAGCAACGTTCCATATCAGAGAACTGCAAGCCAAAATTAAACCCCATGGCTTTGAAGGTAAATCTGTTCCCTGGTTAGGTGGTTGGTTGTATAGCAAAGGTCAGCAAGTAGTAACAATAATTGTGGACTTCAACTGGCAGGAAATGACCAGTAGTGCTCTAAAAGGGTCTGGGCTGAATCCTAAACTATTCACAATTTTTATTAATGACTTAGATAACACAATAGAGAGCCATAAATCTAAGTTTGCCGATGACACAAAGAATAGTAGTCCTTTAAGTAATGTGGACAGGACCATAAAATTACCAAGAAACATTGACAAATTAACTGAAGGGGCAAGACTGTGGCAGATAGATTTTAAAACAGGTAAATTTTAGATCACGAAATGATAAATACATGTGTTATTTAAATGTTGAAATGTGGAGGTCCAAAACAATTTAGGATTTCATGTGCTCTGAAATATATTTGTCAGGTTCAAGCACCAAGAGTGAACAAATGTCAACCTTTATTACCAGAAGGCTACTCTCCAAGGAGTGTCAATCACATGGAAATCTTTTTACATTAAGAAAGAGCTCTGCATTTATGACAGGAAATTCTGATCAGAGATTTAAATCTGCTATGTTCTTTGTACTGCAGGAAAGTGAGGGAAAAACCAAAACTGCTCTGAGGAGGGAACATTCTGGACTCAAAATATTAATGCTGTTTCGCTTTCCATCAGTTCTGCCAGACACTGAGTTTCTCTGCATTTTTGTTTTTATTTAAGATTTCCAGCATCTCTCGTATCTTTCTATTTCTTTAGATTCTGATGTTTTTAAGTATTTTACTGGAGAAAAATACAAAGCATATGCCTTGGTAGCAGTCCAAAGGGTTCTGACAATATTATTCACACCCACAAGCCGTTCAGCTACTCAGCAACCTATCAGATAGCTGTTGTTAGAACTTAGGCCTTTGGCTTCCACAACTGTTAAGAATTCCAGAGACCAATCAGGAATCTATCAGTGAAATTTCATTTTGTATGCACCTGCCCATTTCCAAATATAATCCCTCACTCAGTGATTGATTAAACAAAATAGCAGTATTACAATGAGTTTCAAAAACTTGCATAGCCATACCTTCCACAATCCTCAGTTTTTGTAATCATTTTCCTATTTCAGTCTACAATCAAAACTGCAGAAAATAAAATCATATGGTCTTTACAGTTTATAATAATCACAATTTTTTGTTTACTATCTATGCGGTCCCAGCAAAAAAAATTTGGAGTGAGTGTCTTGAGAAGTGAAGGAGGCTGCGAGGTTTCTTGATAACAGGTTTCCAGGGAGTTACCTTTCAGCTGGAACACACTAGGGGGAGTTTTATTTCCATTAAGGTTAACTACTGAGGCTACTTGATGACTTGCAACAAGTTTCAAGTCTACCTTTCTGACCACAGAACCTTTGGTTTGATAGTTTTATAGTGAAAGTGTCTGCAAACAACTTCTGGTGGTTATGAAAATAAGAACAAAAAAAAATGACTGTATAACAATGTGACTATTCGCAAGTTTAAGGGGTTTTCCAAATAAAAGGTAGTGATTATGATTCCAACATCTTGTGTTGTCATTCACACAAGATTTGAGATTTGCTCAGCCTGGTTTGCGTAAGGAAACCATTAGCAAATGAAAGCAATTTAATCTCATGTCCATTCACAACTGTCTGCCAAAAAAGTTGGATTCTGATCTCTAAGTTTGTTCAAAAGAAACCTGGAAACTGGCAACCTGGGGGTTCCATGTTCTTTTTTTATGGCTGGCTATTTCTTAAACCATAGTAATACGTGAATTCCCCAAATGACCTGAAATGTTCATATTTAATTTGGTATTTGAGATTTGGAGCAGACTGTAACTCATACACACGTGATTGTAGCAGTTATTTTAATAGCTGTTTGTGAATAATTTTAAAAGCGTTGACCAAAAGTTCACAATTTACTGGAGTATTTCAACAGATTTTAATTAATGGTTTCAATAAGTTAAAAATAAATGATAGTTTCGAGAGCCTTTTCACATGAGGTGAGTGCACAATCTCAAAATGAGAACCAGGTCATTCAGGAATGAAGCGAGGAAACACTTTAGTGTGCAACAGCAGGTGACTGGAGTCAGGTAGTGGTTGACTCATGCTCCTGTGCTCCCAATGCAGAGTTCATGTTCTCATTTTCTGAATTCCAATTACATGACATGTGCCCAATACTATACCTGTTCAGCTTGGCTAACAGAACTGCTGACATATTGTATGATTGGGATTAACTGTTTGATTTTTTTTTGCATTTTTCTGCCACCGTGACTTTGCTGCAACTACATTAATCTTGTTTTGCTTTTTAGGTGAAAACTTAAATGACATCAGAATACCATGTAGTCCTGTAAGTTTAACATCTTAGCAGTAACTATAGCTGATCACTTCCAAGCTATCAGCTATGTGAATGAACAGTTCGTACAACATTGAAACATTGTAAAACAATCCACTTCCGAGCTTTTTCTCACTGTTTTTTTTGGTGAATGCACATGAAGTGTAATTAAAATAATGTTAGCTTCCTTGGCGATATCTCCCAATCACCTGCTGTAACTTAAACAGGGTGTTCTAGTGCCAATTGTCCATTTAAGTCATGGTTCTGGGTTTTCTGATGACCTTACATTGAAGTTACAGCAACCATTGGAAGGACGTCCTGAGGAAATTCCCAGTGTATGTGTTACTGAATTTAAAACTTATATTTGAACAAATGTATTGAGTGTTGTTTTTCCTCCAGAGTTTGGGCCAATGGCAGATTCATATTGGCTTCACAATTGTCGATTGCTGATTTTGCCTGGTTGCTAATTGGAATGAAATTGAAAATATGGATTTTTGTGCTTTGCTCTTTACTGAGAGCTGGCTTGAATCTTAATTGCAGGCACTGGCCTGCACATTGTATATTCTGAGCCATCATTCTATTTTGACCCTGCTATTCAAGGATATAAAACGTAACATTTAGAGGCACGTGTGAAATCTGGAGGCAAATTGCTGTGATAAGAAATTTAATGTAACTTATTGGTCTCCATCTCTTCCAGAAGAAAAATCAATCCCAATTATTATCTTGAAAAAGACAAAATGCGGCTTTATTTTATTTCAGATTCTAAGCTATGCTTAACCTTTGATACGAGCCTGCAGAATTGCACAAGCTATTCTTGCGTCCATTTCCTCAGCTGCCACATTCCTGGCTATGGAATAGTGCCAAACATGAAAAACCTATATTTCCTTTTTGAAAACATTTTTCTTTCATTAAAAAAAAGCTTTCAGTAAATAACTAGTGCAATACCAACAGCTGATAGGATTTTACACTGAAGTTTGGGGCAGTTCCCCCTCAGCATCCATGTAAAAGCCAATGGACTGTCAATTTGCTTTCTAAGGGCCAGCCCCACCTCTGAGAAAAAAAAACAAACAACTCATTGGCTGCTGTCTTGCCCCAACAATGACGTTGGGAGCAGGGTTGCCACAAGCAAGGTTTTAAAGTGGATAGTGAGGTCGAAAGACAGAGCACTTCAAAGAATAATGCACAGATCCTTGGGCCTTAGTTCAACAATCACAAAGCGGTTAAAATTGCTGATGTGGAGGAATGCCAAGTTCTTGTGGTGGAGGACTTCATAGAAATGGATAAGTTTAAGGCGGTGGAGAGATTTGTAAATGAGCAAAACCATTTGTAAAATTGAGGTGTTGCCCAAACAGAAAATGATGCAGAAGTGTTGGAAAACGATGGAAAGTTACAGGCTGATTGCCTAACTTCAGTCATGGGTAAGATTTTGGAGTCCATTGTAAAGAATGAGATTTCTGAATACTTGGGTGTATGTTATAAAATAACGCAAAGTCAGCATGGTTTCATCAAGGGGAGGTCATGCCTGACAAATCTGCTAGAATTCTTTAAGGAAGTAATGAACAGGTTAAACCAAGGAGAGCCAATGGATGTTATCTACCTGGACATCCAAAAGGCCTTTCATGAGGTGCGGCACAGGAGGTTCCTGAGTAAGAAAAAGGCCTATGGTGTCAGAGGCAAGGTGCCAGCATGGAGAGAAGCTTGGCTGTCTGGCAGGAAGCAGAGAGTGGGGATAAAAGTGTCTTTCTAAGGATGGCAGCTAGTGACAAGTGGTATTCCGCAAGGCTTAAAGTTGGGTCCATAACATTTCAATTTATACATCTAGATGAAGTAACTGAGGGCATTCTGGCTAAGTTTGCAAATGAAATAAAGGTAGATAGAGGGACAGGCAGCATTGAGGAGGTGGGGAGGCTGCAGAAAGGTTTGGACAGGCTAGGACAGTCGGGAAAGAAGTGACAGATGGAGTACAACATGGGTAAGTGGGAGGTCATGCACTTTGGTAAGAAAAATAGGAGCTGGATTACTTCCTAAATGTGAAGAAAATTCAAAAATCTGCAAAGAAACTTGGGAGTTTTAGTCCAGGATTTTCTCAAGGTAAGCATACAGGTTGATTCCGTAGTTAGGAGCGCAAATGCAATGATGGCATTTATTTTGAGAAGACTTGAATATAAAAGCAGGGATGTACTTCCAAGGCTCTGTAAGGCTCTGGTCAGGCCACCTTTGGAGTGCCATGTGCAGTTCTGGGCCCCAAATCTTCTGAAGGATGTACTGGTCCTGGACTGTGTTCAGAGGAGATTCACAATAAAATATTCACCATCACAGGAATAAAAATGTTAATATATGTGGTACGTTTGAGGATTTGGGGTCTATACTTAATGGAGTTTAGAAGGATGGGGGTGGGGGATCTAATTGAAACTTAATACTGAATGGCATGGACAGAATAGATGTTAGGAGTTGTTTCCATTGGCAGGCAAGATTAGGACACAAGGGCACAGCCTTAGAGTAAAGGAAAGACCTTTTAGAACAGTGGTAAGGAGAGTCTTCTACAGCAAGAGAGTGGAGAATCTTTAAAATTCATTGCCACATAAAGCTTTGGTGGCCAGGGCATTAAGTATATTCAAGACTGAGATAGATAGGTTTTTGATTGTCAAAGGGGATCAAGGGCTATGGGGAGAAAGCAGGGAAATAGGGTGGAGAAACTTCTCAGCCATAATTAAATGGTGGAGCAGACTCAGTGGGCTGAATGGTCTAATGTCTGCTCCTATGTCTTATGGTTTGAGTAGGACTTTGAACAAATTAGAAGATAGGCAGCAGACTTTTGGATGTGAACAAGTCTTTTATGGAGATTGGAAGAATGGAAGTTCCAGGAATTGGAATAAATAAGTCTAAAATAAACAGAGGCATGGAACAGGAAACCATTTTGCTGTTTAATGGAATATAAAACTTATAATGTATTTAGCAACTTGTGTGAAATTACACAACAGTAGGACATTTGGCCCAACAATTGCATGCAGTCATTTACTTCATGCTTTCCTTCTTAATATGACCTCAAGAGCATTACCTTTAATCATATCACCATTACCTGCTAATCCAGCTTTCATTTTAAAAAGCTTTGGTACCTTTCCTATAACTGCACATTGTGGTACTATGTTTCAAATTCTCACCATTCCCTGTGCATAGAAGATTTGACTGAATCCCCAGTGGGATGTTTCAGTGACTATCTTGTGTTGAAGCCCTCTCATTTTATTTTTCCCTCCAGTGGAAACATTCTGTCTCTGACTCCACTTTATCATGTCTTTATAAATTTAAAGACATCAATTAGGTCACCTTCTGAAAACAGGAAAGGAAACTCAGCCTTTTAAACCTTTCTTGATAGACGTAACCTCAATTCTGATTTTATCTTTCTAAATCTTTGTTTTGGCTTTCAGGGCTTCTGTATAAATATTTTATTACCTTGCAAACAGAACTGCAACAGTCCTCCAAGTGTGGTGAAATCGAATTTCAATGAAAGTTCAGTGGAACCTTTCTACTTTTCATGTCAACCCCTTGTGTCACTTGTTTAAATATAATATATTTATTTGTACTCCCATGTCTTTTTGTTGTTGATCCATATTTAGATCCTTATTTGTCAACAATATGTGATCTTCATATTTTTCTTCTCAAATCATTATATCTCACACTTTGTTCTGTTAAAATTCATTTATATGCCATTCTGCAAGTATATTGGCAGCTTTTAAACTGTTGCACTCCTCAAGGGAGGATAATTAATATTAATTTTGTCGATATATTGAGGAATCTAGGTTATCATTCCAAAATCTAAATCATGCATTTTTTTCAACAGTGATCTCAACACTGACCCCTGGAGGACCTTACTAGCAATATTCAGCCACATCAGTTGAATCATGGAGTCATACAGTACAGAAACAGACCCTTCAGTCCAAGCCGGCCTTAATCCCAAACAAAACTAGTCCCACCTGCCTGTCCTTGGCCCACATCCCTCCAAACATTCATGTAGTTATCTGAATATCCCTTAAATTTTGAACTTATACCCATAATCCACCGCTTCCTTTGGAAGTTCATTCCACATACAAACCACTCCCTATGAAAAAGAATTGTCCCTCATATCTTTTTAAGTTTTTTCTCCTCTCACCTGAAAAATATGCTGCCAGTCCCGAAATCTCCCATCCTAAGGAAAAAACACCCTCCATTCAACTCATTCCACCCTGATGGACCGACAAACTCTTCCTGAGGCTTCAATTACCATTCAACAACTGCCACCTGCTTGAACATAGAGTTTCCTTCAGACTTGCTGGAAGCAATTCTCAGGTACTGACCTTGTTTAATGGCCAACATCTGCTGTTTGTTTAAACACTCTTCTCAGAGTTGCTGTGTCTGTTCAAACCCCTTTAATCCACAATCAAACTACCTCCTGTGCTGCAAAATAGCTATTCTCTATCTCTGCTTGCTGCCTTCTCCCCTGTTTCTAATCACATGAGATTGAGTCAGAACTATTCTCAATTAATTCATGTGATTGAGCACAATAATCTTGATTTTCACTCCAAATTTGGGAGGGCAGAGTCAGGACACTTCCCAGCTCTGAAGACCTTTTCCGGGACCAGGCGGCCTGCAAATGGAGGCTTTCATTCTGAGGTGGTGAGGCTTCTTGGGAGTCAGATCATTCCATCCCAGCACAAGTGAGGATGTTCCTGGATATGTAGGATAGTGGGTGGTAGGGATGTTCCAGGATTTCTGCTACTGGCACCATATTTACAGCCCAGCAGTGCACCAGGTTAATGGCTGCTGCCACAGGTAGCCCGCATTATAAAGATGGTGGGAAGGAAACAAAGAGCATTTGACTGCTAATGTGCTCTGGGTGACTCTTTATTGGAAATAGAAGCTCACGTTCATAAATATGTTGCTACTTGATATAATCAAATCTGATGGACTGTCTGTGTAATTGCAGCATCAAAAACCAAGCTACACAGACTACTTATCCTTCACACACTTATAGCCCACACTGGGTTTTCATTACTTTTATTTTTTTCATCACTTTGGAATTGTGAGCTGGAAATGACTAGTTCACTTCAGGAAAGCGTTTTGTAAAAGGAAAAGAACAAATGAGACAAGTTCTGCTTTTTATGTGAAGCCAAGCCTGGAAGCTAATTGTAGTTTAATTGTAGATTAAAGGGGTTTGAACAGACACAGCAACTCTGAGACGAGTGTTTGAACAGACAGCAGATGTTGCCATTAAACAAGGTCAGTCCCTGGGAATTGGTTCCAGCAAGTCTGAAGGACACTTCTTGTTCAAGCAGGTGGCAGTTGTTGAATGGTAATTGAAGCCTCAGGAAGAGTTTATTGGTCCATCAGGGTAGAACCATAATTAAAGTAATATTTTTAAAATTATTTTCTGAGAGATAGTTTGAAGTGCAGATGAGACAGCAAGAAAATTTAGAAGCTCCCTGTCTAATCTGCTCCACCAGCTTCTGGAAGCCCAAACAGTAGAAAGCTGAGTTCAAAGTGTTGCTGCCTTTCCCAAGGTGAACTGAGAAGGTGATCCTGATCAATGTTTCAGGAAAAAAACAGCCAAGGAGTCCACATTAATGTCTGGGAAACAGTGCATCATGACAGCTATTGAAGTAGTGTGGTTAGTTTTGTTATTTTCTTTTATGAATAACTTTATTCTATTTATTTGTCTGTCTTTTGTATGAATAGGAGCTTGAAAAAAATATGTTTCAGGTTGAAAGCACAGACATTAATCAGCTTACCTTGTTGTTTAATTATCCCTCTGCTAAAGTTATTATGCATTTAATCAATAATTAAGTCTTTTGTTTAAGATACAAAACCAGTGTCTTGAAATTAATTATTTGCAATAACTGCTATTGGTTGTTCAATGTCTGATTCAGAACAATGGGGGGGTCTTCAGTGGTTTAATATTATTGTGAACAGATGCAGATTTGGTTCATCTGTCTGTCTGTGTTATAACAGTACCATGTTACAATCCTCTTGAAGGGTGTGTGTTACATTTTTCTGGATGCCCAGCAGAGTAAAACATCTTGTCACTGTGCTAGGTGGGAGCATGACATATTGGAATGCCTTCGCACAGTCAAAAACATTTAACTTTTATTGGACAGTAGGGCAAGTGAATAAATCCCAGGCAAAATAATCTGCATTTGCTTCTGGGAACATACAGGGGCTGTCTGTATATTCAAGCAAATTTATAATCAATGAATGATCACTTCACCCAATTCATATCAGTCGGAACTGGGTATTAATTCAATCCTGTCTGGCTTGTTGTTTCCAATGTTGCCCAATTACAATACAACAAAGGTGATTTTGCTGCTATTTAAAATCTCCATCTTCCTCCTTAGAAGATTGCTGCAGTACTCTCAGCTCCTCCGCAACCATTACATCCCCTCTTTGCTTGCACTAATTGTTTAGAGCACAACATGCAAGGATTATGTAGCACACTCTATACTGAAAGGCCCTTCCCAGACCAACTCAAGCATTGGAACATCATCTTCAGCTGACCTATCATCTGTATCATGATAACCCTGGTCAAAGAAAGGCTGCACTGAGTCTATACTTAACCTTAATCAGGCAATTGTGTAATGGATACCTCAACTATGGGAGCACTTGTCTCTCTAATCATCCTTAAGTTATTTGGAAATGAAGCAAAAACATAAGAGTTCTCAAGGATATGGCAAGGTGGCTGGTGTAGATATTTAAGACATGGTACTGTTAATCACAGCTAACTTGTATATTAATAGAATGGAGTTCTGATCCATTGATGAATTCTGATGAGTTATGGTGTTCTCAGTGCAGTATGTGTCCAGTTTATTGTGCCCTATCTTGGGGGAAGCCAACTTATGTTGGCCAAGTTTACTGCCTGGGCTACAGTCTTGATTTCTTCAGAGGGAAATTAGGTCACACCCTCATTTTATTAATTTCCATTTTGCTTTACCATTCAGATGAGACTGGAAGGCAACACAAATATGCCTTACAAAGTGAGTCACATGCTCAGCCTGCTCATTTGGCAGACTCCACAAAACATAATGCGTCATTCTTCGTTGCATTCCCTGTCAAATTCCATGACCGCTGAGTTTCCACATATTCCAACTCAACTTTTTTCATTTAAGTCTTCATCTCCCAATATTATCTCTTAAGTCCTGCCCCTCTAGCTTAGTAATGCCAACTATTGCCTCCCTAGGGCTTTTGATTCCCCATCCCACAGTAATCCATGTCATCCAATGGTCTATCATCTTCCACTCTTTTGAGTTGTCCCCATCCCAATTAATTCCCTGCAAACCAGCATCCTGCCTCCAATTCTAATAGTTGACTTGCCCAACTTCCCTAGCAAAGCAATGGCATCTGCGAACTCACCATGACTTTCAATGAACAGACCCTCAGGACTGATTGTGACCCACATCTCACACAGTAATGGTATGAAATTGGCTATGACTGTCCCAAGAGGCTAAAGATCATGTTTAAAATTGGGTGCTGCCCTTCTGACTGCCGACTTCTTTCAACTGAGAACCACTCCCTTTAGATTCTAAGACATGGCTATTTGGCTGTTTGCTGCATAAGCTACTGACACATGGTGTTGGTATGACAGTGATGTTACAGAGCTGAAGAGCAACATGTCCACTCCCTTGATGGATCACTTCCTGCAACCATGACAGGAAGCTTGGCTTTGTGACTCTGCTGAAAGGCAAAGCGAAGTAGAAATGTGGTGATCTTGTAAGTTTTGAATTTTGAATACAGAGTTTCAGCTGGAGTGCCACTCATCTCCTCTCTCTGGGAGTTCACCATAGCCTGGCTGAGGAATCCTAGCTGGCTAATTGGCAGGTGGTAGAGTCCAAAGTCTCGGCTCACCTACACTGCTGGACAGGACTGCTCCGAGTGCTATCTGACATGAGCTGTGTGCTGATCATAAACAACTGGTGACTGTTAGTGGCTGGACCCTTTCCTCCTGGTTTTGTCACAAAAAGCCAGGAGATATTGCTTCATTTCTTATAGGACATGAAGATGCACAGGGTTGTGATAGATTTCGTCCTCTCATTTTATCCCTACTCCCTGCACCTCACTTGTTATTTATGACAGTATTGCCCTTAACAGACTTTGCTTGACAGCATACAATTGGCCACATGGCCAGGTGTTTTCCTGGTGGTGGTGAAAAATATACATAATAAAGTCTGTTCAGAATGGTGAAAAAAAAAGAAACTAATGATGATCCCTGAGATGTACTTTGCTCCGATGAATGTGATGGATGCCTTGTATGAAGAGTGGCTGGCAGCAACTTTTACAATGAATGGTGCACTCCAAAGCTCAGCATTGAAGTGAATAACTTTCTTGTAAGGAAGTCAAAGGTGTACCATGCTGATATGCTCAAACTGGCATATGTCCAATGACAGCTTCTGAAGACATGAACTGAATGCGGTACCTGCTATAGAGAGTCCCCCGAGATGTTGGGGACTGCTGTCCAAATGGAAGTCCAGAGTAGTAAGCAGCTCACTGGTATTTTCTCTGTCTTCCATCTTGGAAACTGTTGTTGTCTAGTTTCTCTCTGCCACATGGGGGAATGACAAACCACATATCAGTGAGGCTATGATCGGTGATACTGTAATGATGCTGCTCCTTTTTTTAGAGAGGTCGTAAAAGACACAGACGCTGAAAAGTCTAAGTTGAAGGGTTTTAGGGCTAATTTGATTATAGCTGACTGATACTGCCTTGGGAAAAAGGCTTTTAAGGTTTTTTTTTTAAATGCTTATACAATAAAAGGGGAGTGGCCAGTTATCCCAGCTCAGTTTTTCTCTGGTCTGGCTATACACTGAAAGCAATCAGGCAGTGTAAAAGCTGCTGGAACCAAAGAAGCAGGTCCACACTGATCATCCATCTTTCTGGCATCTCTCCTGTAAGACCCCATGTTTGATTTTACCTTTTATGCCAAGGGATGTTTATGGGGATTGTTGCAAGTATTTGGAACAGCATCATTAAGTTGGGATAATCTGTTGGGTTTTCAGATAGGTTAAGTTATTCTGTATTCTGTTGTCTTTTGTTTGTGTTTCTTTTGGAAATCTTGTAAATAAATTTTGATTTGGTTAAAGCCATGTGGTTTGACAAACTGCAACCCTCCTGGAATCTCCACGTTACATCTGCTGAAAACAACTAGCAAAGTTAGGGTCTGGGCTACTTTCTTGAAATGTTTTGAGAGAGTCTGGCCTGGTCCATAACAATACTGAGATGCAAATTCATGCATAAATATCTCTTTCTCACAGTGGGGATACACATTTTGCTGTTCAAATCTTAGATGCAAAATTGGACTTTTTTCCTTCATGTCTAGAGTCTTACTTTGCCAACTGTGGCATATTTTCCTAACTGACTCACCAGTGCTCACATTGTTCAGGGGCTGGGAAAATTCAGCCAATTGTCTAATTATGAAACCAAATGACTTATTTGTAATAATAAATGAAAGACTTTTGTACTCTGTCACAAACACAGAATTCAGCTTCATTTATAAGATGTACTTTGCATCTGAACTGCTGAGCCCAGAACGTTAAAACTTGGTGTTGGAGTAACTTGTGAAATATACTCTTCCCCATCACTAGTTCCCATTAGTCATGTATTGACACATTTGAAATTCACAAATACAGTTTGGCCAAGGGCTATCGTTAACTATGACCACTGGATCACAATGTAGGTTTATGTAATAAAGATCTGTTGTCGATTTCACCTCATGTGCGCTGATGCATGAATGTGTCAACCAAAGTGTGGGAACAACTTCATCAGCAAAGCACCAGACTGTCATTTTCTGTGAATCAATATTAAGTGACAATGGCTGTGGTGCATTATTTTGTCTTTATTGATCTTTATGTGTATTCTATTTTTAAGTGGATGGAAATACCAGTGTTGATAATCATTAAAACATTTTTCTAGTTTAGAGATTTTTGAGTACAGATGAAAGAAAGATGGAGAATTTTTTTTTCCCAAATGCAAGGGAACAGAATCTCTTTAACTGCAGTTGAATCTGTTGTTTTCCACCATGACTTTTCACAAAATAAGGTCAGGAACTCATTTGCTTGTACACAGCATAAGAGCAAAAAATGTTTGGTGACCGCGGTGAATTGTTAAGACCTGCTCTACAGAGATTAGGTGAAAAGTGATTGTTACTCCTAGCAAGGTTGCTGTCACAATTGGGCCTTTTCTAACACAGAGACCTCTGAGCTCAATGCAAAGACAGCTTCAATAAGCATTGTGTATCGAGTTTGTTTCCTGATGTGAGTGTGAATGAAATAGCATGGCATTGGGCAAACAGTTACCTTTTCTCACAGCATTACACTCTCAAATTCATATGGACTGCAAACCTAATGCTCCCATCTCCTCTGATAGGTTTTTGGGATCAGGCAAAATGAAAAAAGGATTTATTTATCAGTAAAATTATTACAGCGAAACAGAAGTGTATAACAAAATCCCAGTAGCCTAATGTTGGATTTCCATGCTAGATAAGCTGCTCCAAGGCATCAAAGTGTCTTTTTAAAATAAACAGTCCTTTTAATTACTGTTGCGACATCACTTGCATAACTTCTCGTGGACCGTTGTGTGGAAACACAATACTAAAGATTCCATGAAAACCCTGCAGCACTGCTAATATTTTTCTTGACTATAAACTGCCTGCAATTAAATATCTAATGGAACCTTCTCAATAGGCAGGCAATTCAGTCATTACAAGTCTTAAACTTGAGAAAAGGTCAACAGAGTCATGCATGCATCCATTCCCACTTCAACAGCAGAATATAAATTGATTCAGTGTTATTTTGCTGCTCCATCCACAAAGCCAACAAAGTTGATTTCATACTTTAGATAACACATTAGCCAAGTATTAGCAGGAGAATCTGCAATCTCATTACGATTCGAATAAGTGATATCTATTGGTCAGCAGTCTGAGCGAAATAATATTGTTGGGAAAATGCATTTAAATTCCCAAAGGACATGAAGACATGGGTTCATCAATTCCTCTCTAAGTCTCTTAGTGTCAGCAGAATGCAAGATTTTCCATCATCAGAGGAAGGGAGCATTCCTTATCAGACCTTTTATTGACATTAGAAAGGATAAAACTCTCATCTGGACTTTCAATGGATTGGTGAACACAATGGAAAATGGTGTCTCAACTCTGAGATGGGTCTCAACTCTGAGAACCTTAAAGCTTATCCCAGGGTTTCCAGTCACCACCACTGCCCTTTAAGGGTGTAGGTCCATTCAGATTGAGAACACGCACCTTGCAATCCTGGCCTGACTCACGCCATTGTGGGGTTAGGCATTTTAGAGGCAGCTCAGAAGTACCATGAACCGATGTCTGCATGAGGAACCTTTTTGAAAGGTAAGTTCAAAAGGTCCTCCTCATCGCCTGCATGCCAAACTCTGCCTCTCACCCACTCTCACAAACTGGTCTCCATTTTTAGCCAAGGTTACATAATGAGACTTTTCTGAGAGCTGAGAAATCGATTAGTCTGTTTAAACAACAGAGCCCCTGAGAAAACAGTTATTATTAACAGCTCCAACAACTCTGTTATTCTTGCTGCTAATTACACCACGTGTATTTATATATGATTAAAGGTTCCAAAATCTTGCTGGTTCCATTACTTAGAAGGGTCTGGATCATTCACACATTTATTGGCTTGTAGAAAGTCAAAAGTAATAACTAAACCATCAAAAACTTTATCCATTACTTTCTGCCTTTTCCATATCTACTCACATGGTAGTTCTATGCCTACACAGATACAATATACTGTAGTATGTGGAACCAATGAAGTTTATAGTGATAACCGAATACTTAAATAAAACTTCAAAACCTTTATCCAATATTCTGTTGTCCCTATAAGGTTCACTGGTTTTCTACACTATGTTGTATGTGAATGGACATGGAACTACCATTACCTGGGATGAAGGCGTGGATGAGATGAAGAAATAGGTTGGCTTGGGGTCCATGAATGGCCTTGGGTACAGGTGGGTAGGAGGGCAAGGATGGAGCATGGGATTAATGTGAGGGTAAAGGATAAAGGCTAGAAAAGCCTTACTTTTTTCAGTTATATCTGGGCAAAATTCCATGGTACAGAAGATGTTCTGACGGAGGGTCACTGGACCTGGAAAGTTACCTGTGCTTTCTCTGCCATGTTCAGTGACCTTTTCCAGCAATCTCTGTTCATGGTTCTGATTTCCATGGTCCACATTCCTTTGGATTTTTTTTTTATTTCGTGTCCCACAAATATCTGTGTTAGGGACTCACTTATTCACTCTACTTATTAACAAAATGGATAATGGCATAGAAAGCATGTATCCAAATTTGCTGATGACAAACAGTGTAAATGATCGCATAACATGACAAAGGGAGATTGTTGGATTAACTGAATGAGCAAAATTGTGACAGATGGAATTTGATATAAGCAAGTGAGACGTTATCCATTTTGGACTGAGAAAGGACAGATCAGGGTACTTTCTAGAATGGTGTAGCATTAAATACAGTGGATGTCCAAGGAGAAATGGAGATTCAGATGCATAGACCTTTAAAACATTGCAAACAAGTGCTGAAAATAATAAGAAATCTAATAGAATGCCAGCCTTTATATCCAGAGGACTACAGTATAAAGGTAAAGAAGTTATCTTGAAAGTACACAAAACTCTAGTTGGATGGGGCAGCACATTGGCTCAGTGGTTAGCACTGCTGTCTCACAGCGTCAGGGGCCCCGGTTCAATTCCCGCCTCAGGCAACTGTCTGTATGGAGTTTGCACATTCTCCCTGTGTCTGCGTGGGCTTCCTCCGGATGCTCTGGTTTGCTCCCACAGTCCAAAGATGTGCAGGTTAAGTGTATTGGCCATGCTAAACTGCCCGTGGTGTTAGGTGGATTAGTCAGGGATAAATATAGAGGAGGTGGGTTCTCTTCGGAGGATCGGTGTGGACTTGTTGGGCCAAAGGGCCTGTTTCCACACTAAGTAATCTAATCTAATCTAATCTAATCCCACTTGGAGTACAGCGAGCATGTCTGGCACCATGTCTTAGGAAGGATATATTGGCCTTGGAGGGAGTACATCATCTGTTTACAAGAATGATAACTCAACTTCAGGGTGAAGTAATGAGGAGAGATTATGCAAACGAGACATGTTTTCACTAGAATTTAGAAGGTTAAGGGGTGATCTGTTTGAAATCTTCAAGATATAAACTGGAAAAGACAGGTTGGATAAAAATAAGCCATTTCAACTAACTGGGGATTCTAGAACTAGAGACTATCATCCAGAATTAGGGCCAGACCACTAAGGAATGATTTTAGGAAGTATTTCTACACATGAAGAGTGAGAGATGTTTGGAGCTCTTTTCCTGAAATAGCAGTTGCTGCTGGATCAGTTGCTAATTTTAAATCTGAGATAGTTTTTTTTTTGGGAAGCAAAGGTATTAAGGAAATGGGCCAGAAGCAGATCTGTTGAGTTAGGCCAAAACCCAGCCACAATCTTATTGGAAACTGATCAGGCTCGAGGGGCTGATTGGCCTACTCCTTTTCCTATGTTCCTATGTTTATTAAGAAACTGACATGTATTTGAAAACATTGAAGGCATCTAACTGAAAATTACATTTATTTCTCTTGGGCTGAAAGATAGAGAGTTGCTGTCACATCTAAATGATCAGAGGACAGTCTGTCAGTAGCATCTTTCACTTTGTGCAGCTTTTAGTTGGATGAGTTTTATGATAGAATATGTAGAAATTGATTAACTAATTAAAAGATTAACTGTGATAAACCAGCAATCTGTCTTCATGCCTTGTCTTGAAATCACACATTTGGAAGACAGTAAATTCCTCAGTAGTGTGATTGATAGACATGTCAAATTGGAGCACTGGTGCAGTGAAGATCGAGTGGACTGGCAACACCACTAGTGTATGTGATCCATTTTAAGCTCAGACACACGAAATGTGATTGCTGTAATAAAGCACAGTGAAGCAACTCAGTCAATGTTGCTGGGTCCACAGCAGCTGGACATACTTTTATGTGCAAGTGACATATTATCACTGTTATGATGCAAACACAAAGTATATGTGCAGAGATCCCAGTGAGACACAACTTGCATGTGGTCATATAATTCATTGAAGAGCCCAGCCAGGACTAGGAGAGAGATTGCAAAACATTTTTTTTCTCTCTCAGATAATGTTATCCTTGTTTGACAGGAGATTGCCAAGATATTGGTATTTTCTCTGCCTTGCAATTCATAAACCTTTTATTTCACTTCCCTGCTGCCAGTTTTCCCCATGCCTCCGGAGCAGCTCATGCAGGTCTACCTTCCACCTCTGGTGAAGGCAAACAGCAGAGGTCATCACTACCAATAATTCCAGGAGCAAAAAAGAACAACACCAGCCACCTTCATTCAAACGAAAGCCCCCTCCTATGCCAGATTGCACATCCTTAATTGCCCTTGAGACATAGTAGTGAGCTGCCTTCTTGAACTGCTCCAGTTGTTGGTGTGTGAAGCCACTCTTAATGCTGTCAGGAAGGGAATTCCAAGATTTTGACCCAACGATGATGAAGTAACAGCTATCTGCTTTCCGGTCAGGACGGAATGTCTTGGGGAGGGGAACTCGCATGTGACGATGTTTCCATGCATCTGCTGTCAGTGAACTTCCTGATGTTAGAGATCATGGTTTGGAAGGTGCAGTAAGAGGAGCCTTGTTAAGACACCACAGTGCATCCTGTAGATGGTACACACTGCTGCCATTATGGATCAGTGGTGAAGTGAGTCAGTATTAATGGTGGTGAATGGCTTGCCAGTCCAATAGATTGAATGGTGTAAGCTTCTTGAGCATTGAATCTGCACTCATCCAGGCTAGTGGAAAACATTCAGTCACACACCATGACTTTTGTCTTGTAGATGGCAGATAGGGTTTGGGAAGTCAGGAGGTGAATTAATTGCCACAGAACTCCAAACCTCTGACCTGATTATGTTGCTGCAATATTCATACGGCTAGTTCAGTTCAGCATCTTGTCAATGGTATAGAGTCCTATAGCATAGAAACAAATTCTTTGCCCCACCATGTCTGTGCCATATCTCCCAAGATGTTGAAAGTGGGGATTCAGTGGTAAAGCCATTGAACGTCAAGGGACATTGGTTCATTACCTCTCGTGTAGGTGGTCACTGCTGTGCACTCATGTGGTATAAACACAGAACAACCTCGATTATCCAAACAATACAGGTGGGGAGTATTTTGTTTGGATAATCGAGCATCTGGATAACTGATCTGATGACCACGAGGAGTGTCCCAAGCATTGGGACCTTGAGATCTTGTTCAGATAGTCCGACATTTGGATAATCCATGTTCGGATAACCGAAGTTGTACTGTATTACTTGCTACTTACCGAACCAAGACTGGATATTGTCCAGGTCTTGGTGAACATGGTCGTGGACTCTTTTAGTATCTGACGTGACCCACAAACTCGTTCAGTATCTGAGATGAACCACACTGTAACTCAACAGAGAATATCCCTACTTCTGACTTTATGATGGAGGGAAAGTCATTGATGAAGGCACTGAACATGATTGAGCCACAGACACTACCCTGTGGAATTCCTGCAGTGATTCCCTGGAGTTAGGATGGACACTTATGAGGCATTGTGGATTAATACCAACAGCTAAATTGCACCCAACCACAATCTATAACCCCGTGACCCAGCATTTCCCATGATCTACTCTGCCAGTAAGCAAATTCTCTGTGTTTATATGATATCAATCCTGACCTAATGAAGGACTCAGGAGAGTGCTATAGTACAAAACAACCACTTTGAGTCTTAGATTACATTACAGTGTGGAAACAGGCCCTTTGGCCCAACAAGTCCACACCGACCTGCCGAAGCGCAACCCACCCATACCCCTACATTTACCCCTTACCTAACACTACGGGCAATTTAGCATGGCCAATTCACCTGACCTGCACATCTTTGGACTGTGGGAGGAAACCGGAGCACCCGGAGGAAACCCACGCAGACACGGGGAGAACGTGCAAACTCCACACAGTCAGTCGCCTGAGGCGGGAATTGAACCCAAGTCTCCGGTGCTGTGAGGCAACAGTGCTAACCACTGTGCCACCGTGCCACCCATAAGTCTTGTGCACACTTATAGACTTTGTTGTTAAATATCTAAATGGAGACACGCTCGGTTACCATCCATCATGGTCTCTCCCTAATACAAAGTAAGTGTGACTGTTGTCATCTTAATTTTTAATTCCATTTGTATATTTTTACAGTTCAATCGTCACTGACTATATTCATATTGTCACTGACTTACATTCCATATCCTTGTCAATAAAAGAGAAAGAGGTGTCCTTTTTCATGTACTCATTCGCTCCGGATGTTTATTATCACATTCAGTCCTAACAATGTCTCCTTATTTCCTTATCACTTTGAGTCTGTTGATTCAAGCTGTGAAGGTCGTTCAGTTGTATAAATTTACATTCTAAGCTAAGATCCCAGAGAATTGCCCAAATGTCCCATCATGCACACGGTATTGGCTATATTCCCATCACATTGAGTAAAGGTGTTCATGGCTTCATTTATCTATTCTCTCCCTTTAAATATCAATCTCAATCAATTGTCTCACTTCAATAGCATTCTGGAAGCAGCACCAGACACACTTGAACAAGTGATGTCAAGCTGGTGAAGTGACAATGCAGAGCTTTAAACATGGTATAGAGCAAAAGCAACCTTTTAGAAGCAAATGTTTGATATCTGGTCGGCATGGACGGGTCGAAGGGTCTGTTTCCATGCTGTACATCTCTATGACTCTATAATAAATCAGAGTAAAACTCTGCAGGTCTGTCAAATCGAGTGATAAATGTTGGTAGTCAATTAACTAATGGCAGGAGGAATCCCCACAAATACTTCCTATCCAAAAGATAGAGTTCAGCGCATCAGTACAAACAACAAGGGTGAATCATTTTCAACCAAACATTGTAAATCAATAACCTGTCTCACCCTTCTCTGTACATTCTCAGCATTACAACATCAATCTTCAAATCATGGGATTCACTCCACATGATTCTCTCCACTAGATACTGTGAAGAATATAGATCTGACAACATCTCAGCTGTAGCCTTGTGCTCCAGAATGAGCCATGTCTTTAGCCAAGATGTTTCGATTGAATTACAATGCTGACATCTGACCAATAAAGCTGCCCATGTTTGTCTTCTTCACAAAACGGAGAACAAATTCATCTGGCCAGTTACTGCCCCATCAGTCTATTCTTAGTCATCAGCAAAGTGAGGAATGGTATCAAAAAAACTCCTATCAAGTGACAAAAGCCTGATCACTAATACTTAGTTAGGATGTTGCCAACACCACTTTACTCCTTACAGTTTTGGCCAGTTATGGGACAAAACAGTTATACTCAAGAAATGAGATGAGTTATTGAAATAACAGTTTGGCATCAGGGAGTCATTCGCGAAACTTAAGCCAATTCGAATAGAGGCCAAGCTCCCCATTGGCTTTAGTCCAAGAGCACAGATCATCTCATCCCAGGACATCATTGCAGGAGGTCTTTCGGGCATTGTTCGAAATCCAAAGCTTTCACTCATTTCAACAGTGACCATGATCTATCATAATGTTGGAAGTGAAGATGTTGAGTGACAATTGCATAAAGTTCAATTCCATTGCATTTACAACTAAGTAAGCCATCTGTGTCTGTATGTGGCAAGACCTGAACAACATTCAAATTTGGTCATATGCTAGACTGTGACCATCTCCAATCGCATGGAATCTGACCAACTCCTTTTGACAATAAACAGTGTTATTATTGTGGAACCAATATCTCATGGGGTTATCGTTGCCTTGGAAGACATGTGAATAATATAAGTAAAGAGCAGATCAGAGGCAAGGAATTTTGTGTGAATGTGTCAGGTGAATAACTCAACTTGACGCATCAATGTTTGTCCATTATCTGCAGCACATAGGGCAGACAAAATAACTCCGAACTCTAACCACTCCCTCTCCCTTATTCCCCCACAGGTCATGTGGCTGAGTATAGCACCAGCAATGATAAGGAAATTCAACACCATTAGAAACCAAGTATCCCACTTGTTTGACCTTAACTATTCACTCCCTCCACCAATGATTCAGTAACAGTACAGTGCATCATCTAGAGATGAGGTAAAATTTTGCAATTCGCCGAGGTTACTTGGACAACACACTTCAAACCTGTGGCCATGATTACCTAGAGGAACAAGAGCAACATGTGAGTGAGGATATGTCAACTGCCTGCTCACCTCCAAGTCAGTTGTCAGCCTTGTTATAAATATAACACTGTGTCTTTGCTCAAAAATTTGCAATCTCCTCAATCCCAGCACACACACGCATTGGATGAACTGCAGCAGTTCAAAACGATGATTCACTGGCATATTCTCATGGCATTTATAATGGGTAATAAATGCTGGTCTTCTAGTTAGTCTCACATCTTCTGAGTAAGTTTTTAAAAAAAATGTAAACCTCATAAATTTTGCTATCCATATATCAGTTGAGGCAATAAACAACAATCTTATTCTCAAATGTGGGAGAAATAAGATTCCTGCTAAACATGTATACAAGATGTGTATGGAATGAGCTGCCAGAGGAAGTGGTGGAGGCTGGTACAATTGCAACATTTAAGAAGCATTTGGATGGGTATATGAATAGGAAGGATTTGAAGGGATGTGGGCTGGGTGCTGGCAGGTGGGACTAGATTGGGTTGGGATATCTGGTCAGCATGGACGGGTTGGGCGGATTGGATGGAAGGGTCTGTTTCTATGCTGTACATCTCTATGACTCTGTGATTGTAAGACACAATATTGATGTCACAACTACAATAGGGATGTATCTTAGTTACTTGGACACATGCTGGATGTTTTATGGCATTATAACCTGTCAACCTGTATGCATACAAGCAAATTTATTGTTTCTAAATCCAGGAACTCTGTATTTAAACACCGGACGAGTATGGTTGACAGGATACACACAAAGAAGAACAATGTTTCTTCAGTTCATAATATTTTCCATTTCTTGAAGATTATTGCTTCAATGCATTTATATTTTTTGTTGTGCTTCTTAACAAAGTGCAACCATCCAGTTCGCCTCCACTCTGAGCTAGCGCATATAATTGTGTCTCAGTAGTACAACTCTGCATCAGAGAGCACTCAGCAGCTTTTCATTGTGATAAATTTTCAGAGAAAATATATAACTTTATTTTAGAATATTAATATAAGCTCTCACGTAAAGTATGCAATTTGTTCTACCAGGGCAGACATACATCTTAATAATTTATTGAAAAGTCAAATATTAACTGAATCAGGCAACATATGTCCTGACTTCTTTAGCCATAGACTAAGTGGGGCAAGATTTCCTCAGTGAGCAATATTTACCTGGCAGGGAAGAAACCATGATCATGAAGGTGGTTCTCCCAGGCTGAGACTGTTCCATGGCACTTTGGGTGTTCCGTCACCCACAATGTCCCCAGATGTAGGATGCTCAATTGCAAAATTTGCAGCATACAGAAACAGTCTCCAAGTTGCAAATGGGAGTCATCATGTAATCTGTTTACAAGTAATTTGCATTCAAGTTGGAACAATAAGCTAGACACTAAAAAGGGGCCATTTGTAAGGACAAGAAATGTTGACGCCGGGGCTTTAAAATTACACCCCTCGATGAGACTGTGTTCGTCAGTCAAGCAATCATAAATTGGGGAAACCCTGTGATGGGATCAAAAAATTTCAACAAAGATAATTTTTGCTAGTGGTATAATGCACAAAAGCCACAGAGGAGATTTATTGTGGGTTTTCTTTTGGTTTATGTTTGTATAAACTATTCAGCTTGCCTGTGGCACCTCTATTTTCTATAAATATTCAAAGAATAAAGGAGCTTGCACAATAAACCTCAACAAATGCCAGAAGGCTTAATTATTGCCAGCAGCAGCAATTTGGGTCATGATGCGATTCAGAGAGATACAGTTTATTCTCAGTTCCCTGCTTTAAAGAAGCCAATTATCTCTCTGTTTATAGAGTCATAGAGTCATGCAGTACTGAAACAGACCCTTCGGTCCAACCAGTCCATGCTGAGCATAATCCCAAACTAAACTATTCCCACTGGCCTGTGTTTAGCCCATATTACTCCAAACATTTCTTACTTGGGCACTTATTCAAATGTCTTTTAGATGTTGCAACTGTGTGCACATCCAATGTTTCCTTTGGAAGTACATTCCATACATGAATCATTTTTTGTAAAAACGTTGCCCTTCACGTCTTTTTAAAATCTTTGTCCTCTCACCTTAAAAGTATGTCCCCTCGTCTTGAAATCCCCAATCCTAGGGAAAAGACACCTGCCATTCATCTATCTATACCCCTCATGATTTTGTAAGTCTCTGTAAGATCACCCTGCAACATCCTACACTCTAGTGAAAAAAGTCCCAGCCTAATCAACCTCTCCTTATAACTCAAACCTTCCATTCCTGACAACGTTCTGATAAATCTCTCTTGAATCCTCACTAGCTTAATAATATCCTTCTAATAATAGGGCGACCAGAACTGAACACAATATTCCAGAAGACGTGTCACCAACGTTCTGTACAAACTCAACATGACATCCCAATTCCTATTCTCAAAGGTCTAACCAATGAAGCAAGCATGCTAAATGCCTTCTTAACCATCCAATTTACATGTGAGGCAAACTTCAAAGAATTATGTACATAAACCCCTAGGTCTCTCTGGTCCACAACACCATGCAAGGCCCTCTTTTTAATTGAGAAAATCTTGCCCTTGTTTGTTTTACCAAAATTCAATGCCTCACATTTATCCAACTTAAACTCTATCTACCACTCCTTACCCCACTGCTCTAATTGATCAAGGTCTCTTTGTAATCTTAAATCTCCTTCTTCACTGTCTACTATACCACCAATTTTGGTGTCCATCCACAAACTTAATAATCATGCCTTCAATATTCTCATCTAAATTGTTTAAGTAAATGACAAACAAAAATGGACCCAGCCCCGGTCCCAGTGGAACACTGCTGGTCACAGCTCTCCAGTCTGAAAGCAACCGTCCAAGACCAGTCTTTGTCTCCTACTGTTGAGCCAATTTTGTATCCAATTGGCAAGCTCTCCCTGAATTACAAATTAGTCTACCATGTTGGTGAAAGGCTTTACGAAAGTTCTCTCTCTCTCCATCTTTTTTGTGTTCTTCTTCTCTTGCTACATTTACACACTTCGACTCTCTGTTTGACATGCAAGTCTGAGTTCTGTGAATATGAGAAAATCAAAGTGCTGGCAACCTGTTTCAGGAAAGGGGCTTCACAGTACCGTCCTATAATTGTAACTGGTGCTGTGAAGTTTAATCAGTTCCTGTGTGAGCTGTTGGACTTTGATTAATTAAACAAATTCACTGCTTTTAAGCATTAGCACAAAGCCAACCAGCTTGCCAACTGTCTGCGAGAATAAAACTTTAATTGACATTCAGACAATATTAAGTTGCTCCCACTGAACTTTGGATAGAGACTAAAACGGAATGACAGAGTAACCTACTTGTTATATCAGGTTAATTCTCAAACTTTAATTATAATACAATCTCATAAACTTGTAATATGTGAGCAGAATTTTAAATGAATCTCTTTTCATAACTTACAAATTTAAGAACATGCATTTCCTGTGTAAATGTATTTTATGAAACAGTTCAGCTGTGTCTTCCCTCTTGAGGTCATAAAACAGTTGATTAATGTTTTATTTTGAACATAAAGGAAATAATTTTGTATTTAATTTAAAACATGAACAAATGCACTGCTACAACATTAACTTTAATTCACTCATGAGAAATATCTTTGGAATTCACCTGCACCTCTTAAAGATTTACATTACCACGTACCTGCCAAACACAATTCCTGGGGCTGTTCTGTCCCCCAGAGGGAACTGACCCGGCAGAAGTGAGGGCACAGTGGTATATAATGTGGTGGGTTTTACCTTGTGAATCCTCGGTTTTGACTTCACACCTTCTGATGGCATCAGGTCAAGCATGCACGTGGAAAATTCCTGCTTGCTACCACATACCAATGTTCTTGTTTGGATGAATCAGTACTCCTCAATATTGACTACCATTGAAAAAGGAATCTTGGAGGAGGTGGCAAGGATATAGAATGTATTCTGTGTGGGATATTTCATCACGAAGGGTGTCTTGTCAGCACCACTACTGATCAAGCTGGTCGAGCCTGAAGGACATAGCTGGTAAAATAGGTCTGCAGCAGGTATTAAGGATTAAATTGTGTTTGACCTCATCCTTAAAAATCTGCTCACCACAAAAACATCTGTCCATGACAGTATTGAAAAAAGTGACCACAGCAGAATTCTTGTGGAGGTGAAATATTGACGTTGAAGATGTCCTCTATTGTGTTGTGTAGCACAATTGTGTTAAAATAGATAGACTTCACACAGATTTAGCCACTCAAGACTGGTCATCCATGAGGTGCTGTGAGCTATCAACTGAATTGTGCTGCAACATAATCTACAAGGTCATGGCCCAGCCTATCCTCCATTCTACTATTACTATCAAGCCAGGGAATTTACCCTGGTTCAATGAAGAGTGCAGCCAGGATCAACACCAGGCATTGCTAAAAATGCGATGTCAACTTCGTGCAGGTACAACACACAGCTATTTGTGTTCCGAACAGTATAAACAGCAGGTGATAAATAGAGCAAAGTGATTCTGCAACCAATGGATCAGTTCCAAGCTCTGCAGTCCTGCCACATCGTGTTTTGAATGGATATGGACAATTAAACAATGGAAAGAGGAGGCTCCATAAATATTTTCATCCTCAATGGTTGGGAAGATTTGCACATCAATGCAATAGACAAGGCTGAAGCATTTGCAACAATTTTCAGCCAGGAGTGCTGAGTGGAAAAATAAGTCCCATCAGACTCAATTCATTCATTGTTTCTCCCTCCAAGATGCTGCTAGACCTCCTGAATTTCTCCACCACTTTCTATTTTTATATAATGGACCTTCAAGTTCTGTCTGTCTCGCCAAGACCAGAAAGAAAGCTGCAACAATTGGTCTCAATAATCCAGGACGAGAGTCATAGAGATGTGCAGCATGGAAACATGCTGACTCGCTATCCCAAATAAATCTAGTCCCATTTGCCAGCATTTCACCCATATCCCTCTAAATCTTTCCGATTCATGTATCCATCAGATGCTTTTTAAATATTGTAACTGCACCAGCCTCCACCACTTCCTCTGGCAGCTCATTCCACACACGCACTACCTTCTGGGTGAAAAAGTTGTCCCTCAGGTCCCTTTTAAACCTTTCCCCTCTCATCTTAAATCTATGCCTACTAGCTCTGGACTGCCCATCCCAGGGAAAATACCTTGTCTATTTACCTATCTGTGCCCTTCATGATTTTATAAACCTTTATAGGGTCACCCCTCATTCTCCGATGTTCCAGGGAAAACAACCCCAGCCTATTCAGCCATTCCCTATAGTCCAAACCCGGAAACATTCTTATAAATTTTTTCTGAACTCTTTCAAGTTTTTCCCTATAACAGGGAGACCAGAATTACTCACACTATTCCAAAAGTGGCCTAATCAATGAAGAAGAAAAATCAATGATATGTACCTGTTTCATTAGTAGCCATTGATTCCTACTGAAAAGCTCATTGGGAGTTGACCCATCAGAATTAAGAAATTTGAATGTGATAAGAATTAAGAATCCACAAATTTGAATGAATGTCCCAATATCCTGTTTTAAATGTGAATATTGCTGACAATTTGTGTTTGCAAACACATAGCCTTTAGAAGATAGTGGGTCATTTATGAGCAGTGAGTGGATTTCCTTATTCACTCCTTTTTCTCTCCCAAAACCCTCCCAATCCTTTGAAAATTCAAACTATCCCTGTAGCACTGGGATTCTGAGATGATCTCTGGGAGTGTAATTTTGAAATCTCACTCTCATTAGGTTCCAGTGGTCCCCTGCAGGTAATTATAAATCTAAGTTGAAGTGTTGAAGTGTAGCTACGAACACAGCACTTGCTTTTTGAATTGTATAGCTAGCTGTTAGTGGTGCCAGACAGTGAAAATACTTGGCACTGGTGTAAGATTCTGCTGCACAAAGATTGAGAGAAAATAACCAACTTCGAAGAACTATTATATGTTTACTGCAGTAAAAATAAGTCAGCTGCGTAGGCTGACATGACACTTGTTTGTGACTTTAAATAATCACTTTTATGGATTAATCAAAACAATGCAGTTATGTAGCTCCTCAGTCCTAGCGCTTTTGAGGCTTTGCAAAATGTATTGCGACACTGGGGTTTTTGAGTGTATTGTAGAACTGTACATATAGTCTCATAATATCTTCTCAAATGGATTAAAGATGTCAGTCAGTTATGAAAATTGCACTCAGTTGGTGCAAATAACATTATCCAACAACTAATAAACTGCCAAAATCATTTTCTTTGGGTCACAGGTTTAAACAGGAGATTACGGTTTGAAATGCAAACTGATAGGGGAAAAAAATTAACAGGTATGGTGGTGTGGTACAATACAAATCAAAAATAACAGATCTAAAATTCACTGATCTGATAAATAAAATGTATTATCTTGTCAATGAGATAATTAATATGACTTTTCTGAAAATAGATGTGTTGCAACTATACATAATGCCACAATTACTGACTTGGCTCAGGGTTAATACCCATGCGTCAGAGTTAGATTGTGTGTTCAGCCTGCATTCCAGAGACAAAAACGCAATTTCGAATGACACACAAGTACAATTCTGAGGGGATGCTGCACTGAGGGAGGTGTCACCTTTTGAATGAGGCGATAATGCATAGAACCACTTGAGAAATAGCGGAGGAGTTCCTCCTGTTGTCCTGGGCAATATTTAACCCACAAACTACCATCTGTAAAACAGATGTTCTGGCCATGATCTCTCCTATTTGTGAGACATTGCTATGCACAGATTGGCTGTCACATTTCCAACATTCCAATATTGGCTGTAATTCAAAAACACTTCATCGGCTGCAAAAAAGGTCAGAACTAGTTTGGGACATTCTGAGGTAGATAAATGCAAGTTTTTCTTTTACTTTCGCAGGTAAAGTGTGTTGTGGATTTGGTAACTGAGTTGATGTATCTTTGACTCTTGACACAGTAGGATCCTCCTTACAAGTTAAATATCGCTGTCTTTGAGTTTGCGCTTTTTGCCTACTGGGGAATTTTACTGCTCAATTAAGTAACGTTGAAATAATATTTGCACATTCTTACATTGTAAGGTGTTAGATATTAATTCTGACTTGTTTGGCAATGAATGAAGTGCTGTCAGCTGAATAATATGTAATTATGTCTCTGTGACTGGAAGTTTGATACATGAAACTGAATTATTTAATAATATTTTAAGGAAAATCGACATGTTGATATTCTTGAAAATATGTCTAAAAACATCATGAAGTTCTCTTCCCATCAGTTACATTTTAATTTTAATTGCATTGTTTGATTGAAGGTTTCAGAACTCTGTTATCAAATTATATTTTCAAGTCTTTGTATAAATAATGGCAAAGCTGCAGCTGTGGAAAAACTAGTGTAGATAAATTAAAATGCCAAATGTGGATGAAAAATTGGCTTTACATGCAGAAATAACAATGGATGAGAATTGCACCAGAAAAGAGAAACTTAAACTTGCATAGTAGAGCACCGTTCAGGTGGAAAATCCCATGCACCTTTCAGATTAAGCAGCAATATTTTGTCACTTCTTGTGGCTAGGAAAAGTTCCAAGTTATACTGTGCAGGAGTCAGAATCACATGTTTTCAATTTATTGACTTGCTTCATGAAACTTTCATTCTGTCTTGTTTTGCTGCCATGTTCTCAGTATTGTGATAATAGTCGAACAATATAAATGCTGCCCATTGTTGCAGCTTGCTCGTTTGCCCTCCCAAGACAGACAGTTTTGGGAAAGAAAAGGACTGCCACAGGCAAGACAGCAACCAGCATGAGGAGAACTGAACAGGAGAGCTTGAGTATTGAAGGCTTGCAGCAAGAGACAATAGATATTTATGACATTTGATCTTTCTCATCTTATTTTGTAGGGTGTGGGAATGAGTAAAGCGTATTCAATAATTAAAGATTGATTATGCTTTCTGCTCAATAATACTTGTACTCATATTAAGCAGAAGTCTTATGATTTTATTTTTTATCCCATTTTGAAATATTGTTCCACGTAAAGTGTATTTTGTGATTGTCATTGACCTATTTTTCTTGAAAGTATGCATTGTTAGTTGGAATTTATTGGAAGAATATATCCATTCTGGTGATAACACACATCAATGATGTTTGGAGTAAATGTTTGGCCTTGGTTGAGGAGTAAGTGGAAGAGGCTTGAAAACTGTATTATCTTGGACTATTGCAACTTTGCATTATTAACCATGAATAAGTCTTAGGGTATTTTATTTATTCCTAGTCAGGGATCTACCTCATCTCTCAAAATTTATTTGCTTATGGCTGACACAAGGTACCATTGATGGCTATTGCATGGAAGTCAAATATCCCAGGTACACTAATTTTCATATATAATCTAAAAATACTTATTGCAAAAGAAGAGTTTTGCAGATGCTGAAAATTTGTGATAAAGGAGAATATTCTAAATAAAAACAGTTAGCATCTGTGGAGATAGGAATAGAGCTAATGGGCAGAATCATTCTCTTTCTCTTCTTGTATGGCATGTGGGACATAAGAAAGGTGGGATAATGCACAAAGAATAATATTAAAAAATCTGAATCTTGACACCAAAAGAAATGTTTGCAATTTCCTTGCCAAGCATTAAAGACACCTTCAGAATCTTACCATTGAGTGACAACTATCTTCTGGATGTAGGTTTGCTCGCTGAGCTGGAAGATTCATTTCCAGACGTTTCGTCACCCTACTAGGTAACATCTTCAGTGGGCCTCCGGACAAAGCACTATTGACGATTCCTGCTTTCTATTTATATGTTTGGGTTTCTTTGGGCTGGTGGTGTCTTTTTCCGGTTGTGATGTCATTTCCTGTTCTTTTTCTCAGGAAATGACTTCACCACAGGAAATGACATCTCCAACCCAAAGAAACCTAAACATGTAAATAGAAAGCATGAATTATCGCCAGTGCCTCACTCGGAGGCCCACTGAAGATGTTACCTAGTAGTGTGAAGAAACATCTGGAAATGAACCTTTCAGCTCAGCGAGCTAAACTACATCCTGAGCCTCAATCTGAGTTACAAATCTTCTCAAAACTCGCCGACTATCTTTTCTCCATGCATTTACATTTCATGAAAACCTTAATTCCCCACATGTATGTGTATATGCTCTTTAAATGCTTCTCCCCTTTATCGAGAGACTAGATGGTGCAAATTCCCAACATGTCAATCAGTGTGGCTACCTGGTATTTGTAGATTATTGCAGCCACCATGCAACTGCTCCTTGACAACACTGTTCTTGAATGCTGCATGGTCACTATCCACCTCGATCCTTCATTTATGCAATTAGAATGGACAAAGCATGATACTCACCTCACATCATTGTACCTGCTCCTGATCGACCTCAGAAACAATTTCAGCCCTTTAACACTAAACGTCAGAGTTCAGAGACACTGATGAATTTGCATGTTTCTTCCAGGTTCCATTGTATGCAGGGATACAGGCACTCCATATTCACTGCACAAAATGCATTTCATAGATGTTAGCTTGCTTTCTTAGTATTCACTCACTTAGTGCTCATGGGGAAGTTGGCTGTCTGTCAATACTTCACATTGCTTTCTCAATGCACACTCATTGGATTCTGCACTGGATTACAGGCTGCCAAAATCTATGTGGCTCACTTTGCTTCCTTAGCATAGAGGGTCTTCAGTGCTCAGCTATCAACCTCTGTGACAGACATTTGTGGTTTAACATTGAGGGAGACGCATGAAGCTTTTCACAGCGAGTAAAACCGATAGATCAGGGGACTCAGCATGTCTCTTCTTGGAAATCTGCTATGGTCAGTAACACATCTGCAACACATGCCAGCAGTTTGGATGGTGTTTGCTTCAAGCAAATGATTCACAGGTTTGATTTCCAATCTGAAATGAAGAACATGTGTCTGCAAGACCAGATTGATGCCCTGAGGTCAGAGAGGATCAGTGCAAGTCTGGAAAGAGATAATAGGTTGGTGATCTTGGTGGTTATGATATAGAGGTGCCAGTGTTGGACTGGGCTGGACAAAGTTAAAAATCACACAACACCAGGTTATAGTCCAACAGGTTTATTTGGAAGTGCTAGCTTTCAGAGCATTGCTCGATGGTGGTGTAGAGACTGAAGACCTTTGTGGAGTTGAGATTGCAAGGTTTGGGAGCAGCTTCTAATCATGAGGGTTCATTGGCTAACTGCTCTTTTTTAATACACTGTATAGGTGATTTTTCTCTGCTCTGCGTAGTTCCTCTGTACTGCATCATGTGGTGGCTCATTGGAATAATGTTCCGATGCACCTTTGTTTGTGGATGTTGGGGTGATTGCTTCTGTAGATTAATATTTATTGTATGCATTGCTTTCCTGTAGACACCTATACAGTATATTAAAAAAAAAACTGGTAAGTAATGAATACAATCTGCCGATTTCTCAGCAACAAACACAAACAAGCAGACAAAACACGTCCAGAAATCCTAGCCACTCTCCCCTACATCAAAGACATCTCAGAAATGACTGCCAGACTACTCAGACCCCTTGGCATCATAGTAGCCCACAAACCCACAAACACACGAAAACAGCAGCTAATGATCTTGAAAGACCCTAAAGAGACAACAAGCAAATCTAATATTATTTACAAAATACCATGCAAGGACTGTAACAAATGCTACATTGGACAAACAGGCAGAAAACTAGCCACCAGGATACAAGAACATCAACTAGCCACAAAACGACATGTCCCTCTCTCACTAGTATCCTTACGTACACATGAGGATCGACACCACTTCGACTGGGACAATACATCCATCCTAGGACAACCCAAACAGAGACCCTCATGAGAATTCCAAGAAGCATGACATTCCAACTGGAACTCTGTCAACAAACACATCGGATTAGACCCCATCTACCACCCCCTGAGAAAAAGAACAGGAAATGAAATCACCATAGGAAATTACATTATGGTAGGAAATGACATCATCATCCCAAAGAAACCCAAACATATAAATAGAAAGCCGGAATCATCAGCAGCGCTTCGTCTGGAAGCTCACTGAAAATGTTACCTAGTCAGGTGTTGAAACATTTGAAAATGAACCTTCCAGCTCATCCAGACCTTCTGTTAAAATTGCAAGTAGTTGGATTCAAGGTAGTTTCTAAAACTACTAACACTTCAAACCCACCCCGTCACCTAACCCAAATTGAGTCATTTTTGTGGTTAACATTCTTCCTAAACAGCGAATATCAACTTTTTATTTCTCCCTCTTTGTGTTCCAAAATTTATCTCTTTATTTAGAATCTGTTTATAACTGGTTGTATTATGTTGCCATTTGGTTTGAACTGGAAGTGACTAAAAATTCCTGAGATATCTTGAACAGAAATATTACAGTAGATTTTGCCTTATATTGATTTTATTCTAAAATAACAGAATGTGATAAATTTACAAGGGAATCAAAAAGATCTATTGTTTTCTTCATTATTAATCGACTATCTAATTGTAACAGAAGATCTGGAAAGAGATGAGCCTTTCAATTGTTACTGGAAGGTTTGGACAGCCCTTGGTACTCAAATGTGCAATTAGCTGACTGTAGTATAAATGTTGTATCACCTATATTATCAAACAATGCCCTGCTGACAATTTAATTTAATCAGAGTGCATTTTCAAATGCTTAACTTCATTTCAGCAGGATTTTATTTTCCAGAGGTAATACATTTTCATTGAGGAAAATGAACTACAAGTGTGACACAAATATAATGAATGAGAAGGAATGATGTGGCTTTTAAATTCAAATGTGTGTTACATGGGTTCAAGTCGTTGAGGGAACAAGCGTCTTTACATGTAACCATGACGATTCATGGTAGAGGCTCCAAATTTCTTTCCATCACCTGATAGACCTGAAATCTCCTGCTCTTACCTCCTTCTGGTGGTGTTTGTTGGAAGAATTTACCAATCTACACTCAATCTGTTTGACCATGTCATGAATGCAACTTCCTCACCCCCGAAGCCCTGGGGCGGGTCATGAACCCAGAGCTTCTCAATCAGAGCCTGGTGTGTTACTAACTGTCCAAAAGAAATCTTTTCATCTCAATTATGCGCATTCAAACACAAAAAAACAGCTTTTCTCAGTATTCAAGCCCGAGTGGGAAAACATCCCAGTGATGAATTCTGATACTTTTATTCTAGTTGATTTGGAAAATTTGTTTTGTTTTTGCATACCCCTATTTCTTTCATTAGTTTTACATCTAAGTTTGTAACTTATTGCCTTTTGATGAGAATTGTAAATGACTGGAAATCCCAGTGATGACTCCAGATGTCAAGTTATTTTATTTCTTTTGTTCCATTTGCTCATTTTTTTAGCAGAAAATATAATCTATTCAGATGAAGTATAGTGGAGACAAGTATGTCTTAAAATATCAAACATTCACCCTACAGTTCAGACTCTAATCAACTAGAGCAAGAATTTGTTTAAACATACTGGCTATCAATCAAAATATTTTACTTATTGCAGTATGTTTGTTAAATACAGGATGAGTTTATACTGAATGAGTTAAGTACTTAATTGAGTCAAAAAAAATGTTCAATTTCTCTGGCAAGATGTTTTCCAGTTTGAAGTACAAACTTGAGAATGATTAATTATTTTCTGATTGCTGTTGTTGTCCCTGACAGTGAATTTCAAATCATCCCAAGAATTTCAGATTTAAATAAGGCTGTATAAATTTTAAGGAGAAAGTGAAGACTGCAGATGCTGGAGATCAGAGCTGAAAATGTGTTGCTGGAAAAGCAGAGCATGTCAGGCAGCATCCAAGGAGCAGAAGAATCGACGTTTTGGGCATGAGCACTTCTTCAGGAATGAGGAGACCATAGCAACACGACAGCTGGAGGAAGAGCGCCTCATCTTCCGCCTAGGAACCCTCCAACCACAAGGGATAAACTCAGATTTCTCCAGTTTCCTCATTTCCCCTCCCCTCCCACCTTATCTCAGTCCTAACCTTCGAACTCAGCACCACCTTCCTAACCTGAAATCTTCTTCCCGACCTCTTCAACCCAACCCCCACTCCAACCTATCACCCTCACCTTAACCTCCTTCCATCTATCGCATTTCCAACGCCCCTCCCCCAAGTCCCTCCTCCCTACCTTTTATCTTAGCCTGCTGGACACACTTTCCTCATTCCTGAAGAAGGGCTCATGCCCGAAACGTCGATTCTCCTGTTCCTTGGATGCTGCCTGACCTGCTGCGCTTTTCCAGCAACACATTTTCAGCTGTATAAATTTTAAAGCTATTAACCTTAGTCGATTTTTCAGCTTTCATTTTCTGTCTAGAAATCTAATCTGTCTAGAAATATTTTTCATGATATAATTTATCACATTGAGGGGAATTTGGCCAGATTCAGCAGACTAACTTTCCACGCTGTTGTTCTATTCACATCCAGCAATTTCTGTAACAAACTAAGGCACCCAGTGCAGCAATTCTCTGTATTGGTTGCTGTGTGTAATCTTTTAATTACGCTTACTTGTTGTTTATCTCTTGAAACTTTTTTAGGATGGAAATGTGTAAGTAGTGGAGTTAAAAAGGATCACTACAAGGGCTGCAATTATTTACAATTATTACCACTGAGGAAAGTGACTGTGCTGCAGCCAAGAGTATGGATGATGCCAAATTAAGTGGCAAGGCAAGCGGTGAGGATATTACAGACTCTGTAGTTGGACATAGCCAAGTGTGCAAAACTTACCATATAATATGGGAAAACGTGAGGTTATGCACTTTGGCAGGAAGAACAGAGGAGCTGAATATGATTTCAGTGGAGAATGACTGCAGAAAGCGACAGTTTCTCTGCATGAGTCACAAATTCTAGCAGCCAAGTACAGCAGTAATAGGGATGGCAGATGGAACGTTGACCTTCATTTCAAAGAGAATGAAGTTTAAAAGTAAAGAAGTTTTGCAATAACTGTACAAGGCATTAATCATGGTATAGTTGGAATATTGTGAATACGTTGGGATCACTTCCTGAAGGAATGATGTGCTCACATTGAAGATAGTTCAGAGAAGGTTCACTCAGCTGTTACTGGATATGATTTCCTGATGAAGGGCACTTGCCCAAAATGTCAATTCTCCTGTTCCTCAGATGCTGCCTGACCTGCTGTGCTTTCCCAACACCCCACTCTCGTCTCTCATTGCCAGTATCTGCAGTCCTCACTTTCTCCCACTGGATATGGAGGGTCATTTTTAACTGGGGAGGTGGAGTAGGTTGGCACTCCTGTGTTTTTTGGTTTTCTTATGGCCTTACGAGTTGTGACACCATAGAACTCATTACCCCAGACAATATTTACCACCGTCCGTGCCAACCTGGTGGAAAAGCTCAGCTGAGAATTACTAGTGACAAAAACAATTTGGCTTACCTTCAACAGCAACAAAGTTATAAAGTAGTTTCAATGCATTAAAACATCTCAAAACTCTTCATAGGAGCATCAAAAAACAAAATATGACACAGAGGTAAATAGTAAATATCAGGGCAGAGCTTAAAAGGTGGAGAGATGGGTACATTTCAAAGAGTATCTAAAAGGAGGAAAAGAAAAATAAAGAGAAAAAGAGATGTAGGGAGTGTAATACAGAGGTTTGGATTTGGCCAATTTGCAGGTATGACCAATGATAAAGAAACAGTTACAAACAGGCATGTATAAGTGAGCAGAGGTTTGTAAGACTTGTGGAAGTGACAGAGCTCGGACAGGGAGTGTTCTTGGGAGGATTTGAAAGCAAGGATGAGGATTTGATAATGAAAATGTTGCCTGATCAAGATTTAGATGAGTGAGTCCAAGCGTATTAGGGGAATGGAACTTGGTACAAGTTTACACAAGGACACTGGAATTTTGGACAACTTCGAGTTTGCGAAGAGGAGAATGAGGTAAACTAGCCAGGAATGTGTTGGAAGAGCCAAATCTTGATCTCAGAAATGTATGTTCAGAAGCTCATTACAATCCTCCCACAAAAGTATCCAATTATTTTGTAGATAATTCCAGAATATTTGAATCCAGTGGTTCATTCTGTATGTCGATTATCCTATGGGATAGAACCTAGCATTTCCCACAGAGCTGAAAGTGAGCATGAGCTGAGCAGCCACCCACTGCTCTCACTGTTTGAGCTGCCTTTCCATTGACTTGAACAGAACAGTAAATTTGAAGGGCTTTGCAATGTGCAGTCAGATTGTACCTGCCAGATTTTCCCTCTGCAATGGCATTTAAAACTTTCCTCTTCACAAGAAGGAGAATTTCCTGATCTCAGATCTAAACTTGTCGTTTACAGGATTGATATCTCCTTCTGCCACTGTGATTTACTTGAGAGCAATATCAGAATATTCTTTGTGGACTCTTAATGACTGGCTCCCCTATGATTGTTTTCACCAGCGCCATATTAAATGAATGAGTTTCTCCTGTCTTTCTTTAAAACTCATACTGTCACTGAGGATCAGCCTTGTAGTTTTCACTGCTCTGCCTCAAGCACTCTGATGTCCTGATGAACAGAATTGAACCAAAAACTTAAAGTCAGTCTGAACAGAACTCTGTAAACTTTGAATAATAGAGTGTAGAGAGATGCAAATTATTGAGCTGTGGTAATAATATGCCATCTATTTCTTAACAATAGGGTGCTTTTGATTTTTCTTATTTGTATTGTGCGACCACAGTGAAATAGCTGCACAGAGGCCAGTATCCTGTCACCTGGTCACCCTTTATTTTCGCGTGCACACCACACTGGATGTGGCTAGCCAGCTCAGTGTCAGTCCCTGAAGTGAGGAGACACTGAATCTCCTGTTTTTTTTTAAACAAATTACAAAAACAGTTTACAACAAACAGTTACATTTACAGCTGCATACAAGAGACAGCAATTTTACAAGGAAGAGGAGCAGCAAAGCCAGGCCCCAAACCCTACCGTTCAAACAGTTTACAGGGACATGAGGACAAACCTCAAATCCCAGTTTCACATATAAAAATATAAAGAGACATCAACAATGACATTTGTACATTAAACAATACTGTTACATACAAAAGTACAGACAATACAGGCCCAGCAAGCCCCTACCCCTCCCACCTTCCGACCACTAATCTCCTGTTTATTTTTTTTTTTTTAATTTTATTAAACAAATTAGAAAACAGTTTACAAAAAAACATTGACAGCTGTACACAAAAGACAGCAATTTTACAAGGGAGAGGAGCAGCAAAGCTAGGCCCCGAACCCTACCGTTCAACCAATTTACAGGGAGAGGAGGACAAACCTCAAATCCCAGTTCGACATATGACAAGACAGTGACAATGACATTTGTACATTAGACAATACTGTTACATACAAAAGTACAGACAATACAGACCCAGCAAGCCCCTACCCCTCCCACCTTCCGACCACTAATCTCCTGTTTATATCTGTCAGCCACGGCTCCCTGATTGGTGCAGATTAACAACCCCGATCAAGGATCTTATAGTCAATAAACTCCACCTAGTTCCAATCACTACACATTGGTGTTTAGCAGAGAGGATCTGGATTTTAAATTAGTTATGTTGACAGGAGAAGAAGGGCACATCTGCATTTTGAGAATGATAAATACATAATGTTGCAATACAAAGGCAATCCAACAAGTTGCCTGAGCACATCTTAGAGAAAGTTCAAAGTAATGTTACAGTTGCAGTTAAAACCATATGAAGAACAAATGAGTTAATCTCAAAGTGGGAATTAACTGTGCTATATTTCCAGGAATTTATTGTGTTAAGTGCCAAACGTACTATCCCCTAGATATTTCTCTTCCATCTCATGTTACCTGTGTACCATTCATAGCACACTTCGAAACAATTTGCCATAAACTACAATTTTCCATCAGTGTGACGTGGAAAATCACATTAGCTGCATCATGCGCAGTCCAAGTAACTTAGTTGAGTACAATTTATTTTGCAAGCTTTTGAGTTGAATCTGTCTTCATGTCAATGCAAAGATGAGACCTATTTAATGACAAGAAGTGTGTGGTAAATAAGAAATAAATTTCAGAGCAAACATCCATTGAAGGTGACCGACATTAATTTGGAATGGTCTGAGAATAGATCAGTGTTTTATGCATGTCTTATTTGATTGAAACAACAAAATAAACAAAGGGACATCTGTCTCAAGGTGTCATTGAGTTTCCCATCTCACATCCTAAAATAATTTTAGATACATTTCAATTGTAATTAAAAGGAACTGTTTGTTTTCAAATTTTGTTAAAATATTCTATGTCAGAGCATTTAAGTATCATTGTTTCAGAAGATTAATTCAAATATCTTTTGGAACCATCATAACATAATTATACTGCGCTCCCTTTCTGCAGTAGTCTTAGGAAAAGTCCATTTACCCTTAATAATTTATAGGAAATGTCACCGGTATGAATAAACACCATTAATACAGTCCTCTCCATTAAAAATTTACCATGAAAAATCAGGATTGCTTTCTTAATCGAATTGTTGAATCCAGAAGCTATTTTCAGTTTCTTCAGATAATTAGCTTGGATATCAAAAGATAATTTTGACAGCTCTGTAAAATATTGTTGCCTGGTTTGCATTATTTATCTGTGTTTTTTTTAAATCCCTGAAGTTTATTAGAATGGCATGATGAAAAAAAACTGTTTAATTAAGAAAAAAAATTCCTGTCTGTTTGGCCTGAATATGTGATAGTGTCCCTTTAGGCTTTTTCAAAGTTGCATGTGATTTGAATAAAACATTTAGATTTTAGATTATTTATGGGGAAAAAAATCATGGTGTAATGGTTCTGTTGAGCAGGAAGGCTTTTTAAAATTTATTTTTAGTCATTTTTCATTGTTGCTGCTGAGCATAGCAGGAACATTTATTATCCTGTGTTGAAAGTCATGAAGAATTTACAAGTGGAAAGTTTTTTTAAAAACAATATTTGAGCAGTTGCATCTGAATTCAATTGTTGTGGAACGTTTTCACAGTTAATTGGAGATTGTTTGAGCCAATATTAAAGAAAAAGAGGATATCTATATTTTGGGAATAAACAGAATTGCACTTTGTTCATTTTTAATATGTCTGGCTTATTGTTCACCATCCCTAATTAGTTTGAAAAACTTTATGTAGCCTGTTAGAGATTTCAAAATTGAGAGGTTTGGATGAGGTAATTCTGGAAAGAAACTAATCAAATCCTGGAAAATCTAAGGTCAACATCTCAGAGAAACAAAGGGGACAGGAGACAAGTAATGTTTTATTTCATGAGGCTGAGATGTTTAGGATGTAGAATGGCCTGATGGAAACCTAATATGCAGGTGTATAGATGCTCCTCCAGAATAACTGTTCAAAGTAAAATGGAAAGCAGCATTTGGAAATTATTAACAAAAGAGTGACATAAAATGAGCAAAGTGATGGAACTAAATGGAACATTGTTTCAGAGATCTTGACTCTGAATGATATGTCAAATGGGTCTTACGTAAAACATTCTGACATACTCAGTAGCAACTTGAATGAGGAGTCAACTGATTGAAAACCACATTAGTTGCACAAAAGCAATCTGAAGGGTGCCTGAAGGGTGGAGAGATTTATCTCTCCATTCTTCAGGCAATCTGCCTGTATTCCTGATGAAGGGCTTTTGCCCGAAACGTCGATTTTACTGCTCCTTGGATGCTGCATGAACTGCTGTGCTTTTAAAGCACCACTAATCCAGAATCTGGTTTCCAGCATTTGCAGTCATTGTTTTTACCTTTCTTACAAATGGAGCAATTAGAAACTGTACGTTTAATTTTCACGCAGCCGTAATTACTCTCAATAGCATTTTGAAGTTAGTAGCTTTATTTAGGAATTTCATACCGCAATGAGTTCTTAGTGTACTCCTGACAATCTGACGTGGTATTTAAAAAGAGGCGTATAGTTGTGAGGATTGACTGAAACAATAGGTTGCATTTCTTGCACCCCTCCCTATGGCAGATTACTAGCTAGAAGGGGCATAAAAGTTTTTGTGTCAGTCTTCCTTCCAAAGGCTGGCATCAAGTGCCACAATCTCATTGTGGGAGCCTCAAACAGGCTGTGTACAAGTTCAAAGATTGCTCCTGTGGACACTACAATGGGCACTGCATCATTTTTTTTGCTGTTGGGTCAGATCACATGGCATCATTTTGGCTCAGAATGTTGGGTATGCTCTTTCTGCACCATAATGGGGAGGCAATGGTCTCATGGTATTATCGATGGGCTATTAATCCAAAGACTCTGGTAATGTTCTGTGGAATTGGGTTCCAGTGCTGCCATGGCAGCGAGTAGAATTTGATTTCAATAAAAAACTGGAATTAAGTAACAATCATGAATCCATTGTCAATTGTCAGGAAAAATGCATCTAGTTCATTAATGTCATTTAGGGAAAGAAACTGCCATCCTTGCCTGGTGTGGCCTACATGTGACTCCATACACATGGCAATGTGGTTGACTCTTAACTGCCATCTGGGCAATTAGGGATGGGCAATAAATGCTAGCCTAGCCAGAGACCAACGTGAATAAAAGAAATGGACATTTATGGAGCTTTTTAGTGCCTATAAAACATGAGGGAGGGAAAGAGATGTATATCTGAATTTTAAGAACATTCTGAAGAGTCACCACCTCACAGTTAGATCTCAACCAGCATCATGTTGAATGATGCAAGCAGAAGGAGCTCTTATTATGGTCTTTTTGCAAATCAAATGTTAAGTTACAGACAAAGAGCTATGTGCTGTTTTAAAATTCCATGGAAACTATAGAAGAGAACTCAGACTTTCCGTTTAAGGCCAGGACTAGATTTGGTAGAGGTTGGTAAAATTCTGAGAACGTTCTCTTAAGCTAGGGAATCAATGATGAGAAGTCATCAATATAATATTGTCATGAAGAAAGTGATAAGGAGAAATTGCTTTACATCGATGGTTGTTGGACTGTGCAATGCTTTTCCACAGACTCTACTTGAGGCAGCCATCATTACCTTTGTTAAGTGAGAAATTGATAAACTCTTGAAGTGTGGCAAGATGCGTAGAAATGGAAGGAGGACAGAGCAATAGGAGTAATTTTGAAATGCTTTGAAGATGAGTCGGCACATTAACTTTGTTGCCGATTCTAATGGACCAGATCTTGTTGGAGTAGAGCAGCCCCCAGCATATGTCATTAGTTAGACTTTTCCCATTCAATATCAATTCAAAAACATTTTGTGCAATATCTACCCAGGAGTGGGACCTTTTATAGGCCTAAATTTTGTAATGATAGTGAGGGTCAAACTATTTTCTTTCATTACTGATGTGAAATTGACAGTGACTTCTGAGGTCTCACATGCACTGTTAAATGTGGAAATTTACAAGTTGTCTCTCATGATTTCATACCTTTTCATAGAGTACTGTACCGAAGTTCTCACAGACAACAATCAAATAGAAATCAATGGACTGACAAAAAAAAACTTGGTTATTGCTAGTGCTGTGATCACCTTTGAAATAGTTACACCTTGTTGAATGAGTTGTAAAATTATTCTTTTACATAGTGCAATAAATTCATAATTACTGGCGTGAAGCCACTTCGATCTCAGAAAACTGATTTTGTTTCTTTCATGGAAATTTCAGGTTTTGTAAGATATTTTCTTAATAGTTGTCTCAGCTTTTATCTTAAACTCATGCTCATGCCCTAATTCTTTCGTTCACTCTCTGTAAAGTGTAATTCAAAATGCAAATTAATGAGTAGATTTTGCTTCCTTGTTGGCCTTCTGTGAGAATCCTCCAGTGTAATTCACTTGGTTGGTGATATTAGTTTGATTAGACATGTGTTGATTTCACTTGCCTTGGCAACAAATTTAAATGGACTTTACAGCAGTAGAAATCTAAGTCACAGAAATTGCTAAATCTTAACAACTGTTTCCTTTGTCGTAAAATACAAGTTCTTTTCCATTACTGCTGAGCATATAATTTGGTAATGTGCTAAGGCATTGAAGCATAGTGAATTAATAAATGATGGCATCAAAGTACATATTCTTTGGAGTTTTCATCACAAAAAGACAGTGTGGTTAAAAAGGTGTTTGACACACTTGCCTCATTGCTCAGTCCTTTCTGAATAGGAGTTGGGAACCATTTGAGGTTGTACAGGACATTGGTGAGGCCTTTTATGGAGTACTGTGTCCAGTTCTGGTCGCCCAGTTATCGGGCGGATGTCACTAAGCTGGAGAGAGTTCAGAAGAGATTTACCAGGATGTTGCCAGGTATGGAAGGTGTGAGTTATAAAGAAAGGCTGGGACCTATTTCACTGGAGCATAGGACGTTAAGGTGCAACCTTATAGAAGTTTATAGAATAATATGGGATATAGATAGAGTTAGTAGTAGTTGTCTTTTCCCTCGGAGGGGGGATTTCATGACTCAGGGGCACATTTTTAAAGTGAGAGCAGAGAGATTAAAAAAAAACGTGAGGGGCAAAGTTTTTGTACAGACGATGGTTCGCATGTGGAGTGAACTTCCTGAGGAAGTAACGGATGTGGGCACAATTACAACATTTAAAAGACATTTTGAGAAGTATGTGAATAGGAAAGGTTTGGAGGGACGTGGGCCAGGAGCAGGTAGGTGGGATGTGTTTAGTTTGGAATTATGTTTGGCATGGACTGATTGGGCTAAAGGCTCTGTTTCCATGCTATATGACTCTATGACACAATAACAGTATATACCATTAAGCAGTGAAATGTAAGTATTTAAAATGAAAAGGCAGACCAACAGAGAGCAGAATGAATTTGAGTTAAATTAGTTTCAGAAGGAGAAATAAAGCAAGGCGCATCAAAACGAAAAAAAAGATTTGCATCAGACTAAGAGGGCAAAGTATAAAGGAGAAGCTAAAAAATAGAGAAAACTAAGAAAACATCCAAGGCAAAAATAAACAGAAAGAAAAGCAAGAAAACAGAAAAAAAAAGATTTTAGATGAATATTCTTGAAATCTGAAATAGCAATTTACTGCAGGTAAGAATGAGGTTGAATAGTTTAAATTGGTCTGTGTCAGGGCTAGAGAAGGTGTTTGACATTATATCAATTTAATTGTCTCATCATTTATTTCCAGTTTTAATTTTACCTCGTCAGTCCAACAGACAAATCTAACAAGTTATTCAAAAGACTGTGAAAGCTAAAAGTGCACCTTCATTTGTATGAAGCAATTGCAGGATGCTGTAATTTCAGTGGCAAATTTGTAAGTTCATATTTCATGGCAGATTTCCAGTTGTTATTTTCCAAAAGGTCTAGTCTTTGATGTAATAGTTAATTTAATCTAAGTGAAAATCCTACTTGATTTGTATTTAATAGTTCATGTCTCACAAAATTGATTGTCCCTTAAAAGCAATATTATTGTAAATGTTAATTGGTAGCTAACCTGATTTCCAGAAACTCAATGTACAGCATCTGGTGAAAGAAATAAGTAATTTCATTGATGCAAATTGCAAACAATTCATCTCACTCGAGTTTGAGTAATGGAACTCTGCAGAATCAACTTCTTGTGCCATCTTTAGTATCACAGAATACTGAATACCAAACATGGGAATGATGTCTTCCTTCTAAAAACACATGTCATGTAGAACTAATCACTTTTCTTATTGACAATGAAAGATTTTGTTACAGAATGGTATTAAGTGATTTGGTGAAGATTGGCTTTTTTGTTGATGTTTCTACTTTGTTGTGTCTGGACAAATTCAAGGAATCCCAAATGTGTTATAGAACACCCAAGGAATACGTAAGAAGCAATTCCTGTTTTATGATACTTAACAGATTTTACAGTTGACTGATTCAGACTGTGGTGTCACTTTTCATCCTCAGCTGTCCACATTTATTTAAAACCTGAATATTTCAATCTTGTACCCATGCATTCTTTATGTTTACTATTTTGTCTTTGGGTACACATATTGTCCTGAATTCAAATAGATTATGTCCATTTTGACAAGAACATTTTGCTTTACCATTGTACAAAACCAAGAATGTCAATTGATCTGTCACACGTGCATATCTTCGTTATGAGCTATTAATGGACATTAACACAGAACATTCTTCAGAAAACTGTACCAACAGACAGCCAGTCAGGATAATTACACCCTGACAAATCCAAGGTGCAAATTCAGTTTCATTTAAGATCCAACAAGGATCGACTGTACTTTCAACATGATAATGTTTTGAAATATTTCTTGATTTACATTTGAAACCTGTGTTGAATAATTACATCGACACTCCTTCCTATTGGAATGAATTTTTAATGAATGTTGATTTATTGTGAGTGGTATTTTAACTCCCTGAAAGCTGTTTCATTTGGAGTTAAAGTTGAGCTTGAGTCGATACTCCAACTTCCACACCTCCCACTGGTACGAATGTGAAAAAGAGAAATCTCTCCCAAAACTCAGACAGATGTCCTGAACTGAAGCCGATATTGCAGAAGCGGACCAGATTGTGACAAATTGCATTGAGTGCATTCCAATTTCAGATTGCAAATTCTGCTTAAATTTGTATTGATTGTGGATATAAATCCATTCTAATGGAGCATTGAAATAGTAAAATGCAGATAGAATTCTACAATATCAAATATCTGGAGGCAGTATAAAATACCATTATCAGTGGAATGTGTTTGTCTAGCAGTAGTGTGTATTTAGCCTTGACAGATTGCGCGCCTGATGCTTCATTTCTACAGCTATAATACAGTGCATGTATTTAAATGACAAAAGAATCTGCTACTTTAACTCTGAATATTTGCTATGTGTCTGTTGATCTGACTGCAAAAGAAAATTGCAGAAATAGAGACGATATGGAATGGAGTGAGCAAGTGAGGAATACTGAATAGCTCAGCAATGATACACACTTTTCCTTAGCTAGAATGAACACCATATTCCCTCATTGCCAACTCTGTATTCTGTTACAACTCATGATTAGAATTTGGACCTAACACTTGCACTGAATTAACCAAAAAGTTGTTTTAAATTATATGGAAACAGTTGTGCTGCAGATAGTTATATAAATTCATGATATTGTTAGAATGGATTGGGAATGAATTGCAGTATGAAATCTTGACACATAAATCTGTAATGATATATCTCAAAACACCTTTACGTTGATTTCCCTATTACTTACTCACTCCACTCTTCTTCAGTGTGATAGTTACATGTTGTTGGGTGCAATCATTTTTAAAGATCCTGTGACACCCAGTGCAGTCCTCTTTGGGCCATCTGTCTGTTTACAAATACTGCACACAATCTCAACAGAAGGTTTAGAAAGTAAAGGTAGTGACAGATGTACTGAATTAGTAATATTTACCCTGAAAATAAGTCTGTTTGTGATAAAATTATATCTCTATAATTAAAAAAAGTGGCAGAATGTTTATTTTCCAAGTTTAATTCCCTGTTATTTTAACATTTTATAGATTTTTATGTCTATTATTCAGACCAAAAAAATTAATGGTGACTAACTATATATTTAAGTAGTTGATTTTACCCTATTCAAGTGTTCCCATGAAACAATATGGTGCAAGATATTGCTTCAGCTTCAACCAATAATAGATATGACATTGTTACTCATGTTTCTTTTGGAATTTCCATTTTGAACTAGTGGCATGTGTCTGGATTTAATAACTTGTTGGGGGTCCTTCTTGAGTCACAATCTTAAACCAGTATGTTCAGAAAGCAGCTGACTTTCTGGAGTGATGATTTGAATTTGTTTCTATTGTGGGAGGGTTATGATTGGAGAGAACAAACATTAGTTTAGTTTAGTAGAATCAAGAATTGACTTTAGGAAAACCAAGAGATTGGAAAATCATTTGAGCATTTTGCAGGAAACATGCCTGAAATCAGAGATAAGAACAGTTTTTCCTCTCAAAAGTAGTTAGTTCAAAACTAATAGTAAACCTAACTGTTAGGGTTTAGAGTGAAAATTCCACACCATGAGTGTCAGTTAGGAAATCTGAGAGGCTATTTGAAGCCAAGAATGTTTAAACTCAATTGTGCATATAATTAAGGAAAAATCTATCAAGCCCTCAAGACCAGGAATTGAAGAAAGAGTTCAGTTCAACCTATAAATGTGACAAGAAAAGGAATGTTCTCTTGTATTTGAGTACTGTGAATTGATGGTATTGAGATAGATAGGATTGCATTTTGCCATGTGTTTTGAAATCTTTTAAATTGTGTCATATGTAAATAGCTTGGTTTGTTCTATTTTTACATTCATTTTTGATGTAATAGGCTTCTGTTTTATTGTTAAAATTAAATCCACATCATTGCATGCTTACATTTCAGTAAAAGACTATCACTTAAAACTAAACAAAGTAAAATGTGATTGATCAAGATACTTTTCAATCTGGGATCAGGTTTGTCCAATAGTAACAGCTGGGATCATAACTTGTGCTTATCTCCACAAACAGTAGAAAAATTATAAATGTATTGGGAATTCACCGAAGGAATAGATGACTTAATTTTGAAGTAAATTAAACCTGCAAGTTGGAGCTATGTGCATTAATTCAGTCTTCAATATAAGTCTAATTGATGGTCAATCATTGAACTATTGAATGGAGTAGTTTACAACAGTTTATAACTTCTGTTTGACACCTGCTTGGTTTTATGAATTAGTGTTGAATACAATATTAACAAACACAGGTTGTCTTTTTAAGTTGGCCAACTAGCATCTCTTGAAATAAGCTTATTCAGAGGTATTTTGTGGAGTAAAGAAAAACTGTCATCTTGAGACAGTGAAATTATTCAGATCTCAAACTCAAGGATGATAAAAATATGTTTTCTCATCCTTAACTTGAGAAATCATATCCTTCTCTTTTTTTTTTGTCACTTCAGCTATGTTCCAGGACTGACTGTGGTTCAGACATGTCAAGTGTCACATTTTATGTGACAATCTTGAAAAATTTGCATTTACAGTAAGAATGTTACCTTTTTTGCAGGAATTATATGAGTCTAATGTTGAGAATATGCTAGAAAAGCTACTCAATTGGACACAGTCTTCATTGTAAATTCTAAAATATGTAGAAGTAATATTGTCATCCCTGGAAGCACAAACCCTTTTCAGGTGCAGTTGTGTGAGATGTCTTTCTAATAAACCATTATAGCACACTTTTTGTGATCACATCTAAGACATCAACATGACTGCTCCTCTGTTATCTTCTTTCTGTGGAGCTTCTCTTGACAACTTCCGTGCAACAAACAATTATGTTACTTTGATGTGCACATCCTGACACTATCATTTTTCCTGTGCTCTGATCGCATGAAAATTGTCTAATTCTCTTTCTAATAACTTTTATTCCTCTCAGCTAATGGTTTCTCCATCAATTCTCTTGTTATGGGTGGGTAGAGGATAACTTCATTTGCTGAATAAAGAATACTGAAGCTAAAAGGTGTGGATTAAACATGATAAATTTATTCATTCAGAAGAAAAATGAGTGACCAGTTTTCCGAATATGATGGTGAAGTGAATGACAATTATTCGCCCCAAAGGAAACTTCCATATCCGCCACAGATTCACCTGCACCTCCACACACATCATCTATTGCATCCTCTGCACCCGATGTGGCCTCCTCTATATTGGGGAGACAGGCCGGCTACGTGCGGAGCGTTTCGGAGAACACCTCTGGGACACCCGGACCAACCAACCCAACCACCCTGTAGCTCAACATTTCAATTCCCCCTCCCACTCCACCAAGGATATGCAGGTCTTTGGACTCCTCAATCGTCAGACCACAACAAAACGACGGTTTGAGGAAGAACGCCTCATCTTCCGCCTAGGAACCCTCCAACCACAAGGGATGAACTCGGATTTCACCAGTTTCCTCATTTCCCCTCCCCCCACCCTGTCTCAGTCAAATCCATCGAATTCAGCACCACCTTCCTAACCTGCAATCTTCTTCCCGACCTCTCCGCCCCCACCCCAGTCTGACCTATCACCCTCACCTTGACCTCTTTCCACCCATCACATTTCCGACGCCCCTCCCCCAAGTCCCTCCTCCCTACCTTTTATCTTAGCCTGCTGGACAAACTTTCCCCATTCCTGAAGAAGGGCTGATGCCCGAAACGTCGATTCTCCTGTTCCCTGGATGCTGCCTGACCTGCTGCGCTTTTCCAGCAACACATTTCCAGCTCTGATCTCCAGCATCTGCAGACCTCACTTTCTCCTCAGACAATTATTGAAGGCAAGGTGGGGCACAAAGTTAGTAAATTTATGATGGCACGTGAAGGATGCATATAATATGCAATTAAGCCATGGCATGCATGGCATTAACAGCACAGAGTCAGAGAGTCATACAGCATGGAAACAGCCCCTTCAGTCCAACTCATCCACGCCGATCATGTTCTCAAACTAAACTTGTCCCACCTGCCTGCATTTGTCCCATATCCCTCCAAGCCTTTTCTGTTCATGTACTAATCCAAATCTCTTATTAGCTTAGTAACTGTACCTGCACGAACCACTAAAAAAAGTGTTTAAAAAAAAGTTGCTCCTCATATCCTTTTTAAATTTTTCTCCTCTCTCCTTAAAAATATGCCCCCTAGTTTTGAACTCCCTCACCATAGGGAAAATACTTTAGCTATTCACCTCATGATTTTATAAACCTCGAAAACCTCTCAACCTCCTGTGCTCCAGTAAGAAAAGTCCTAGCTTATCCCAGCCTTGCCTGACAACCCAAACTCTCCATTCCTGGCAACATCCTGGTAAATCTTTTCATGAACCGTCACCAGTTTAATAATAGCCTCACTGTAACAGGGAGACCAGAACTACACACAATATTCAGAAGAGGACTCACTAATGTTATTTCTAACCTCAATGTGACATTCCAACTCCTATTTGCAGAAGTCTGAGCAATGAAGTCAAATGCGCTAAATGCCTTCTTAACCTACCCTGTCTAGCTGTGATACAAATTTCAAAGATTTATGTACCTGAACCCCTAGGTCTCTCTGTTCTACAACACTACCTAAGACCCGACCATTAACTGTATATGTTCTGCCTGTCTTTGTTTTACCAAAATGCAATACCTCACATTTATGTAAATTAAACTCCATCTGTCGCTCTTCAGCTCACTGATCCAATTGATCAAGATCTCTTTGTCATCTTAGATAATTTTCTTCACTGTCCACTCTACCACCAATTTTGGTGTCGTCCACAAACTTACGAACCATGCCTCCTATATTCTCATTCAAATAATTTATATAAATGACAAACAAAGTGGGCTCGCTACTGATCCCTGTGGAACGCACTGGTCACAGGCCTCCAGTCTAAAAACAAAACCCTCTGTCACCACCCTCTGTCTCCTGCAGCAAATATTGAAACATAGAAGATAGGAGGAGGAGGAGGCCATTCGGCCTTCAAATCTGCTCCATCAATCATCACGAGCATGGCCGTTCATCCAACTCAATTGTCTAATTTTGCTTCCTCGCTATAACCTTTGATCTCATTCACCTCAAATTCTATATCCAGCCACCTCTTAAATAGATTTGATGTTTTGGCATTGACTACTTCCTGTGGTAGTGAATTCCACAGGCTCACCACTATTCAGGTGAAGAAATGTCTTCTCATCTCCATTTTGAATGGTCTACCCCAAATCCTCAGACTGTGACCCCTGGTTCTGAACACACCTACCATCAGGAACATCCTCCCTGCATCTACCCTGTCTAATTCTGTTAGAATTTTATAATCTCTATGAGATGCCCCCCTCACTCATCTGAACTTCAGAGAAAACAATCCTAACCTAGTCAATCTCTCCTCATGCCATCCCCGGAATCCGCCTGGTAAACCTTTGCTTCACTCCCTCGAGAGCAAGAGCATCCTTCCTCAGAAAAGGAGACTAAAACTGCACACATTTGTATCCAATTGGCAACGAGGGCAGTTTAGATTACTTACAGTGTGGAAATAGGCCCTTCGGCCCAACAAGTCCACACCAACCCACTGAAACGCAACCCACCCAGACCCATTCCCCTACATTTACCTCTTCACCTAACACTACGGGCAATTTAGCATGGCCAATTCACCTAACCTGCACATTTTTGGATTGTGGGAGGAAACCAGAGCACCCGGAGGAAACCCACGCAGACATGGGGAGAATGTGCAAACTCCACACAGAGAGTCACCTGAGGCGGGAATTGAATCCGGGTCTCTGGCGCTGTGAGGTAGCAGTTCTAACCACTGTGCCACCATGCCGCCCACAAATCTTAAAAACATCTTTGTGCTGATTGCTTCATACAAGTTGGACTGAAGGGTCTCTTTCCACGTTGTACATCTCCATGACTCTATGATTCTAAGTGCACTTTGCCCTTTGTTTCCCTGTTCACATTTTGCTGGATTTATATGTAAATGGCCTAGATAAAGTAACCACAGGATGGTAAGTTTGATATTTAAGAGGGCAAGTACCGATTGAAATGATGTATAATTGTTGATGCAATGCACATCAACCTGTCTTGTCTGGAAAGTGAACAAGTGTTGAACCTCATTTGTGTATATCCTGAGTTGTTGTTTTATGTCTCACTTATATTTTTAGTCCTATGTTTTTCTCTTTTCCCTCTCACTATTTCTCCTTTGGGACCAAATTTAACTGTGATTCACCAAGCGTGCTCCATTATCCTGTTTTTCCTCTATCTTTTTCACAATCCTTAATATCCCTTTGGGGAAAGAGACACGCTATTAGTGCTACCATTTGCTGGTGCTTCTTCATGTTCACCATTTCATCATCAGCTTGCATTTTCACAAACTGTAGTGCAAGCATGGTTTTGGACTGAAGATTACGGGAGGAGAAACAGCAACAGCATATGATGTGAAATGCCTCAATCTAGCAAAGTAGAGCAAAATGTATTTTGTAACCATAAATAGAACTCAGTCTCGTAGATATTGACAATGCAGAAGGGTGTCATTTGACTCACCATTTCTGTGATGATCAACAAGGAAGTGACAGCACCTGTCCCATTTAGGCTCCCACTCCTAAAGGCTATGGAAATGCAGGTGAATATCTTAATGCTGCTTAAATGTTACAAGAGTTGCTGACTCAAACACCCTCTCATTTTCAGTACCAAATTCCCACCAGTCTCTGAGTGAAAAAAAAACTCATCAAATCTCCACTTAGTCTTTTACCCCATCCTCAAATATATAACAGCTGATTATTGACCCCTACATGAATGGAAAAATTCCTTTCTATCCATTCTCTGCATATCATGATCTTATTCACCTCTGTCAGGTCCCTTCTCAACCTTTGCTGCTCCAAGGAAAACCAGTCCAGCTTCTTCATTCTTTCCTCATAACTCAGAGCCTGCAGCTCAGCTGTTTTCCTAGTAAATCTCCTCTGCACCTTCTTTGGTTCAATCACATCATTCCTAAAATATAGTGAGTCGAACAGGATGCAATTCTCCAGTTGTGGTTGAATCAAAGTATTATGGAATTCGAGCATTATCTCCCTGCTTTTGTTTTCTTTGCTTCAGCTATTAAAGGCAGATATACCATATGCTTTCTCAAACACCTTGTCTCATTATCACTCCATTGATGCAACACCAGTAGACAGCTTTTGTGATTTTTTTTTTTCAAAACCATGTTAAAATGATGTCTTATTTAATTTTTTTTACAGTAAAGGAAAAACAAATCAAGTTATATTTATCCATCTCCCCGCCACCCCCCAACAATCTGTCAAATTTAATTTCTGAGTGGGAAGGCCCATGCTTAAGCTTTCGTCTGAACCACAAACTCAGGCTAGCGGAGGTGCATGATGAGGGGTATTCCTTGATCAAAGGCAATCAGAGCTTGATCATATGACTTTCAAACCAATGTTGGCTTCTCCTTGTGATTCCTCACCTGAGAAGCACCCACCCCCTTCTGGTCTAAAAGAATCCATCCATCTCCTCTTGATATACTTTCAGTGATCTAGCCTCCACAGCTCTCTGAGGTAGTGGAGGTCTAAATTCTGAGCGTAGCAAGTAATTTGGAAGGCGCATATAATTTTGGCCTTTGTTGCAAGAGGTTTGGAGTTTAAAAATAAGTCCTAGTTGCGACAGTGCAGGCTGCATTTGGAGTACTGAGTACAAGTTTGATCCTTGCGTTTAAGAAAGGATGCACTGGCATTGAAGGCTGTTCAAAAGCACAGATAAAGCCGGAAAAGCAGATGTGAGCCATGATTCTGCTGAAGGGTGGAGCAGACTTGAGGGGCTGAACAGCCTATTCCTGTTCCTATTTCTCCTGGACTTTATGGTCTGAAAAGGGATCCATTAGGCTGATTCCTGTCATAAAGGAGTTAATTTATTATGAAATGGCAAACGGGTGAGGCCTCGATTCATTGGAGTTTAGAAGAGCGGGGAACAATCTTTTTGAAATGTACAACATTCTGAGGGAGTTTGAGAAGGTAGATGTTGAGAAGATGTTTCTCCATTTGAGGGGGGTTTTGAACTAGGGGTCATTGTTGTAGAATTGTGGGACACGAGTTGTAAAGGAATTCCTTCTCCCAGAGGATAATAATTGTCAGAAATTCTCTACCATCAAGAATTGTGGTGGAGAGATCACTGAAAGTGTTTAAAGATGGCACAGATAGATTTTATAGATAGCCAGGAGTTAAGGACTGCGGTGCGGTTGACAGGAAGGAATAGTGGAGGCCAGATGCAGATCAGACATGATATTATTGAATGCTATTGTTCTTGTTTGTATTTCTCATGCTCCAATGGCCCAGTAGTCAAGATGAATCAGAAACTGCAACTTTGAAGGGCCCAGGGCAACCATATTTTGTTTAAGTCATCTATTTGATGTTATTTTGATAGCTTTACTGAACAATTACCAGCACAGATACTGCAGAAAAGAATATCTTCCTCAATCACTGTCTTAAAATGATTCATCCGTCTAATGGTCTGTGAAAATCTGATCAAGATTACCTTCAGTGTCATGACATATGGGTGCCTTTTTGTGGTCTTGGACAAATTAATTGCACACTATTCTTGGTATATTTCATAAGGTTACACAAAATTACTGTTTGAAATAATATGTTTGTAAAGTTTTCTTCATCAATTATGTCAATTGTTAATTAGGAAATTTGCAATAACCAAGCAAAGTATTGCATGTGTATTGTTCCTTTCCCCATGAATCCGAGATGTGAAAGATGTGATTTATTTGTTTTGAGATTTTAAATTCAACTGTGTTGATGCTATACACATTTTGACATTGTACACTACTGAATTCTGGATAAACAATAAGAGTATTTGCATTTATGTAGCAGCTTACCACATTTCCTCAAAATACTTCATGTGCTGTGACTGTTATATCAGAAATTTGATTTAGCCTTCGAAGTGCTAAAGACCACAATGTATTGAACATTTGCTCTCAGTATTTTGATTTTCTTAAAAGTTACATCTGATAATTTTTTATGAGCAGCAACACTTCTCGGTATAGTGGACATCTAGGTGCTCTGTACACGAGAGTTATTTCTTGAGGAAGGAAGACTAAGGCATGCAAACATAATTGGAAATTGAGATCATATATGGTGCTTAAAATGTAAGAGCCCATAAGAGTTAAATAGACGATCGTCTAAGAGTGCAGTGCTGGAAAAGCACAGCCAATCAGGCAGCATCTGAGGATCAGGAGAGTCGACATTTCAGGCATAAGCCCTTCATCAGGAATGACTCATTAAATAGACTGTAAGACAGTTTAAGCATTAAATAAGGATTTCTCTTTTCACAGTAAAACCAAGGGTGCAGTATTCTTCAGCTAAATCCCAAACACCATTGGGAACCATAGGGGCTAACTGATTAAGAGACAGAAGGGGGAGATGAAGATCAGCAGAAATAAACAGATAAGGAGTAGAGCAAACAGTACAAGTTGGAGGAGAAAGTGAGGACTGCAGATGCTGGAGATCAGAGCTGAAAATGTGTTGCTGGAAAAGCGCAGCAGGTCAGGCAGCATCCAAGGAACAGGAGAATCGACGTTTCGGGCATAAGCCCTTCTTCAGCCCTGAAGAAGGGCTTATGCCCGAAACGTCGATTCTCCTGTTTCTTGGATGCTGCCTGACCTGCTGTGCTTTTCCAGCAACACATTTTCAGTACAAGTTGGAGCCAAGTGAGAGTAAGACGAAGTGGCTCCTGTTTGGATGAATGAAGATATGAACTGAGAACTGGAAAGTCCTGTTTATTTTATGATTATTTACTGACAAGGTTAGATTTTAAATTATGGAATGTGTATATGTTATTAAGGGCCCACAAAAGAAATCAATTTCTTGAATTCAGCAGGGTTCTATTCTAGCTAGTCTAGAATGGTCTCTCCCTAAGTCAGCTTTAATAAACAGCCATAACCTGTACTCAATGCCTATAGTTGATAATTACAAATGAGGAGTCTTTTCTAATAGTTGGGAGAAAAACTGCCGAATTGGTGGACTATTTTGTTCCAATTATTTTATGATGATATCTCTGGACATGGTAATTTCAACCAACAAAATGGTGAAGACTCAATCACTGGACAAGTCACTAACAAAATAAAAACTGAAAGAACTGTGGATGCTGTAAATCAGAAACAAAAACAGAAACTGCTGGAAAAGCTCAGCAGGTTTGGCAGCATCTGCAAAGAGAAATCAACGTGAACTCTGAGAAAAGTTCACCGGACCAAAAACGTTAACTCTCATTTCGCTTTACAGATGCTGCCAGACCTGCTGAGCTTTTCCAGCAACTTCTCTTTAGGTTACTAACAAAGCAATGCTCATATTTACAAGGGATATATCTTCAAACATCATATTATGTTGGAAATTGGAAAAGATTTTTAAAGCAGCAGCATATGAGCTTGACTTGAACTCCTCCTTTTAAAATAATTTTTATCTGTACAATCTTCAACTGCCCAGTACTCATCATGATCTGACCATTTCCTCCATTTTGAATGGTTCTGGTGTTTGGAAATCAAAATGCAGAACTAATGCTTCCAACAGGCATCAGTGCTTGGAGTGCGCACACTCTGAGTATCACAGCACCCAGGCTTAACCCTGTGTGGGGGAGAAGCAGAAAGAAATACCAATATTATTTCTCATTTACTTTCAGTGAGAGCCAATCCCTCTTCAGAGTACAGATGAAAGCCTTCCATTATCTTTCCTGCAAAACAAGTTGCAATTACATTTTCAGCTCTCTTTTTCTGGGATTACAATAAGAAAAGAATCAAGTCCTCATCAGCAAAGGCTCCAAATATAATGTCACAAAATCTGCCTTTGAATTAAAGTAAAAGCCTCGACCTCAAATCAGTATCTGGTATGGACTGGCATTGTGTTGTGTGGGTCAATTAACTATGCCGGTTAATCCAATGCAGTTAGAATCAAACAAACAAAATTTTTGACATAAACTGCACTTTCAGAGGTTGTCAGCCTCTCTAGTTCTTTTCACTGTAAGCACTGAAGTAAAATTACTTCAATCCTTAGTCACTTCTTTGACAATATTCTCAAGTTGACAACATTGATCTTTTATGTGATAACACACACCCTGGAGGAGTGGGTGGAGGCAAATATCAGAAATTCTGAGTGGTGGAGTGCTGGAAAGAACAAATATTATTGTATCTGATACATAATTACAGCTGTTAGTTGTGCTTATAGGTTACAATAACCATATATTGTAATACTATACCATAAAGAACATCGTTTAGCTCAACCACTGCACATAAATTATTCTGCTTGGCTTCTAAATTTGTATTTATTATCAGAAACTGTAAATGGACTTTGGAAGTGACAGCATTTTCCTCTCATGTTTAATGATCTGAAGCTTTCTCCTTTTTTACTTTTGACGTTCAGGGAACCTTTTTTTTTGCCGCAGGTTTAATGTATTCTACAATAGCCGAAGGGGCTCATTAAATTGTGGAGATTCATCTTATCTCTGTTGTATAGACTGCACTGAGAGTAATGAGCTGTTAAAATATTCAGCAGCATTAATATTAAGGAGAATCAGAAAACCTGTAAAGATTAATATGTCTAACACATTAATAAGTGTTTCATTAGGGATGTCATGATCTTTTACAGAACTATGTGAACTTTTGGGACCTGAAAATATCAAGAACAGGAACAAGGGCAGGGCTAGTTCAGTTAGTCATTGGACATAGTACAGTATACAGGCTGTAGTGTTATGGAACATTTTACTTCAGGCTTGTCTCAGTGAATTGGGAGAATTTGAAGGCATTTTAAAAGCTATGTTGAACTTACAAAACACAAAATATTTAATCAATTGTTTCAATTGAACTTCCAGAGGGAATAGGAAATTGTCACCTGGAAACCCGACATTAATCTCTTCTGATCTTGACTTAAATCCAGTCATGTTATATTAAGTGAAGTTTTGGTTCCTTATGCTCCGAGAAGGAGTTACTGGTGCATTGAGTTTTTGGTAGTGTGGGTGTACAACTTCAAATACCAAACTTTCTTAATTTTCAAGTTTGGTTGAACAGATAGAGGATGCTCATTGCTCACTGGAAGAATTTAATGAAGCCTATTGTTTGTTTACTGGAGTAAGAGATCCCTCATTGCAGGTCTCATTGCACATTTCAATGGCTCATATGCTTTCTGTCGGCAGGAAGGTGGGCAAACAGCCTGCCTCTAAATCTGCAACAACGCCATCCTGCAGCCTGCCACTGAGAGACCTGTAGATGTTTAAAGTAGTGCTCACCCCTTTGTATTGCAGCAGCTTTGAGGTATTCAAAAGCGCAAGTTGAAAGTATACCTCTCTCACTGTTTAATGATGAAGTCCTAAAAAAAGTCACTGCTTGTTTTAAAGATTAAAATTAAACTGCAAATAAGGAACATAAGTTTGTCCCTGATCAATCAATGGTTTGCAACTTTTTTTGTAGTTGAAAGTGAGAAATGTGGAATTGCTATGTAATTGTGGCCTGATACTGGAGATACCAACACTTCCAGTAGCACAGCACGCGCTCAGTACTGCTCTGGCATGTCATCTTTGATTTTTGCGTTCAGATCCTGGAGTCAGTCTTGAGCCTACAATATTGTGACTCTGCAACAAGTATTCCAGCAACATGACTGACACTTCGAATTACCACATGATGGACAACCTGACATTGCGAAAGCTGCTGTATCATGCCCAAGCTAAGTCAGAGAATGTGGTGTGAAGCAGCAGCAACTTTCCTAAGAACATCAAACCTACAAAGTGTTTAGTCTCACAAGAATGAGAATTGGACAACAGCAATGAAGGCTGGCCCAGCCAACAATACCCAGTGAATCAACAAATAAGGACGACTGCAAGCAAGATGTGTAAATAGTGGACATTGATGCAGGCGCTGACTACTGTGATGTCTGGAATCAGAATATTTGGAAAGGCATTGGATGAATTGAGCAGAAACAAACATTGCCTCTGGTCTCAGTAAAAGCAAGCCAATGAATTGTGCATCTATTCAGGTCACTGTCTTCCTCTGTACCAAATGTGAGACTGAGACTACTAAGCTGTACACAAGGTGATGCATTACCTCGACTCGACTACTGCAGTGAAAGCCATGGGCGGCACAGTGGTTAGCACTGCTGCTTCACAGTGCCAGAAACCCGGGTTCAAATCTCGCCTCGGGCAACTGTCTGTGTGGAGTTTGCACATTCTCCCCGTGTCTGCATGGGTTTCCTCCAGGTGCTCCGGTTTCCTCTAAAGATGTGCAGGTTAGGTGAATTGGCCATGCTAAATGGCCTGTAGTGTTAGGTGAAGGGGTAAATGTAGGGGGGTGGGTTGCTCTTCCGAGGGTCGGTGTGGACTTGTTGGGCCGAAGGGCCTGTTTCCACACTCTAAGTAATCTAATCTTATGAGATGAAAGGCTACCATGAAAGTGCATGCTATAATTATGGTGCAGAAATTCCAGGAAATCTTGTCATGAGTGACTTGTGCCATTGAGCCATAATTTCCCATGACTTCTGTACAGCTCCACAGGAAATCGTGCTTTAAAAAGCGCAACAGCCAATTATCATAGTCCACTGTGATTACCGTAGCTATGCAGACCAGTCAGGAATGACACCAGAAAGTTCAGTATCAGTATTCATTTACTCAGCAGGTTATTATTGACTTGCTGCAGGAATTTTATTGAACTCTTAAACCTTATGTGATAAAGCAAGTGCTTTATTGGTCCAGGTTGTTCCAATTTTTTCCCAACTGCAGTTATTTTTACAGTCATGTTTATTGAGTTTGTGCATAATGCATGGTACTGCAAATGCATTAGAGACGGTTTTGTATACTATATATGAGTCCCTTACTAATGTCAATTTATATATTCATACTGTTTCAGCATATATCTGTCCATCAAATTCAACCTGATCTATCATGCCATTTGTGGTTTACTATTTATGTTAGCCCACATGACACACACTGTAGGTAGTTGAGTTCTGTTGAGATCAATACCTTGAAGTTTATTTACAATACTAACAACTTACATGACTACAATGCCACAGACTTGTGCATACAGTCTGGGTCCTGTGCTCATTGATGTCACTGTACATTACAAATCCAATTAACTGACTACACTGATTCCATTACACAGAGAGAATGATTGAAGGGGAGGCTGGTAACTTTATACCAGAATGTTACATCACATGAGGACATGTAACTTTCTCAAAGGAATAGGCTGTCTGGTCTGCAATCAATGTCGTTATACAAAAACCTGAACACTGTATCCTTGCACACTACTCACCATCTCCATAGAATAGGAAGCATTACTCTCAATTCAGTAGCTCGGTTATGTGTTCAGCTGTGGGGTTATGGTACATTGAATTTGTATCAAAAGTTGGTCATGCTGCTCCTGATACGTTGTTGTGCTTGCTACTGAGAATTGTAATCACTTGTTTGAATATGATTACGTAAATAAGGACCACTGAACAATCACGGAGCACAGCAGGATTCACCTCTGGTTTTGCCATTGTCACAAATCCTGGTCATATTTATCTCTATCATGTAAGATGTAGGATGTGTTATTTACATATCATTTATTTTAGAGTTTGGACTTTAAAGTAATGACATGGGTTTTATCCTCTGTATATATAAGAGACAGAATCCTTGCAATGATAATGGGAATTTGTTTGCATTCAGAGGGTTTCGGCTAGACAAAATTGAATAGCATTGACTTTCTCTCAGTTTTGAAGGATTGGAAATGTTTCTTTTTCATTTGCTCGAGGGCAAATAATGCCATTGCCTGGAAATTTCTTGGTTTCAGTCATAGACGCCTTGGTTTATATTAAATGTATTTTAGGGAAAAAGATTTCCTCTTATGAAAGGAATCAGTATAGAAAAGGTATGAACCATGTGTCTTGGTTTTAAGATTTTAGTATGAAAATTCCAGAGCAGAACTGTTTGGCTTGAACCCTGAGAGGTTATTTGAAGTTGAGAAAATCTAAGCTTAGTTGTATGACAATTCAAGGAAGAGGTGACTAAATCTTCAATATTGAAAATTGAGGGAAAAAGTTAAACTATATATGTGGTAGCAAAGGGAGGTCTTTCTGATGTTTGAATACTGTAAACTGATGGAGATGATCTCAATTGAATTGTATATTTACTGCGGGTTTTGAATTCTTTCAAACTACTGCCCCCAGCAGCAGTGGCATAGGCATCAACACCAGGGATGAGCTGGGCACATTCCACCCAGCTCAGGGTCTCCTGTCAAGTGAAGAACTGAATCCCCCAGCCTGGACTCACAAGCTGGGCTGAACGTCCAGGCCTGCAGCTGAGCCCGGTTTCCTGAAGGAGCAAAAGCTTTGCTGAAAGGGACGGATGGCTGATTGGCGGCCACATCTAGAGGGACGTCGGCTGGGGAACAGGAGGCTTCTCCAGGCCCAGCGAAGAGGTAGCTTCCAGCGTCCCAGCATGGCACTCTCGGCCCCATGTGGCAGTCTCAGCCCGGCATGGTGGTCTATGGTGGAGCCTCCCGGCCCAGTATTCTGTGGCCCAGCATGGCAGTCTCTTCCCAGTATGTCCCAGAATTGTGGTCTTACTCCGGAATGGTGGTCTTACTCCGGAATGGTGGTCTTACCCTTGATTTGTGATCTTTCTCTGGAGTGATGGTCTTACCGCTGAATGGTGGTCCTACTCTGGCATGGTGGTCGTTTGCCTGAATGATGGTCTTACTCCAGAATGATGGTCTTACTCCAGAATGATGGTCTTACTCCAGAATGATGGTCTTACCCCTGAATGATGGTCTTACTCCAGAATGGTAGTCTTATTCCGGAATAGTGGTCTTACTCCAGAATGATGGTCTTTCTCTGGAATGATGGTCTTACTCTGGAATGGTGTTCTTATTCCGGAATGGTGGTCTTACTTCAGAATGGTGGTCTTTCTCTGGAATAATGGTCTTACCGCTGAATGGTGGTCCTACTCTGGCATGGTGGTCTTATGCCTGAATGGTAGTCTTACTCAGAAACTGTGGTCTTACTCTGGAATGGTGTCCTTACTCTGGAATGGTGTCCTTACTCTGGAATGGTGGTCTTACTCTTGAATGATGGTCTTAAACCTGAATGATAGTCTTACTCTGGAATGGTGGTCTTACTCTGGAATGGTGGTCTTACTCTGGAATGATGGTCTTACCCCTGAATGATGATCTTACTCTGGAATGGTGGTCTTACTCCAGAATGGTGGTCTTACCCCTGAATGGTGGTCTTACTCCGGAATGATGGTCTTACCCCTTAATGGTAGTCTTACTCTGGAATGATGGTCTTACTCCGGAATGGTGGTCTTACTCCGAATCGTGGTCTTACTCCGGAATGGTGTTCTTACTCCGGAATGGTGTTCTTACTCCAGAATGGTGGTCTTACTCCAGAAAGGTGGTCTTATTCCAGAATGGTGGTCTTACTCTGGAATGGTGGTTTTGCCCTAGCAACATCTTCAGGGTATTTCATTGTTCCTTAATTGGCTTTTCCTGAGTCCAGGAGCCGTTAACTGAGCTCTGATGAATTTTGTCTTAATTTTACTTTTTTTTTTATTCTTATCATGTATGACTTCTGTGGTGTGGTGAGTTATAAAACTTTTCACTCTATTTTTCATGAAAAAATACACATGACAATAAATTTCTATTCTATTCTATAAGTTGTGTTATTTGTAAACAGCTTGTTTTATTTTACCTTCTGTTCTTTTGCATAATTAACCTTGTTAATATTAAATCTGCAGCAATGTGTATTTCAGTGAAAGACCACCTTATTAAATTGAGAATAAATCTTTTAATCCCAACTTCAGCCTGGGATCTGACTTGTTCTGTAATAGCATCAGCTGAGATCATCACACTTTTTCAATTGCTTTTCTGTCATTCCCTATCATCATGTATTTATTGTTAGCCTTGTCATCAGGATGCAGCTCAGATTTCAGACAATATGTTAATTACCTGAAAACAAGGACTTCAGTGCTATCACTGATAGGCATAGTTAAAAATTGCAGAACACCAGGTTAAAGTCCAACAAATTTATGGAGGAATCTCGATTATCCGGCATTTGATTATCCAAATATCGGACTATCTGGCCAGACCGCAAGGTCCCAATGCTTGGCTAAACTATGTTAACCGGTATTCAATTATCCAGAATTTGACTAACCAGATGAAATACTCACCACATGTCCTTTGGGTAATCGAGGTTCCTCTATATTTGGAAGTAATAGCTTTCAGAGCGCTGCTCCTTCGTCACGTAGCTATGGAACAGGATCATGATACACAGAATTTATTGGAAAAGATCTCTCAGTGTCATGCAATAGATACGCTGTATTGAACAAACCTAGATTGCTGTTAAGTCTTTCATCTTTTCGAATGGGGTGCAGACTTCAGTTCATTAAAATGTAAATCCAATAACTTCTTCCCAGCCACATTCTCAAAACTTTAAACTCCCCAACGTTTCCCCTGTGGATGACATGGCAGCCTATATTAAATTCATCAGGCTATAAAACAAGTTTTTAAAGTTTGTTCTTGGAATGTGAGCATTGTTGACAAGGACAGCATTGAATGCCCATGTTGAACTTTCCTTGAGCATGATTTGGAGATGCCGGTGTAAATCACAAAACCCTTTTTTTTTAAAGTTGCATTCTCGGGTTAGCTGTTAACAATGGTGATAGCGAGACAATATGTTGAAGATGTTAGCCCCCTGTGTTCTCTGTCTATGACCTGATGTTTAGATTGATTCTAATCTAAAAAGTGAGATAACAGAGTTTTACATAAATTCATGCAGTTTTTGAGCTCAGAGTTCTACATGAATGTATGCAGTTTTTGAGCAAAGTGCAATGTAACTCTACAAGTACAAATACCTGAGAATGCAACTTTAAAAAAAAGGGTTTTGTGATTTACACATGAAAGAAGTGAAACTATCACTGTATTCTAACAGATGAAAGGCTTAACAGACAATCAATTTTTCAATGTATAATTTCAGTTACACCACACTGCAAATTTTTGCTATAAATTCTGTTACAATCGATCCCTCCACAATCACCTGATGAAGGAGTGTTGCTCCGAAAGCTAGTGTGCTTCCAATTAAACCTGTTGGACTATAACCTGGTATTGTGTGATTTTTTTTCCTTGAGCCTATTATGATGAACCAGCTTTTTGAGCTGCTACCTAAAAATATAGAAAATTACTCAGCATGCCCACTCTACAAATTTCAAGAACAGTCTAACCTAACCATTCCCCAGATGGTGACCCCTTCGTTATTTTCAGCTCCAGAACTCATCACAATTTTGAACTGCGCACAGACCTAATAACTGACAGCCAGAGGTTAGGTGACACTAACATCCCTCAACAACATGACAGGAGGCAATCAAGTGTCACGTGAAGAAACCCTAGCAAATCTGGCCTCAATGGGGACTAAGGCTGGAGGCATCTCAAAAGATGGTGAAGGTTGGAAAATGTTAATCTTGGAACCTGAAGTGAATCGCAGCAGCAGTTCCTGATGTTACACTGAAACGCTCAAATCTTTTCAGCTGCTTCCTTGATTCACTATTCTTGTCATAAGGTCCAATGGGGCTAATGGCTGATATTTTTACACTGGTTAATTCTCCTTATAATTCCACTGCAAATGAAGCAGTTCTTGCCAAGTGACAATTAATTTTCAATATCCTGGCTTGAAACACTGGCATCTCAGACATGTCCTGCTTGAGCTTGAAAATTTCTAATCATGTAGCATTGATCTTCAACAATATCATCATGACCATGCCCTCCAACATAAACATCCTGTGATCAAGAATAATAAGTTGTGATGGAAATCGGCAGGTTTGGCAGCATCTGTGGAATTAGGAACAGATGCAACTTTTCAAGTCCATAACGATTTTTCTTTGAAGGTGGCAGTGGTTCAAAAAGGCAACACACCATTTTCATTACAGCAACTAGGGCTGGACTATAAATGCTGGCACAGCCAATGGCATACCAGGAATGATTTTTTTTAAAATATTATGACCTCAAAGTCTTGCATGTTTGTATACTTGAATGAGTTCAGAAAACAACCTTTTCATAAATTTCACTTGATTCATATGTTTCAGATATTGCTTTCAGACATATAGTACAAATGGGAGCCATTTTGTGGTCGACCATCTTCATATTCATGAACTGTGGGTTTGACTTGCCTGGTCCATTTGAGTTCTAAGACTTGCTGCAAACAGGCAACCAATCAATGGATGCCTTGCTTAAGGATGGCTTAGAACTCAACTGGCTGTCACTTTAGTAGATTTGAGGTTGTCCTTTCACCAAAGGAGACAGAGTCTAATATCACAGCAACTCCTTTTATTTTAATGGAGGGCAGAAGCACATTCCTGCTCCTTTAATCTTCCATAAGTTTAATTAAAATGGTACCTTTTAATTCACTGTCTTGATTGAAGTTAAATGAGTGTATATAATGTATCCTCCACCCAGTTGTGTCTCCAACGGTATATCAGAGTGTATCATAACACCTCAGTTTGCAAGTTTGAAGGAGATACTAAAATGTGAGGTGAATGCATCAACCACCCAGAAGTAGATTCTTTCTGACCTGGAGTTGGATGGATTGGGAATAGTGACAGGGCATTGAGCATATTTTTAAGGGGGCTGACTCCATTTCAATCCAGGAATACTATTTGGCTACCTTTCCCTTCAATCTTATTATTTCTTACTCTGACCAATACTGAGTTTGAAGAATATTTTTGAAGACCACCAATTTGCTCCTTGGGAGGAACTCCTGAGAAATACAATAAAGTGGACAAGAAACAAAGCTATGTCGATCTGTTTCTCTGCGAGATAATGATGTGACAATACTGCTCAGATAACTGAAAGAGATGCTGTTCTACATTATCAAAATTATGAGGTGCCATTTCAAAAGATTACAGGGTTTACAAAATAATTTTCACCTGGCAAGTGATAATAACTGTTGAAATGTATGAACATATAATCTTTGGTTCATTGAGGCTGAAACTGAAGATATAATTAAAACCTCTTGGTATTACCAATCTATTTTCTGATAAAGAAAAGACCTGAAGGTGCCACTGTGATGTTAGTGAACTTCTTCATCTATCCATGTTCACAAGTCCATGTTCCATTTGACACAATCTGTTTGAGCATCTCTACTCATCTGTGTGTTCTGTTATTGTTGCTTTTCAGCATTCTCACCCATTTGTATGGCTGTACAGATTCTCAGGGTTACAATTTAAACCTTTAGAATAGAATCGAACTTTATTGTCACATGTACTTTTACATGAAAAGTACGGTGAAACGCTTTATAAGTCAACCCACCATGGCACATGCATCAATGACAGAAGTCAGACATAATAATAAAACGAGCCTAAAATTAAGAGAAATTTCATCACAGTTCAGTTAACGGCTCCTGGGGAAAGCTAGGATGAGACTGACATGCTGGGCCACTGCATACCAGCCAGAATCCTTGGCTGAAGAAGGCCACCTGCCAGAAATCTGGAGCATCTGGATGCTGAAGATGAAGAAGACCTCCTCACAGGGAATGAGACCTCCATGCCTTGACAACACTACCACACAGGGAAACCGCTACAGAGGGAGACCACCACACAGGGAAACCGCTTCACCGGGAGACCGCCACACATGGAAACCACTTCACCGGGAGACTCCCACACATGGAAACCGCTTCACCGGGAGACTGCCACAGAGGGAAACTGCTTCACCGGGAGACCACCACACAGGGAAACCGCTTCACCGGGAGACCACCACACAGGGAAACCACTTCATCGGGAGACTCCCACACATGGAAACCGCTTCACCGGGAGACCGCCACACATGGAAACCGCTTCACCGGGAGACCGCCACACATGGAAACCACTTCACCGGGAGACTCCCACACATGGAAACCGCTTCACCGGGAGACTGCCACAGAGGGAAACCGCTTCACCGGGAGACTGCCACAGAGGGAGGCCGCTTCACCGGGAGACTGCCACACTGGGAGATTGCCCTTCTCCTCCTTCACACATCTGAGCCTGGTTGCAGTCTTCCTGGAGCCTCGGCCTAGCCTGTGAGTCTGGACCCTGGATGTCAGCGTAATGTCATAGAACCCCAACAGTATGGGCACAGGCCCTTCGGCCCAACAAGTCCACACCAACCCTTTGAACAGTAACCCACCCAGACCATTCCCCTACATTTACCCCTGACTAATGTACCTAACCGACATATCCCTGAACCCTATGGGCAATTTAGCATTGTCAATTCACCTAACCTGCATAGTTTTGGACGGTGGGAGGAAACCTACACAAGCCCAAGGAGAACGTGCAAACTCCACACTGACTGTCACCCAAGGCTGGTATCGAACCCAGGTCCCCAGCGCTGTGAGACAGCAGTGCTAACCACTGAGCCACCATGCTGTCCTGTTCTAGCATGGGACCTGTTCCTCACTCGCCAGGAGACCCTGGGCTAGGGTTAAACTGTCACTGGCTCATCCCAGTGTTACTGCCCCTGGAGGACACACCCCCCCCCCCCCCAAAAAAGAAAAACAGATAAAGATCAACAGCATAAAGAAAAAAGGAAAGCCGTTGGAAACATACAGGCCTCAGACTCAACTCCCTACTCTGCCAACATCTTCAAAAGACACTAACTACCGAATGAGCATTTCGTCGGTATTAACCTGCTACCGGTTCATCGGCATTAACCTGATGGTTTTGCATTTTCTGCTGTGTTCAATGGGGCTAACAGTAGTTTCAGTGGGACTGCAGTTAAATTTTTTCTGCCTAAATTAAACTTACCACTGTGCCCTGCTGTAGTATGACTGATTGATTGTACCTTGCAGTGCAAACACTCTCATAAACACAATAAGAGCAATAGATCAGTTTGTATACCAGCACTAAATTGATGAAACACAATGATCTTTGGTTAGCGTGGCAACATTTTACAAGAGAAATACAATAGAAAACTGTTCTGGTCCGGAGGCTACACATTCTGAGAAAATCACTTCATACTGGTGATTGACTCGAAGGACAATGTCCAAACTGCTGCTGAAGTAAAAATGAAATCTCACTCTGCTACATTCTGGTATTTCTGCTGGGTTCATACTGTGTTTGCACTGTGGCTGCGGCATCCATGAAATGCTAATGCTGTTGATATAGTTGCACTGAACACTCCAGACTAAAGTGAAAGGTTAATTGCTTTCAGAAGCAACATCTGGTGATGTTGGGCCATAGTATTTTGTAGTTTTTCTCCTCAGAACACGACTTATTCCCATTTCTTTGGTTTCCTGAGTATCTGATGGAGGAAATCGGGACTTTGAAACAATATTGGTCAGGAGTTTATGGTGATCGTAATGCTAAATCTGTCAACATTCGCTGTCATTTCTCCTTTGAAGCAGAGACCAACTTATGGAAACCACATATTCAGTTAAATGCAGAAATTCAGAAGCTGTTGATCAGGATTCTATGCTTTCCATCGGGTGTACTGTTGTCCTCATACACTGCAGTCTTTGAGAAAACATTGTGCCCATTCATGCTAGTGGTCTTGCCATGAAAGTCCTAAAAAAGGAGAGGCTGAAAGAGATATAGTAGACTGTTCATGACATACTAAGGTTACATTACTTTTGAGAAGCCATTGTAAGTCTAATTTTTATATTCTTATAGAATGCTAAGTTTTGCCATAATGATAAAATACTTTCACGGTTTTTAAAACATGGTTAAATATGATATTTCAGCTCTTGCCTTAATCCTGAGCAAATTCCATTTTCTGTAAAATGATTTTAAAGCAAAGTGTAATTGATACATTTTAATCGGGGAAAGTGAGGACTGCAGATGCTGAAGATCAGAGTCAAGACTGTGGTGCTGGAAAAGCACAGCAGGTCAGGCAGCATCAGAGGAGCAGGTGAATTGATGTTTTGGACATAAGACCCACATCATGAATGAGGCTTGTGGGTTGGCGCTGAGAGATAAATGGGAGGGGGAATGGATTGGGGGGAAGTAGCTGGGAAAGTGATAGGTAGATAAAGGTGAGGGGGAAGGTGATTGGTCAGAGAAAGCAGTGATAGACGGGTCTGGAGGGTGGTGCCAAGTTGGAGGCTTGGGACTGGGTTAATGTGGTGGGAGGGAAATGAGAAAGCTGTTGAAATCCACGTTTATCCCGTATGGTTGCTGGTTCACAAGGCAGAATATGGGTCGTTCCTCCTCCAGACATTGGGTGGTAATGGTTTGTCGGTGGAGGAGGACCAGGACCGGCATGTCCTTGACGGAGTAGGAGGGGGTGTTGAAGTGTTCAGCTACAGGGCGGTGGGGGTTGGTGGGCGGATGTCCCAGAGATTGTCTCAGCCTGTGTCTGTCCGACCAAACTCATCTCTTCCTACCTCTTTTACGTTGACACTGATCCAGCTCCCTCATAGCCAGCTCTCAGAGTGAACAGGATGTCTGACACTCCTGTTCTTATCTGTCAGCCAGGGCTCCCTGATTAGATCAGACCAATATCCTGAATCAGAGAGCTCATATTGTATGAGGTCCACCTGGCTGACCTCATTACAATCACTACAACACTGCTCTAAAAAACTCTCCTGAATACATTCTAGGAACACATGCCCCTTACTGCCATTAAACTACCAGCGCCTTACTCTATATTTGGAAATTGTAGTCCCCTATTATAACTGCACTATAATGTTGGTATTTCTCTATATGGAGTCATAGAGCTGTACAACATGGAAACAGACCCTTCAGTTCAACGCGTCCATGTTGACCAGATATCCTAAAATAATTTTGTCCCATTTGCCAGCATTTGGCACAAATCCTTCTGAACCCTTCCTATTCATATACCCATCCAGATGCCGTTTAAATATTGTTATTGTAACAGCCTCCTCCAGTTTGCCTAGCAGTTCATCTCATACACGCACCACCTGTTGTATGAAAATGTTGTCCCTGAGTCCCTTCTAAATCTCTCCCCCTCACCTTAAAGCTAACCCCTCTAGTTTTGGATTCCCCCACCCTAAGGAAAAGACCTTGTCTCTTCACATCATGGTTTTATAAAGCTCAAAAGGTCACCTCTCCGACTCCGATGCGCCAGCCTATGTTCCAATGTTATGATCCCAGCTATCAAAGTGTGCATCATTCAGGCATACAACACACTAGTTACATCTTATTAAAATAAAGATAATGTTAGTAAGTTTGCAGATGACACCAAAATTGGAGGTGCAAGTGGACAGCAAAGAAGGTTACCTCAGATTACAATGGGATCTTGATCAGGTGGGCTGAGGAGTGGCAGATGGAGTTTAATTCAGATAAATGTGAGGTGATGCATTTTGGAAAAGCAAATCTTAGCAGGACTTATACACTTAATGGTAAGATCCTAGTGAGTGTTGCTGAACGAAGAGACCTTGGAGTGCAGATTCATAGCTCCTTGAAAATAGAATCGCAGGTAGATAAGGTAGTGAAGAAGGTGTTTAGTATGCTTTCCTTTATTGGTCAGAGTATTGAGTATAGGAGTTGGGAGGTCATGTTGCAGCTATACAATATATTTGTTAGGCCACTTTTGAATATTGCATACAATTCTGGTCTCCTTCCTATCAGAAGGATGTTGTGAAACTTGAAAGGGTTCAGAAAAGATTTACAAGGATGTTGCCAGGGTTGGAGGATTTGAACTATTGAGAGAGGTTGAATAGCTGGGGTATTTTCCCTGGAGCATCAAAAGCTGAGGAGAAATCTTATAGAGGTTTATAAAATCATAAGGGGCATGGATAGGTAACTAGACAAAGTCTCTACCCTGGGGAGGGGGAGTCCAGAATATAGGTATATAAGAAAGGCCTAAGGGGCAACCTTTTCATGCAGAGGCTGGTGCATGTGTGGAATGAACTGCCAGAGGAAATGGTGGAGGCTAGTAGAATTGCAACATTTAAGAAGCATTTGGATGGGTGTATGAATAGGAAGATTTGGAGTGATATGGGCTGGTTACTGGCAAATGGGACTAGATTAGGTTGGATGAGTTGTACTGAAGGGTCTGTTTCCATGCTGTACGTGTCTATGACTCTATGACTCTGTGTTGATAGACTGTGCCTGTTGTTTCCTTCTAAAAGCAGTTCATTTCTCTTCTCTTGTTGCAAAGTACAATGTGGGCTCATACACCAACTGCAAGGCTTCCAATTGTACTATAAAATCTTTACCATTTACCTCATAGGTTTGACAAGTCTGGTTTCATGTCTGTCTTTAATGATTCATCTGAAAATTAGCATTGCATATTTAGATTTTGTAGTGAGGTACAAAATCTTAAGTATCCAATTGACCGAGGAAACTACATTGCTTTTCTTGGTAGTAGCTGCAATTTCACAAGCAGCTTTCTGAAATTATTAGCTGCAGCATGTGATTCCTTAGGATCACAGAATTCCAAATGATATACCGGGTCAAAAGGACAGGTTAACAGCTTTTCTCTAACCAATGTACTGTCACCAATAATGCATGTATTTGAAACACTTGACCCATGAAGCAGTTTTGTTTCAGAACAATATGCACAATTTTACTAATACTTAGTGCAACCTGTAATGCTACAGTGATAAATCTTTGTATTCAGAAATATCTAGGGACACCAGCTGAAGTAAGAAAAATATTCAAACTGTTTGGAAATAAGCAAGTGTACTGCTTTCTATCCAGAAATGAATACTTAAAGCTTAAAACAGAAAAAGAATAAGACTACCTCTGCAAGTGATTTTTGTGCAATGACTGAAAATTGATAAATCAAGTTCCTTCAAATTAAGCGACAGTAATTCTGTAACAGAAACAGGTATTGCTGGAGAAACTGAGCAGGTCTGGCAGCATCTGTGGAGTGAAAATAGATTTAAAGTTTCGAGTCATTACCCTTCAGTTTTGCTGAGATTCTCCAGCAATTTCTGTTTTGTTTCAGGTTTTCGCCATAAGACCATAAGATATAGGAGCAAAATTATGCCATTCAGCCCATTGCATCTGTTCTGCCATTTAATTATGGCTGATATGTTTCAACTCTATTTTTCTGCCTTCTCACTATAACCCTTGATCCCCTTACTAATCAAGAACTTGGAACCTTTGTTCACTTTGTAGTAATTTTGTATTGATCATGTGGGTGTGGTAACATAATACTGTACTGCTCTAATATAGAATATGCAATGCAGTTAGCCAAGAAATTTGAATGCAAATATAGCACTTAATTTGATATTTGTTTGTTGCTATTAGGAATGACATTGCAGCTGTTGAAATTCATTTAACAACAGACATTTCTAGTCCCTGGAGACCAAACCCCTTCATCCATTAGTCTGAGCAAGATTCAAAACTGAATTCGAGATGAGGCATGTTAACCACAACTTGTGGTCATCCCCTTCAGTAATGTATTGATATGTCTCTTAAATTAGTTTTCACTTTACAGACCTTTCAATCTTGGCCTGCATGCTTTTTCCTTTTTGAGTCACTTCTTTTCTTTAAGTTGGCTCAGCAGGGAAACTTGATTCATGATTCATTAACCGATTTTCGCAATGATTCAAAATTACAAGAGTTGAAAGATCCGTGACTTACGCCAGGAACACAGTCCCCATTGTTCCATTGTTAATTTAGAGCAAAGTATGTCTGGACAAGGAGCATTGAAGGCAGTAGTGAATCATGAACTTCAGAAGCAGTGCAGTCAATCATCTATATTAATTGACTGTTTAAGTAGATCAATATTGGTATTCCCTGAGTCGTTGAATTTTGAATTTCAAATTCCTTCACTAATATTAAGCTTCACCACATGCAGAAAATCATTTTGACTTATGGGCACATTCAAGTGTTATATTCAGTTTTCAGCAACATTCTAAATTATGTATTGCTTTTGCTGTTTATTAAGAAGAAAACGTTCATTAAGAATTCAATTTGAAACAAAACTCCAATCAATCAAATAAGAAGGGTAGTTTTTTTTTCCCCTTTCAAGCGTAAAACAGTAATAAGATGCAATTATGGGCTCAAAGGACAGCTGATATGCATCTATCTAGTGGTGGCTCAGGCAATGGTGAGATATCCCAGGTAGCTGCCTTAAACAGGTGGACATCCAGACAGGAAAACTTGGACAAAAGTGTAATATTTGGAAATGAATTGGTCAAACTGGAGCTCCATTGGGAAGTATACAAGATTTGTCAGATATGGCACATAGCTAGAATCCATACCACTGGACCAGAAGACCAGTGTTCACCTGCTCCAGAGTGTGGAATAACATCTCGGAAAAGATTGATGAGAAAATACTGACCAGTCAGACCATTACTACTCACCAGTCTGTGTTGAGGGACCCAATAGACCGATCGATTTCTCTCCTAAATTGGTCAGAAATTATATCCTGAGGAAGGAAGGAGCAGAAGGGATAATCCTGAACAGACCTGCAACAATGCAGAAGGCGTGCAGTCCAAAAGCACTAAGTGCAGGTTACTGTTGGCCTGTGCTAGTTATCTCCCATTTGCTTCATCCCGAAGGGCTACCGACTGGAGCTGGAACAAATTGGCCACAAGGAAACTGCTTTAGAATGCCTTCATCATCTGGTGAAGGCTGGAAATGTACTACTGCTTTTGTGCGTGGAATGAGCCAAAACTAATCTCCTGATAATTTATGCTTTCATCAATCACATGTTCGAGAATTTTAGTGTCCTAGAATGTACATGTGCTAAACCTAGTATATTGTCAGTTAAGCATTTTTGTAGTATTTAGCCAGAATTAAAAATATCAAGGTGATCTGCAACAATAATTTTGAATTCATGAATTTAAATACCTGCAACATGAAGACCAGTGCAAATCAGAAAACAAATTGCCATTTACTTGACTTGGTGATAGAGTTTCTTTTCACATGATTTCAGGAAGGATATAATAAGATTCCCTACAGTGTGGATTCACGTCCTTTGGCCCAATAAGTCCACACTGACCCTCCAAAGAGTAACTCACCCAGACCCATTCCCCTTTGACTAATGCACCTAATACTATGGGCAATTTAGCATGACCAATTCACCTGACCTGCACGTCTTTCAACTCTGGGAGGAAACCCACGCAGACACGGCGAGAATGTGCAAACTCCACACAGACAGTCTGCCCGAGATTGGAATCAAACCTGGGTCCCTGGTGCTGTGAGGCAGCAGTGCTCACTACTGAGTCACCCAGCTGCCCCCAAAATATTGGCAGCATATTTCAATTTTTCAAGGAGGTTATGACATGACATGAATAAGGTCACTCACCACCTATTTTCTTGAGACTTGTGATGAAAATAGCCAAACTCATTGTCAAAGATGTACCATGATAGTAATGTAAATCTTCAGTAAATTCTGATCCAGTCACTGTTCCCAGATATAACTCCCAAATTTTGCAAATGACAGCAATTAAAAGAAGGGAAACAGAATCATCTTCTAGTAAGAGAGCATGGTGCTGGAAAAGCACAGGTCAGGCAGCATCCGAGGAGCAGGAGCATCGACGTTTTGGGCATAAGCATTAGGAATTCCCGAAACATTGATTCTCCTGCTCGTCGGATGCTGCCTGACTGGCTGTGCTTTTCCAGCACCACACTCTCGACTCTGATTTCCAGCATCTGTAGTCCTCACTTTCTCCTCATCTTCTAGTAACCCCTAAATTCCCTAATATGGATAGCATGAAAACTGCAAACACTATTGTAGTTAACTTCAATTCAAGAAAATGGCTTCATATTCATTAGCACCAATTGAATTTAAATGTTTTCTTTTTTCACTGATTGAGTTACTGATGATGCAGCATATCAAAAATGTATAAATCAGTTCCATAAATATCTTCTTAAGACCCAAGTTTAATTCTCTGTTATAGATAAATGTCCTTTTCCATACAGTTGTTTGTTCTGTGATGTAATATATCAATGAATTGCTACATTTAAAAATGTAACTGACTCTAAATTATAACTTTATTGAGAAGGTTTCCTACAATCATTGTCATTGATTAAGAAATATGCTGCCGCTAAATTTCGGTTATCATCCATTAAGTAGGTTTGGAACTATTTTCTTGTCAGCACAATCTTTTGAGAAATAAATCATTGTTGCACCACTAGCTCTGGCTGATGTAACAATGGAAGCTATCACAAACTACCTGCTGTCCACAATAAAGCTCCACTGGCACCAGCAAGAAGTGCGATATCCTATTATTCTGTCTGCAAATACACATTGTGGAGGTAGAAAAGGGATAAAGAGGAGTAAATTATCAACAATCCCATGTTACTTTAGATCATTCAACATTTATTTTCTTGTGTAAGTTTTAAAATATTCCCTCACATATGTGATGAGGCAAACGTATATACATTTTAAGAAGCTGGGAGAAATAATTTGTATTTACAAATGTCTTCCAGATCTCAAGGACTCTGTGAAGTGCTTATAACCAATAACTTGCTTTTTGAACTGATTTCACTCTTGTGATGTTACTAAATGCCACAGTCAGTTTCTATATAGCTAGGTACTTTCGCACCAGATGAAGTAAATAACTAAAGAATACAAATTTGACAGTGCCCCCAACCACCGCGCATCCCTCCTTCCCCCAACTCCATCCCCCCCGCCAAGCCCAGTGGGACTGTCTGTCCTTTCAAGTCTAGAAGTCAGACACACCATTGTTCTGTCTTTCTCACATTCCTATCACTTAATCTGAACTATCAACATCTTTTTTCCACAAGCACCCCACTCCTAAACTATAGCATGAATGCTCTCCCCTCCACTCTTCAGCTCTGGTGAAGAATCATCTAGACTTGAAGCATTAGCCTGCTCTGTCTCCATGGTGCTGTCAGACCTGCTGTGACCTCCAGCATTTGTTGTTTGCCATTTTGACACACTTTGTCTCAGGACAAATTTTGCCTGGGTCAGCTTTCCTCCAAATAGTGCCAAGCTGTCCTACGTGCAGATTTAAACAGTTAATTTAGGCTTTGCTTTTATGTCTTGTGTAAAAGATGCTATGTACAATGATGGGCTACTCCAAAGGATCCTTTCACATCCGGCAGAGATTTTCCAGTACATCTAAACACCTCACTTACCGTGTCCGTTGCTCTCGCTGTGGTCTCCGGACAGGACGCCAATTTGTGGAATGTTTCAGGGAACATCTCTGGGACATGTGCACCAAACTACCCTACCAAGCTGTGGCTGACTACTTTAACTCCCCTTCCACTCCACCAAGGACATACAACTCCTGGGCTTCCTCCACCGCCAAACCCAAGGCACACGAAGCCTGGAGGAAGAACGCCTCATCTTCTGCCTTGAGAAACTTCAACCACACAACATCAATGTCAACTTTACCAGTTTCCTTATCTCCCCTCCCCCACCTCATCCCAGATCCAACCTTCCAACTCGGCACCACTCTCTTGAACTTTCCTATCTATCCATCTTCCTTCCCACCTATCCACTCCACCCTTCCCTCTGACCTGTCACCATCACCCCCCCCATCTGCATCTACCTATTACCTTCCCAGCTACCTTCATCCCCACCCCCACCCTCACCCTCCTATTTATCTCTCAGCCCCCTCCTCCACCACCCCCCCCTGCATTCCTAATGAAGGGCGTATGTCTGAAACATCAGCTCTCCTGCTCCCCGGTTGCTGCCTGACCCACTGTGCTTTTCCAGCACCACACTTTTCGGCTACTCCCAGAAGATGATCAACATGACAAAGACTCAAAGGACCTACTCGAGAAATGTTGCAAGCTTTGTGACACTGCACCAGGCATTGTTCTCTCAGTGAAGAAGTTTTATATACAAAGAGAGGAAGAATTCCTTCAACATATTGTGTGAGAGACATTATGTTAGAAAGGAGAGTGATAGATGATGCCTATATTTTGGAGAAGATCGAAGAGTACAAAGAAGATTGTATTGAGTGTGATATTCCAGCGTCCCAGGCAGCCATTGAAATTACATCAACAGGCGAGAATGGGAACATGTATGTCCTTTTCAAAAAAACGTTATTATATTTCAATATGCTCATTGTTGATTGAGGGTTATTATTTACAAGAACGAATGAGTCTACATTTTGCTTTATTGTATCTGTAATTTGCTTCAACTTTCTGCTTCAGTGGTAATTTGATTTCTTTTGTGATGTGTTTGAGATCTTTCACTAGAACATAATTGTTGGCATTCATTGTTTTTTGCCTCACGAATGCTTTACAGCTTGTTGTGTGCACTATGCTTATCCCCCTGTTTTTGCAGGTCTGTATGATTTCTCCAGCATTGCTTTGAGCATGATTCTGTAGCTGCTTCTGTTGAGCCTGTTGTATTTCATTTGTGCATTGCTTCACATTTCCTGTAAACCAGAAATCATGTCATTGGCTTGTTGATACAAACATAATAGTGCAACTGCTCCATTTCTTTCCTTTTTATCTCTTTGGTCATCAATGTGAACTGAGCAGAAATATGCCTTGAAGACATCATCACAGTGATGATATTTTTCAAGTATGGATTGATCTTGAACAAGTTATTCAAACATTTCCTCTTGAACTTAATTTTATTCTTTTGCTAGAGAGATGAGATTTTAGCTCCAGTAATTCAGAAGAAAATGGGGTTCCATTCTTCATTAGTATTCAGTTCTGCAAGTATTTCTTGAATAGCCTGTTGTAGTTTTTTGTCATGTCGCTGTTGTCTGATTCCATGGATTATGATGAGTGTGAAGACATGGCATATTGGTATTCATGCAATTACTGGTCCAGCATTACCCAAAATGGACAACATCTGCAACATCCATGTGGATTACTAGTACATAAAGTCTGGCACTTTTGATATTACACATGGAATTTGTGAACCATTGTATGCTAAGCATTTCACATTCAAACAAGATCCACTCCCTCCATCGCCAACACCCATTAGCAGCAATGTGTACTATCTACAAGAAGCACTGCAGAAGTTCATTAAAGATCCTCAGGCAGCACCTTACAAAGCCATGACCATCTCCATCTAGAATGGCAAGGGTAGTATGGGAACACCACCACTTTCAAGTTCTCCTCCAAGCCACTCACCACCTTGACTTGGAAGTATGTCACTGTTCCTTCACTGTCACTGGGTCAACATCCTAGAATCCCCTCCTTAATGGCACCGTGAGTCAACCTTCAACAGGGGGACTGCAGCAGTTCAAGAAAGCAGCTTGCCACCTCATTCTCAAGGGCAACTAGGGATGGTCAATAAATGGTGCCCAGCAGTGACATCCACACCCGACAAATGAATGAATGAAATGTATTTTACCTTTCCCTGTCCATGGGTACATGGTGCTTTTTTTATATAGTTCACAGGGATTCACATTGGCCCTCTGTCAATCTTAGCCAATAACTAATAGTCACCAGTTTAGAATGAATGAATAAATGATTTTGTTGTCATGTATATTTTACAGTGGAAAAAAAAACAGTAAAAGACATTGAGAAGCTTCCACTGTCTCCATGATCTGCTGCCATTTGACTATTTTAAGAATAATTAAATAAAAATATTCAGCTTGAAGCGTGGCCATAGCCCTTTTGGCATTGCTTCACTGCCACCAGTGCTGAACCCAACCAACATCAGTGTCACTGCTCCTCAGGTGCCAGCCTTGCTGATGGACCCATCTTGTCAATGCCAACTCTGCCAATGCTGAGGCCTGTGCTTGCCGTTCCACCAGCTGCCTCTTCAATGCCGCTGCCAGAGTCCTGCTCCAGGCTTACCAGCCAGGGCCATGTTCCAGACCCTGATCAAATCACCGTCCTACCCCATTCCGCCTTCCCCGTTGATGCCTTCACTGCTGATGCAGTGTGACTGAGCAATCCCCCAAAGGTAAGTAAATGCAAAAGCTAGAAAAGAAAAACAAAAAGAGCAAACTTTTAAAAAAAGTGGACAGAGTAGACGAGCCCTGCGCCCAGGAGCCCAGACGCTACCTACTCCTCTGCCACCATCTTGAACTGTTTTGTGAGGACAGTTAATTTAGAACCCTTCAGACAGTGATTACATTGATATTTTCCATGAGATTGGTATGAAGCGTATTCCCCATTCTGTGTCTCATTGTGGTCAGGTTCTGATTCATCAGTCATTTTATGCATCTGGTTGTACACCAGATAACTTTTATTGTAGTTTGGAAATACACCTTGTGTGGGATCTGATTGGCCAATTATGCCATATGCTAAATTCATTTACAGCTGGGCATTTCCTTTATGCATGCAGATTGCCACATCTTCCACATGCCTTGCTTTATTTGGTGTTCCAGCAATTGTATCAACTGTTCATTTAAAATTAGGACCTGTATGTTTTGTCAACCGGTGAAGGTCACTTTGTACTTACATCCATCCTTTACTAGCCCTTTGGCTCTGTAAATTTTCGGTTAATCTAGATAATATTTCTGGAAAGATTTCACGGGATCCATGTGATCACCAAATTAATAATTTTGTTTGCTAGTTTCCCATCTGAAAAGAAAACACATCCTGAATCCTTCTCTCTGCAGCTGGTTGCACAGTGATCTATGGTTTCTCGTCCTTTAGTTAAATTCTTGTTGATAAGTACACATGGTGAAGTGACTTCGACTTAGTCTTCAAATGTGGTCCTTATTTTTTGGGGGATCTTCTAGCTCTTTGGCCATTACATTTGTGGAGAGTTCATTCCTATTTGCTGAGCAAATCTTAATTGCTTGCTGATCTACATTGATGCAGCTGAATTCAGATGCTGTTTAATTTTTTAAGTTCTGCTAGGATAGCTGCTATGTCCCAATTTGAACTTTGAATTTCACTGACGTTCAGACAATGACTTTTGTGTGAGCAAACCCACAGCAGATGAACTGGCAGTCAGAGTCTGTTTGTATATAGCACATGAAGTTCGTAAAAGGTGAACTCTCTCAATGCCAGTGTACAGATGCAATTACCACTTTTGAACAGGTGTTTCCTGCCTCAGACATAGTCTCACTGTTCCAAGAATCTGATAATGCTTTCTTACGTGAAACCTCAATCCATGCATTGGATATCTCTCTCTTCTTATTTTGTTATACGATACTGCTCTTTCAAGAATACAAACTGCAAGAAATTTTACTCTTTAAGATATTACATTAAATTAAGGGAATGCTTAGTCATAAAAGACACAATAGTCACTATATGCAAAGCTGTCTCATATTTTAATTAACTGAAGTTTCATTACATAACAAATAACATGTACTGTCACTGCATTTTGTATTGATATTCACATTAATTGTAAATAAATAGCTTTTTATTCTTTACATAGTCAAACCACATCTATCTGAGGATATTTTCACCTTTGTATTGACAATTTGCAGGTTGCTCATGTGACTGTCTTATGCAGCAAATCAGAAGGGAGATCTTTCAGCAGCAATTACACTGTTGGTTTCATTTTGAGTGCTCTATTTTAGCTAGTTTCTCCAACTGACAAGTGTATTTAATGGAAATCTCTGTCTTTTCCATTTACCCTTGTTAATAGGATTCAGCCAGTAATGACTATGAAGAGCAGTGTAGCAAGTGTGAGTGATTGTGCCCATTTCAGAGCTGTTCTTCATGGGTGTCACCAGCACTATACCCATGTATTATTTCAGTGAAAGAAACTCAATTTTACTTGAGTGCCTGCCTACATTAGAATAGTTCGTGCACTTGGGATTTGAGTGTTCTGTTCAATTGTTTAGTACATTTGAAAATCTCATTAAACTGAAGGACTTTGTGACCAAATAAGCAGGGTGATCATTCAATAATGTAAATGTTTGATACATTTTACTTTTATTATTAACATCAGTGTTTTACGCTTGGAATTTATATTAATTGAATAACAATGTTCAACTTTACATTTAATCAAGTAGTGCAATGCAGAAATTGATTTTATGAAATGCCTTTTTAAGTTTATTTTAATTGAATTCTGACAAGCATGGGAGTGGAATGAAATTGCAGAAGAAATTCTCTTCCTTGTAGTTAGTTAATTTTTTTACACAATTTATTATATGATAATCTTCCTTGGCCTGTGTATGTTATTCATACTTGTGTATTTAAAGATTAAGGCTTCAATTTTTCTGTGGCCAAAGAGCATTGGATGGGTGGAGAGGCAATTATATAACCCAGTATAAATGGAGGGTGATGGTTCTGCTTGGCTATATCAATTGCCAGGCTTCAAGAGGTAACCATTCCTGTTCATTGATTTCCTGCTCGGTTACAAATCAGCTTTCCCCTCTGGGAACGGTTCAAGTAGTGGTTGCATCTATTGCAAGGATTTACAGGAAAGAAACTATCAGACGATCTGCTATTTCCACAGTTCAAGTCAATTCCTGTTAAGAGAATGAGATTGCATTCTTATGATACAGCCATTCTCAATTTCAGTTTTGATGAAGGATAATGTTTATTTTTAAGAAATTTTGGTCTATTTGACTTTTGTCTTTATTCAGTACTGTAAAAAGGTTATTTTAAAACATACATCATAAGTTATAAGTCTATTTTTGTAAGTAAATTAGTTTTGTACTGAAAATATATCTTTTCAGTCAGTTCTTTCAGACTTGAATGGAGCCAAGATAACAGACTAGGAAAGTAAAAGAGGAACTTGCAATTAGATGACACCTTTTTTGAAGACAGGATATTCTTAAATATATCATATCCAAAGATCACGACAGTTATGCAGAGATACACAGCAGCCAATTGTTTTTTTGAAATGTATTTATTTGTGAGATATGAGTGTTGCAGGCTGCCCATCCCTAGATGCCCTCGAGAGGGTCTTGGTGAGCTGCCTTCTTGAACTGCTGCAGTCCACCTGCACATAATACGCTTTCACAAACAGCAATGAGATAATTGATTGGGCAATCTGTTGTGGAAGACTTATTTGAGGAATAAAGAGGAGCCAGGACATGAGAATTACTCCTCTCCTCCTCTTCAGAGATTTGTTTTTGGTGCTTTTTATATCTCTCTAATAGGATGACGACTTTACTCAGGTCATTGGAGTAGGGTTTGACATGGTCCAAAGTGATTGTCAGAAAATGAGCAGAGATGTATTGCTAGATGCATGTCAAGAAGATATAAATAAGTAAATTGATAACTAAAACAAAGAAAATTCAGAATGAAGCTTGATAGAATAACACCTCTTTTGGGAAATGATAGTGGTGCATTTTATAAGCATCCATGCAATTTAGAGAACATCAGCCTACTTCTCGAAAGAAATCTGCCTGTTACCCGAAGATAAATATGGTTGAATGAAAGTGAATAATTTGCTGAACTGTGACTAGGTTTCATGCATTATTGACAGAATAGACTTCAAAATCCTTTAAGGAGTAATACAGAAGACGAAATACGTTTGTCAAGTCTAGCGCACTAGACCATGTTTGAACTTGAAGGGACATGTCAACAGCAACTTCGATTTTTGTTTAACAAAGTACGATATCCTGAAGTGCAGCAAAGCTGTGGGCAAGGTAATTCCAAACTGGCTTCCAGAAGAAAGATACAGCGAAAGGCCAAATATGTGTTCTAAACGTTAGACTTTAAGGAGCCTACTGAAGATGAGAAAGTGTAGTAAAATATGAGGTCTGAGAATATCTCATTTTAAGGGCAAAATGACTAGAACTATTATCAATGGTAACCAAATACAATGCACAAAGGACTATGGGTAAAAGAGTAGAGCTGGTTAGGGATGATCAGGAGATATATTTCTGATGGAGAGAGGAAAAATATAGCAGAATTTGGTGATGCAAACATCATTTGAAGTTGTTGCATTGTTCAATATGTTGTGACGAGATCACAAATGCATTGATGAGAGTTACACTGGGGAAAGTGAAATGTGAACAAATATATACAGAATGATTCAGTTGGATATTTGTATTTTTTTAAATGATTGTATGTATGATGTGAAGCTCAGTATGACACCTAGGTTGCATTTGCAAGGATGAGATAAAAGGTAATTTTGAGTGGAGGTTGAATGTATTGTTTCCATCCGTCAACATTTTCCTGTTGAAAGCTTTGAGTCATCCGTAAGTTGATATCAAAATGGCAATAGACAGATTGCTGCTAAAATAGAGAGTTGAATTGTGGAATGATAACACTTGTCTGGAAGCTTGCCTCATTCATATGAACAATATCAGTGAAGAGCAATTTTACAAGAGATGTGTTGTTGTATTGGGACAGATAGCAGAAAATTATTTAACAAATGTCATGGAGATGCACATTATGAAACTGGATGGAGTGGAATGTATGTTTGATCATTTTTGAAGCCATAGAAATTTTGAGAATTTGTAACATAGTAGAATTATAATTATGCAGAATTCTGTTATTAAATTTAAAAGATTGTCTTTCTATTTTGGAATTAAAAATCAGATGAAGGAATTCACAAAGTGTTTTATGGCACCACGTTTGAGAAAATGGAGGGTAGCTATCAAATAAATAATAGGTTTTAGTCAGCAAAGCTATCATTGTAGTTGTGAAAGGAAAACGCAGAATGTCAGGCAAGGAGTGGAAGCGGTTGATATTATGAATGAGACTAAAACACAAAACCTTGCACCAGGAGTTTCGTCAAAATCCTGAGAAAATTTGATTTAACTACACCAATGAAAGAGTAGGAAAACCCCTTCGGTAATCCATGTTGTAAATGTGAAAGAAATGCCAGACCCTTCTAAGTCCCGAGTTCAGACAAATAAAATGGGATAGTAATGCTTAGTGAGGGACAGAGAACCTGAAAAGGCTGAGATAATCCTGAGTTCGGGATAAGAAGGAATTCCATAAGCTCCTCACTGTTCACATCGGAAGCAAGGCAGAATGGGTGAAGAAGGGTTAGAGAGGACAGTTACTCATGAACAAAAAGCATATAGAGTACAATTTAAGAGCAATGAAGTAATCTGTTCTTTGAAGCATCTGTAAATATTTGGTGCAGCTGGAGCTGGTATTAGTTAAATCAAATAATTTGTGCTTTAAGTATTTAAGCCTGTGGTTCATGGACTTGATCTTTCAAAAGTGGTAATTCCCAAAGGAGTTATAGTATACGGAGATCACAAGGAATTTAGTAAGGGCCAAAACAGAGAGTTTGTTATGTATGTTAACTGAAGCAGTGAGTCTGTAACAAACGCAAAGTTGAGAGATGGCTGGGGAACTTTCTTTTATTTAATGAGGGTTTGGAAGCAGAGAGAGAAGATTAGAAAAGGGCAGTGGGATAGAAATTGTAAGGAAGGTGTCAGAAATTGATCATTAAAGATGCTGAAGGTGATGTCTCAAGAACAAGGTGAAGGTGGCATTTGAGTGTGGCTTCAAGTGAAAATGTTGAATAATGAGGTTTAGTAAGGACATTGAGAAGCCAGAGAAAAGGGGAAAGAAGAATTTAGCTGTAAGTTGCAGATTTTGAGCAAGAGCCTTCCAGGAGCAAAGACTGAACAAGGAACAGGATGAGGAAATTAAAGGGGTGCAGAAAGTTTGACTTTCTGAATTAGCATTAATTAATTTATTTCAATCCAAGTGTGGGCAATAGACAAAACAATACAGCTTGGAAACTTGTCAAAAGATTCAAGTGCAAAAGGGATTATTGCAATGTTGAGTGGTGCAATGCTGTTTAACTTCACAGCATGCATCAGGTCTAATGCTGAAATGAACCTGATATGAACTTCATTGTAGGACATTAAATGTTTTAATATGAGCCTCTTATATCTGTATTCCTCAGGAACAAAATGCTATCCATTTATTTGTTCAGTATCCTTCCTGTTCTGAGCAAATGCAATGTTTTAATTTACTATCCCTATTGATCCCTTTTCTAATCTCCCCCCTGCCAAGTGAACAGGGAAGTGATTCATTTCTAGTGAGATGTGTCGAATGATGGTGCTGGTTAGGTTAATCTATGATTTTCTCTCACCCCTTCTCTCACAGCCAAGAATGGAAAATAAACTAATTTGGTCAGAATTCTCAATGCAAACCTGCCTTCTATGGCATATTTGTTGATAAACTAATGTACAGCACCTCTAGAATGCCTAATGTGTGTTTTATACAACAAAAGTGTCAATCTTCTATCTACTTTGCATTTCTTCAGACATTACTGTCCTGATCTGATATCAGGCTACATGGCTAGAATTAAAATGTCTAGACTGCAGTGCATTCCTGGCACAAAATACATGATCATGAGCAACTACAGAATGAGAATAGACTCAGTACAGAAAGCAGTTGTGATTATTTGTTTAAGAACACATCGCATTTTTGTTTATTTGTTAAGCCCAAATTATGGTTTGTCTAGAGTTTGTTTTTGCACAAAGTATGTAAATGAATTAGCAAGCACAAGTTTATCATGTGTTGAGCCATAAAATTTTCAGAAATTCATAAATTTAAAAATCTATGAAGGAAAATATGATTTACTCAATTCTAAAGCCCTCCCTCCAGCACCGTCTTTCCTGCTTCTATACAGTACCCACTTGCATATTAGTATGGGAAATGATAAACAGAGTGATAGGAAGGGGCAGGGAATCATAGAATCCCTACATTGTGGAAACAGACCATTTGACCCATCAAGTCCACAGTGGTCCTCTGAAGAGCGATCATCCCACCCAGACCTACCCCTCTACGTTATCCCTGTAACCCTGTATTTCCCATGGCTAATTCCCCTAGCCTGTACATCCCTGGACACAATGGGAAATTTAACATGGCCAATCCACCTAACCTGCATATATTTGGACGCTTTGCATTTTCTCAGTAAATAAACACATAGACGAGAGGTTACAAAAAAAAGACAAAACTAAGGCTTGGTGTATGAATGCATGTAGAATTCAGCAAAAAAAAAGATGAACTGATAGCACAGATATAAATAACTCTGATCTGTACAGTGACATGGCTGCGAAGTGATAGACTGGGAACTGAATGTTGAAGTGTATAGGCCATTTAGGAGGGACTGGAAGTTAGGAAAAGGCAGAAGGGTTTTTCTATTAATCATTTGCGATGTTAACATAAATGAGGGAAATTGATTCACCTCAAGAAACCAGGATGTAGAATCAGTTGGGATGTGATAAGATATGATGAAGTCAAGAGGCCCTTGTGAGAGTGGTGTACAGACTCTCTGACAGTAAGTGCAGAGTGGAATAGATTATGGAAGAAGAAATAATTGGTGTTTGTCACACGGTTGCAGCAGTAACCATGGGCAATCTTATTCGACATCTGAAGTGGAAAAATCAGATGGACAAAGTTATCCTCGATGAGTTCAAAGAATGTATTCAGGGTGACCTGCTCTGAGGGAGACAGAGAGAACCATATGTGTTTTAAAGAGCTGAAAACATTAGGATGGGATGCTAGGACAACAGAATATCAATTTAGGGAGTTATACAGAGAATCATAGAATCCCTACAGTGTGGAAACAGGCCATTTGGCCCAACAAGTCCACATTCCCCCACTCTTTTACTTGACATTTCCCCCGACTAATGCCCCTAACCTACACATCCCTGAACACTATGGGCAACTTAGCATGGCCAATTCACCTGACCTGCACATCTTTAGACTGTGGGAGGAAACCAGAGCACCCGGAGGAAACTCACAGAGACATAGGGAGAATGTGCAAACTCTACACAGACAGTCACCCAAGACTGGAATCAAACTCAGGTCCTGGTGCTGTGAGGCCTCAGTGCTGACCACTGAGCCACCAAAAAGGAAGTTGTTAAGGCCCTTAGATTTGTAATGAAGTCCTTCATGTAAAACTAAGTATGAATATTGAAAGACATGCATTTTGCGAACTGTCTCATCAGATCTCTCGAAATGTATCAAAATACCTAACAAAATGTAACACATTTTGTTTTAATTTAGCCATAATGTTGACTGCATGGCAAGATTCCACAAACAGGAATAAATTGGTTGCAGAACAGATTTAATGTAGAAAGGAGTCTCAAGTCACTTCATGGATGTATAATGTAATAAAGGTCCTGAGTCAAACAAGGGGTTCAGATAATTAATTCATTGTGGTATGATGCCCTTATTTAAAGTGGGAAATTGTAGATAAGTCAAAAATGAAATGAATTCTGCAATTCTTAGCTGAGTGTTTCTGGAACTTCATTTTGCATTCAATATAGAGTCATAGGGTTGGAGAGATGTAGAGCATGGAAGCAGACCCCTTGGTCCAACTCGTCCATGCTGACAAGACAGCCTAAATAAATTTAGTCCCATTTGCCAGCATTTAGTCCATATCCCTTCCTATTCATATACTCATCCAGATGCCACTGAAATGTTGTAATGCTTCCACCATTTCCTCAGTTCAGCAATGTTTAGGCATGACACAGATAAATTAATAGCAAAGTTCTACCTAGTTTGGAGGGTTGTGGAAGCAGGAGATACTATCTCAGAGTAAGGGGGAAACCAACTAAAATTGAGATCAAGAGGAATTTCCTTACTCAGAAGCTGGTAAATCTTTGGAATTCTCTAACTCCAAAGGAATGTGGAATCAGAGTGATGAGTCTATTCAATATAGATTAATATATTTCCAAGTATAATTATATCAAGCAATCGGGATATTGTATGGGAAAATGGCATTGATGTAGATGATCAACCATAATCTAAAATGGTAGGGTGGGCATGAAGGGCTGAATGGCATTCTCCTGTGACTATGTTCCTACATTCTTATTTGCCTAATCTAATACTCCATTTTCTTCTTATATCATAGGATCTTTGATGCTCACATGAATCACCAGGGATAAATGAAACTTTGATTTAACATCAGGTATATTGCCTCAGAGGATGTAGCTGTCTCTCAGTATGCTGCCAGGGTATTTAGGATGCATGTGTTCTTCCTGGAATGGGATTTGAATGGGCAGTTTTCTAACTCAGAGATAGCAGTGTCACTATCTTAGTAATACGTTTAGATTGGGCAGATAACGGGCAAAAGTCAAGTTGCTTTTCAGTAAAAACAGCCTCTAGCTTTGTCATGGGGGCTCAGTGAACAGTTTTTAGCTCTTTTCATGATAATGATTTGCACAGTCTGCAAGTATTCCTTTCAAGTTTCCTGCAGTGTTGACGGTCCGTGGCTTTATTGGCTTAAATTGGAGAATTGTCTTTAGGTCTAAGCAGTAAAATATTGTACTTTGTAAAGCATTGGCCTCTTTCTCATGCCCAGTATGGTTCCACATTAGAATGTACATACAATGAATGTTATGAAATAATTTATATTCAGGCAAAAGTATTAGTTTTGAAAATTCCAAATGTTCCAATGATCATATTCAGTAACAAACAACATATTCTGAAAAGGATTAAGCCCTTTTGGTAGCAACATGACAGCTAATTGTCCATGTTCTGGATCAGTGGTGCTGGAAGAGCACAGCAATTCAGGCAGCATCCAACAAGCAGCGAAATCGACATTTCGGGCAAAAGCCCTTCAATTGTCCATACCTAGCCCACAAGGAGCAATGTAATGTACCTCACAGATCAATGAAAAGCAGTACTTCCAGTCGTAAAGATAAATCTCTGTATGTTGAATGATTCTGGTAATTACTCGTTTTAAAGTAGGTCTGCAAAGCATTTGTCCTCTTTAATACACCCACAGGTATTTATAGTACTTTTAAAACAGCAGTTCTAAACAAAGTAACGATTAGTTGTAAAGTAACTATTCTCAGTCCCTTAAGACTAAGGGTGACTTTCTTCTACTCTGGTGTTGTGGGTCTGAAGGTGATTAAACAATCTAATGCAGGAGCCATGCATACAGCCATAGGTGGGCCAATGACAGGTGGGTAGGGTGCTTGGATTGTCACAACTCCTTCTGCACTTGGCCTCCATCTAGTCCTGTCAAAGATGTTTGAGGTGGGTGGCACTTTCACGGATGCCTCTTTCCGGTGTGTGTTGTCTTGGATAACAGATTCCAACAGATCCTTTTTCAGGGAGGTTTTGATTATGTCCTTGATGCAAACAGTTGGCTTTTTAGTTCACTTCACGAATAGCCGAGTGGAGAATGGTATCAACAGTTCAATTAGTTGTGATCATTCTTTGGGCCTATTTCCTAATTTGCCCTGGTGATTCATGCCATGCCACATGATGTCTTAAATTCTTCATGCCTTTGAGATCAATCAAAAGCAGCTAAGAGTGCACCTTCTCCACTGTTAGCAAATCCTTTAGTGTTGGTTTTTTAGAAAATGAAAGTAATGAAATCATTTACAATTTGAACATACTCAAAGAATTTGGAGTCTGGTACGAGTGGCAGACTGGATTTCTATGATCTTTTCTCAATCAACAACTACTGTTTGCTAGGATCTTCGTCCACCAAGAAATTTAAACCATGAGATCTACAGTCTGAAAAGCCATTTGTTGTAATATCTGGCTCTATGCTCTTCATTTTTGTGGCACCATTAGGTATTCACGGATATTTTTAAAATATAAATTACATCGTGTCCAGTTAATTTCATCACTCTTTTGGAAGGGAGTAAAAACATGAGAAAGAATGCAATTGAGCTTTATACGAAAGCCTTTGAGGATGAAGAATGATACATGTGGATAGTTTGGAGAAGCAGGGCCTGTTGTGCTTGGAAAAGAGAGGATTAAGGGAATAATTAATAAAGTCCTATAAAAAACAGGGTAGATCTGGACAGACAAAATCTGGACAGAATAGATGTGTTCGATTGGTAGAAGGGTGAAGAACTGAAGAACACTAGTTTCAGATAATTGTAGAAAGGCTGCCAGCATTCTCAAAGATCCATCCCACTCTGGCAATGTTTTCTACAGCCTCTACCATCAGGAAGAAGATACAGAAGCCTGAACACATGCACCAGCTGGTTTGTAAGAATACTGACTGGACTCACAAGCTCTTAACATTCGCCTATACCTGTGTTTTTGTTTTTGCCGCTGTTTACCTATTATTTACGTATCTATGCTATTTAACTCTATGATCTGCCTGTATCGCTCACAAGACAAAGCTTTTCGCTGTGCATTGGTACACGTGACAATAAATTCAATTCAATTTCTAGATTTCCTACAGTGTGGAAACAGGCTCTTCGGCCCAACAAGTCCACACCGACCTTCGGAAGAGTAACCCACCCAGACCCATTTCCCTCTGACTAATGCACCTAACATTGTGGGCAATTTAGCATGGTCAATTCACCTGACCTGCACATCTTTGGACTGCGGGAGGAAACCGGAGCACCCGGAGAAAACCCGTGCAGACCCAGGAAGAATGTGCAAACTGCACACAGATAGTCGCCCAAGGCTGGAATCGAACCTGGGTCCCTGGCGCTATGAACTAACAGTACTAATCATTGAGCCACTGTGCCCCCCACAAAGAAAGCAATTGTTTGCACGTATTACTGCAAGACCAATTTCAAACTCTTCCAATCCCTGAGCACTCACTTGGCCCCCACCGAGTTTTCTATCCTGTAGTTATTTCCAGAAAGGAAGATATTTTCCTGAACGTCCTGTCGCGGTTATTACACAACTCTGGAACAGGTAGGATTTGAACCTGGACTGCTTGGCTCGGAGGTAGGTACAGTTCTACTACGCCACTAACTTCTTTATTTGTGTTAGGGTCTTGACTGCACCTCAATTAAAACTTTTAAAATAGAGTTGGATAATTATCTGAAGAGAGAAACTTTTCAGGGCTTTGGGTAAAGGAGACTTGCACATAGATAGAATGGATGTAGCAAGCTGAATGTGTTACTTCTATTTTGTGACCATTCTACAATTCTAATTGGACAGTGGTCTTTAAGTGCATATAGTTCATACAGCTCATTGTGGTCTATAAAGTTTATCTCACTGGTTTTCATCTTTATCTACTTTTTCTTCGCCCATGCTGCCTAAACATATACTGCTCTTTCCACGAATCGGAACTTATCCAAGTCCCATTTACAATCTTCAACTGAGCTGCAATTTATTGTGTTAAGTGGCAATTTGTTCCCCAAATTCACTATAAATGTAAAGTTAGTCCTTAAGTTGATTAAGTTCATGGCTTCTTCAGCTGACATCCATGCCCCTCCTGTCCTATTATAATTTAAAACAACATTATTGATCCATTTCATCTCTCAAATGTCTTATTAAATGTTCTATACAGTCCAGCCAATTCTAACCTCCTCAGGTCAGTTTATTTGGCTCTATATTGCATTGTATTTCATCACTGCCTCACAGAGAAAGCCTGATATATAATGCCGAGCAAGTCCATCATGTTAACTACATGTCAACAGCCAGCAATTGTAACATGGTTAGTTATCTAAATAATCAAAACTACGGATGTTATTGCATACACTATTCCATCACATCTTTCATTGTGTTTCCCTTGAGAAGGTGGTGGTGAGTTGTATTCTTGAATCACTGCCGTCTATGTGCTGCAGCTTGACCCAAAATGCTGTTTGGAAGGGAATTCCTGGAATTTGACCCAGTGACTTTGAAGGAATAGCAATATCTTTGCACATTAGGATTGTGATTGGCTTGGATTGTGTCCGAGCGATTGCTCGTGTCGAAGGGAGTGTCCGTGTCAGAAAGGAGTGTCCGTGTCGGAGAAAGTGTCCATGTCGGGGGGAGTGTCCGTGTCGGGGGGAAAGTCCATGTCGAGGGTAGTGACCGTGTCAGAGTGAGTGTCCATGTCGGAGAGAGAGTGTCCATGTCGGAGAGAGAGGGTCCGTGTCGGAGAGAGTGTCCGTGTCAGAGGGAGTGTCCACATTGGGGCGAGTGTCCATGTCACGGGGAGTGTCCGTGTCGGAGAGAGTGTCCGTGTCGGAGAGAGTATCCACGTCATGGGGAGTGTCCATGTTGGATTGAGTGTCCGTGTCGGAGAGAGTGTCCGTGTCGGGGGGAGTGTCCGTGTCGGGGGGAGTGTCCGTGTCGGGGGGAGTGTCCGTGTCGGGGGGAGTGTCCGTGTCGGGGGGAGTGTCCACGTCTGGGGGAGTGTCCGAGTCAGAGTGAGTGTCCACGTCGGAGAGAGTGTCCGTGTCGGAGAGAGTGTCCGTGTCGGGGGGAGTGTCCGTGTCGGGGGGAGTGTCCGTGTCGGGGGGAGTGTCCGTGTCGGGGGGAGTGTCCACGTCTGGGGGAGTGTCCGAGTCAGAGTGAGTGTCCACGTCGGAGAGAGTGTCCGTGTCAGAGGGAGTGTCCACATTGGGGCGAGTGTCCATGTCACGGGGAGTGTCCGTGTCGGAGAGAGTGTCCGTGTCGGAGAGAGTGTCCGTGTCGGAGAGAGTATCCACGTCATGGGGAGTGTCCGTGTCGGAAAGAGTGTCCGTGTCGGAGGGAGTGTCCGTGTCGGAGGGAGTGTCCGTGTCGGAGGGAGTGTCCGTGTCGGAGAGAGTGTCCACGTCTGGGGGAGTGTCCGAGTCAGAGTGATGGGTCCACGTCGGGGGGAGTGTCCACGTCGGGGGGAGTGTCCACGTCGGGGGGAGTGTCCACGTCGGGGGGGAGTGTCCACGTCGGGGGGGAGTGTCCACGTCGGGGGGAGTGTCCACGTCGGGGGGAGTGTCCACGTCGGAGGGAGTGTCCGTGTCGGACAGAGTGTCCGTGTCTGTGAGTGCACGTTTACGGTGGAGAGAAAAGAATTAACAACCACAGGCGACATGTTAAATCTTTGTCATCTGACTGAGAGATATATAAACAAAAATTGATCAATTTTTGGTGATTCATATTTTAATTTACACATTTTCATAAAATGAGAATTTTTGTAAGATGGGAGACCTAAATGTCATGATGTAGATTTTCTTTATTCCATTGACATCAGGTCATGACAAACAGGAACGTAGTCTAAGGATAAACAAGGAGCTATTCAGACTATATACATGGAATGACCCCGTGTGTTCCATTCAGCTGGCAAATTCAAGAGGGCCTTTGTTCCCAGCAAAAGTCAATTGGACATCTCCAGCTGCTTCCCTCATCACCATCACCTCCTGCTGGAGGTTCCATTACATTTTCTTCAGTGCACTTAATGATCACTGACCTTTACAATATAGAAAAAAAACTTTACATCACAGGTTGTTATTTAGTAATGACATAATTTAACCTAAATGTACAGAATTGAAATTTTAAGTGTAATACTTGCATAAAGGTTTATCAAAAGGGTTGGTCACTGGTATTCCATTGCTGTCCATTCCATTTCATTGCAAACTACTGAGATTTAAATTTTGTTCTTGTACTGGTTATAAAGAACATTGTTGAAATGAGTTTCGACTAATTTAAGCTTCCTTCTGCTTTATAGACATATGATTGTATGATACTGCCTGAACCAGTAAACATTCTCTCGTTTAACACTAAATGGGGATAGCTTGCCATCATTGAGTGGCTCACATACAAAAAAATCCTCAAAAACCTTGAAATATGGAGCCATCTCTTGAAATTGAACTTGTTGTCCTTTGGTAGTGAAATCTTTGCTGTATGTCTGGTTATGTTAGGAAGAGCTGTCATTTGTGCTGCTTGAATATTTATGAATGAGAGTAATCCATCAAAATGTTCACACAAAAATGCATCAAAACAAAGCACATCAGTTCCCAGTCAGATGCTGATGTAATCTGAATTAATAATTACTGTTATGATATTGTTTGTTTGGTAAAAAGTTCAGAGTTATTATAGAAGAACAGTCAATACTTAGATCATTGAATGAGAAGGTTAACTGAGGGCAGCTAACGATGGCACAAAATTGAGTTTCGCCTGTACCACAATCTCTTCAAACATACAAAAGAATCTCACTTTCCAGACTGAGGCAATTGATTAACAGAATTTGAGCACTCATGTCAATCTGTTGCAAACCTGTGAATTCTCATATTTCCATTGACATTGTGTTTATTGAAAAATGTAACTTCATTCTGAGTGAGTCATGTACAAATAACCTTTGTGTCCTCCCAATTCATTGGGTTTCAGTCTGTTATTGGATTTGTGAAACAATCTTATTGCTTCCAGTGTGACCTTGTCAAGAATGTGTGAATTCTTCAAAACATTCTTTTTTACCCTTGTGTTACCATGACCTGAATTTCAACTGGCAGCAAGATTCTGGCGATTGTCCCACACCTTCATAAAACCAAAAATTATGAGTTCACAGGAAGGAAACCAATAAATTTTAAGATGGGACCTCATGTAACTGCACCAATTAACTGCTCAATCATTATGGAAGAAATGTTGCTGCAGAAGGTGGGAGATTATTGTGTTGCTTGACAACATAGAATAGGTGGTGTATCAACTGACATCTATTGGGGAAATCAAAGTGAAAGGGGACAGACGAGGTCTGTTGTGTTAACTTGAACCTTCCTTCTTAAACAGAAAAGGGCATCTTTCATCTTCATTGCCCAGAAGAGGAGAAAGTTTGAAAAAGAAATAGATTGCTTGGCTCAGATCCTCAATGTTAATTGAAAGCAGGGAGTTGGTGTCTTTTTGAGCCTCTGTTGACAGAAACTATGATAGTAGGATTTGGATATATGTGCTTGCAGTGTGTTTCTCTGTAAATAAATGTTTGTCTTTGTATGGATCCAGTTCCATCCTTCGCCGACTGGCCTTCTGGAATAGAATGTACATCCTCAGTATCTTCACCAAATGGGAAAGTCACCTTTGAGTTAAATTACATTTGCAACCTAATCACCTGACGTAACAACATTGACAGATATCATGGATTCTGCTTTCTCAAGTTTTATACTTTGGAATGATGAGTTCCAAAAAATGCTGCATGAATTTAATACCTTTTTAGAAAGTCATTGAGGTCTATAACTGTAGAAATAGACCTTTCAGCCAATCAAGTCTGTGGCAGTCACAAACAATCAGCCAACCGTTTCAATTTTCTGGAAATTCCCTTTTCCAGAACTAGTCCATAGCCTTATTTGTCTTGCCTTTGCAAGTGTTCATCTAAATACTTTGTAAATATTACAAGTTATTCTGCATCTACCACCTGAAGTTGGTGAGTTTCAGATTCCCATCAAGAGAACATAGAACATTACAGCGCAGTACAGGCCCTTCGGCCCTCGATTTTGCGCCGACCAGTCATACCAATCTGATGCCCATCTAACCTACACTATTCCATGTACGTCCATATGTTTGTCCAGTGACGACTTAAATGCACTTAAAGTTGGCGAATCTACTACCATTGCAGGCAAAGCATTCCATACCCTTACTACTCTGAGTAAAAATCTCTGGATGAAAAATATTTTCCTCATATCTCCAGAAGATTCTCCTGCCCCTCACCTTAAATCCATCCCCTTTGTGTCTTTGATCACTCCATCAAGGGGAAAAGTTTCTTCCTGACTTCACAGTCTTTACACCTCATCATTTTCTACATCTTAATCATAATTCCCAGCCTGGCCCCACCCCCCAACAGACGACTCCTCTTCAAGGAAGACAAGCCCAGTCCACCCAATCTCTCCTCATAATTAAAACTTTCCAGCTTAGACAGTACTCTGGTAACTCTCCTTCTCACCCGCTCCAGTGCGATCACATCCTGCTACAATGTGGATTCCAGAATTGCACACAATACTCTGCCTGTGGCCTACCCAGACCTATTGGACATTTCCAGCATAAACTCTCTGCCTGTCAACTCGATGCTTTCATCGATAAAAGCAAGTATCCCATATGCTTTCCTCACCACTTTATCCGCCTGACTGCTATCTTAAAGGAGAAATGAGCATTTTCACCAAGGTCCCTCTGATCCATCATGTATTCTCTTACCTTGTTTGTCCTGCCCCAGTCTTCACAGTTATCTGTATTGAATTCCATAGACTGAATTCAATGAGTAAAACCCCACAGTTCCCCGCAGCTATCCGCTTACCAGGTCTCCTTGAAGGAGAAAGAGATAAAATTGCCCTCCCCCTACCTATATTTAAAAGGACACACAACCATTTATTGGATCTTCATAACTCCTGTTATGGTTCCAAGTTGTTTCTTTTTTAACCCAATGTAGCCAACATCAAACTATTTCCCACACCTTCAAATGCAAGATGATAATTCACTGAAACTGGCTCAAATGTCATTTGCTGGTGTCCGAGAATTGGAATTGAATTGGATGGTTCCAGGTGTTAGCAGCTGTGTTTGTTGACTAACTTAATTGTGGTGATTTTTCCAATCCAAAGATGAGAAGATATATACTTCATAATATCCATTAAAGACAATGATGGTTTTGATTGGGTCAATTATAACTGTGTCTTGGAGAGCAGGTGCACAATCACAGTTGAGCATAAATAGCTTATGCTTTAATAAGTGGGGATATGCTTTGTCCTTTACTACTGTTCCATTGTGTATGGTTAATGCCTACTGAAGTTAATGTTCTCACATTTAGGCTAATTACCTAGCTTTTAGAGCCACTTATACTTATGAATGTCAATGTCTTCAGATGATGGGAAATGCGTCGTCAAAAAATACTCTGGTTTAAAAGTGAAAGCTGGTACTTAGCTGCTGAGAGACAGCACTGCAAGGAAGGAATGACTGTGAAAAATAAAATCAAGGAGCGAAATAGTTTCAAGAAGACTTGCACAAATAAAATTGCATCACTTTACCTCGAAGGTTCAGAACCGCAACTAATCCATGTTTGTAAGAAATTTTAAGGTTTATTGAATTTAGTCTGTACTTTTATTTTCCTAATTTGATTTTTCATCGTCAGAACTGATCCACAAGCAACTAGCCATTCGTTGTAAAGGTACTGCTTTGTGTATTGATTTTCTTCCATAAAATAATGATTGAACATATAAGGTGAAGTTCAGTATGTAGAAATGGATTTGATTGTATGACAATATATCTGACAAGTGACAGAGCATAATCTTATCATCATTTTACACACGAGTTCAATAGTTAAAAGATTGTGACCTTGACTGCTGTGTCTGTAATTTGCAGTGCTATTCTTAACCTAGATTCCACTTCTGTCTTGAGATGGAATATTGTCACAAAATTGCTGAGTACTGAAGAATGCAGCAAAATTATAAATGGAGTGGGGCTGCAGAACTGGCCTTTGAATTATGGTCATGTGATTGACAAACACCCAAGGATAAAGCTAGAGAAAATACAATTATTCAAATTTTTGTCACAGAACTTTGAGGATGCCGATGTGAAGCTTGCAAAGTAACTTGCCAGTACCTCTGTGTTTCTTTTCTGAAATGTAGAATAAAGTGGTAGACAGCTAAATAATTTAAGAGACACACATGGGAAATGTTCATTTGAAGCACTTTTTATAAAGAAGCCTAAGGCGTGAAAGCAAGTCAAATTTATGACCACAAAGGCAGCGTAGATTTTGTCTGTTTTTGCCATTTTTCTTCATTTTTGCTGAAGGTTCTGAGTCTTCCTGGGGTTTTGTTCTGCAAATGGCACTGACCTCTTCCTCAAATAAACTCATTGTTTGCAATTCTTTTTCCGTGATATCATGAACAGACAATAGTCAGAGAGAGAGTTAGTGAACACCTTCTTCAAAATCCTCCAAGTTTTGTGTGAATACCATTTGAATAATTCCTCTCCTTTTGCTTTGTCCTCAGCTGGTTGTCAATCACCTCACCATAATTTCAAAAATATTTCTACAACTCCATTCCATTTAAATCATTGCATTTTTCGGCATTCAGCAATTTTGTGACAATGTTGTTTTTTTCAGATTGAATTGAAGTCTATGTTAAGACTACTACTGCAAATTGTAGACATAGCACTTAGGGTCACTATATTTTAGCTATTGAATGTAAACCTCAGATGCTAATAAGATTCTCCTCTGATGTTGTCAGAGCTATCCTGAAGTCTTCTCATATGGTCAGAATAATTTAGCCAATATTAAGCTGAGCCAATATTATGTATTTAGTTTTTTTGTGATGGGACAACGTTTCTGTCTTGTGGTTGTCATGACAGGTGCAAGATTGCCAGATTTAAAAAGGAAAAAAAAATTACACTGCATGAAAAAAGACATAGGTAATGTACAGGGAAAATGGGTTTGAATCCCACCATGGCAAATTATGAAATTTGAATTCAATAAAAAACTGAAATTAAGAACATGATGATGATTATGAGGCATTGCTCTTTGTCACAAAAATCCATCTGGTTCACTGATGTCCTTTATGGAAGGAAGCTGCTGTCCTTACCTGGTCTGGCCTACATGTGACTCCAGACACACATTGGTTGACTCTTAACCACCCTCTGGGCAATTAGGGATGGACAATAAATGATGGGCCAAGCCAGCAAATCCTGCATCCTGTGAATGCACTACGAAACATTGTCTTATGGTTATAGATAGAATAGAATCTCTACAGTGTGGATACAGACCATTCGGCATATTGGGTCTACACCAACCCTTTGAAAGGCATCCCTTCCAGGCCTACCCCATCCCAGCAAACCTCATAGCTAATGTACTTAGCCTGCACAATTTAGCATAGCCAATCCAACTAATCTGAACATCTTTGGGCAATGGGAGGAAACTCATGCAGACACAGGGAGAATGTAAAAACTCCACACAGACAGTCAAATGAGGGTGGAATCAAAGCTGGGTCCCTGGTGGTGTAAGACAGCAATGCTAACCACTGAGCCTCTGCGCGGCCCCAGAACTTGAATAAAATGCTGTTATATAAAGAAGTGTTAGGATGAGGCAAAAAGATTAGCAAGAATAATTAAGATTTGAGAATTTCTTAACTTTTAAAGTTCTGTTCCAAATTGTACAGCACTTTGATTTGAATACATTCCACCATCAGTGATGGAAACAGAAAGAGGCGTCCACAGACAAACTTGCTGGAAGACACCTCCAGGTTCCTTTGGAACTTTATTGAAGTTATTTCAGAGGTTGTGAGGCCCTTCTGCCTCTAACCCACATGACAGCCATCTCCCATCTCCCATACTACCATCTTCCATACTACCATCTCCAATCTCCCATCTCCCATGGCTCCTCATATCCTCTGTGACAACTCCTTGTAACTCACACCCATAATCCTTGATCCCTTGTACCCATCTGGGCATTGAATGCCAACGTGCCCCCAACCCAGACCACCTCCCTAGCCACTCATCCAGTATCTACTGTGGGTTAACCTCAGGCAACATGCAGAGATGAATAAAATAATTAAAGCTCTGATGCAATTCTCAGGGACAGTTTCAGCTTTTTTTAAAAAAAATGAGCAGAGGATTTAAGAATTTTCAGATCCTGTCAATTATATAGACCACACATGACAGTTAGGAGAAAGAGAGGACTGCAGATGCTGGACTTCAGAGTTGAGAGTGTGGTGTTGGAAAAGCACAGCCAGTCAGGCAGCAGGACCAAGAGAGTCGGTGTTTCGAGCATTAGTTCTTCATCAGGAATGAGCCTCATTCTTAATAAAGAGCTTATGCTTGAAACATTGATTTTCCTGCTCCTCGGATGCTGCCTGACCAGCTATGCTTTTCCAACACCACACTCTCTTACAAGACAGTTACAGACCATTTCCATCCTTCAAATGGATTTGCACTCTCACCTCTACGCTGCAGTCTATCATCTTTGGATGACTCAAAAAGAGATGAGTTTGAATCCCACAGTGATTTTAAATGGCCCTGCTGAATTTTGGGTTTCTCTCATCCATCTCAGCAAAAGAACAGGATCTGTCAGAAGTAGGAGCAAGCCTTCAGCATCTGAATCCCAACTGCCACTTTTGAAAAGGTGTGGAATCTTCCCAAATCTGTGAACTTCCAGCCTCTAGTGGCAACTAATATGAATTTTTAAGTGAACTGGATGTTTTCTAAAATGCGTTGCAGCAGCTTGCTTAAAAATTTCTCCAGTCATTTCATTTTAACAAAGTTTGTAAGACCCATTTGCCAGCACTTAGCGTGAATAATGAAGTTTACTTTCCATGCATATATACTCATGTTGTGGAGAATGGTAGTAATTATTCATGTTACTTCTGCTGTTCCAGCACAATGCTTTTATCTCTTTATCTCTGTGGATATAGCTGGATTTTAATCATATCCTTGTTTTTCTCGGGTGAAGAAATGCACTCTCACTTGCTAATTTGCTTGACTCATTCCACAAATTGGCAAAAATAAGGAAATTAGGACTTTCCCGTTAGGCCAACGTAAAATGGTTATTGAAGGCTCTTGTGAATTCTTTTTTACACAGATTCCATGTTATCTAACCATTTCAAAATGGAATAGGTTGCCTCTGACTGTTTTAATTATTAATGCCTTTTATCTGTATGTTCCAAGGTGTTGAGACACACTTTTACAGGATTGGATCAACTTTTATGTCATTAGTTCTAGTTTGACCATGATTCAAAGTCATGGATGCATTGCCAAGGGACCTGCTTCTGTAATAAATGAACTGCTAAACTGCAGAAACAAATAGCAATGACCATCTGCTCGGAATAGCCTGCTATTCTTTATAGTGATGAATGTTGAGGGGATTGCCATCTCAGTAAGCATACTGAGAGGGAAAATGGATTGCCATGTCTAATTAATGCTTGCCTTGGAATACGTATTTCTGGCAAACAATCATTTCAAGGATTCAAGTACTGTGGTCGTAGTGAGAACATTTGTTCTGAGATCATGTGTTGGATGTAATGTGCTGAGCTAACATGAATCTGAGGGCATCTTATCATCGTGTTGCCAGGTGCAGGACTGTCAACTATGAAGTACCACTTTGTAAATCTTTCACCACATTGTGACGCAGAAAATTTTCATTCAGGGCGTACTGCAGATTCTGAAAACCTGAAATAAAATAAATGCATGGGACACTGTGCAAATCTGAGAGAACAGAATTTCTCAGATGCTTTGACACTGGAAGCCTGGGACAATGTTTTGGGATGAACCACCACAAAATGGTTCCAGGCCACCTTCACACCCACATTTTATTGGCCTCTCCCCAACTCCAAACCTGCCACATAGGGCTGGGAAAATAAAAATACAGCTCAATCTTTCAAGTTGATAATCTTCCAAAATAAAAAAAAAACTGGAAACTGTAGAGGAAGAACTGCCTTTCAGCAGCTGAAACAACTTGGAAGAATGGTAGGGAGAGCTGTTATGGGACAGGTTGAAGGGGAAAGAACTCAAAGGTGATATATTGAAGGGTGAGAGTGATAATTTAGCAAAAAGCAAATGCTGTAACATAACAAGAGGTAACAATGGAGTAAGCGTAAAACCAAAAGTTTGATTCAAGATGGTTAGAAAACCCTTAAGAGAACATGGGAACAACAGTTGAAATCTACCCAGTAACACACTTGCACTCTAAACCAATCTCAGATCTCTTTCTATTCTCTATTACTTCCAGCCCTGTTTCTCCCGATTGGTTCTGTGTTTTGTTTCTGGTTTTTAATAATTCGTCATGGTGCCCAATTCCCAACTGAATTTGATTTTCAGTCTGAAGGGCTGTCAGGCACCTCACAAAACAAAAAGTGAAACTCTTCCTCAAGATCGTCTTGAACTTCATAACAATTGTGAATAAAATGCAGGAAGGATGTTAAGTCAAATATATTCAAGACACAGTAGCCATTCACATTTGACTTGCAATCTTTTCCATTTAATTCTCTCACCTACATTCTTAAAATTTAATCTTCAAATGTTCTGCAAGTGCAAAATAATAATACCATTTAAAGTGATAATTACTGAGTTCACTATTACCAAAGTTTTTATAAGTTAGTATAAACAGAAAATGCTATAAAAACCTGACCAGAGAGCACCTTATATGTTTCAGGACAATGGACTGAATTTTATTTTTCTTTGGCCAAGTGTCAGTTCCGTTGAGTTTCATGATGTGAGGTAGTCTCCATGAAACCTGAAAAGTTCTCTTGTTGCATTTTACCAAATACACCTCATTCACTACCACCCTGTCCTCATGTCACTCCATCTCTACCGTGTGCATGGTACATCTCTCGACTACCAGGATATTCCAGAATGAAGCAGTATCCCTGGTGCAATGCCATCTTTAAAAAAGTCATTGTGCATCCTGACCGACATTGTTGTGGTGGAGTTGCCCTGCGCAGTTGCTGACAATTGCCCTGAATGTGATAAATCAGTGTCTCGCTTTGTGGGCAATGATCTGGAGGTGCTGGTAGACAGTGGTGTATGGAGGTGGGATATCCTTTTCAGGCAGGCCAGCGGAGGAGGCCTGGTGTCCAGTGCTGACTGGAGGATGGCAACCAGGTCAATGATTTCTCAACCACTTGAGGAATGCATATCAGTGTAGGAAGAAGGTCGATGACTTTCTCTATTCTGCCAGTCTTCTCTTGACATTTCACATTCACTTTGAATGTTGTGCCCACTTCCCACCAAGCCTCCTGCTTTAGCATGTTCGCCAATGCCTAGAACATCCTCTCTCACTCAATGTCACCCACCCAACCCTCAGCATGCCCTCAGTGCCGCCTGGGCTCGGGATACTTCCCTAACTGCACTAAGAGTATTAGCTGTGCCACCCACTTTCATCGCCCTTCTCTTCTTTCATTCTTCTCTCTCATTCCAAGAGGAAACCAGCCCACAGTAGGGCATACAGACTCAAAACTGGAGGTTTGTAAGCCCGCTGTTCAGTTCCTCACCTTTCCTGAGGTGATGATCCTGATTCTGACCAGCCTGGCTGGCTGACTGACAGTGTCAAAGCCCCAGACTGGTATTGTAGGCTGCCCTTGACTTAGAGAGCAAGAATCCCCTGATTGATGGCAATTCCCATCAACGTCACTGAGGATTGCTGAAAGCCATGACTACCTTCCTGTCTTTATATCTTACATGGCAATATACAATACTGTGAGGGCGGCATCACTGGCTGAAGGGCAAAGTGCAAAAAGGCAAAGCAGGGACTCTGTGCATCCAGGTAGGCTCAAAATGAGTGAATGATAAGAGAACAAGTGAACAGGCTGCTCCAGACCCTGATCTGGGAGGGGGTCCCTGAACACAAAGTGGCCTTGTTACAGTGATAGGAATTGCAACAAATTGCCTGGAGAGGACACAGCTGTGGATCTGGAGTCACCTACAGACCAGACACTTAAGGAAGGCAGAATTATTTCCCTAAAGGTCATAAGTGAGCCAGATATTGTTTTAGAACAGTTGACAGTGGCTAGATGGTTACCATGAGACCAGTTATTTTAAATTCTATATGTAATTTTAATTAAATTCAAATCTCAGCATCTTCTATTGTGGGCTTTGAATCTATGTTCTCAGAACATTAGCCTGGGTTTTGAGATTTTTAGCTTTTTAAAAATTCATTTGTGGATATGAGCATCGCTGGCTGGCCAGCCTTTATTCCCCATTCCAGGTTGCCCTTGAGCAGGTGGTGGTGATTTGCCTTCTTGAACCGTTGCAGTCCCTGTGCTCTTGGTATAACCAAAATATCATGCAGGATGGAATTCCAGAATTTTCACCCAGTGACAGTGAAGACACAGCAATATATTTCCAAGTCAGGATGGTGAGTGACTTATAGGGGAACTTGAAGGTGTGGTGTTCCCATGTATTTGCTGTCCTTGTCCTTCTAGATAGAAGTGGTCATGGGTTTAGAAGGCTTTGTCTGAGGACCTTTGGTGAGTTTTTGCAGTGCATCTTGTTTTGGTGTTTGGAGGGAGTGGAGGCTTGTGGATGTGGTGCAAATCAAGTGGGCTCGCCTGTCCTGGATGGTGTCATGCTTCTTGAGTGTTGTTGGAGGTGCACCTATTCAGGCAAGTGCCGTATAGATGGTGGACAGGCTTTGGGGAATTATGAGGTGAGTTATTTGTCACAGTGTTCGTAGCTTCTGACCTGCTCTTGCAACCACTGTGTTTATGTGGTGAGTCCAGTTGACTTTCTGGTGAAAGATAGCTCCCAGGATATTGATAGTAGGAATTAAGTGATGGTAACACCATTGAATGTCAAGGTCAGATGGTTAGATTGTCTCTTTTTGGTGATTGTCATAGCCTGGCGTTTATGTGGCATGAATGTTATCTGCCACTTGTCAGCCCAAGCCTGAGTATTGTCCAGACCTTGTTGCGTTTGGACATGGATAGCTTCAGTATCTGAAGAGTTGCGAATGGTCTGAACATTGCGCAATCATTGTGAATATCCCCACTCCTGACCTTATGTTGGAGGAAAGGTCATCGATGAAGCAACTGAAGATAGTTGGGCTAAGTTATATAACTACTACATTAATGCCTCCCTCCAACAATGAAACAATACAAGCTGCAGCATGATGATCTTCCTGTCCAGAATAGGTATTGAAACATGAAATAAAATGTGAAAACGTTTTTTGTGCAATCTGGGTGGCAAATATTGAATTATTTCCCCATATGTGAAGATAGGTCATCATCCATAAACATGAACTCTGCTTCTCTCCACATGGATGTTGATGAATCTGCAGAGTATTCAGGGTCTTTAATGTCAGACTTCCAGCATCTGCAGTATTTTGCTGATAAATGTATTGTCACTGTATGTGGAACAAAGAACATGTTTAAGTGCTGATTCTGAAATCAGTCTTATTGCCTGCTCTATGTTATAAAAAAATGAATTAGATATTTTCTTGTCAAATCAATAAAATTGTCCAATGCTTCTGTGGTAAAATTTGAACTCTCTCGTTGTTTAATCATTGTGCTGAGGTCCATTTAGGCCACACTGAAACTTAACAGTGCATTGTATCATTGCAGTTGTAAAATTTATGTTGCAGAGATTGAATAATATTTGCAATTTGATAACAATAATGGGCATTAACACTTTTCAAGGAGCTTTCTGTGATCATTTGCTGAAATGTTGGGTGAGTCTTGAAAGGGGGACAGGTAACATGCATTATTGACAGGTCGAGTTCCAAGGGGCAGTGTGAATGGAGTGAAAAGGAACGTGGAAACAGGACTCCGGCTGATGATTATTTTCTTCTTAGGCCTCAGCCAGTCTTCGTTTGGTCTCCAACGTAGAATTCATTGCTTCACCTGAAAGAAGGTGGATGTTGAGGAAAGAAGAAGTAAAAGGTCATGTGTTACACCTTCTGTGTTTGTATGGATAGATACACTGGGAAGGAGATGGGGGTTGACAGTTTTTGAGCAGTGGACAAGGATGTCATGATATTCACTGGATCAATTTCCACCGTTTTGACCACCTCCAGCATGATGCACATCACTCTTTTCTTTTTCAACATTCTAGCCTGGCAGGAAACTAGCAGGGTCAGGATAATCATCTGTTTCAGACTCACCCAAATTTATTATATTGTGAAGTCAATGGTGAACCAGACTGGCACTGTGTAAAATAAGTGTACAGTCAAAGCCCACCTGTTTCTAGCCTGTTGCAATTTCCTTCAGACTTCTAGATTTAGCTTTAGGCAACGCTGTTGAAAAACCAGAAAGGAGGAAGTAAAATGACACAAATTATCTGAAGATTGCTCTGTCTGAATACTTCAAATTTAGTGTTGCATATTGTAATTGAGGTTACTTGCATCGTATAATTTCAATTAAAGGCTTGTACTCATGGTGAGAGTTAAAAGCTGGCCTGGGATTTCATAGAGTTGTTTTTACTGCAAGATTGCAATATAAACTGAAGATGTACTAAAAATGGATAACAACATAATTTTCCATCTAGAGGTCGATCTGAAGCCATGCTTTGAATTATTTATTATGAGCACAGTTGTGCTACATCTGAACCTGTAATACCAATATAACAAAGTTTTTTTAAAAAGTACAGAATTGGATTCTTCCTTATGGTTTTGTCATTCATCACAACCTTAAAAAAAGGAATTTAATGTTAGCGCCAATATTTATTAGATGGTTATTTAAATTATAATGTAAACATGGTAATGGTTCGGCACACACCCCCTTGGTGATTAACAGAGCAGAGAACAATGGGTGAACATGATAAATTCAATGGTTCCACTCATACAAAACAGCAGAATAAGTTCAAATGAAGTCAAACCACCAGGATCAAGAACTCATTTTCACTTAGTGACATTTTCAGCTTCATCGATACCAGGCTGTTCAGTTTGTGCACTTTAATCTTTCCAGCATTATTTCAAAACAGTTCCACCTTGTTATTCTGCCTGGATAACATGCTATTTTTTTAAATGAACACATTGTCACAGGGGTAGTTTCTTTTTTTTGGTCGTGCTGCATTTTTCCTTGTGGGGATTGATTAAGGCAAACATGACGTTCCACCAGACAGATGTGATGCCAAGTAGGAGGGCAGGATTATTTCTTGGTGGTTCATGGTTACTCACAAAACTCCCAGTATGCTCTGAATATTTTACAGCCCTGACTGATTTGTATTTATACAGAAATATCTTACAATAATTGAATATAACTTTTGATGTTCACATTCAATGACCAAACAGTCCAATGTCAGAAGGAACACCGTTTCAACAGCTTTCAGCAAAGGTTCATGTTAAAATGATGGCTATTAATGACTTGAGTAACTAATTATAATGAAAGAAATTATCACAGATATGATTCCAAATTTAGCCTCGGGTCTCTGTTAATTATGCATAATGCTTGGTGCCAAACCTGTCTCCATTGAGAGTGTCGCCAGATGTGCATATGAAGGCTATTGTCATACTGATTGCTTTATAAGTTGTTACAAAGAGGCCAGAATGGAAATTGTTTTCATGTAAGTGTTATTAATGTTTCATTTTGTATTAAGGATCTAATAGAATTTTATTATCACGTATTACATTGTTTGGAATTGTAGTGACCTGAAAGGAATCAGTCTTTATGTGAGGAGCCATTTGCCAGGGATTTAGCATTTCCCGCAATGGGTAATTGGCCACTGTTCAAATTCCAAGTAAATGCTGTCATGTCCAAACCCAGATCTGTAATTAATTGCACAGTGCAGAAACTGCATTTGATCTTAGCACAACTAACCCAGAAGAGGGAAATATCATTTACCACTGCTGAATGAAAAGTGAGAATTTTGGATAATTACTGGAAAATAAAATATCACAGAGATAGCTCCCATAGGAAAAGTAATTGAAAGATTAGCATGATCAATGAATGACATACCGGGATGCAGTCATTGCTATTGCCATTGTCTCTCATTGTAAGTCAAAGCAGAGAGACAGAATATTGGCCAAAGAATGGAATGCTAAATTATATTCACAAAGTTTGACTATATTCCAAGCAGAACGCAACTGTGTCATCTTTTAATCCATGTGACAGAATGCTGAACAACTTTTTATTGGTGTTTGTTGAGAAGCCTTGCAAATCAAAACAGATGCCTCAGCCTTTTGTAATTTGACAATGATCCTACTTTGAATGACTTGGAGAATTTTGCTTTCCAAAAGTAGTGAACTCGAATGTACTTCAAGTCAATCATTGCTGTTTTGAAAGTAGCCTTAAACATTGCTGCTATAATTGATTCTCTCCATCATTTCTCTGCAAATATAAAGTGGATAAATTGTATGAGATCGATCTTTAACGTATATAAATACTGGGGACAACTGTCTGTTTAAAATGAAGGAAAAATGCATTCACTTTCTTAAACAAAAGATTGCAATTTGTAATGCCATAATGATTCTTTCATTATAACCGTCCAGGAGTTGTACATTGAACAACATCCTTGTTCACAAGATCTGCCAACCTGTCACTGATCCACACAAGTGAAGAGATTTAGACTAAGTTTCACGCTGCTTGAGATTAAACCTAAGGAGTGTCACTGTGTTAACAAAGCAGAAAGTTTTCCATACTTTTTGTTTCTGATCATTGTCCTTTGCCTGCAATATACTGTGCTGAGAAAGGCACAAATGCAGAGAGGTATTCACTTTCCTTTTTCTGGTGAGGCCAGTTTGGATTTCCTGATTTGTTCACAGTTTCTAGAACTGATCATCTGCAGCATTTCTTAGCCTGGTGGAAAATGTGTCTGGTAAGCTTCCCAGCACTAATGCCCTCACTTCTTCCATTACTAGCCTTCTGGGAAGGCTTCTGTTAACCTTGGTATCTTGCTTCTAATGATTCCAGAAAAGATACTTCCACCACAACCTTGCAAACACAGTAAGCTTCAAGGCAATACAATCTTGCTTTAAGAGGTGCACCCCTGCTTTAACTGGATTTTTACAATTTGTACCTGGGAATAAGGGAGTGAATTATTAAGTCAATTTCTTCACTAAGAAATACATTTGTCATACTACAATGGGACCAAGGAGTTAAAATGCCAGCAGCTTATTCTCAACAGCAGTGAGTGAATTTTAAATTCTCATCTTTTCGCAGTTGCTCACAATTTCTTCCAAACAGGGCTTTTAATTTGAAGTGTCAGATGAAAATGCTGCAAACATACTATTGCCTATTATGACTTACATGTTCCTTGTAAGGCCCAATAAATATTCTTTTATTTAAAGGGCCATCGGACTTTTACCATGCATTTTGGAGATGGATTTATCTATTAGTTTGGTTAGTTTCCTACATTCATAGTTATTCAGACAGAGAAAGGGTAGCTATATTTTCATTGTATTTCTAAATATGATCTTTACTGCCATTGGATGAAAACTAACAAGATGCTTCATTTCCCAACAGTTCAATTTCTTACTTTGAACAGGCATCCAGAAACATGATATGTTATTTGGAAGGTTGATTCTATTGTTTTCTCTCTGTAGGAGAAGAAAGGAATACCTTTTTGCTGTGTAGAATATGAAGCATAAAGAATAGAAGAATTAGTGCTCATTTACATGGGAAGATAGGCAGCCACGTTGAGATCTTATTTTTATGGTGGAGCTGCCATTTGAATTACCAAAAACACTGCTGTGCCCTGCACTTGAATCTGAAGGACAAAAATAACTCTGCAATTGGAAGTTCTAAAAACAAATTGATTAACTACTAAAGAGAAATCTGGCGAGGGTAACTTCAACTGGTTTGCCCATCAGCAGGAATGTCACATATACTCAAAACCAAACCTGGTCTTATCTATAGTGGGCATGAACCCCTGCAGTTAGGGCACCATAGAAATAATACAGCATAATAGTAAATACAATGACAGCATTGATCCAGATATTTGCATGCAGGGTTGAGGACGTGCGATCCTTTTTTGTGGAGGAGACTTCTGAAATACGGAGAGTCGACCACACCAAACTGCAAGTTCTCAATGCTATGTTTTATACTCCATTTACCACAATAATTAGAACATAGAACATTACAGCATAGTACAGGTCCTTTGGCCTGTGATGTTGCACTGATCTGTGGAACTAATCAGAAGCCCATCTAACGGACACTATTCCATTCTCGTCCATATGCCTATCCAATGACCATTTAAAGTTGGTGAGTCTACTATTGTTGCAGGTAGTGTTTTTCACGCCCCTACTACTCTCTGAGTAAAGAAACTACCTATAGAACCTATTTGAGGGGCCGGGGAAAGCATAATGTCACCTCTTGGGATCTAAGCAGTTATTTTAAAAGCTGATTCTGTGTCTGTTGAGATGGTTTCCATGAAGAATCTCTGCTGGCTTGTGGTAAATTTGATTTGTTGCCAAAATTTGAGGCATTAGTCCCATTAAAACAGTCTTACTGGTCGAGCCTGCTGCCATAAGAGTGAAAGCAGTTGCAAGACTTTTGGGGTGGGGAGCAACAGTGGAGTTTGCAAACACACCCATTTAATAACCTGAACCCTCTCCTGCCAGTTGTAGCATTTTGAAGTTATTCCATTGTTCATCTGGTAACCATGCATCTGGCAACACAAGAAGCAGTAGCTGGTCTATCTGCCATGTTTATTTGTGATATCAGTGCACCATAAACACAGAGATTCCTAATCTGGAAACTCAGTTGGAAACTGGTTCTTTTCTTAAATTAACCTGTTCAGACATGTTATAAGACACCTCTGAGACAGGTGGGACTTTCTGGCCCAGCTTTTAACATTCACTAATAGCGCGAAAAAAACAGTTTCTGATCCTGTTTAATTTGAAACATTTTGGCTCTTTATCAGATTTGATTGGCAAATACCACAACCGATCTGATCAGTTTCAACATACTGTAGCCAGTCATTTAGTACCAATGAATGGTTTTAATTAAACATGCTAAACGTAATGCACTGGCCAAATGGAAACTGGTAAATGTCTTTAATTGAACAAGTACATTTTGCTGAGTGTGATGGTTAAGTTGTCATTCGATGCCAGTGTTCATTAATGAGATCAGTATTCAATTCAGCTGTACAGGTGAAAGGTGATACTTAGCCTTTAATTCTTTTATTTGTCGAGTTAATTTACAATTTTATTTTCCAAGGTGAAATGTTTTAGTAAAGTGTATAAACAATTCATTTGTTTGGGATCTTTGGTTTCCTCCAGCTTTGTAGCACTTCTTGTAATCATTTTACTGCATACTTCTATCCCACACACTGAGTGACTGCTGGTTGATGAATAAATTGCTGTCATTCATAATTTCCATGTCGATCCGAATGCAACTCAGCCTAGGAGCCAACCATTTAATGAACTAAACACATGAGTACTGTAGTTTGGTGTGAGGGACAGCAACAATCGAGGATCTTGTTTTGTTTTCATCACATGGCTGACCAGGCACACCTCCCATTCATACTGCCTGTCATTACTTCATGACGGAAGGTTTTGCAGGTTGGGCCTCAACACATTTTGCCTCGATTATGAACACACTTCCCTTGGCTGTCAAAAGTGAATCTTCAACCCAGAAATGGAAAGGATAATGGGAAATGCTACACATTTGATACACAAATCCTCAAGGCAGACTCTGCTGGAAAAGAGAACAGACGCATTAATCTTTCATCATACATGGACACACACTCAATATGCTCTCCTGTCTCTTTCATTCAGAAGCTAGTTTGATACCTGTGTATTTTGCAGAGTTTTCTCTTTTTATTCCTTGAAAATTTAGCTTTCCTGACTTTTTCACTCTGATCAATATAAATCCATTTAATCTGTCTTCAAGCCGAACATGGACAAATGGAATGAGCTGCCAGAGGAAGTGGTGGAGGTTAGTACAATTGCAACATTTAAAAGGCATTTGGATGGGTATATGATGAGGAAGGATTTGGAGGGATATGGGCTGGGTGTTGGCAGATGGGACTAGATTGAGTTGGGATATCTGGTCGGCATAGATGGGTTAGACCAAAGGGTCTGCTAATGTGCTGTACATCTCTATGACTCTATAACAGGGAGGGGATTCTAACACTACTGTGTGGCTATCTTGGATATGTGCTCGACACCTCAATGGATCTGTCCAAGGGAGCATTTACCCACCCAACAAAAATGGCTCATCTTCCTGACTGTAGGGAATTTGATCTACTTCTCCGAGAGCTACTGATAATTGTTCAGTGTCTTAGTAATCTTGAAAGATGGAGGTCACATCCAACCTATGCTTCAAGGAAAACCTAATGACTGATGCACTTTTAAATGCTTCTAGTTAAAACCATATGTGAGACTTTGAAGCAAATTCCTAAGAGCAAACTATGAAAGGATGGCTTGTACAGGTTGCTGTAGTTCCTGCTCTGGGCTGTAACATTAGGAGATGGAGGAATGGAGACACTGTTCCACAGTTGGAAGCAAAGCTAATTGCTTTGAGGTAAAATCTTGACCCCATCTAAAAACCAAATTCCACCTCCGTTGCCAGTCAATTGCTGACATTTCTGCTGATGGCCATGCTCAGTCGAGAGGCAGCCCCTCGGAATGAGGAGCCCAGATCTCTGGATGGATTGAGTGGTCAGGAAGGGTGGCTTGGGGCAGTGCTGAATTCAAGAGGCCAAGGGGAAGGGTTAAATGGAGAGATGACCTTGTGCCTCCAATGAGTCCAGAGAATCTGCAAAAGGGATCAACTCTCATAGAACATCAGCCTGTGTTGGGAAAACCGCCAGGCTCTGTGCAAAGCAAAGCTCTCCCCATGCTTTATACACACAGACACACATATCTCCCCACTCCCCACTTCTTACCATGAGTAAATTACCAGTAATAGGATCAAGCTGTCAAGAGGCCAGCCTGACCTAACTTCCCCAATGCCTCTTCCATTCACTGAAAATTTTCAAATGGATCAAGTGTGGGCTAGTAGTCACTGGGAAGGCTGTTTGCTGTGTTGCTAGATTTTACATTTCCTACCCATCAAAACTGCTAGGAGAATGCAGCTTGGCAGCATAAAATCCAATTCCGTGTTCTTAAAAAAAAATTACCAAAAGGTATAAAAGCTGTCCAATGATCAGCATTTACACTTATGTGTTAAAATATAATATCATTGTAGGTATGCATTGCATTATCAAAGGGAGATTTATCTCTTGGATTCAAATAGAGTCATAAAGTCATAGAAATGTTTAGCATGGAAACAAACCCTTCACTCCAACTCATCCATGCTGATCAGATATCCTAGATAAACCTAATCCCATTTGTCAGCACTTCCTATTCAGATATCCAACCTGATGCCTTTTAAATCTTGTAATTGTACTAGCCACCACCATTTTCTCTGGCAGCTCATTCCATAGATGCATCACCCTCTGCATGAAAAGTATTTCCCTTAGGTCCCTTATAAATCTTGCCCCTCTCATCCTAAACCTATGCCCTCCAGCTTTTGGAATCCCCCACCCCAGGGAAAAGACCTTGTTAATTTATTTATCCACACATCTCATGATTTTATAAATCTCTACAGGATCACCCCTCAGTCTCCAACACTCCAGGGAAAACAGCACCAGCCTATTCAGCCTCTCCTTGTAGCTCAAACCCTCCAACCCTGACAACATCCTTGTAAGCCTTTTTGAACCCTTTCAAATTTAACAACATCCTTCCTGTAGCAGGAAGACCAGGATTGTGTACAATATTCCTAAGGTGGCCTAACCAATGACCTGTAGAGCCACAGCATAACCTCCCAATTCCTATACTCAAAGCACTGACAAATAAAGGCAAGCATACCAAACACTTTCTTCACTCTCCTATCTACCTGTGACTCCACTTTCAAGGAACTATGAACCTGCACTCCAAGGTCTGTTTATTAAGCAACACTCCCCAGGAGTATATAAATCCTGCCCTGATTTGACTTTACAAAATGCAGCACCTCACATTTGTCTAAGTTAAACTCCATCTGTCACTCTTTGGCCCAATGGCCCCTCTGATCAAGATCCCTTTGTACTTTGAGATAAGCTTCTTCACTGTCCACTACACCTTTAATTTCAGTTCATCTGCAAACTTACTAACAATACCTCTTATGTCCACATCCAAATCATTTATATAAATGGCAAAAAGCAGTGACCCAGCACCATTCCTTGTGGCACACCACGAGAGTCATAAAGTCATAGAGATGTACAGCATGGAAACAGACCCTTCGGTCCAACCCATCCATGCCGACCAGATATCCCAACCCAATCTAGTCCCACCTGCCAGCACCCGGCCCATATCCCTCCAAAGCCTTCCTATTCATATACCCATCCAAATGCCTCTTAAATGTTGCAATTGTACCAGCCTCCACCACATCCTCTGGCAGCTCATTCCATACACATACCACCCTCTGCGTGGAAAAAGTTGCCCCTTAGGTCTCTTTTATATCTTTCCCCTCTCACCCTAAACCTATGCCCTCCAGTTCTGGACTCTCTAACCCCAGGGAAAAGACTTTGTCTATTTATCCTATCCATGCCCCTCATAATTGTGTAAACCTCTATAAGGTCACCCCTCGGCCTCCGACGCTCCGGGGAAAACAGCCCCAGCCTGTTCAGCCTCTCCCTGTAGCTCAGATCCTCAACCTTGGCAACATCCTTGTAAATCCTTTCTGAACCCTTTCAAGTTTCACAACATCTTTCCGATAGGAAGGAGACCAGAATTGCACGCAATATTCCAACAGTGGCCTAACCAATGTCCTGTACAGCCGCAACATGACCCCCCAACTCCTGTACTCAATACTCTGGCCAATAAATGAAAGCATACCAAACGCCTTCTTCACTATCCTATCTACCTGCAGCGCCACTTTCAAGGAGCTATGAATCTGCACTGCAAGGTCTCTTTGTTCAGCAACACTCCCTAGGACCTTACCATTAAGTGTATAAGTCCTGCTAAGAATTGCTTTCCCAAAATGCAGCACCTCGCATTTATCTGAATTAAACTCCATCTACCACTTTTCAGCCCATTGGCCCATCTGATCCAGATCCTGTTGTAATCTGAGGTAACCCTCTTCGCTGTCCACTACATCTCCAATTTTGGTGTCATCTGCAAACTTACTAACTGTACCTCTTATGCTCGCATCCAAATCATTTATGTAAATGACAAAAAGTAGAGGGCCCAGCACTGATCCTTGTGGCAAGTCATTGGCCTCCAGTCTGAAAGGAACCCTCTTCCACCAAAATCTGTCTTCTACCTTCCAGCCGGTTCTGTATCCAAATGGCTAGTTCTCTCTGTATTCCATGTGATCTAAACTTGCTAACTAGTTTACCATGACGAACCTTGTTGAATGCCTTACTGAAGTCCGTATAGATTACGTCTGCTGCTCTGCCATTCTCAATCCCCTTTGTTAATTCTTCAAAAAATTCAATCAAGTTAGTGAGACATGATTTCCCACATACAAAGACCATCCCTAATCAGTCCTTGCCTTTCCAAAGACATGTAAATCATGCCTCTCAGGATTCCCTCCAGCAACTTGCCCTACACCAATGTCAAGTTCACTGGAGTATAATTCCTTGGCTTTTCCGTACCACCTTTCTTAAGTAGTGGTACCACATTAGCCAACCTCCAGTCTTCTGGCACCTCATCTGTGGGTATTGATGATACAAATATCTCAGCAAGGAGCCTAGCAATCTCTTCCCTAGCTTCCCACACAGTTCGAGGATTTACCTGATCTGGTCCCCGGATTATCTACTTTTATGCATTTTAAGCCATCCAGCACCGTCTCCTATAATACGGACATTTTTCAAGATGTTGCTATTTATTTCCCCATGTTTTCTTTATTCCATATCCTTCTCTACAGTAAACACTGACGCAAAATACATCTTTAGTATCTCTGCCATCTCCTGCAGCTTCACACATAGGCTGCCCTTTTAGGGGCCCTCTTCTCTCCTTAATTATCCTTTTATCCTTAATGTAGTTGTCAAATCCCTTTGGATTATCCTTAATTCTATTGCCAAGCTATTTCATGCTGCATTTTGGGAAAGCAATTCTTAGCAGGACTTATACACTTAATGGTAAGGTCCTAGGGAGTGTTGCTGAACAAAGAGACCTTGCCCTCCTGATTTCCCTCTTAAGTATTCTCCTACTGCCTTCATATTCCTCAAAGGATTCACTCGATCCCTGCTGTCTAGACCTGATATGTGCTCCTTTTTCTTGACTAAAAAACTCTATTTCTCTAGCATTCCTGACATCCACCAGCCTTGCCTTTCACCCTAACACTTGTTATCTCATTTTTAAAGGCTTCTCAGTTTTCCAGCAAACGTCTGCCCCCAATCAGCTTTTGAAAGTTCTTGCCTAATTTGGAGATAATTATTAATGTATGTATAACTGCTTTGCATTTTTTTCAAATGACAACTTTTACATTTTATTTGAGACTTACATCCTCAATTACTTCAAAATATTTTACTTTTCATTGTTAAAGTTGACTGATGCTTATATAGAACAATTGATGCAGTCAAACATTGCAAGTTGCTGAAAAAAAGTGATTGCAATCCAAACTTCATTGCTTTTCTTAATAGTGAGTCACAGCAGGAGATGTCAGGAAATCGGTCACTAACCGGAATGAAGACTTAAAAATGCATATGGTGTTTCGAAATGAAGTACCGGGTGTCAGTTTAATTTTTGGTTGTGTGATGCAGGTTGAATCAAAATGAAATGCAGATGAGCATCTGTGCTTTTGGCTTCAATTGTCTAGAACTGGAATTGCCGCATTTCTGATGTTCATTTTTCAAGTTCAGCTGCAGGTTAATAAAGGTAGTTATCCACTTTGAATTCTGATTTTGAGCATGGAAATGTCATTCAAACAGAATTTCATTGTTTTCTTGAAAATCAAATGCTGATTCCTGATGACACTGGAATTAAGCATTGGAAGTATTGAAACTTGTGATTCAATAAGAGAAGCAAGGGTAATGAATTTATTTCAGGCTGCTTTGACACCTTTTCAGCTAACTATTGGTGAAAATTATGTTTGGCCAACATTATCACTAGCCCGTATTTCACTGCATTAAAAAAAAGTCAAAAATTGTCATCATACCAAAGAAGACATTAAGACATGTGGCAAAAACATTGATAAAAACATGGGTTTTAAGGAAGATTTTAGATGAGGAAGGCACGGCAGACAACTGTAGGGAGAGATTCCATGAGCAGGAGCCTCAATTTCTGGCTGTCAATGTTGGTGATGTGCAAGAGGTCAGGGTTGCAAACGTGCTGAGTTTCAGAAGGATTATAGGGCTGGAGAGGTCATAGAGACATCAAGATGCAAGGTGGAGAAATTTTAACACAACACTGAAAATTTTAAAGTTGTGCTGTTGTTGTCTTGAGTAGTTCAGCAAGGGCAGAGGTGATGGGTAAATCGGAATTGATACAACTTAGGATATTTGCTAAACATTTTCAGATGAAAGCATGTCGATGTCGATTGTAAGTTGGGCGCCTGGCCAAGAAAACATTGATTAGTTAAATTTGGAGCTCTCAACAATGATGGATGAGGAATCCAGCAGCAGACGGAATATCAGATCCAAAATCAGTTAGCACGTGTGATTATGAAACAAAGAAAATGTCAATTGGATAGACCTCACTTTATTGAATTGACTAGGCTTATAATCTTTTCTTATTGTATACATGACAATATTGAACATTACATTTGTTATTTCTTGTTGATCAAACTGCATCAATTGCAATGGAAGCAGCCCAGATAGTCACTTCATTCATGATTAAGAACATTTGGAGCGATCCCGGTACATTTACCAGTTTTGTTTGTTGCACAATGCCCAACATGCTGCTAAAGTTGAGGAAATATTAATATCTGTGCCTTCAGACTTGTCAGATTTATTTACAATAATCATACCTTTAAGATGTGGAATTTTAGATCAATAAAAATTCTGTTTTTGGTTCTTGTCTTTAGGCATTCCCAATCATCTTTATGCAATATATTATTTCGGAAATGTTTGACAGATCTGATTGATGAGAAATGTCTTTGTGCATTAATACATTTGGCGTATCCTGTGAAGTTTAGACAGTTTTCAGTTTCAGCCCAAAGGATTTAGCAGTTTTAGTAATCAAATCAGCATCTTTATGACACCTCTGAGTATTCTTAGAACCACAATAAGTGCATCTGTTGCCTTTAAGTGGGTTAATGGAGTAATGCTAAGAAACTCATATCATGAATTCCATGTAGAATTTTTCAATTTAACTGAGTATAATGTAGTCAAATGACAGGATTGTAGGTCTCTCTCCTTGAGATCTGGCCCTGAATTTCACCAATGTCAAGCACTATGGATATCTGGTGTTTCATATTCTAACAATGGAATTTTGGCAGCAGATTTAGAATTTCAATTGCTATTTATTGCACAAATTGGATTGTACATTTCTAAGCAGCTTCAGGAAAATTTTAAATTATCTGTGGCTGAATAAATGAATGAACTCAAATTACTTTGAGTTGATTTCAGGAGACTTAATTTTAGTTTCCAGCCCCACCTACAAAGAGGGAAAATAAATAATGCTGCAGTTATTCATACTGAACAAACCTATTTTCCAATAAGCTAGCCAGTTATTCCCCTGATCCCAGTTCAGTGGCACTTTCCCTTGTTAATCAATTCTCTCTGTCACTATTGGTTTCAGTACTTCTCTGATACTATACTAGGAATACATTTTTCCTTGTATCGTGGCCAAGAATTGGCCTCCGGCAAAAATTGAAAACAGGATTTTTCATCCACAGTAGTTGCCAGTCAGGCTACAGCGATGAAGCTGGCAAGTTCCCTTGCAATAGCAAATTGCTTGTTGTGGAATGAACTCTGACTGCTGCAGCAAATGTACTGGTCCAAGAAGAAGTGATTGATTTGTCTGAGTACTATATATAATTCCACCTATACTTTTGGATCGGTGTGCATTATCCCACTTCACTGACACAGTGATGAGCCTATCCTTTTTTAATGTCATTCTGCTGCCTAGTTGATTGTGACACTGCCATCTTGTGTCCTGAACCAACTTCAAATATATCATTTCGGGGTCTGCAGAGCAGTGCAGGCCATAAAAAAAACTGAGGTGTGCTGTTGGTTCTGCAATCTGATTGCATTATGTGACTCAAATGCACTATCGATAACGCACAACTTATCATCTGGTATCTGTGTTCAAGTGCAAATACTGTCACCTCTTCACCCGAAAACTTCCATCGTCTTGTTTATCAAAATCATGTGAGTTGACAGCATAAATTAAGATTGTCGATTGAGCAAATTCAGTTTATCCTATCAACATAACTAGGGTCTATTTTTGTAAATAACAGACAGAAAGTTATGCAATATTTAAGTCTCAGTTTAATTTTTAATGGCACACTTTATTCTTAATCATTCTTAAGAGCAAACTATATAAATTAGTGAATTAGATAGTCTCAAATAACTAAAGACTGTGATGCAGTTTTAAAATAGCAATGACAAGGATGACAAAATTATCGCCGCATTAACAGTGAAATGACAGCAAAATTAGGATTGCACAGTAAATGATTGCACTGATGTTCATATTACTAAAATAAATGATTAGGTTCTGGAACTAACATTTGTGCAAGTGTTATTTTGATGGGACTGGACAGAATGATTTTACAAGCTTTTCAGCCAGCAGGTCAAATTATATCCATCTAACAAATGAATACAGCGTAAAGCCAGAAGTCACACCTGTGCCAATATGAATATTATAGTTCAGCAGCATTGTCAAGTGTAATTGAGTGTCAGTATATTAAGTCATTGTGTAAGTCAGTTAATAGTGTACTTCATTCTCATTCAGAACATACTGCAATGGAGGATAAGAAACATGAAATGTATGGAGAGATAAGTTGTACTGTATATTATTAATTTCAGACTATAGTAATTGGATAATGCATCGGAAGCTTTTTCAGTGTTAACCACTGTGTCCCCATTAATATCTGAACTATGAAAAGCTAACAGCTCTGCCTATTTACCCAGTAATTTGACATCACAGCTGTGCTTCTATTCCCAGTAACAGATTAACTGGGCAGCAGGGAGCCACCTCCTTGAATTCACAAGATTCAATCAAGCAAACTGAATTTTGATTCTGATTATTTGATTGCATATGCAAATCTGAACCATCTGGTCACAATTTTTCAGAAGCTTACTAGATATTAGTTGGTGGAAGCTGCATTGGTTTCAGAAGCAGTTCAATCCAATTGCAAAAAAAACCCCTCTAATCTGTTAGTTGAAATATCTGTTCATTATGAATATGCTTGTTTGAGTTTTTAAGAGGAAAAATGTTCTTTGCTAGCACAATTATAGGATCATTAGTGTCATTTACAAAATCTCGTGTAGATAATGAAGGTTGTTCAAACAATTGGCAAATGACTGGACATTACTGATAGCTACAATGAAATAACAATTTGGCAACATTTATTGAAGACTCCAGTTATCAGTCATGCATCATCTTATTAAGTTTCAATTTGCTTATATATTCCTGTTTTGGAAGTAAAGTTGTTCCCTTTAGTCAAATGATGTTATCTATTCTAATTTTGTTTTCACTAAGAATCTGTCTATCTCTGTCTTAAATACACTCAATGACTAGGTCTCCACTGCACCCATGAGTTCCACAGAACCACCACCCCCTTGATGAAGCAATCCTCCTCATCTCTGTTCTAACGAGTTGTCTTCTCATTCTGAAGCTGTGCCCTTGGGTTCCAGTCTCTCCTACTCGTGGAACATCTTCTCCACATCCACTCTACCTAGGCCTCTCAGTATTCTGTAAGTTTCAAAGCTATCCATCCTCATTATTCTGAACTCCAAAAAGTAGACCCAGAGTCCTCAACTGCTCCTCAAGCACTTTATCCTCAGGATAATTCTTGTAAACCTTCTCTGGACTGCCTCCAATGTGAGCACATTTTTCCTTCAAAATGGGGCCCAAGACTGCTCACAGTATTCCAAATGCAGTTTGACCAGAGCCTTATACAGCCTCAGCAGTCCATCTCTACTGGTCTTCATGCACCCTTTCAAGCAACCACAAATTCACGGTCAATGAATGGTCATAGTATCATAGCTACACCAATAATAACCCTTGCTCTGCCTAGATTCATTTGTCACAGTTCACAATATCAGAAAGAGAACAGGTCGTCAACAATGTGAGCAGTCAGCATTTGCAGCTCTCACAAACAGACAGTTTATCTTCCGATACAATGGGCCATGAGGAATCAGAGAGGCTGGTAAGTGTCTGATACTAACCTCATTGGTGGAAGTGTACAGGTAGCCACAGCCCACAGAGCATGCCCTGTGTCAGATGGAAGCACAGGCAACAAGCTGTTGTGACTAGGTACCCACTCTGACTTGCGTGCTGGGAATTGTTTCCATCTAGTTTCTATCTGGCGAATGGGAGAATAGGAGCCTAAGTATCAATGAGATGAGATTAGGCACTAATGGCATGAAAATAGACTTCCCATTATTCAGTCATGAGATTATCATTTAAAACTTTGTTACAGATTACTTTTCAAAGTAGAGAATTACATTTTTCTGATCTTGCTGCATTTTCCGAATTAACTCACCAATATCTATATTGTTCAGGAACTGGAAAACTCTGCCCTGTAAAACTCTATCTCACAAAGAGAGGAAAGGAATATTAACAGTCCAACTTGCATTCTCTCTTTGATTATTGTTAATATACTGTCCTTTGCAGATGGTTTCAACCCAAGGTAGTAATAGGCAATCTTTCATTCCTCAATATGCATGGTCAGCAGGCAAATGTGAGCACAGCAAGAACTTCAAATTTCTTGATACCTTAGTGAGTTGTTTTTTTTAAAACAGTAATTCCAAGGCAGCCAGCTTTTTAAGCTCTGTGTGAGTTGCTTGGACTTGTTACACAATCATTACAGCCAATTTACGACAATGGTATGCTTTCTAAAGCCATTGTTGGTATTTGAAATTCTCCGGCATTAAAGGCAATTGATGGAAGTTGAATATTGATAATCCATTTTCACTGCAATCACAACGCAAGAGTGATAGGGAGCTGGATGAAAATTCTCCAGTAGCTTTAAAGGTAAGATAGTGAGAATTCACCTTCTGTGGGGTGTTTGTAAAATAAGAGCACAATTGAATTAAAAGAAATGCATTTATAAGGATTTTTTGCCTTATTGAAATGTCCCATATGTTGTTATTCACCTGTTTATTAGTTATCAGTATGCTATTCATATTTTTGTGATTTTGAGATGCATTTCAATGAAGTTAGTTGAGCGTATTATAATTCTGTAATTCTATCAGTATTGTTATTTATTCTTTAAAAGTCTGCATTCTCACATCAGTTCAAATGTCAGGATATCCAAGTCAGGGCACTATACAAACAGCTACTGATAGTGTGCCATATACCAGCTACCTTGTGACAGTGGAGTTTACATATTCGAAAGAGCTGTTCAAAAGTCTTGTCTCATTGCGACAGTGCATTTTTTAGATATTATATAGGTGAGTGAACTGCTTTCCCAGGGTGATGTTGAACTACTTCAGATGTAGTGTGGCATCCATGCAGGCAAGTAGGGAGTGTTTCATCACCCCCGTGACCTGTTGACAATGCAGAGTTTCTGCAGTCAGCTGGTGCATCGTTGAATCCAGAACAGCCAGCAGCTTTACTAATCACAGCATCCATTTGGTTGCTGCGATTGAAATTTGGTGATGGCAAAGATGGTAATAAGAACAAGTAGTTTGACTCTCTGTTGTCAAAGTCATCCAGTGCCTGCAACTTGAGTAGCGCATCGTTGTCACTTCTCAGTCCAGGTTGAATATTATCCAGGTCACGCTTAATTTAAATGTGGTTTGTTCCATGCATGGGGAATTTTGACTGGTGCTAAACCCTGTGCAAGCAGTATAAATTTTAATCCAAGTATGTATTCTGTTGGGCCTGGATACTCCCCTGAATAATTCCTCCAGTAAAGTCCTGCAGCTGAAATGGTTGTTTTCCAAGATGAAGCAGTATTTGATATATTGGTGACCAACTGTAGTTTTTTTGCATTCTCAGTGGAATTTGAAGTTCATTTTTTGCCATATTCTGGACAGCATTTATTTTGTGTTTTTATTTTAGTTTTTTTGACAATAATTCTTGGTAAAAGGACCAAAAATAATCAAAATTCAAAATGACGGGGAAGAGTTCAAACTGGTCTTGTACTCCTTAACATGGAACTTCAGCTGTACTGGTGTGAGTAGTAATGTCCTGTTTCAACAATTTTGTTCTGCATTTTTATCTGTGATTGAATGAAATTATAGATTGTAATTTCAAGCTGTGATTTTTTAAAAATTGTAGATTGTTGCAATTTCCAATTCCAAAAGGGCTGTAAATTTCCTCAATATTAGTTCAGATACAGAGCTGACTATAGCTGCAGTTTAGTAACAACAGTCATGTCAGGCTTGATTTCTGTATCCCCTCCTGTTTCCTGAAAGATAGGAAGTGCTGCTGCTTGATCTGAAACAAAAAGAGAAAAGGACATAAATTCAGTTTTTGTTTACTTTTACTAAGTTCCTTCAGGAAGGTCTATGTTTATCTCACACTAGCCTTCAAGATCTTCCAAATTAATTTGATTAACACCCACTGGAGTCTGCATTACATTAAAATGGTCATTTTTCATATGGCTTTGTTTTTATCTGATAGTGTGATCTTTGATAATTTTTAACTAACGATGTGTGGCAGTCAGAGAAATTAGAATTACTGCTATCATCATTTATGAATGGACCAAAAGACATTGTATGTGCTGATAAATGTTACAAGACACCTCAGACCACCTCTTGGCTTGAGCTTTGAATAATGAGTAACAAATTGAATGGCACCTCTGAGCAGGTGACAGATGTGAGACCAAAAGTAATCTGTAAGAAAGCTTTGTGCAGGTAAGCATATTTGTTATTTTTGGTATCTCTTTATATAGTATGGACATATATACATATATTGCAGTATTTTGGATAAATTGTAATGGAATTATAACTCCTACACAATATTGTGTGAAGTCTTGTCTGAAGGGTGTGATAAGCTCAAGAATCCATGAGATCTATTTCCAATGTTATGGATTATTGGTGTAACCATATGAGCATATGGGATCATGATGTGATTGTGGGAAATAGTGACAATGAGATAAGAGATCTCATGGAGCAGACATACTGAGCAGGCAAAGATCAACGTTTATATACAGTCTTAGTAAGTAAATAAAGTTTATGTTAAAATGGAAGTAGTTGTGGACAACTGTAGAATGACTTTCAGAAAAGCAAGACAGCCCCATCCCTACACACATACAACACTACATTCACATTGAGCACCCTCCTTCCCCCTACTTTTACACTGACCTGAAGACAAATCAACTGGTACACACACATTGCGTAAGTGAGCAAATATAAGAATAAACTCACTGCTCTGATTGCTATCCAGCCCTTCAATCAATTTGGCATAGAGATTGGGTAATCATGTGAGACTGGTGATGTAGAGGGGCAACATGCCATTCTGGCTGGTTGTAGATCTGTTGTTGTTTGGACAATGTATCAAATTCTTTGACAAAGATACTCTTGTAGAACATTGAGTAAAGCTATTTGTGTTTTCCATCAGTGTGACCTTGTAACAAGTATAAGGCAGAGGAAAAGATTCACAAGGCAAAGATCAATTAGGCTAAGATGCAACAAGCTGACTTCAGTCTGGATAAGTAATAAAGTAATTCAAATGTAACAGTCATTCTAAAGCAGACAGTGGAAGGATATGAATTAGGACATGTACTCAAGGGTTTTGGAGAGCAATTATTGACTATTCATGGAACATATCTAGTCATTATGGAACTATTGTCAATGAAACAACTGGGATTAACTTCAACTGCAATTGACAATAAATCAAATATTGCTATTATCTTGTAAAATCATTTATAAGGACATTTTTAGAATACAAAATTTTTTTTTTGCAACTGATCCAAATGTCTGGAAACAGTTTATAGAAAAAAAGGCTATTTTGGGATTTTGAAATTCTTAAATTTACAGAGCTTCATTTATTTTCAGTTTTCCTTTAAAAGGTGAGAGGAAAGATGACCCAATTCTTCAGTGTAATCAGGAATTGCAGTAATGTTTACGTAAATTTGTGACTTGACTGTGATTAGAAAATTAAACTAGAGACTTAAAACCTGTCTTTGATTGCTGGCTTATGATGAGAGAAATATGAACTTCAAGCGTCACAATAACCTTACTACTGATGATTGTTAGTCATTTAAAAGACTTTGAAATGAAGATGGCAGGCCATTTATTCAATCATTCCTCACTTGAATTCCAAAATTCCAAAATTGCCGCATCTCCAGTGACCACTTTGTCAGTCAACTTCTGCTACTCCAGGAATCGTGAGCCTTTTCTTATCCTTCCTCCTTTGCATGCCCCTCAGCAACAATATGCAGTGGTACAGAGTTTCCACATACTCAGATGATGTCCAGCATGATCCACATTCTGTGTTGTCAGTCTGATTGCCTGCTGGTAGCTTAGACAGAATATCCTCCAATTCAACAACAATAAGCCTCAAGTTATCATATTTCCCCACCTGCAAAACTCTGTTTCATCTCATGCTGGCTGCGAGCTTTGGCCAAAATTGAAGTCAATGATAATATCCAGAAATGTCATCACAATAGTACATATTGATCTCTATAGTAATGTTACATTTGGAGCATAATGAATGATAGAACATAACAGCAATTTCAAAATCTTTCAGATAGGATTGGAGATTGTGCTACAGCTTCCAGCCTTTCGTCATTTTTGCGTGCCTGTTGTTCAATGTGTAACAGCAATCTCTTTTATTTTGTGAGGGAAAGCTGACCATCCACCTGACTCAATATATAGTAGTAAGGGGGCTCACAGCCTAAATGAGTATGTGTTAGCTAGAATGGATAAATCAATCTAAATTAACCCAGTCAGTCTGATGGAAATGAATACCTGCTCAAGAATAAGATTGAAACTCATGTGGATCAGTTATGAAAAACCTCCCCAAAGAAATGGCCTTTGCATATAGAAATAAGGCAGGGCTGATCAATCTCTATTATCTTTCACAGGCAGTGGGCATTTATTGCCCATTCTCAATTCCCCTTGAGATGATGTTGGTGAGCCATCTCCTTGAACCACTGTAGTCCATGTTATGCAGGTACACTCACAATACTACTAGGAAGGTAGCTCCCATAGTTTGACCCAGCAACAACTTTCAGGTCAGGGTGGTGTGTGGTTGGGAAGAGAACATGCTGAGAATATGCTTTTGTCCTTGAAGGTGGTAGAGATTATGAGTTTGGACAATACTGTTGAAGGAACTTTGAGATGTTGCAGTAAATCTTGGATGTGGAATGCAATGCTGCCACAGTGCATCGGTGGTGGAGGAAACAAATTTTTTAGGCGGTAGATGTGGTGAAATTCAATGGGCATTATTCCACATATAATTAGAGAAACTAACACAAGATTTGTACAGAGCTTTAACTTTGAGAATCCAAAAACTACAAAACATTTCTTTTGTAACTCAAAATCCAGGCAGTATCATTAGAATATTGACTTTTGGAAACAGAAGCCTTAGAGAAAAAGAAAGTCGGGTCCAATTTTAACACTGTTCCACTGTCTTCGATGGTGCCAAGCTTCTGCAAAATTATTGCAAAATTATTCATCCAGGCAAATGGACTATATTGCACCACACTCCTAATGTGTGCCAGTAAATAAACTATGGAATGTGAACAATTATGAAGTCAATTACTCGCTATAAAATTCCTAGTCTCTGATCCACTCCTGTTCTCAGTTTTTATTAGATGGTCCAATTCAGTTTCTGACAATAGGGAACCCCCAGGATGGCAAGTGGGTAATTCACCAATGACATTGAATGGCAAGGGGAAATGATTGAAGTTTCTTTGGTTGGAGATGGTTATTGCTGAGTAAGTGCTGTTTGAATGCACTATGCATAACACCTCCCACACTTTGTTGACGATGGAGATTAGATGATTAAATTCTCTACAGTGTGGAAATAGGCCCTTCGGCCTAACCAGTCCACACAGAAGAGTAACCCATTCAGACCCATTCTCTTCTGACTAATGAACCTAACTCTACGGACAATCGAGCGTGGCCAATTCACTTGACCTGCATATTGTTGGACTGTGGGAGGAAACCAGAGCACCCGGAGGGAACCCCGCAGACACAGGGAGAACGTGCAAACTCCACACAGGCAGTAACCCGAGGCTGGAATCGAACCTAGGACCCTGATGCTGTGAGGCAGCAGTGCTAACCACTGAGCCAGCGTGCCACCCTAACAGAAACTGAAGTGGGCAGTAATTGACTGTGTTAGGTTTGTCCTGATTTTTGAGAATACAACATACCTGAGCAATTTTTCCACATTATCAGATAGTAATTTGAGCTTTTACTATGAGCATTGCAGGCTGTCAACAATATAAGGGCATCATAAACAGGTTCAATCCAATCCCAGTATTTATGTGTGTTCTGAGGTGCAAGTCCAACATTCTATTCCTCATGTGGATGACACTGAACCTAACTGTATGATATGGCTGAACCTCAACCTAAGCTACAAATCTTCTCAAAAACCACAAATGCCAATGGGCGCAATACACTCAAACTAGCCAGAAGATGGGAAACCAACACCATCTGACTGAGCGCCACCTCGAACAACCTCTATTTCCTACATGAATGCCTCAGGAAACAGGTATGACCAAAATGTGTCAAGAACAAACCACCTGTCAACACCCCACAAGCCAGAAGAATAGCAGAACAAAACAACCACAGAATGTTGTGAGAAATGATTAATGATGCTCACAACTGACTCCACAAATATGAACGGGAAATTTACGCCAAAAAACTTTGTACAACAATGCAACTGACCAGGAATGGACAAGCACATTAGAATGAGTCATCAGCAACAAACAACAGCAGACCAAGAAAAAGAAAACAACTGACCCCCCAAGAAAAACTGGACAAGCTCACACAAAAGAACAATGCAGACAAGTCAGAAGCTTGGATAAAGAATCTGTCAGACTGACCACTAACGGACCCAGAAAAAGCTGACCTAATAAGAGAGATGAATTACAACTACAGGGAGGCGGACAAAAGGGACTTCCTAGCAGCACTGAAATCAACCCTAAACAATAACGGACTTACACAAGAAACCCAGCAGACCATTAAACAGACAGTAGCACCAACACCAAGCAGGAAGAGAAAAGGGATCACTCTCAACACACAGGAAAGGAAAGTCCTAGAGTGACATAGAAAAGACAGAAATATTATAATACTACTGGCAGACAAAGGGCGCATGACCATCATCCTAAACAGAACACAGTACAGTGTAATGGTGAACTCACTGCTCACAGATACCAACATCTCCCAACAGGGGGCGATGGACCCGACTCCACAGCTAGAAAACCGTATCACAGCGTCACTGAAGAAATACCACAAAACAGGTGAAATTAACAAGACAGATTTCCAAAGAATGAAACCTTATGGATCCAACATGCCCCATTTCTATGGATTACCTAAGGTGCACAAACCAGGGGTGCCCCTCAGACCCATAGTCTCATTCCCTGGCACACCAATGTACAGACTAGCAAAGGAACTTCGCCATAAACTGAAATATGTAGTAGGAGACTCTTGCCACTCCATCAACTCCATCCAGGAATTCCTAAACATTATCAAAGACAACAAGATAGTCATAGACGAAGTCATGGTCTCCTTCGACTTAACAGCCCTATTTATGTCAATTAACATCGGCCTGGCCAAAGAAACACTGACCTCACTACTCGACAAACCAAAGACACAAACACCAGACAGCACCAACTCCATCAGCAAGGACAGCATCTCAAGTTTGTAAATCTGTTTCTCACTACCCACTTCATCTTCCACAACAAGACCTACAAACAAATCAAAAGGACACCCATAGGATCACCAATATCAGGATTTGTAACAGAAACAGTTATGCAGGGACTAGAATAAAAAGCCCCCCCGCCATGATCTAGCCCAAGCTTTGGGTCTACTATGTGGATGACACATTTGTCATCGCAAAACGGAACAAATTAGAGGAAATCTACAATATCATTAACGACATCATCACTGGCATAAATTTCATCAAAGAGGAATAGAACAACAACAGACTCACCTTCATAGATGTCACAGTGGAACAAACAGTCAATGAAACTGAAGACCAGTGTCGACAGGAAAGCAACAATCACAGAACAGATACTCAACTACAGGAGCAATCATCCCAACACCCACAAACAGAGCTGCATTAAGGCAATATTTAAACCAGCCATCACACACTGCAGCACCCAGGAACTCTGAGCAGTGGAAGGAAAATACCTATACAGCGCATTCAAGAACAATGGGTACCGATAAGCACAGTCTGTCAATTTTTAAACAACAAACCCAAACAAGAAGACACAATATGCCCAGAGACTCCAGCCACAATATCATACATAAAAACATCTCGGAGATGATTACCAGACTACTCCAACCCCTTGGCCTCATGGTGGCCCACAAACCTACCAACACACTGAAACAACTACTGATGAACCTGAAGGACTCTATACCAACAACCAGCAAAATGAATGTCATTTACAAAATACACTGGAAGGACCGCAACAACCTTTACATTGGACAGACAGGCAGAAAACTAGCCACCAGGATACATGAGCACCAACTAGCCACCAAAAGACATGACCAGTTATCACTTATATCCTTACGCACAGATAAAGAAGGACATCACTTCAACTGGGACAATGCACCTATCCTGGGACAGGCTAAACAGAGACACGCACTGGAACTGAAACTCCATCAATAAACACATCGATTTAGACCCCATTTACCAACCTCTGAGAAAAATAACTGGAAATGACATCACCCATTGTAATAGACCAAGACACAGAAATAGAAAGCGGGACATAACATCAACGCTTCAACCTGAGGCTCACTGTTGTTGTTACCTAGCATGGTGACAAAACATCTGCGAACAATCCTACCAGCTCAGCGAGCAAGTTTACAACCATCATGAAATGGCATTTGAAATGACTCATTGACCAAACATCCCTCAATAAAACTAATTTTCTAATTAGCTCATCACATGACCATTCCCCGATGTCCTTCTTTTCTCTTCTCTCTCCTGCATGCATTAGTGCTATTTACTTCAACCACTCCATGTTGAAGAATATTCCACATTCTTAGTGCTCTCATTCCTACGTAGTAGGAGCAAATATGTCTGATACCAATCCTTGTGAAGCTTCTGGGATCAACAAGCCATCAAATATATGGCTCTGTGGCTCATTTCTAACCTCCCCTCTTTCTCTACACGCTCTGGGACAAATGTGTTTGGTTCCTCTGGCACTATGAATCTCAACCACATTAATCTTTTCTGAAACCAATTCCTCAGTTTCTTCTACTAAAGCAATTTTAGTTCAATACCTATCCAGCGATATGGGGCTGTAACATTACCTTCAGGAGGGAAAGCAAATGAAAAATAGTTCTTTCATTTATCAGCTGTTTCCTAATCCTCATACATAACTTGACCCCTTAACAAACGATTCAGAGTTCAATGCTGTCTTCAATTGTTTTGTGACCCCTAACATAACTGGAAGGATTTAATACAGGATTCTATATTTGAAGCTGCTGTGAGAGTAAAGGAGGCATATTTATTTTACTCAGCTAGAAAATGGTCCTCTGTACAAGACACAAGTTGGAAACCTTCAGGATGAGGATGAGAGGCTGAGATCTGTTGTGTTGCAAAGGAGCATTGGGGGGTGGCTCAGTGGTTAGCACTGCTGCCTCACAGCACCAGGGTCCCAGGTTTGATTCCAGCCTCGGGCGACTGTCTGTGTGGGTTTGCTTTGGTTTCTTCCCATAGTCCAATGATGTGCAGGTCAGGTGAATTGGCCATGCTAAATTGCCCATAGTGTTAGGTGCATTAGTCAGAGGGAAATGGGTCTGGGTGGGTTACAAGTCATTGTGGGCCGAAGAGCCTGTTTCCACATTGGAGCGAATTTAATCTAATACATGTGATGTATGAAACTATAACATTTCATCTGTAATGTTTTTGAAAAGCAAATATGATGGAAATTTGATTCCAAAATATTTGATGAATCTTTTATTTCTGCCAGCATTTAATATGTGGCACTTGTTTGTCAATAATGGAATCCAAATCTTTCCCATTCAAAGGACGAGGCCATTACACTCATGATCAGTCATGGGGCTAAACTTTCCTTGGGTTGCATTTCAATGTTTAATCTAATTTTGTTTTGTTTTGCATGACCTGTTCACCTCAGTACATGATACAGGGACCATGCATTTATGTTATCTTAAGTGGGACACCTAAAGAGGGTTTTAAGGGGTACCTTCCAGCATATATTCACCTGGGAAGAGAGATATCCTATGCTGCAATACATTTTTAATAGCTGTTGCTACCTATCATCCTAATTGTGGAACTTTGAAATATTTACTCAATATAAAAAAAGTATTTGATTGGCTGTTATGGATGTATAAACACATTAGAACAACCTGTTGATATCCTCACTATTTTTCTTTTACCTTTTCCCATTTACTTTTGCTGGATCTGTGAGTGAGCTTTGTGTTAGTTTAACTTTGAACAGCTGCATGTTTTAAAAGAGAAGAAAACATACACTGAAGTTTGCTGTCATTGAATGGTCTGGAAAATAATGCATATTAATTACTCCTAGAAGGAATACCGTGCATGATTGATGCTGAATGTTGCCATGCCCAGGGCTGCGAGCTGGCTAAATGTTGAATTGGTCAATCAGGGGAGGACCTGTGCCATTCAGCCAACCACTGAGAATGTTGATTTTAAGAAAAAAAAAGGAGGGAGGAAAGGCGTTACATCTGTTTTTTGGCAGGTGCAGAGTGATTATAGAAGCTTTACTCCTGGCTGCTGTATTTTACTGTCAAGTTTTCTAGTCAGTTAAAGAATTGTTAAGTGTTCTGAGAAAAGAATTTCAGTATATAAGAAACAAATAAATACTTATGGAAAACTACTAAATCTGTTTGTATTCACTGATGACTTTGAAATTAGATATACAGTTGTGTTCCTGTGAACCACTGTACCCAAGGGTTGCATAAAAGCTTGGCATCCATCATTTAAAATTGTTTCATTGAACTAGTAAATTTCAAATAGTTAATTTTATCCTTTAGCTGTGTCTATCAGTCTGGCTGTGTGAGAGTGGTGGTTATGCTCAAAGAAGACTGGGTTTCTATCATTGATATTAACTGGATTGCCTTGTTTAGAGTCACGCTGCTAAATTTACAATACTAATAATAAATTGTTCATTTTTATTTAAGTTATAACCTTGGTGTCCAAGATCTGATATTATAAATTCTGGTTAGGAACAACTGGGCAATTCTGACTCAAAACATCGACTCTCCTGTTTTTCGGATGACGCCTGATCAGCTGTGCGTTTCCAGCATCACTCGTTTTGACCACAATTCTGAGTATTATTAAGTATTTTAATTTCACTGTCATATGAATCCAGTCGTAGTAAAGTTGATTTTATTTATGCCATAACAAACCATTTAACTGCTTTCTAAAAGTATTTATAGTCACAGAACAGAAATTGTCTCAACATCGGGATTAACATGTTGTTTGTCATACAAGTGACTTTACCAGTAGATCTCAGAATAGTTACCGAAAAGGAATACAACTGCTAGGTCTGCTGGGATCTTTGTTATTCAGTGCACAAAGGATTAATGTACATCAGCGTTGCAAGGCAGAAAGTCTCAGGTAATATAGTAAGTATACTATGAATTTTAATGACAACTTTCTTTCACTTTGCAATGTTAGCATAGCCTGGTAAAAAGCACGCATTCAGGATCAACTAGGAACTTATGCTGCCAGCAAATTGGTTCAGCAGTTTAAATAATTGATGATCTGATTGTGGCTCAATCTTTCCTTTAAAATATACCTTTACCTAAAACAGTAAAAAAAATAATTATACAAAAAGGCATGATACTTAATTCCAGCCTTGTATCAGACTTTATTTTATCTTGTTAAGCGATCATCTTCAGCTCCGACTACAGTTCCTGAATCTTGTTTTGGGTTCAATCTTTTCCCCTTGGGCTGTTTCAGCCCATTCAAACCCCACCTCAGAGCAGGGTATAATGACCAATCATTCTTGTCCCCACTGATCTACAGTTAGTCCTAGTCCTCCTGTGCCTCCAATTCAAGATCTTATTTTTGAGTCCCTTTATGTTTCAGACCTTTCATTATCTCTGGGACCTCCCAAAACACCACTCTCCCCAAATCTCAGTTTCTCTTGCGCTGATCTTTTGTACCTGTCTGACTGCAAAAACCGGGAGGCAGTGGCATTGTGGTCATGTCACAAAATTCGTGATCCAAAACCTCAAGCTAATCTTTTGGGGTCATCGGTTTGAATCCCGTGATCGCAAATGGTGAAATTTGAATTCAATAGAAAAATCTGGAATAAAAAAAAGGTGGCTTCATAATGACATAAAAACTATCAATTGTCATTAAAAAAAACTGGCTCATCAATGCCCCTTTTGGGAATGAATGCTACCATCCTTTTTTTTGTCTGGTCTACAGGCAACTCCAGACTTTCAGCAATGTAGTTAACTTTTAACTGCCCTCTGCGTGGTTAGGGATAGACAATAAATGCTGGCTTAGTGACTGATACCCATGTTTTTAAAAAAAGGAGGCTTTGCCTTCCACCCCCTTCACATGGAACTATTTTTTCTTAATTTTTCCATCTCATTATAAATTAGCTTGAGTCAAACTTCTTCAACCATGTTTTTGGCTTCTCGACCTTTGGCTGTTTGTTAACTCATATTCTTACACCTTTGTGAAACAACCTGGGAAATAGTTTTTCTAAGTAAGAGTTACGTAGAAGTGTATAACCTTTTGTTCGGTTTTCATTACAATTTTGTTTAGCTGGGTGTTTGAAAAAGAAATGTACCTAATGTTTGAGAGTCCAAACTGGACCATTTGTACATTGGGTTAAATTTGTGTTTGCTTCTTATGCTTTGTGGAATATAGCCATAGTAGGACACCTGCTGATCGAAGTCCAGGGTTCTTCCGAAGGATGGGCAGCCCCACCATGTGAGCCACAAATTGTGTTTACAAGCTAAACAGCAAAACATTCAAAAATGTGTGCACTCTTTATCAAGAAACCTAAGAGTTTTGAGTCAGATATCCATCTGACACAAAAATCCGGTTGCCAGTAGAGGTGGTAGAGGCAGCCATGGTCGATTAATTTAAGATGCATCTGGACAGATGCATGAGTAGGTGGGCAGCAGAGGAATACAGATACTTAGGAATTGACTGACCGGTTTAGAGAGTACATTTGGATTGGCTCAGGCTTGGAGGGCCGAGGGGTCCGTTCCTGGGCTGTAAATTGTCTTTGTTCTTTGTTCTCAAAATCAATAGTAAACCTCCCATCTGGACATTCAGTTAATTAGGTTTGTGATTCAAGAGATAAACAGAAGCTCAGGTGAAAGAACATCATCCCAGAAATTATGGGATCATTCCTTCCAGATTTAACTAATGAGTTCAACTTTTTCACTTGTCTATTAATGTTTTTTTGACAAAATTAATCAACAAATTAAATTTTCCACCGGATTTTGATTTTGATCCTCTGGGACAACTGCTTGTGTGCACAAACCCAAGCTTCAATTCTGTAACGTCATTAACGTCAGCATGAAAGGGTCCAGCAGCTGGATATAAAGGAGGGGTCTGCCAGAATGTCCATTGTGGTCTCCATGCACTGGCTGGCCATGCTTTGATGTGTGCTTTGTCAAAGTTGATAGATTGTGATGCTGATTTGGTATCTCATTTGCTGTTTTGGATCTTGCAAGTCCTGCAAGTAACCTACATTAAGCTTTCAGCTGTATGATGAACTCCCCATTAATGCTATTTAAAGGGAACAGCATTCAACTTCCTGTAACTGAAATACATCTCCCCGTTAAGAGATGTAGATTGGGTTGAAGTGGGGTTCATCTCACAGGAGACTGGCTCTAGTGTTGAGAATGCAGCCACTCGGTTGCTTCACAGCACTGGGTTGCTGCCACAATTACAGAGCGGAGCAAATGGCATGGAGTCTGCAATGCATTGATTTAACTGCAGTGGATTTGCACTTAGTGATTCCCAAATCCACTCATGGGCCTAACTGAACCTTTAACCCCTTCCCTTCAAAACCTGCTCTGTGTCAGACTGCAACATTTGGTTTGTGATAACTTCAGACTTTATAAACCTTATGTTTTCACAAGATCATCATTTCATGAGACATGAACTTCAACTCTTCAGTCCATACAACAAAGAATAATTCAGCCATAAGTTATTTATTTTACAGCTAAACAAAGTTGTAGGTCAACTATGAGCTTCGGGAGACAGTGCAATCTATTTAACTTGACTGTGATATTTTTACAAGGTCTGGAATTCCAACTACAGCATTTAATACCATGAAGGAGCAACAACATCAAATAGAAACCAAGGAGGTGAAAAGGCTTGCAGGCTAAATTGGAAGGGGAGCAGACAAGAGTGAAATTTAATGCAGGAATTACTAGCAGGAATGGAAGAGTGAAGAATACCACATCTGAGTATGGGAGAAAATGAGCTGAAGAAGTTGGGTGGTAGGGGACAAATATGAACTGGATGAAGTTGGAAGAATGATCAGACACTGTAGTTTTCTGCCAGGCACAATCCATCTTCAGAGAAATGCATATGATTTGATTCATATTAGATCAACATGAGTTACTAAGTACAAACTGAAGAATCACTTCAAAATAATAATCCCACCTTGCATCTTCCGATTATAGTTATTCTTAGTACTGTTTTCCAGTTGGAACATGAAGCACAAAATGAGGCAGTATGTTAAGCCTGATTTAAACTAATATTTTTTCTTTCCTTTAAAAAGCTTCAGAAATATATGTATTTATAACACCAAGAGTGAAATTTCATTAGCTGCTGCATTTGGTGCGTGTACATAATATTTCACCTTTAGGGCTTTTGAGCAGTGTTGTGCTCAATTAAACTTTTCTCGTTGGAAAATAGTTCTATTACAGTTTTAACAAATTGCCACAAACATTAAACTTGCAATAATAACTTTACAGTGCATTTTCCAATTTGAATGATTCAAAGGTTCATTATTTATGAAGAAAATACATTTGAGGTTACTGCTGAGAATGACCTTGTTTATAATGAAATAAACAGTACATTATCTGGAAGTTGTTGCATGATCAATCCTCGCCACTGCTCATTATGTTGTGTGAGCTATCTGGGCTATTGGTCACTAGAGATAGATTTACTGCCTTCATTCTGCTTTTGGTTTGGGATTTACTTGGCCCATTCGTTTTGGTACAGTAAAGAAAGTTATTGAAAGCCTTACAAGAAGAGGCACTTATCTTAAACAGGATACAGTATTATATGAGAGAGTTCAAATACTAGTTACACTGGTGTAAAAGGCATTGTTATAAAGACTATGAGGGAGACTTAGATTATATGCCTGTCTCCTTTGTGATCCGAAACCTTTCCTCTGTTCAATTCCATATAATGTAACCATATGTAACTGCCAGTCCATTGCATTAATCCTTTCAGAATTTAACACCTAGTACAACAAAAGTGTGAATCAGTTTAGCTTAGTTGGCTGGATTGCTGGGTTACAGAGAAGTGTGTTGCCAACAGCATGGGTTCAACTCCCTTCATGGGCTTGAGGTTACCATGAGGGACTCTTCTTCTGAACCTCTTCCTTTGCCTGAGGGCTAGGGGCCCTCAGGTTAAATCACCACTGGTCATTTAGTGGCTGCTATCAATCTCTCAATTGATAGCAGCCACTATGGTCTGGTAAGACTATAACAACAGAAGTAGCATTTTTATTTATTGTCTCACTGTTGGAAAAAAAGGGGAATGGATCCCATTGCTGCCTCGCTGTTTATGCAATACCATCCCCCCGCCCCCCTGCCCCCCACCTTTCCCACAACCAGCCACTGCACAGGTTCCTCATTGCCCACTTGTCTTTGTCAATCTGACTTCCTGGTTTATCCTGCTGTCTCAAAGATTAAGCCATGCATGTCTCAGTGCACATGGCAAGTACACTGGAACTGCTAATGGCTCATCATATAGATGGATCCACTTTTGACATCTTGGATGTTCAGATGCCAAAAACATTGGATTCAGACATTTTAAGTGTACGTTATATGTCATTTTAAAGAGTGCAGTCTGGTACAATCAAAACTATCTATGTTCTACAATCACATACTATCTATATGCTACAATTAAAACTATCCATGTTCTACTTTTGTGTATCAAAGAATTTGAGTAACTAGGGTATGGGTGAGGTTAACAAGTTACTGCAAATTAGTTTTGCAAGTTTGTGCTACAAGCTCAATTTAAAACATAAATTATTTCAAGACTACCACAAACCATGACACATCACTTTTTTTAGCTATCGGAGAAACGGTGACATCTATAATTGTGAAGCTTTGCTTCTCAGCAATACTAATGTGAAAATATTCCTGTCTTCCACTCGACCTATCCACCCTCCCAACCCCAAAGCAGGGAATGCAGTCTTTTGATTCTTAATGGTTTTGATGCATTCCTCCTGTCTCTTGTTGAATGTCCTGCTATCCCAAAGTACTAACAGAAGGGTGATAAAGGAAATTCCTGTTGTGACATGAAGCTCATTGGTGATTCTTCTGTACAGTGGTAACCACTCACCTTGGGCTGCCATGCCTATTCAAGGAGAGCCTTAGCTCATGGGGAATCATACTTTAATTCAATGTTCAGTGAATCGTTATTGTTGTTTGTATCAAAAGCTTCTCAATACTTTTGAGACGCTGAATGGAAAGATCTAAGTGACTACCACAAGGTATGTCATTGGTATGTTCATAGGAACCCTAGGAAGCAACTCTTGAATGAGATTTTTTATTGTTCTAAAATTCCATTTTATAAATAATTTTGTAGCTGAGATTGAAACAGAAATGTCACCAGTTACCTACTGAAAACACTAAAAGGTACAGCGCATACAATTCAGGATATCTGTCACTTAGAATGAAGTATAATGTAGCTTGGTAACTCTTGAAAAGACCTGCAGAAGACTCCTGATAGAATGTAGCCCTGTGACCTGACAACCTTCCTTTGTTGTGTACTTTTAAAATGAAAACCTTTTTACTTCATTTCGGCCTAAATAAAAGAAATCACTTGGATCCATGCTGCTAGTCGTGGTGCCAACATATCTCTGCATTTATTCTCTTAAACAAAGGGGCCAGCATCATTCAGCTTCTCATATTTAAACAAAACAAAGCGTTGGCTTTGCAGAACAAAGTTATAGAATCATAGAATCCCTTCGGTGTGGAAGCAGGCTATTTGGCCCATCGAGTCCACACAGTCTCTAAGAAGGGCAACCCACCCAGACCCACCTCACTACCCTATCCCTGTTACCCAATATTTCCCATGAGTAATCCACTTGCCTGCACATCCCTGAATGCTATGGGTAATTTAGCTTGTCTAATCATGGATTTTAAAGCCAGTCAGAAAGTTGTAGGAATCCACTTACCTCTTTAGAATTCTTTCATGTCACTTCAAAAAGTTATTAACTTTTGTTGCTTTTTTCAAAGAATTCTTCTGTCAAATGCAAGTGATGCATTCAAACATTATTATTATCTCTTAGCTTCATAATATGCACTGCCAAACTAAGTGCTTAAACTTTGCAGAAGAGAAAGACTATTCTGAGAAGTAAAATGTGTTTCCAGTTTCATTACATTCTGTTCAGTGTCCATGTTCACATTGAGCTAAGTGCTGCACAGAATGGCCTATAATCCAACAATGAAATAATCCTTTAGAACTTGGAACCAAGGCTAAGAACTAGTGAATAAAGTAATTTTAATAACGTAGCCATTTGAACTGAATCACTTTTGGACCAACAGCAGCTGGAAATTTCCATGTGCATTGCTTTTTCAAAGACTTCTCAATCAGTCCTTGAATACAAAAAGTACACAGATGAATTTAACCCATAAATTTAAAGAAGGAAATCAATTTTGGTCCAGGAACCCTTCTGCCAGAAGATTCTGGTGAAGAAAGAAAGCTGATTTTACACACTTAATAAACAACGGTGGGGTCTTAGCTGTTGGTGGTGGATCTTCTGCCTCAACTAATCAGCAATTTTGCAACCTCAGTTTTGTTTCAAAGCCTGTGCTATTAATGAGTTCTTCATTATCTAGTTTGGAAGTTTCAGGATATCTGTCACTTAGAACATAATATAGTAATTCTTTGGAGGTGGTATTAAGTTGAAAGTACAAACTCATGCATTTAATTTTTTTTTAATGATGTAATTTCCTGATACAACTGAAGTTAAAATTTCTTATAAGATTCATTAGCATGTGGCAGAATCTGAGAACATAAAAGCACACCAGAAAAAAACATAAACAATCAGATCCATTTTGTTAATCACCTGATGAAAATGAAGTGTTTAGTCCATTAAACTATGTTGATATGCCTGAAACAGAGCATGTTTAAGAAATGAATGACAATTGTGAAAGATTTTCTCTTTATCTTGTAACATCTTTTGATGTCACTAAAAGTACCAAAGCTATGGAATGCAAAAGCAGTCCAGGTCTCAGCAAACAGAAACAAAAGGAATACAAAGAAACAGAATCACAATGACAACACTTGGTTTTGACTTTGGGTCCAGATGAGATTACATTGGGTCTTGGGTAAATTGTCATCCATTCACAGCCACTATGAATACAACCTCTTGGTTCTTGAAGAAGAAATGAATTTCTGATAATGAGACGAGCAGGATTTTGGTGCATCTTAAAAGAGCAGAATCAATGTTCAAGGAAATTTTCACCCTGAGGTTATTCTGTTAAATCAACGTAAATCACTTCCCAATGAACTTTAGAGGAAAACCCCAGCATGACGTTATGCCTGCATCATTGCATTTCTAAAACATACACAATATAATCAATTGTATCAATTTCCATTGTAAATCTTTGTGTCCATATTAAGAACATAAAAGGATCTTTTTGAGCCATCTCACATTGTGTTTGAATCCACCCTTCATTGGCGAAGCCTCAGGTGACCAACCAGGGCTTTCTAAGGTTAGATTCTCACTGAGAGAGTTATAGTTGTTAACTTCCATGTGTCCATTTGAAGTTGCAATGTAAAACAGTAGCAAAATATCTGAATCTCAAATTAGAAAGATAACCATAAAATGGTTATTCAATTATTTCATGCTGTTTTAACTATTTAAGCTCTAAAATGCATGTGAACCATGTGCAATTATACACAAGATTGAATCATGTCTAAACCTATGCAAATTTTGGAAAATAACTTGAATAGAGGTGCATTCTTGATACTTTCAGTTTGCCATGTCTAACCTCTATATTAGTGACTTACTCACATGATGTTAATAACACCTTGAATTTAGCAAGTCAGTGGCATATATGTGATACTTGCTGTTCATTATGTTTCGAGCTCTCCATGCAATTTTCCTTAGCTTTTTGACATCAGGTTGAAATCATTTGGAGTCTGAAACAATGTGGTATTCTCAAATGGTGTTCGTGAACCAGACTGAATAGGGCAAGCTATCATGTGTTTCCTCAAACCACTTTGAGGAATCCGCACTGGACCATAGAGTGTCTAAACAAAGATGTTTCTGACATAATTTTGTTTTTACTTATTCACTCGTGGGATATGGGCATCATTGACTGGTCCAGCATTTATTGCATGTGTCCAGTTGCCCTTAAAAAGATGATAGTAAGTTACCTTCTCGAATTGCTGCGGTCCATGTGTTGCAAGTTGGCCCACAATGTCCTTGGAGAGGAAATTTTAGGATTTTGACCCAGTGACAGTGAAGGTACTAATATATATGTATTCCCAAGACAGGATGGTGAGAGGTTTGCGGGGTTACTTGCAGCTGGTGGTGTTCCCATGGATCTGCTACCCATGTCTGTCTCGATGGAACTTGCTGTTTAGAAAGTGCTGTTTAAGGATTCTTTGGACATTTGATTAATTGTTCGACATGAAAAACCAAATAACAAGAGCCAAAGAAAGGTGAGAGCATGGGAAAGAAAAATGAGAGCAAGGGAGAGTGATAGATACGGAGAATCACAGAAATAGACAAATGAAACCTTAAGAAAAGACAAGTTTTGTTTTTTAGACCTCTGATGATAATTAAGAATTGAAAGAATGAGAGCCCATATTTTAAAAAGTTAAAAATTCTGAAGAGGTTGTTTGGCTGTATCAAGTTGTTAATATGCACTTCAATATAAATTGATAAGAGCTAACATTGTTGTGCATATTTAATGAATATTTAATAGTGAAGTATTGAACATTCACACCATGCCATGTTGTTCACTGCAGAGACTTGAAGTGGGTGACTGGTGTACTGAAGCTTCCACATTTTACTGTGCTTGCATACTATGCAACTAGAGGTTGCTGTCAGATTTATTTTATAATAAGTGAGCACCTATACCCTTACTGTAATTCAGGCTGCAAAAACCTGGGAAATTGTTTTTGTGACATTGGAGTTGCTTCTGTGAAAAATAAAGATCTCCAAAATGTAACTGAGATCCCTGTATCCACTACTTTCAACTAGTTCTCTTTATCCATTAGAACTCTGAAATAGTTGAGACATTTCTTCTCTATTAATATTGCTTTGAAAATGCAAGTTTCCTGAAATACTAAAACCATCCTCATGCTGGAGAGGATTACATAATGTGAATCGATCACATTCACTTAGCCTTTTGTCCTCTTTGAAAGACACAGGCAAAACACATGTCATTTCCTCTGATTAGCAATTATACATTAATAGCTTCTAGGTAGATTTAAGCAGCTACAATTTCATGGAAAACTATTAATAAAGTCAATTTTTTATTAAGAAAAAGGACTGTCAAAATATCGTTGCATTCAGTCTTAATTTTCCTCACACCTGTTTTAACCCATAACTCTTATAAGCCCTCTGTCTGGATAACTTGTCCAAATGATAACCCCCTTTGCATGAACCAGCAGGTTGTCTGGTCAAAGGGAGGTGAATGACTGAGAGTCTGAAACTGTCTCCTTGGTAACCATGCTTGTGCACTTCTACCTGATGTCACTAGATGGCAATCAGAAGCAAGATCCACAGCTGTACTTTCCTCTTCCCAATTCATAAAGAAAGCCCGACAAACAATACCACTCTCACGACCAGCGTATATCTCAAATTGCTTTGTCGCCAATTAAGTGCTCTTTGAAGTTTACTCACTGTTGTCATGGTGGGAAACCTGGGAGCCAAAATGTGTTTGACAAACTTCCACATATAGCATAAGGGTATTGAACAGATCTTTTTCATGCAAGTGCAATGTTGATTGAATATTAAATGTTGACCAGGACACCGGAATAACTCCATTTGTTCTTGTTTGGGAAAAAAATTAATTGGATTTTTTCTGTGTCCTTCTTTGTAGACAGTTTGGGCCTCAGTTTAATGCATCATCCAAAACATGGGGCTGAATTTTATATTTTGTTTTTGGCTAAGTGCCAGTTGCATCGAATTTTTGTTTTCGGAGGGTTTTCCATTGTTAGGCAAAGTGAGATTTCCAGCCACATCTTATCAAACTCAGCTCTTTAACTACTGACCCTGCCCCAGCATTGGTATGACGCATCTCTCTCATCTTACCCTTGTCTCTTTTTACCATGTGCATTTCCTGAAAAAACTCATCACTCTGCAGTTATCTGCCAAAAGAGTGGCATCCCTGATGTCGACACCATCTTGAAATCCGGTATTGTCCCTCACCAGCAACATAATGGCACAGGAGACACAAAGCCATGCTGCACACACCTGGCAAAACTAACACTGTCTCTCATTTAGGCCATTCATTCAGCCTAGTCACTGTTCAACTATTGGGCAGCACAGGTATTTGACCTTTGCTGTATCCCATCTAAACACCCTCAATGTCACCATTACTTTGTCTCCAGGGCCCAAATGTCTTTTGTTATTGTCCAAAAGGTAATCATCACATACAGGCAAACCGAGAATTCCAAACATAAGCTTTTATTTACAGAAAGCAAGAATGAGCACTGATGAAATGAATGGAGGCTGTGATCCACTCCCACAATGAGTACAAATTTTGAAATTAACACTTCATGATTGTCTGCTACACCCAGCTCTCATTTCCCAGCAATGAGTATCAATGAGGACCTGTTTGTCTTGTAATTCTTGACTTACCTGAGCTCTTTATGCATGAGATTCATTCTGCCCAATGTAGTTCTCCTCTTCAGAAGACAGTTTCCAATTGCTCTAGTTGTCAGCAGCTTTTACATCTCCCCATAACCTTTTCCAATTATGTAGACTATAGCACGGCAAGACGATGCATCACACTCTTTCTTGACTGTATTGGAAGACCATCCCCAGCAAACTGGTCCAAGCAGTGTAACTGTATCCTCAGGAGTCCTGTTGTCAGCTCCAACACTGCACTGATCTCTGTATGTGCACCAGCTCTGTGGAGCTGCTCTGCCAACTGCATGACCAATGTTTCAATGATAATTACCCTTGCACCGTCCAATACAGCTCTGTGTTTTGGAAGCATACTGAAAATGGATTGGAAAGGTGCCTTGAAGTTCTTGAGAGGTTGGCAAATCTTGGATGTCACTGTCCATAGATGAGGGGTGTCCATGGATCATGCTGTGAGGTGCTGTTTCATGCTGAACAACAGGAAGACTCTTCACTGCCAACAACGAGCTGAAGTCATCAGGTACACGCTGTGAGTACCACGGTGGGACTTCGAGATGTTTGGTTTGTTTGGCACATTTGGTGAGATCAGAAGCTGCATGTTAAGCAATATTTCCCCGTATTTGGGAATTTGCCGCTGCTTCAAAGCTTGGCAGATGCACTGAAGATGCGAGGAGTTAGTCCTGATATCAAGTTGTATCTTGCCGGACTTCTCATGTGCTTATGCCACAAATTCTCCCTTAGCCTAAGCCTTTCAGGTCCATATATGATTCTGCCCATGGTTACATTCTTACTGCAATGCGGTATCACCTGTGATTGTTGTTGCTGAATTTCCGGAGTGGAACTTGAATGTGGGATTTTGTGATTCAGATAGAAAAAGCTGCCACCTGAGACCTCAATGACAGGGATGGCCTTTGAAGCTCATTTCCCAGTACCAGAATCGACTGTGGTCTGGAGTTGGCACTCAATTTTATTTTACCTTCAGTAGGATTTGGATGAAATTGATAGAATTTCTGCAAAGGAATTTGAAGTGAGATTTACATTCAACATAATTGTTATGGACCAGACCAAATTCCCTCAAAATATATTAAGAATATAACGTAGACCCTAACATTTTCTCATTTTAAAGGGACATGGAAGGCATTGTGTTCCAATTTGAATGGTCAAACAATTCGACTTTAAGCAAAATACACTTTATTTTATAATACAGTTAAAATACAGGCAAAATAAAAATAAAAGGTTTGGCTTAACTGTAACTCTATCATAAAGCTTAAACTACTGCTACTTAACAATTCCAATATAATAATGTCTTATAAGCACACCCCTGGCAGGGGGAAATTCAGGAAAATAGAGTTAAAATGTGTGGTGCTGGAAAAGCACAGCAGGTCAGGCAGCATCCGAGGAGCAACAGAGTTGACGTTTCAGGCATAAGCCCTTCTTTGGGTTAATGCCCGAAATGTCAACACTCCTGCTCCTTGGATACTGCCTGACCTCCACTGCTGTTCCAATGCTTCACTTTTCAACTCTGACTTTCCAGCATCTCCAGTCCTCACCTTATCTCAGTAAAATAAATTGTCTTACATTTAATGCTAGCAGCAATAAGAGAACCCACAGCTTTTAGCTGTAACAGAAAGAATAATAAAAGCCTCCACATCCAACTTCAAAACCACAGCAATTGCAGAAAGCTGAAAAGCTCAAAATTGTGATTAAGTGAGAGTTAGATCCCACCCATTCAGGCTGCTTCATTTGTTCCCAGTTCTGAAAAAAACCCAAGGCCTCACAAGCTGTTTACTTTATTGGCTTTGTGTAGGAGAAAGTGAGGTCTGCAGATGCTGGAGATCAAAGTTGAAACTTTATTGCTGGAACAGCACAGCAGGTCAGGCAGCATCCAGGGAACAGGAGATTCGACATTTCGGGCACAGGCCCTTCTTCCGGAATGAGCAGATAGTGTTCAGCAGGAGAAGATAAAAGGTAGGGAGGAGGGACTTGGAGGAGGGGCGTTGGAAATGTGATAGGTGGAAAGAGGTCAAGGTGAGGGTGATAGGTCGGAGTAGGATGGAGGCGGAGAGGTCAAGAAGAAGACTGCAGGTCAGGAAGGCGGTGCCGGGCTGGAGGGATTCGGCTGAGACAAGGTGGGGGGAGGGGGGATGAAGAAACTGGTGAAGTCCAAGTTCATCCCCTGTGGTTGGAGGGTTCCCAGTCGGAAGATAAGACGCTCCTCCTCCGACCGTCGCGTTGTTGTGGTTTGGCGGTGGATGAGTCCAATGACCTGCATATCCTCGGTGGAGTGGGAGGGGGAGTTGAAATGCTGTGCTACAGGGTGGTTGGGTTGGTTCGTCCGGGTGGCCCAGAGGTGCTCTCTGAATCGCTCCGCAAGTAGGCGGCCTGTCTCCCCAATATAGAGGAGGCCACACCGGCTGCAGCGGATGCAGTAGATGATGTGGGTGGAGGTGCAGGTGAATCTGTGGCGGATATGGAAGTTTCCTTTGGGGCCTTGGAGAAAAGTGAGGGGGGAGATGTGGGCGCAAGTGTTGCACCTCCTGCGGTTGCAAGGGAAGGTGCCGGGAGTAGAGGTTGGGTCAGTGGGGGGTGTGGATCTGACAATGGAGTCGCGGAGGGAGTGGTCTCTACGGAAAGCTGATAGGGGAGGGGAGGGAAATATATCCTTGGTGCTGGGGTCTGTTTGGAGGTGGCGGAAGTGACGGCGGATGATGTGCTGTACATGGAGATTGGTGGGGTGGTAGGTGAGGACCAGTGGGGTTCTGTCCTGGTGGCGGTTGGAGGGGCGGGGCTCAAGGGCGGAGGAGCGGGAAGTGGAGGAGATGCGGTGGAGGGCACCGTCGACCACGTCGAGGGGCAAATTGCGGTCCTTGAAGAAGGAGGCCATCTGTGTTGTACGTATTTTGAACTGGTCCTCCTGGGAGCAGATGCGGCGGAGACGAAGGAATTGGGAGAATGGGATGGCGTTTTTACAGGGGGCAGGATGGGAGGAGGTGTAGTCCAGGTAGCTGTGGGAGTCGGTTGGTTTGTAGTAGATGTCCGTGTTGATTTGGTCGCCTGAGATAGAAACAGAAAGGTCTAGGAAAGGGAGGGAGGAGTCCGAGACTTTCCAGGTGAATTTGAGGTCGGGGTGGAAGGTGTTAGTGTAGTGGATGAACTGTTCAACCTCCTCGTGGGAGCACGAGGTAGCGCCGATACAGTCATCAATGTAGCGAAGGAAAAGATGGGGGGTGGGGCCAGTGTAGTTGCGGAAGATGGATTGTCCCACATACCCTACGAAGAGGCAGGCATAGCTGGGGCCCATGCGGGTGCCCATGGCTACTCCTTTTGTTTGGAGAAAGTGGGAGGATTGGAAAGAAAAGTTGTTCAGGGTGAGGACCAGTTCGGTCAGTCGAAGGAGGGTGTCGGTGGAAGGGTACTGGGTGGTACGGCGGGAAAGGAAGAAGCGGAGTGCTTTGAGTCCTTCGTGATGGGGGATGGAGGTGTACAGGGACTGGATGTCCATGGTGAAGATGAGGCGTTGAGGACCGGGGAAGCGGAAATCCTGGAGGAGGTGGAGGGCGTGGGTGGTGTCACGAACGTAGGTGGGGAGTTCTTGGACTAATGGGGACAGGACCGTGTCGAGGTATGCCGAGATGAGATGGCTTTGTGTAGACCACTCTTTGTCTCTGTCTCATCCTTTCTTCATTAAAAAAATGACAAAATACATCTCATAAAGCCAGAGTATCATCACAATAACTTAATTTTATTTGTAAGATACATAATTGGAAAAGGCCCACCAAAAATAACATTGCACTTCCTATTTTCTATAATCACTGTTGGAAGCTTCTGCTAATTACATTCAAACTTCGACACTTTTAACAAAGTTGATTCTTTCGGGTTCATGGATATTTAAAACTATTTGAAAACTTGTGAATGAAATCTTTGTTCTGAATGCACATATAAACTGACTACAATAAAACTGGGAAACGGCTTTTCATTTTTAAGGCTAAAATTCGGGAATGGAAAATCAAGTTTACTCTGAGGTAATGAATTGACACTGTGATCAATCATGCTTATGCTTTTTGATTACAGCCATTTTAAGATCTTTTGGTCAAATATCACCAAGGTTCCACACTTAAACAAATGGAGGTAAAATTTCTTAGAATCCCTACAGTGTGGAAACAGATCCTTTGGCCCAACAAGTCCACATCAACCCTCTGGACAGTCTCCAACTCAAATCCATTTCTCTATATTTACCCCTGACTAATGCACCTAACTTACACATCCCTGAATACTGTGGGCAATTTAGCACGGTTAATTCACCTAACCCATACATCTTTGGATTGTGGGAAGAAACCGGAGTAAACCCATATAGACACGGGGAGAACATGCAAACTCTATACAGACAGTTGCCCAAGGTAAGAATCAAACCCAGGTCCCTGGTACCTTGAAGCAGCAGTGCTGACCACTAAGCCACCATACTACCCAAAGTTTGTGAAGCATTGTTGGAAAGTACTGTCAGATTGCATTGCTTCAGACTGTACATTTATTACTATGAAAAGAGTTAGAGTAGATTCTCAAAACAAATGCAATTATGGTCACACTTTGGACCAGAATTGTTGGTTACGTCCAGAGCAGAACCTCTAACCCTGTACGTTTGACTATACAGAGATCAAAAGATCTACTGTTGTCTTTCCAACTCCAAGTTGCTCTAACTTTTATGTTTCAGCCACCAACTTATATTAACATCAGTTTTAAATTTGCTGTTGATTTTAGACATCTGTTGGAATTTTGATGAAGAAGGCTTTATGACCTTGAGTGCAATATGAGTAGCCCAAATGTGAATACTTTAGCGATTAGTCACTCAATATGTTTCCACTGCTAGAGTTTAAGTTATAAAACTGTATTGTCTCCACTCCTAGGGTGCCCCTTTACTGTAGGTTGGAATAAAGAATCTGATTGAAACTCAGTTGACACCAACATTTGTCAGCTCACGTGAATTCCACACTGACACAATGTGGTTACTATTCTTTCCACGTTGAATGCTGATCAAAGCTATCAATCATTAAGTAGTGGAACATCAGTTGAGGAATGTTCTGTGCCCACTCTGTGAGCAGTAGTGTCTAATCAGTAATGTTTTGGATTTTCACCAGCAATGATTGTACCACTGTAATACCTCAATGAGCTTGTAATGGACACTGGTGATTGTGAATTTATTTTTTTACACCAAATTATTATTCTGATGAGTTGTATTGCTTGCAAATTGAACTAAATTTATTATATAACAAAAATAGCATGGGACCAGTGAACGCTTCCAGAAGTTCAAATGACACATATGATAGGCATTAGAAGCAGAGTTACATGGGAAAGAGAGTGTTAATGCAGCTTTTGTTAGGAACAAAGTAGCTCTTTGCAGCTTTTTGTCCACAGAATAAAGGCAAAAGGGATTGAATGAATTGATCTTTAAGATTCATTTCTGTGCAACCCTACAAATACAAACTGACCCATCAGTTATAACCCAAATATTTTCGAATGCATTAAATTACTTTGAAGCACAGTCATTGTTGTTCAGTAGATAAATGTTGGAACTTTGCAGAGCACAGCAACTACTAGTGAGATGATTACTAGATAATCTGGTCATCAGACTTGACATTGGTGAGACCAAACGCAGACTGGTTAACCACATCCCACTCTGTCTGTAAGAATGACTCTGACCTTCCTGTGCTTGGTCCCATTCTAGCATTTTCCATCCTCAGTCTGCCACAGTATTCCAATGAAGCTCAATGCAAGCTAGTGGAAGGCGCTGCATTGTCTGCTTAGGCACATTAAAGTCTCTTGGACTCAACATCAAATTTGACAATTTCAGAACATGACTTCCATCCTCCACGATACCAATTTCCCACCTAGCCGTGTTTTGTTGGTTTTGTTGTCCAGAGTAGACTCACTTTCACCTTTTCACACCTATTGTTTACACCTATTTTGCATCTCTATCTTCCTTTACCACAATGTGCACTTTCTTTGCCCTTTTGCACTGGGCATTCTCAACTCTATTCTGCTTGGTCAGCCTCCCCAAGTCCTGGAAATCACGTTATAATAACCTGGCATGTCTTTAATGTCTTTGAATCATTTGGAAATCTCCTTGTAAGACTATTTCTGGGTGTGGCAAAGATGGCCATTAACAAGTTAAGGCAGTGGGCAGCGGAGTATGTTGATTTGTCAAACTACCTGCTTGCCTTCTTTGGCTAAATCCATAACCAGGCATCTGCAGCACTCAGTGAGCATTATATGGGGGCCTTCCACACCCATGAGACTGGAATGCATCATTGTCCTTGGGATTGTAACTTTAATGAGTTATGTTTCCCTTAAAGTTTTGTTTTTGTTACAATTTGTTATTACTTACTGTTCAAAGTGGGAGGGCATGTCCTCTTTATGTATTTGATAAAGACACACAAAACAAGGTCAAACAAATATTGAGACAGACTTGACCTACATTTTCATCTTTCAGGTATAAACAATCTTTAATCAACAAGATTAAAGTTGGGCATTGAGTACGACTTATGGGGGTTTAAGAAACCTACTTTCCCAATACCACAAAACTGTGGAAGACATGATTGCTTCATTCCTCAAACTTATCAATCTTAGATTTGGCTTCAACCATCCATGATTTTCTAATTCATCTCTGCTCTCTTTTCACTTTTTCACTCATTCTGGTTTCCTGCACTATATGTTTTGAGACTGTAAAGTGGTCAGTTCCTTTGAGGGATCAGTTTCAACAGAAAGTCAAGCAGGTACAGCTTAACCAGAGCACAAGGTGACAAAAGGAATGTCTGCACCTGCACAGAAATGTCCTTTCTTTAAATTTGATAATAAGCTGATGTTCTGTCAAGCCAGCCTGAATTTACAGACAAGTCATAACGACAAACTTGTGCTCTAGGTCAATGTATCTGAAAGCCTACATCCATTATGGTGCCTGTAACCAAGATAGAACAATGAAAGATCTGTAGTTTGCGCAGTATCATGGAAGATGCAACTAATGATGTCGCTTTGTCATGAGTCAAGCAGAAAAGAGCTGTATACTTTTTTAAAAACAGGACTTAACTATTTTTAGTAAACTGTGAATATATACATAAGTATTACAATGTTGAAAAGTGTGAGAGAGCCTTGCTATAGGATAAGAATGAGCTAAGGATGCTAGAAACTGAGAGTGGTAATTAGTGAAATGGAGCAACTTTAAAAATTGACACAGATGCCTTTTGTTCAGAGACACACGGAAGTAGTATTAAAGAATGCTAGCAGCAGTGTTGGAAATAAAGTTTGTTTAGAAAACCCACTTAAATATGGAATGGAACAAATTGATATTTAAGCTAAAACAAAGGAGACATTGTTTAAAACAATCACTTTGAATGTAAATGAAGATGCAGTCACGAGATTCATTACCTTGCTAATGCCTGCATTTCAGAATGTTTATTTGGTAACAGTTTACAGCCCTCCTCTTTATTGAAAACTCTTGTCCTTTGCTTTATTAAAGAATCCCTACAGTGTGGAAGCAGGCCATTCAGTCCATCAAGTCAACACTAATCCTATGAACAGCATCCCACCCAGACCAACCCCCGTACCTTATCCCTGTAACTCTGCATTTCCCATGGCCTATCCACTTAATCTGCTCATTCGTGGACATTATGGGCAATTTAGCATGGCTAATCCACCTAACCTGTGCATCTTTGGACTGTGGGAGGAAACCAGATCATCCGAAGGAAACCTATGCAGATGTGGGGAGAATGTGCATGCTCCACACACTCAGTCACCCAAGGCTGGAATTGTATCAATTTGGAATTGAATAGGATATGGTGTTCCTGAAAGGCCCAATGCTTCTGGTATTTCAGATACATTTATCTAACAACTTTAACATTTAAACAGTGACACATCATTGCAAGGGTTTGAGTGACCTTGCAAATGTACCTTCTTAAACTATTGTATACAGTCCTTGATTTAATTTTGAACTCTCAATTCCACTCCATTTTACAGCCCTTTTTCTTGCAGAATTTCAAACATGCCCAGTCTAAAATATAATTTGCATCTTTTAGAAAGGTTGCTGCTCCACTGAAATCTTTGAGTACAGTGCCCATCTAGGTGTGCTGTCCGCATTTCTTCTTGATATTTCATGCAGCTGTGAAAACATTTTATCTAAAACATTTTAGAATTGCTAAACACTTGTTTTCCTCAACCATGTCATAGATATAAGCTTGTATTCAATGGTTTAGATCCTACTAGAGGAACCTCAATTATCCAGCATTCATTAGCCAAATATCGAATTATCCAGCGAGATCACAAGGTCCTGATGCTCGGCTAAACTATGTTATCCAGCATTCATTTATCCGGAATTCAATTAACCAAATGAAATACTTCCTGCCTGTATCCTTTGGATATTCGAGGTTCTTCTGTATACAGTTTATATGCTGTGTAAGGAAACATTGTCCCCGGCACTGCATTACACTTTGTTGTAATATCCTTTTATTTTGTCACTTTCTGGTCTGTTTTGTTCACTCTCAGGGACGGAATTCAATTATATTCTGGTGAGTGCTTGCCTCCAGCCAAGCGTTTTACCTGATGCAGATAACATATGAATCTGTTATCCCCCCATAATAAAGACACTAAATTTGGATACTGTGGTATTGAAGAATTCAACAGGCAGTTATTACAACTAACTATTATTTATCTTCCCCACTTACAAAAGTGTCTGGCCAACTATTAAGCTATTAGGATATAACAGAGGAGTATCTTTCAGGAATCACTGCAGTCATTGTGACTGGATAATGGCTAATGTAAACGCATGTTTAAGAAAACAGGGAGGCAGAAGACAGGAAACTACAGACCAGTTAGCCTGAATCTGATCAGTGGTAAGATTTCAGAGTTCATTATTAAGAATGAGATTGTGGAGTACTTGGAAATACATGGTAAATTAGCATTGAATTCACACGGCTTTGTCAAGGAAATGTCAAGCTTGCCAAATCTGATAGATTTCTTTGAGAATCTATATTATAGATATAAACTTGCATTCCAGTGCTTTAGAGCCTCCCATACAGTTTATATGTTGCAGAGGAGACATTTTCTCCACTGTATTACACTTTGCTGTAATAGAACATAGAACACAGAACAATACAGTGCAGAACAGGCCCTTCGGCCCTCGATGTTGCACTGACCTGTGAACTATTCTCAGCTCATCCCCCTACGCTAACCCATCATCATCCATGTGCTTATCTAATGATTGTTTAAGTCTCCCTAATGTGGCTGAGTTCACTACATTGGCAGGTAGGGCATTCCAAGCCCTTACCATTCTCTGAGTAAAGAACCTGCCTCTGACATCTGTCTTAAATCTATCACCTCCCAATTTGTAGTTATGACCCCTTGTACAAGCTGACATCACCCAAGGAAAAAGACTTTCACTGTCTACCCTATCTAATCCTCTGATCATCTTGAATGTCTCTATCAAATCCCCCCTTAGCCTTCTTCTTTCCAATGAGAACAGACCCAAGTCTCTCAGTCTTTCCTCATAAGTCTTCCTCCAGACCAGGAAACATCCTGGTAAATCTCCTCTGCACCTTTTCAAATGCTTCCACGTCCTTCCCAAAATGTGGCGGCCAGCACTGTACACAATAGTCCAAGTGTGACTGCACCAGCATTTTGTATAGTTGCAGCATGATTTTGCGGCTCCAGTGACTGCTGGGCCTCTTGCTGAGATATTTGTATCATCGATAGTCACAGGTGAGGTGCCGAAAGACTGGAGGATGGCAAACGTGGTGCACTGTTTAAGAAGGGTGGTAAAGACAAGCCAAGGAACTATAGAGCAGTGAGCCTGATCTCGGTGGTGGGCAAGTTGTTGGAGGGAATCCTGAGGAACAGGATGTACATGTATTTGGAAAGGCAAGGAATGATTCGGGGTAGTCAACATGGCTTTGTGCGTAAGAAATCATGTCTCACAAACTTGATTGAGTTTTTTGAAGAAGTAACAAAGAAGATTGATGAGGGCAGAGCAGTAGATGTGATCTATATGGACTTCAGTAAGGCATTTGACAAGGTTCCCCATGGGAGACTGATTAGCAAGCTTAGATCTCATGGAATACAGGGAGAACTAGCTATTTGAATACAGAACTGGCTCAAGGTAGAAGACAGAGAGTGGTGGTGGAGGGTTGTTTTTCAGACTGGAGGCCTGTGACCAGTGGAGTGCCACAAGGATCGGTGCTGGGACATCTACTTTTTGTCATTTACATAAATGATTTGGATGCGAGCATAAGAGGTACAGTTAGTAAGTTTGCAGATGACACCAAAATTAGAGGTGTCATCTGCAATGACAGCAAAGAGGGTTACCTCAGATTACAACAGGATCTGGACCAGATGGGCCAATGCGCTGAAAAATGGCAGATGGAGTTTAATTCAGATAAATGTGAGATGCTGCATTTTGGGAAAGCAAATCAGAGCAGGACTTATACACTTAATGGTAAGGTCCTAGGGAGTGTTGCTGAACAAAGAGACCTTGGAGTGCAGGTTCATAGCTCCTTGAAAGTGGAGTCGCAGGTAGATAGGACAGTGAAGAAGGCATTTGGTATGCTTTCCTTTATTGGTCAGAGTATTGAGTACAGGAGTTGGGAGGTCATGTTACGGCTGTACAGGACATTGGTTCGTCCACTGTTGAAATATTGCATGCAATTCTGGTCTCCTCCCTATCGGAAAGATGTTGTGTAACTTGAAAGGGTTCAGAAAAGATTTACAAGGATGTTGCCAGGGTTGGAGGATCTGAGCTACAGGGAGAGGCTGAACAGGCTGGGGCTGTTTACCCTGGAGCATCGGAGGCTGAGGGGTGACCTTATAGAGGTTTACAAAATTATGAGGGGCATGGATAGGATAAATAGACAAAATCTTTTCCCTGGGGTCGGGGAGTCCAGAACTAGAGGGCATAGGTTTAGGGTGAGAGGGGAAAGACATAAAAGAGACCTAAGGAGCAACTTTTTCACGCAGAGGGTGGTACGTGTATGGAATAAGCTGCCAGAGGATGTGGTGGAGGCTGGTACAATTGCAACATTTAAGAGGCATTTGGATGGGTATATGAATAGGAAGGGTTTGGAGGGATATGGGCCGGGTGCTGGCAGGTGGGACTAGTTTGGGTTGGGATATCTGGTCGGCATGGACAAGTTGGACCGAAGGGCCTGTTTCCATGCTGTACATCTCTATGACTCTATGCCTCTATAACTCAATCCCCCTACGAATAAAATCAAACACGCTGTATGCCTTCTTAACAGCACTGTCAACCTGGGTGGCAACTTTCAGAGATCTATGTACGTGGGCTCCAAGATCCCTCTGCACATCCACACTACCAAGAATCTTTCCGTGGGCGGCACGGTGGCACAGTGGTTAGCACTGCTGCCTCACAGCGCTAGAGACCCGGGTTCAATTCCCGTCTCAGGCGACTGACTGTGTGGAGTTTGCACGTTCTCCCCGTGTCTGCGTGGGTTTCCTCCGGGTGCTCCGGTTTCCTCCCACAGTCCAAAGATGTGCAGGGTCGGGTGAATTGGCCATACTAAATTGCCCATAGTGTTAGGTAAGGGGTAAATGTAGGAGTATGGGTGGGTTTCGCTTCGGCGGGTCGGTGTGGACTTGTTGGGCCGAAAGGCCTGTTTCCACACTGTAATGTAATCTAATACTCTGCCTTGCTGTTATTCTCCCAAAGTGCATCACCTCACATTTAGCTGCATTGAACTCCATTTGCCACCTCTCAGCCCAATTCTGCAGTTTATCCAAGTCCCACTACAACCTGTGACATTCTTCCAAACTCCCACTACTTCACCGACTTTAGTGTCATCTGCAAATTTACTAATCCATCCACCTATGTCTGCATCAAAGTCATTTATAAAAATGACAAACAGCAGTTGTCCCAAAACAGATCCTTGTGGCACACCACTAGTAACCAGACTCCAGGCTGAATATTTCCCATCAACCATCACTCGCTGCCTTCTTTCAGGAAGACAGTTTCTAATCCAAACTGCTAAATCACCCTCAATTTCATGCCTCTGCATTTTCTCCAACAGTCTACCATGTGGAACTTTATCAAAGACTTTACTTAAGTCCATATATACTACATCAACTGCCCTACCTTCAACTGCATGCTTGGTCACCTTCTCAAAAATCTCAATGAGGTTTGTGAGACACAACCTGCCCTTGACAAAAACATGTTGATTATCTGAAATCAAATTCTTGCTTGCTGGATGATTATAAATCTTACCTCTTATAATCCTTTCCAAAACCTTTCCTACAACAGAAGTCAGGCTAACTGGTCTGTAATTACCTGGGTCATCTCTACTTCCCTTCTTGAACAAGGGTACAGCATTTGCAATCCTCCAGTCCTCTGGTACTAAACCTGTAGAAAATGACAACTCAAATATCAAAGCCAAAGGCTCTGCTATCTCCTCCCTTCCTTCCCAGAGAATCCTTGGATAAATCCCGTCCGGCCAAGGGGACTTGTCTACTTTCACGCCTTCTAACATTAATAACACCTGTTCGTAACTAACTTTGATCCTTTCCAGTCTAATATCTTGTACCTCATATTTCTCCTCAACAATAATCTCCTTTTCCTGAGTAAAAACTGATGAGAAATGTTCATTTAGCATCTCTCAGATTTCCACAGGGTCCACACTCAACTTCCCACTTCTGTCTTTGACTGGCCCTATTCCTAGTCATCCTTTTATTCCTCAAATGTCCTTCTATTTTGTCATTTTCTGCTCTGGTCTGTTCTGTTAGGTAGTTGCCAGCATAGATGCAATGGGCTGAAGGGTCTTTTTTCTTTGATGTGGACGTCAATGCCCAATGTAATCAACTTGTTTTTAAACAATAAATATTCCTTCAAAAAGGAAAATAGTTTGGAAACCAATTGAAATTTAATAACAGGGCAAATGAACGCGAAGCCAATAATAATTTTAAAATAAATGTGATGATGAAAGAAAAGCAACACAAAAGTACAATTAAGCTTTTAAAGAGCCATCAAAAGGATAAAGCAAGGTCTTCTGCAAATGTCATAGTTACAAAATATTTGTGTTTTGGCTCACAGTTAGTATACCTTTAAGAAATTTATTTATGATGTTATCATTACCATAGTTTGAAATCTGAGCCTATACAGATCTCATATTGCATCTCACTCCAGATCGCTTGAAGCTCTATACTCTGTTGGAAGCATACTCCTCTGTGAAATCTAAATAGTCTCATACTTGTTCAGACACTTATGTGCCTGGGGAACATGTGTAATAGTTGTAAGAACTGTCTGTTGATTTCTTCAGTACCACAGTGTCCACATTTGCTTCCTTTATTATGGGGAGAACAGGTGAATTGCTGCATCAGGTAAAAAGCCCTACTGGAGGCAAGCTCACAGCACAAAATAATTGATATCCTTCCCTGAGAGGAGATAATTGTCAATTTATGGATCATTTTGACAATTAGCAAATGGCAGAGTACTTGATGAGTACTTTGTATTAAACCTTATTGAATAGAGGTTATATCACCGAAGTTGATAAGAGTGAGAGTAATAACATTGCGATTTATTAAATGAAATATTTATGTAAATTACTTAAGCTACAGGCTAAATGATAAATCTTGATGTATGCTGAAGGATGAGAGCAAGGAAATTTTAGGGCCATACTGCACATGGATGTACTGGAGTGAGGAGTATTCCATCACACTCCTGACTTGTGCATTGTTAATGGTGTACAGGCTTTGAGGAGCCAAGACATGAGTTATTGGTTGCAGGATTCACAGTCTCTAATCTGCTCTTGTAGCCAATGTATTTGTATGGCTTGTTTATTTCTGGTCAATGGAAGACACTTAAATGTTGAAAGCAGGGAAATTCAGTAATGATGATGCTGAATAATGTGAAGAGGAAATGGTTAGATTCTCTCTTGTTGGAGATGGTCATTGCATGTTATTTGTGTGGCATGAATTTTATTTGGCATTGCACCCACCCAGGATAATCAATGAAAAGTCATGATAGATAAGAGAGAAAGGCTGGGGGGTGGAAGAAGATGTTAGATTGTGCAAGGCATTTGAGGGCCTGTGATGGATGGGTAAAAGACATTAATTTTCTTTGGTGGGGCATGGGGATTCTGAGTGGATGTTTGAGGCATTCAGGGATGCTTGCTAGAATAAAATGTTATAATTCTCTCTTTCTGGAAAAGTAAGTTATCCCTTTAGATATGGAAGCAAAAAGCATTTTATGGTGATAAGGCATACCGTGATGAAAGTAAGGTCCTTTTTGTATTGTTTGAAACATGCCAGTGTACAAACTCAGTGGGGCTTACAAAGTTGTCAAGAAAGTTTCCAAAAAAAAAGTGGAGCTAAAGAAAAGCACTGCTGGGTATTTACAAGTATCCCAATACCATATCCCTGCTTTCTACTCATATGCCTGATACCTTTAAAATCTAAAAGGTTTTCAGTCTTTTTCTTGAATATATTCAATGACTTGGTGTCCACAACCTTCTGTGGCACTTTTAGAACACAGTGGTGCACCCTTCTGTTACTGAAAACCAAACACTCCGAAAACCTTACTTCGCCTTTTAATCTGTTAAAATATGAGTGACAGAGAACTCCCAAATTCCATTATTTAAAGAAAATAACATCAATATTTTTTTAAACTCTAAAAGTGTACATTAAACAACTATTCGCAACTCTAAGTTCCCCTTTCTCTGAACCGCTTACCATCTGCCTCCAACTCTATAATAATATGCTGTTCCAATAAGACACTTATTAAAATTACATCAAACTAATTTCAAAACTACACAGCCGCTGTTAGCTTCTGAGGCTTTCTTCTTCTGGCTGAGGATCTCCCTGTGTCATCTTTTTACTGCGAGTATGTTTCATATGAAAAGGTACCTTTGATGGAGAGTGTTCCCTAATTTCTTGGAGAATGGGATGTTGGACCTCCAGGTGTTTCTGTCTCAATGGCAGTTGCACTCTCCAATTTTCAAAACGCTCACATTTTTATACTTCCAACATTGGATCGTCACATTGGTTGGATACTGGCAAAGCAATAAATTCAAACTCAATTGGGTGTTAGTATCCTGGGATATAATTTAAACTCGTTAAATTCAAATTGTGTGTCAAAACAGCAACCAAGACTCAGATATTCATTTTACAGCCAAATGTTACATATTTTCAATTTTCCAGTACATCTGGGACTGCTATCTAGTCATTTACCCAGGTGCTTATAATCTCTCAGTTCAGAATAGCATTTTCTCTCTCTCTTTAAGATACATTACATGCCTTCAAATTCGTAACAGACTTCTACAAGCTCACTACCCTTTAAGTGAAGGAATCTTTCCTCATCTCCTGAGATGATGTCACCTGGTTCGAGATTCCCCAAACAGGCAAACCATCCTCCATGCATCTTGTCCCTTCAGTCCTCTTCGAACTGTATATGTTTCAATTAGAGTGCCTCTCACAGATTCGCAGAGTCACAAAGCATGGAAACAGACTCTTTGGTCCAACCAGTCCATGCCAACCATCATCCCAAACTAAACTAGTCCCACCTGCCTGCGCTTGGCCTGTATTCTTCCAAGGATTTCTTACATTCTACACACGAATGTAAGAAAAAAAACCCCATGCCTTTCTAAGATCGAGGACATTGTGTCACCCAGTATCATAAAAAAACAATTTTCAGCCCCTGTGACAAAGTGTGATTAATGAGTATAACAACAAAACAAGCTGGATTTATTATCTAAACTTCTAAGTTTGGACCAAATTGATTTTTTTGTCAAAAATGTAATTCTGAACTCTTGTTTACTCCATAATCGACTTGATTACTTTGTTCTATGCTGCAAAAAAAAATCATAACTCATAATGTTTATACATGTTATGCAATCCTGCATCTTTATCCTGACATATGTTAGCTAAACAAATACAGGTCACCCTTTGACATCGATGTATAACATGTGCTTTCAGAATTCTATTGGCGGCAATTATGTCCCAACACTTTGTCATTCCTTCAATTCAGTGGTTCCCCAAGGCTTTGTTATCTCTCTCTCACTCTCTTCCTTCAGATTTCTGCATCCTAAATTCAGCATGCTGTTGATTCTACTCTGCATTCATCACTTTCCTTCATTTAATCCTCTGTCCATTCCATTTGCAATTTATCTTAGAGAATTTATTGTTCCCTTCAAAAGGGTTAAAGAAAATCAAAATGCAGAGATTCAATAACATCTTTAACAGCTGCCACCCCTTGCCTTTCACAGCTTATTGTCCTTGTTCAATGATTGAAATTGTTGATCCTTTGATTGTAAATTCAACTTTCCTGGCTCTTTCATTGGCAAACTGTCCCTTGTTTTTCCTTCTTTCATATCAAGTACTTTTAACTTTAACACCTTTTAATCCCAAGTTTCTCCCAGATTTCAACACTGTTCTGGTATCTGGGGAGCTCAGGAATAACATCTCTTGATTCCTGGAGAGAATTCAGAACTGAACATTTGTCATCTGTCAAGCAGTTGTTTCCCTGCCTTCTACTTCTGTTTATTGTAACCTTTATATTGTACTTTTTTTTTACTGATGCAGTGATGGTTAACATTCTTCTGAAGTTTAGTCTTTGTCTTCATTTTGACTCGCAATATGCAGTTTATTATTTCTGAGTTCTTATTGTTTTAACTCTGAACAGCAACATCATAAAATAACTAGTTATGAAGGAAGCAAGTTTATTCAACATGGAATGATAAAATTGACGATCTTATTGCATGGCCAAAACAGAGATATTCACCATAAAAGACTCTGGGAATAATATTATTAGGATAATTTAATATGGTTAGTTTGTTCAATCTTGTCCTTTATAATTCAACATAATAAAAGGACTGTAGGAATAGTCTGATCATGTTTTGTTCAGCAGTCCCTGGGAATCTGTGCAAATACAGTATGTTGCTGCAAGATCTTTGACATTATTTATCTAATAATTGATCCAACTTCATGCATTCTTTGAAGAGCTGCACTTGACAAATCTGATCCTGGAATTGCAGTGTGAAGAGGGTGCTTTAAGAGATACAGCTTCTTAGCAGCACAATGCTTTCAGACTGGTCAATTTGGCAAAGTTACCATGGAATCTTATGGAACTAGCTATTCCTGGATCTTAGCCTGCAAAGGACCATAAAGGTTATTAATTTAAAAGCTGAATATGACATGAGTTTCGTGGCAGTGGAAAATGAGCAATTAAATAAGCATTGCTTACAATGCAAAGCATGGCAATACAGACAAAAAAAAACTATGCACCTCATAGAAAATTGCTGTTATCTTGTGCATAGTTTCCATGGAAATGAATGGAAAGTGTTTTAACACTTGAAAACCACATTTCCAAAGAGTGTATTTATTTGCACACACATATACTGTTATTTATTAGTATACATATAAGGATAAGCCTGACCATTTATCGATCACATCAGATAAGTTACATTAAAGGCTTAGTTCTGGTAGTGGACAGACTGACTTTGGTGTTCATCAAGAAAAAGGGAAATAAAATGTACAGATTTTAAAACCTCTGCTGTATATTGATCTCAGCATTGCCTGGTTTTGATTATTCATATGTTTATGAAGGTAAAGATAAAAATATACACACCCTTTTTCTGTAGCCCATGCTTGAAAAGTATGGAATGAAGATATCTGCTTTTGGTTGTAATCATAGAGTAGTTATGTCATGGAGGGACGCTTTCTGATCATTTTTGCCTATGCCTTTTCTCTGCAAAAGCAACTCAACCACTCCCACTGCCCTTCTCTACGTTTTCCCCAAAGCCTTGTAATTATTTTCTTTTCAAATAATTATCCAATTCCCTTTTGACATTTACAATTGAATCTGCCTCCACTACACACTCAGGCAATGTATTCCAGACCCCAACCACCCACTGTGTAAAAACGCCTTACTTCATATTCTCTTTGATTTCTTTTGCCACTTAGCCTGAATCAATGTCCTCTAGTTTTTGACTTTTCCAATGAAGGGAACAGCACTTTTCATATCTGCTCTGTCTAGACCCCTCAGGCTTTTGAGTACCTTAATCAAATATTTTTTCTTCTCTGTGGAGAACAAACCGAAGTTTCTCTAATCCATTTGTGAATCTGAAATTCTTCATAGAGTCATACAGTATGGAAACAGATCATTCGGTTCAACCAGTCCATACAGACCATAACCCCAAACTAAACTAGTCCCACCCTGCCCGCTCCTGCCCCATATCTCTCCGAACCTTTCCTATTCATGTACTTATGCAAATATCTTTTAAATGTTGTAATTGTACCCACATCCACCAGTTCCTCAGGAAGTTCATTCTACACACGAGCCATAATCTGGATAAAAATTTGCTACTCATGTCTTTATTTTAAATTTCTCTCCTCTTACTTAAAAATATGCCCCCTAGTCTTGAAATCCCCCCTCTAAGGGAAAAGACAACTACCGTTAACTCTGTCTATCATTATTTTCTAAACTTCCTATGCCCCAGTGAAAAAAGTCCCAGACTATTCAGCCTTTCTTTATCATGCAAATGTTCCATACCTGGCAACGTCAGAGTAAATCCCTTCTGAATCCTTAAAATATCCTTCCTATAACTGGGTCACCAGAACTGGACAGAAGAGGCCTCACCAACATCCTGTACACATTAACACGATTTCCCAACTCCTCTGCTTCAAGGATTGAGCAATGAAGGCAGGTGTGCCAAAGGCCTCGTTCACCACCCTGACTGTACATGATGCAGACTTCAAACAGTTATGTACCTACACCCTAGGGTCCCTCTTTTTCTACAGCATTCTCCAAGGCCCTATCATTAATTGTATAAACCCTACCCTTGTTTGTGTGTACCAAACTTTATCCTGATAAAACTCCATCTGCCCTTTTTCAGACCAGTGATCCCTTCCTCCTCTAAGCTAACTTTAAAGCCCACAGACTTGCCCCAAAAAGAGAATCCAGGGAAGTTCCTGTTGAGAGAAGAGAGAGTCTTTAGCTCAGGAGTCTTTGACAAGGAGGTTGAGTGAAGTGATTACGCCACAGTTGAAGAGTGTGAAGACATGACTGCCCAGCTGGTTCAGTGTGCTACTTGCATGATGTGAGAGGTCAGCGACTCTGGTGTATCTGGCTTGTATATCTGTGGAAAGTGTATGCCCGTTCAGCTACTGACAGAGCATATCTCAGCACTGAAGGAAGAACTTGAGGACCTTAGGCTCATCTGAGAGAACGAGATTTTTCTGGACAGGACCTTCAGCGAGGTTATTACACCGACCATACCAGAAGAGAGCATAAGAGAGAAGATGATGAGGAAGGCAGAGAGGAGACAGGTGCAAGAGACCGCGGGGGAAGTACCTGTCAGGAACAAGTTGAATCTTTTGGAAACAGTAGAGACAGATGACACTGCCAGTCCCCGAGGCGGTCAGGTCTGTCAATAAAACGTTGGCGTGGAGGCAGAGCCGAGGACCCAGACATCGCACAGAGCCGTGGTGATAGGGGGCTCCATAGTGAGAGGAACTGAACAGGGTTTCTGTGGCAACAGGTGGGATTTAAGGATGGTGTGTTGCCTTCCTGGTGCCAGGCTTAAGGACATTGCAGACAGAGAGCAGGAAATCCTCAAGGGCGAAGGTGAAGAGCCAGAGGTGGTGGTACCAAGTCGGCACAAATGATGTCAGGAAGAAGAGGAGGAACATACTACAGTGGGACTTCGGAGAACTAGGAAGAAGGCTGAAAAGCAGGATGTCCAGAGTGGCTATCTCCGGTTTGCTTCCAGTTCCTCGGGCTGGAGAAGCCAGGAACAGGGAAATAATGGACTTGAATGTGTGGCTGGGGAACTGGTGCAGGGAAGCAAGAATTTAAATTCTTGGATCACTAGGGTATGTTTTGTGGTAAGCATAAATTATACAAAAGAGACGGTTTGCACCTTAATAGGTTGGGGACCAGCATTCTGGCAGGCAGGTTTGCTACTGCAACACAGCTGCGTTTAAACTAAATAGTGGGGGGGAGAGGACAAACTGAAGTTTAAAAAGGAAATTGAAGGGAAAGTTAGAACAAGGGAAGTCAAGAAAGACAACGGTATCAATGAAGCAGAAAACTCAAAGTGATCATGCCATAAGGTTGAGTGAAATAGGGGTTGATAGGAAGGGTGAGGGCAGTAACAAATTAAAAATACTATATATGAATGCACGAAGTAGGAGAAATAAGATGGATGAGCTTAAGGCTCTTTTGGAAATTGGCAGCTACGATATTGTGGGGATAACTGAGACATGGCTTCAAGTGGACAGGGCTTGGGAAATGAATATTCAAGGCTATACGTACTATCGTAAGGACAGACTGATGGGCAGAGGGGGTAGGGTGACCCTGTTGGTAAAAGATGATATTCAGTCCCTTGCGCGGGGGGACCTCGAATCAGGGGATGTAGAGTCAGTATGGATAGAGCTGAGAAATTCTAAGGATAGAAAGACCCTCTTGGGAGTTATCTACAGGCACCCAAACAGTAGCATGGATGTAGGGTGTAAGTTGAATAAGGAGCTGAAATTGGCCTGTCGCAAAGATGTTACCACAATTGTTATGGGGGATTTCAACATGCAGGTAGACTGGGAGAATCAGGATGGTATTGGACCTCAAGAAAGAGACTTTGTGGAATGCCTCCGAGATGGATTCTTAGAACAGCTGGTGCTGGAGCCTACCAGGGAGAAGGCAATTCTGGATGTGGTGTTGTGCAATGAACTGGATTTGATCAGGGACCTTGAAATGAAGGAGCCATTAGGAGGTAGTGACCATAATACAATAAGCTTCAATCTGCAATTTGAGAGGGAGCGGGTACAATCGGTAGTGACAATATTTCAGTTGAATAAAGGGAACTATGGCGCTATGAAGGAGGAGCTGGCCAAAGTTCAATGATGCAATACCTTAGCAGGGATGACAGTGGAGGAACAATGGCAGATATTTCTGGGTATAATGCAGAAGATACAGGATCAGTTCATTCCAAAAAGGAAGAAAGATCCTATGAGGAGGCAGGGGTGGCCGTGGCTGACGAGGGAAGTTAAGAAACATATAAAGTCAAAAGAGAAAAAGTATAACATAGCAAAGATGAGTGGGAAAACGGAGGCCTGGGAAGCTTTTAAAGAACAACAGAGGATTACTAAGAAGGAAATACGCAGAGAAAAAATGAGGTACGAAGATAAACTGGCCAAAAATATAAAGGAGGATTGTAAAAGCTTTTTTAGGTATGTGAAAGGGAAAAAAATGGTTAAGACTAAAATTGGGCATTTGAAGACAGAAACAGGGGAACAAAGAAATGGCAGAAGAGTTGAATTGGTACTTTCAGATCTGTGTTCGCTGGGGAAGACACAAGCAATCTCCCTGAGGTAACAGTGGCTGAAGGACCTGAACTGAAGGGAATTTATATTTGCCAGGAATTGGTGTTGGAGAGACTGTTAGGTCTGAAGGCTGATAAGTCCCCGGGGCCTGATGGTCTACATCCCAGGGTACTGAAGGAGGTGTTTCAAGAAATCGTGGATGCGTTGGTGATTATTTTCCAGAGTTCGATAGATCCAGTGGATGTAGTGTTACTGGACTTTCAGAAAGTCTTTGACAAGGTCCCACATGGGAGGTTAGTGAGCAAAATTAGGGCGCATGGTATTGAGGGCAAAGTATTGACTTGGATTGAAAATTGGTTGGCTGACAGGAAACAAAGTGTGTTGCTGGAAAAGTGCAGCAGGTCAGGCAGCATCAAAGGAGCAGGAGAATCGACATTTCGGGCATATGCCCGAAATGTCGATTCTCCTGCTCCTTTGATGCTGCCTGACCTGCTGCACTTTTCCAGCAACACATTTTTCAGCTCTGATCTCCAGCATCTGCAGTCCTCACTTTCTCCAAGGAAACAAAGAGTAGTGATAAATGGCTCCCTTTCGGAATGGCAGGCGGTGACCAGTGGGGTACCTCAGGGATCAGTGCTGGGACTGCAGCTTTTTATAATATATATTAATGATATAGAAGATGGTATTAATAGTAACATTAGCAAATTTGCTGATGATACAAAGCTGGGTGTCAGGGTGAAATGTGAGGAGGATATTATGAGATTACAGGGTGACCTGGACAGGTTAGGTGAGTGGACAGATGCAGTTTAATGTGGATAAATGTATGGTTATCCACGCTTTGGTGGCAAGAACTGGAAGGCAGATTACTACCTAAATGGAGTCAAGTTAGGTAAAGGGGCAGTACAAAGAGATCTGGGTGTTCTTGTACACCAGTCAATGAAGGCAAGTATGCAGGTACAGCAGGTAGTGAAAAAAGCTAATAGCATGCTGGCCTTCATAATGAGGGGGATTGAGTATAGAAGCAAAGAGGTTCTTCTTCAGCTGTACAGGGCCCTGGTGAGACCTCACCTGGAATATTGTGTGCAGTTCTGGTCTCCAAATTTGAGGAAAGACATTCTGGCTATTGAGGGAGTGCAGCATAGGTTCACGAGGTCAATTCCTGGAATGGCGGGACTATCGTATGTTGAAAGATTGGAGTGACTGGGCTTGTATACCCTTGAGTTTAGAAGACTGAGAGGGGATCTGATTGAGACGTATAAGATTATTAAAGGATTGGACACTCTGGAGGCAGGAAACATGTTTCCACTGATGGGTGAGTCCCGAACCTGATGACACAGCTTAAAAATAAGGGGTAGGCCATTTAGGACAGAGATGAGGAGAAATTTCTTCATCCAGAGTGTGGTGGGTGTGTGGAATGCTCTGCCCAGAAGGCAGTGGAGGCCTAGCCTCTGGATTCATTTAAGAAAGGGTTGGATAGAGCTCTCAAGGATAGTGGAATCAAGGGTTATGGAGATAAGGCAGGAACAGGATACTGATTGAGGATGATCAGCCATGATCATAATGAATGGTGGTGCCGGCTTCAAGGGCAGAATGGCCTACTCCTGCACCTGTTGTCCATTGTCTATTGCCTATTTGACCAAAATTCCTTTGAAATCTTAGAAAACCTTCTTCACTTCTACTATGCCGCCAAGTTTGTTGTCATCTGCAAACTTGCTAACAATGCCTCCTACATTTTCATCCAAGTCATTTATATAAATGAAAAACAAAATAGGACTCAGAACTGACCCCTTCATCCCTGCAACCATCCTCATAAATCCTTACTGTACCTGGTCAAAAAGCCTTCACAACCTTCCGAAAGTGTAGTGATCAGAACAGGACACAATAGTCCTGTTGAGCTTCAACAGTAGTGTGTTATAGGTCAATCAAAAACATCTTCGCTTTTGTGTTCTATTATTCTGAAGAAGACGACCTTTCTGAAGAAGGGTCTCTGGACCCGAAATGAGGACTCTGCTTTCCAGTCACAAATACTATTGGACGTACTGAGTTTCTCCAGCAATTTTTGTTCTTGTTTCCCATTTGCTTTATTGAGCACCTTCTCAAGTTGCCCTTATAACTTGAATGTGTTGCACTGATACCCCCAGCTCTCTGAGCTCCTCCAGACCTTTTTTAGAAATATATCCTTTATTTCATATTGTTTTGCAACATTCTTCTGACAAAAGACTATCACATGACCTCAGTCTGTATATATCCTCTTGAGGGCTATCACTTTCCTCATCACAGTTCAAGCTATTTCTAAATTAGTGCCATTTGTTGATTTGGAAATTGTACACCTATGTTTCAGTCATTAATACAAATCAGGAAAAGCAGTGATCTTAATATCCCTACTGGATAGCTGCCTCCAGTCCATAAACATCTGTGCATGACTAATCATCTCGTCAGTCAGCCAAGTTGCATACACTTCACGGATATTGCCAGATCTGCTGAGTTTGTCCAGTAATTTGTCTTTGTGTTTCAAATCTCCAGTATCTCTTGTTTTATTTTGCCATTCACAAATCTGTGCTTAGTCCCCATTTGTCCAAGGGATTATTAATTTTGTCCCTGACTATCAGTTCTAAAACCTTTCCTGGCACTGAGGTTAAACTGAATTTGCTATAGTTATCCTTGCACTCTATTTGAACAAGACTGCAACATTTGCAGTTGTGCAGTCCTATAAAACTACCTGTCAGGTTTGGAAGATTATATCAAGTGATTGTAATTTCTGCATCTACTTCCCTTTGTACCATTTCATGCATCTGATGTATGGGTATTGAATATGGAGAGTCTGTATGCAGACCAGGAATGAATCAAGGTATCCAGTTACTTATAAATCCATCCAAGGTCAGAAATACCAACCACAGCAGTGAAAGGAGTCTCGGCATCAACAGGATGTTTCTTCCACTCCTTGAACAAAAATATCTATGGATTTCTTCATGGAGAAAGTGAAAAACTGCATCCCAGTGTCAGATTACCCTCCAAAAACCCCATCATTCAATTATTTCACAACACAATAGTTGCAACCTTCACTGAAACAGTAACCACCATTTCTAGTTCATTCCAAATCCCAGAGCACATAATAGCTAACAATGAACAATAAATCATTGGCAAACTACTCCAACGTATGTATTAAATGGGAGTGACTCCCAATACGCATTGCCATTTCCCCTGTATACACAAGCAGCCTGGAAGAAAATATGGTATGAGCAACAATTAAAGGTTTTCTTAAAAGAGTGACTTTTTAAAAAAAATTAATGACCCTATGATTTCCCATGGGGTTGCTCACAAAAGTGTCAAAGAGAATACTTTCTTGAGACTGCAAGAGAAATCTGAAGGGTTGCTAAGCCTATAATCGACCAATTTATGGGTTCTGTTGCTTAGGCTACATGACTTGGTTGATGTTGCCTCTGCAGCAGGACTACATTGACAACATGTCAATCTTTTGAAAGAAGGCAATGGAATTGGGATTAAAAAGTAGGTGTAGGTATCAAAACTCCCTCTGTGGGTCATGAAACCCCCAGCAAGATCCGCCAACCAACTCTCCTGTGGGGAGTTCACTCAGGTTTCCCAGGCAGTCTCCCAGTGCAGGAATTGGTCCTCGTTGGACAGAGACACAAAGTGGTGACTTGAGTAGCTGAATAAACTGTCAATTTGGCACCACTGGCAATATCTCTTGACAGCAGGGTTAATTGTGATGTTTGTTATATAACAGTTTCTAGAATGATGTCAGCTTCAAATTTTCACCAAAAGGTTTTCAACTCGCATTGTGAGAGAAAATACTTGCAACGTTCATTAGTGTTTTGCTGTTACACATGCTAATTAGTTTCAGTTCAGAGTTTGGACATTAGGCCAGTCGTTTTTCATACAGTGCAATCTGCTTGAACTACTTGTGAGATTAACGATGTGACATATTTTATCATTCATTTTTTTTTTAAAATAGTGCTGACATTTACATTAAGCATCCATTTTCATTCTAGAGAGAGTAAAGTCTCTCTGAGGAAAACATCAGTTCTGTTATCATGCTCAAAAGAAATGGAATAACAACTCGTACATCTTTAATTATTATCTGCTGGACTAGTGATATTTTATGGGTTAAGGATGCAAAAATGTGCGCCCACTTATGTAGTGATGCTACGTGGCAATAAATTATTCATTCTTGCAGTGAATATGCCTGAAAAACCTTAATAAAAGACATTTGAAATATGAAGCCTGTCATCCATTATAATGAGACTCAGTTATCAGCATTTTTATCGATGCTTTGGCTGAAATAAAAATATGACTATAAGACAGGAAAGAGTAGCATTTTGTGACTTGAGAGTTAATGAAAGTCAAAATTGTTTGTTTGTGAAAGATAACTTACTGAAAATTAGTAATCAGCAAATCAATAGGTGGCCTATTTTTGACCATTAAGTGGATCTATGGTGTTGACTGGAATCTTGCTAACCGAGCACATTGTAAAGTCTGACTGTAATCTGCTCGCTATGTTCAGAAAAGGAAAGGAAATCAAATTCTTAAAAAAGGACTTTTGGATGCAAAAGTATCTTGGTACAGTTGATTGTTTGGATGCGAGCATAAGAGGTACAGTTAGTAAGTTTGCAGATGACACCAAAATTGGAAGTGTAGTGGACAGCAAAGAGGGTTACCTCAGATTACAACAGGATCTGGATCAGATGGGCCAATGGGCTGAAAAGTGATAAATGCGAGGTGCTGCATTTTGGGAAAGCAAATCAGAGCAGGACTTATACACTTCATGGTAAGGTCTGAAGGAGTGTTGCTGAACAAAGAGACCTTGGAGTTCAGGTTCATAGCTCCTTGAAAGTGGAGTCGCAGGTAGATAGGATAGTGAAGAAGGTGTTTGGTATGCTTTCCTTTTATTGGTCAGAATTTTGAGTACAGGAGTTGGGAGGTCATGTTGCGGTTGTACAAGACATTGGTTTGGCCACTGTTAGAATATTGCATGCAATTCTGGTCTCCTTCCTATCGGAAATATGTTGTGAAACTTGAAAGGGCTCAGAAAAGATTTACAAGGATGTTGCCAGGGTTGGAGGATCTCAGCTACAGGGAGAGGCTGAACAGGCTGGGGCTGTTTTCCCTGGAGCATCAGAGGCTGAGGTTTACAAATTTATGAGGGGCATGGATAGGATAAATAGACAAAGTCTTTTCCCTGGGGTCGGGGAGTCCAGAACTAGAGGGCATAGGTTCAGGGTGAGAGGGGAAAGATATAAAAGAGACCTAAGGGGCAACTTTTTCACGCAGAGGGTGGTACGTGTATGGAATGAGCTGCCAGAGAATGTGGCGGAGGCTGGTACAATTGCAACATTTAAGAGGCATTTGGATGGGTATATGAATAGGAAGGGTTTGGAGGGATATGAGCCGGGTGCTGGCAGGTGGGACTAGATTGGGTTGGGATATCTGGTCGGCATGGATGAGTTGGACCGAAGGGTCTGTTTACATGCTGTACATCTCTATGACTCTATGAGATAGGAATATAGAAATATTGGAATCCATTGTGGTTTCTGTTGCTGCGTCAAGTATCATTCAAACAAAATTTTTTCTACACAATTTTGCCTGGTGCTTGTATGTTATTCAGTTCTACATAGGTTTTAATACTGTTTCAGTGATATTTAATAATGTTTGCACCCTGCTGTTTCCTATAGTCAGTACCTTATGACTACCTATAATGCCGTTTAACACAAATACTTGCCACAATTGATGTAAATAATGGAAATGTCACTTTTTAGATTCAACTTTAATTAACCTATTTCAGAAAACATATAGTTAAGCAATCCAGTTAAGGGTGTTCAATGCAGTGTTGATACTTTGAAGTTTGTGTTGTGCAGTGTGGCAAATCCTGATTCCTCAGTAGGGGTGGGTGGGGTTTGGATGAAAGGTAGGTGAAATACCAGGTTGGAAGGAGTCATGTACCAGGAGGCAACATTGGCAAGGGAGCCAACTACATAACAGAGTATTTAGGGTAGGTCAGAGTAAGTAGGAGATATTGTGTCAGGCAGGTTTTGAGGAGCAGGTGTCTGATCATGGGTGACGGTAATTGGGAGAAAGTGAGGACTGCAGATGCTGGAGATCAGAGCTGAAAAATGTGTTGCTGGAAAAGCGCAGTAGGTCAGGCAGCATCTGAGGAGCAGGAGAATCGATGTTTCGGGCATAAGCCCTTCTTCAGGAATGACGGTAATTGGGCTTAGATATCGGGGTTGGTGATGCCTGCTTGTTTAAGGATCAAATCCAGCTGTGAAGTGGGTGAGTCAGAACCTCTCTGAATTAAATGAAGACCTTTGGAGGGTTCCAGGCCTAGGGGAATTCCTTGAACAATGTCTTCAGAATTTGCTGTGGTGCATATATTGTAGGGCCTCATGTGTAACTCCCATCCATGCTGCAGAAACCATTATCTGTTTATTGAAAAACCAGGGGCCATATGAAAAGATCTGAATACAACTGTGACAATAAGTAATTGATTGTGAGCATTGGTTCAAGCATGCCTAATCCTTAATCAGCCTGGTAGGGATGCTTAACACAAGAGAAAAGGCTTGTTCAAACATGTGTCCATCTGATGTCAGTAAGGATAACCTTTGATAAGGAATGTAATCCTCAGATGAGGGAAATTTACTTCAGTTAGTGGGTGACAGCAGGTCAACCAACTCTGCTCAGTGAGATTGAGATTCCTCGCCTTTGATATGCTGGAAGGAGAGAAAATATGGAATAATGTAGCTTGAGACTGATTGAAAATGTCAGTGATAAAACACTGTTGTTTTAATGAAAGAATATTACAATTATTAATGAATGTTTGATGTTCTTGTACGCGGGTGAAAGAATGGAAGTGAACACATTCAAAAGTCCAACTCATCGACCTGAGAAGAAAGAGCAATTAATTTGTTAACAAGATAGACATGGGTGTTACTTTAGTGGTAATGTCAGCCTTTGTGGTTGGAGCTTACTGGTTACACTTCTGTTTTTGTTTTAGTCCTTGGTGATCCAGTTGGTATCTAGCTTTGGACACAGAAGGTCAGATTTTGGATTTGTATAATCCTGATGAAAAAACACTCACTTCCTCCTGATGAGGCAAGCAGCATCAAAATGTGCTGGTCTAAGACACAACTTGGGTCAATCTGAAGGTGGTTTTCAGAATGGAGAGAAAATGAGGACTGCAGGTGCTGGAGATCAAAGTCGAGAGTGTGGTGCTGGAAAAGCACAGCTGGTCAGGCAGCATTCAAGGAGCAGGAGAATCAACGTTTTGGGCAAAAGCCCTTCATCAGGATTTTCAGATTGCCTGGCAATATTGCATTTCATCACATGCATATGTTGAAACATCTCAACTGCAAATATTCCTTTTCCAATAAATACTTTGCAATTATCACCATTTATTCAGAAGTGTTTCTGCTTTATATTAAAGGGTATATTATTTTTTAACCCAGTATTTGCTTGAGAACTGTAACCTGGTAACAGAAGTGAATAGCTGTTTTTCCCAGAATTTAAGATATGTTAGTTTCATCAGTTTTGTATAAGTTGGTAAAAAAATTCAATGATTTAAAGAAAGGACATTCATGTGTGCTGCATTTGGAGATTAACACTGTGATTTGGGAACAGCACTATCTTTTTGGAATTAAGACCCCAAAAAGTAAAACTGTTTCCTATTCCAGAGACCAGCATCAAGTCATGACATATGGTACCAAACAATGACTGAAACGCCTCTTCTTTGAAAGGGAATTACATGATTTTCATCTTTCCATAAGTCAGCAGAAAGTTGAAAATATACTTTGCAATTCTGGTCGATTGTCATGACAAGTTCTTATAAATAAAGCTACAAGCCCTGCTATAAATCATTTGTGCCCCGTTTAATTCAGTGGGTTCATGGAGATTGTGACGCCGGCCCTCCACAGTGAAAACCCTGCAAGATCTGACCTTTGGCCTTTTGGTTGGGTGCATGGATTTCTATGGCCCCTCAAAATTGCAGCTGATAGAAATGGAAGCAACCATTTGAAATGAATTGCTCAGTGCCCATTTTAGTTTTGCTCTCTCATTTCCATTTAGGTTCCATTTTGAGATTGTGAAAATTTTATTTAAGTCGTTACCTATCTTTTTCACTGTTGCAAGTTCAGAAACCTCTCAAAGTAATTCCTTTATGCTGAAAGTTTGATCAGTTGTGAAAGATAAACTTGAGAAAATGGAAACCTTAATGGGTTGAATAGGCTGAGATTTCTTTTCCTTGGAACGTCCTGGGAGGCTGAGGGGTGACTTCATAGAGCTTTATAAAATCATGAGGGGCATGAATAGGGGGAATAGCCAAGGTCCTTTCCCTATGGTAGGGGAGTCCAAAACTAGAGGGCATAGGTTTCCGGGGGGGAGGAGAAAGATTTTAAAAAGTTCCGGAGAGGTAACTTTTCCATGCAGAGGGTGGTGTGTGTATTGAACGAGCTGCCAGAGGGAGTGGTGAAGGCTGGTATAATGACAACATTTAAAAGACATCTGGATAAGTATATGAATAGGGAAGGTTTAGAGGGCCATGGACCAAATGCTGGCAAATGGGATTAGGTCAGATTGAGTTACCTGGATGAGTTAGAATGAAGGGTATTTTTCTCTACTGTATGATTCTTCAACAGTCATCATTGTGTCTCATGTAACATTGCATTCTGTTAACTATGTATTTCCACAATTTTTAATTTCCAATATGTTTATGTATAAATCAAGAAATGGCTGCAGAAAGCAGTTAGCATTGATTTGGATGTGAATGCTGTTGAGGCTATAAAGATGGCATATTAAAATATTAGGTCTTGGTTTCCTGTTTCAATTTAAGCCAAATTAAGCATTTTATTTGCGAGAATGTTTGATGTCACTGGAGGATATTAATAACCTACTTATGTTTCCCTTTGTTAAGATGATTGGCTGATTACCTGAAATCATTTTTGAAGACTTGTATGTTTTCATATTCTCTGACCAAACTTTTTAATCTGTAAGGACCTCATTCCTGAGCCCTGCTATAAATCACTCTCTAGGTAAATTAGATTTTCCCTAGTGGATACCGAACAGAATGCATCATTATTCAGCTTGTGTGGATATGTGTGCTACATAAACAATAAATCTGTCTGAAGTACAAACAAAACAGTCATGCATTATGTTGGAGCACAGGCCTGCTGTGTAATAGATTGATAAGATGCAGGTTCATCACTTAGTGGCAAGTGTCACTAAAGAGATATAGTGCAGAGACCACAGGTTGTTCTGCAAGGGAGGAAACTGTTGAGCCAATCAATGTAGGTCAGTCTTGTACATGTTCTTGTGGGTCATTATGGAGTAGTATTATGAAGTGAAAAAAAAACTTCATTTTCTTCACAGAAGAATTTTATGTTGTCTTCGAACTATATTCAGCCCAAGGAAATCAAAACTCGTTTTTTTTTTAAATAAAATGTTAAGTCAGTCGATGTAAAAAGTCTTGTATTCTTTAGGTGATTCCCTGTCTATTTAATGATCTGTGATAATTATCTGCAGAACACTACAGACATACACATCTTCTGTAGCAGGTAATAAACTTAAAGAATAATACCGGATTCTTCTTAATTCATTGTTATCTCTAAGTTTTACTGATCAAAATTGGCTTGAGCCTATTTTGATGTCACATGCAAACTTTTAAAGTTAAAATGTTGAAAAATGATTTTTATCCAAGGTGCTTTGGTGGCACAGTGGTTTGTGCTGCTGCCGCACAGGACATGGGTTCAGTTCCAGCCTCAGGCGACTGGCTACACAGAATTTGCATGTTCTCCACGTCTGCACGGGGTTTCCTCCCACAGCCGAAAGATAAGAGTTGGGAGGTCGTGTTTGCGGCTGTACAAGACATTGGTTAGGTCACTTTTGGAATATTGTGTGCAATTCTGGTCTCCCTCGTAACAAAAGGATGTTGTGAAACTGAAGAAAAGATTTACAAGGTTGTTGCCAGATTTGGAGGATTTGAGCTACAAAATGAGGCTGAATAGGCTGGGGCTGTTTTCTTTGGAACATCAGAGGTTGAGGGGTGACCTTGTAGAGATTTATTAAATCATGAGGGGCATGGATAGGGTAAATAGGCAAGGTTGTTTCACTGAGGTGGGGGACTCCAGAACTAGAGGACAGAGGTTAAGGGTGAGAGGGGAAAAATTTAAAAGGGACCTAAGAGGCAATTTATTTATGCAGAGGGTGGTTCATGTATGGAATGAGCTGCCAGAGGAAGTGGTGGGGGCTGGTACAATTACAACATTTAAAAGACATCTGGATGAGTATATGAATAGGAAGGATTTAGAGGGAAATGGGCCAAGTGCTGGCAAATGGGACTCGATTTATTTAGGATATCTGGTTGGCATGGACGAGTTGGAAAGGGTCTGTTTCCATGCTGTACATCTCTACCACTCTTTGAATCTATGTGCACATTAGGTGGATTGGAAATTATAAATTGCGCAATGTGCAGGTTATGTGGATTAGCCATGATTTGATTTATTATTGTCACATGTATACAGGCAAACGTTTTGTTTTGCACACGGTACAGGCAGAATGGAACATACAGAGATCATAAGGTGTTTGAATAGATCAAGGAAAGTCATGCAAAGAGGGTGCACAAAAAGCAAGATCAACATTAGATTTGAAATTTGAGAGGCTCATTCAGAAGTCTAAGAAGAGTGAAGAAGATACTGTTCTTGAATGCAGGGTTACAGGAAAATGGTAGGAGGGTGGGTCAAAGCGAGATGTTTCATTGGATCTGTGTAGACCCCATAGGCCAAATCGCCTCCTTCCACACTGGGGATTCCATGATGTGTCTTGCATAATCTTAATTTATGTATAAGCAGGAGGGTGGATTGATGCAGACAATGCAGTTGATATCTGTTTTTGGACTTTACAAGCACATTTAACAAAGTATTCATTTAGGCTTGTTAGCAAAATTGAAACCACCAGGATAAAAATGACAGGAGTAAAATGGCTGCAAATAGAATAAGAAAGGCTGAATCATTTTGGTTTGGAATAATGTCAACAGTAGAAATCTTCAGATTTCAGTTTGAAGATCCCTGCTCTTTTAGATACACATCAGGGACCTGAGAGTAAAATCACAGTTTGAAATTGACATTGACACAAAACTTGGAAGTATAATAGAGTGACGAAGACTGTAATAAGGAGAACAGACATAGATTAATACAGGGGATGATGCTCTTGATGAGTAACCAAAATTTATAAATTTAATTATAAGTGTGCTGTCTTACAGTATAACAATGCTGTTAGTCAAATGCTAATAATAATGTAATGCTGTGAAGTGGAAGATGGGTAAGTGTACCCTGTCTAATCTTGACCAGTTTGCATTAACAATTTTTAACTCCGGTGCATGACTCAGTGAGGCCAAAGTGAGGACTGCAGATGCTGGGAATCAGAGTCTAGCTTAGAGTGGTGCTGGAAAAGCACAGCAGTTCAAGCAGCATCTGAGGTGCAGGAAAATCGATGTTTTGGGCAAAAGCCCTTCATCAGGAATGAAGACAGGGAGCTTCCGGGATGGAGAGATATATAGGAGGGGGGTGGGGCTGGGGAGCAGGTAGCAAAGTGTACAATAGGTAGATGGGGGTGGGGATTAATGTGATAGATCAGAGAGGAGGGTGGAGTGGACAGGTGGGAGGGAAGATTGGCAGGTAGGTCAGGTCATGAGGATGGTGCTGAGCTGACAAAGAGGACAACAGTCTGGGGAATGTCAATACAACTTTATTGAGCATGTTATCAGACTCTATTATTTTGCTTTAATTAAACTCCATGAAAGTTTTCACAGGACCCTTCAGTAACAGTGTTCAATCTCTAAGAAAACAGTCTACACTAGCTATCTACTTCTGGCATGCACTTCTGTGGAATCACTACACCCTATCCATGGTCCTAATTACTGTATTTAAACTGTTTGTCTGAACGGATTGGTAAAACCCATTCAATTAGGCTGGGTCAAGCTGTTCCTCAGTCTTTGAGAGTTGGCTAATGTTTCCGGATCCATAGTTATCGATTAGAGCTTCTCCTTTTGTCTTGTACTGGTTCTGGTCTTCAGGATGTCTCACCGAGGTGATCCTCTGGGTCTGGTCAGTCTGATGATGTTCACCATGCGACGCAAGGAGCTGGAGATGCTGTGCAGCTCTGCGTCCAATCAAAGGTGCTCTCTGGAGATGCCATTGAACGTATAAAAAGCAGAGTGATTGGCTCTCAAGTTTGTCAATTTATCCCCGTCTTTGCAGCCTTCCCATAGATTCTGTGGTCCTTGTCCAAGACTAGCATTGGGCGGGGAGAGGAAAATACAATGAAGTGACTGCTTTCCAAATTTGGAGGTTGCAGAACATGGTTTTGAACCATCAACTGTCAAGTGCTGTCAATGTCACACTGTGCCCCTGGCCTCATACTGAGCTGGGAGCCACCAACTCTGTGTAGCATTCCTCTAAGAAAGCAGATTCACCAGAGGAGTAAACAATGGTTCATTCGGAAACAATGTGGCCGTTCTTACCTGGCCAGGCTGTTCCAGATCTGCCTGGTTTTGATGGGAAGCTGATTGTCTAAGGCCTGGCGACATGAATACTGTTTATTCCAGCTCTGCAGTTTGCAAATTGCACAGTGCGCCCAGGTTTAAACTTGTCTTTCACATTTTGAGTTATGATTTGAAGGAGCCGGTGTTAGACTGGGGTGGACAAAGTTAAAAATCACACAACACCAGGTTATAGTCCAACCTGTCAGATTATAACCTGGTATTGTGTGATTTTTAACATTTCAATTTGTTGTCCATGCTCATGTTCTTGTAACAATCCTGGTAATCACGGATCACGTAGCCCACAATAAAACAAGATAGAAAGGCACATTTCATCTTTGTTACCACTCAATCCTTCTAATTATGCCAAAATACTTCAAATTAAATTTAAATATTTATTGGTTTAAAAAAATTCCTTAAAATTGTCAACCTAAATGGTGCTACCAAAGAATGTGACAGACATAAGATTCTTTTGACAAAGTAAAGTTTTGTAGTGAAAACAGTCCAAACAAGAGCTACCGTTTGTTCCTTTATTGATATAAGGTTTACGCCCAGAAATGTCTCAATGGCTCTGTACTGTCCAAATCAAAGTTGTCATTGTATTTAAACCCCTTCATGGCATTAGCTTTCACTAACTTAGTTTCCTTTTCAAGCTCTGCATTCCCTGACTCCTTCAGAAAACAACTTTCTCCCCTTCATTCAACTTCAGCTCCTTCCATTTTCCTTACCCTCAGTTGCCTGGTCCCATACACTAACATTTTTTCTCTAAACCTGCCTGCTTGGAGAAACTAAATAAAAGGGTCACCAGACCAAAAACGTTAATTCAGATTTCTCTTCATTGATGCTGCCAGATCGACTGTGCTTTTCCAGGCAAAAGTGAGGACTGCAGATGCTGGAATAGCGTCAGGAATATTCCTGATGAAAGGCTTTTGCCCGAAACATTGATTTTCCTGCTCCTCGGATGCTGCCTGACCTGCTGTGCTTTTCCAGCACCACTCTGATCTAAACTACTGAGCTTTTCCGACAACTTCTGTTTTTGTTTCTGATTTATAGCATCCGCAGTGCTTTCGAGTTTTATATTGCTTGGAGAATCTGTTGTTCCTAAACCTCAGCACAATGATCCAGCTTCTGATTCTCAAAATGCAACCAACCCATTGCTAATCTTTTCTCTGGCTTGGTGTTCATTTCCCTTTACATCCCTATGAAGAATCAAGGATTCTTTTCCAAAATTAAAATTCTGACATGTTGTTGAGCTTTGTATCTGGTTAGGGAGGGAGCATAATGCTGCAAGAATGGTATTACTGCAGTTTTGAATGATACTCTAGTACTACTCTGCACAGTGTAGACATTCAACATATTTCACTTGCACAAACTTCCATGTGACTGTTTGCAGCAAAGGCCTGTAGAAAATGGTTTGCATTTTGCTTTGGAAGATCATGTTTCAATGATGACATTTGGCAAATAAGAAACTGTCTGGTTTGAGCTGATCCAATTATACATTTGAGTGCAAATTTCAAGATTGATTTGGTGATTTAAACATAACCAACCCTGACACAACAACATAGAATATAACGGGTGCTATTATGACTTGGTACAGCTATTGTAAAATACCTAGAATGTTTGTCTGTCACTATCTCTTCCTGCAGAAATGTGCTGACAGCCCTTACAGATGCATGTTGAACTCAGCAGGTAATTGCTTATGCAAATTTAAAAACAAGAAGCAAGAGTAGACCACTCACATCTTTGAACCTGTATCTGTTATGTAAAACAATGATCTAATTGTAATCTTAAATTCACATTCCTACCACTCTCTGATAACCATTTACCCTCTAGGTTACCAAGAAACTATCCACCTTTGCCTTAAAAATGTTTAAAGGCTATGATTCCACTGGCTTTTCAGGAAGTGAGTTTCAAAGACTTATGCCCCTTTGTCTCAACTTTATTTGTTTTCCTCCTCTCTCTACAAGACTCTATGCTACTTTCTCCCCACCCCCACCCTCCTCTAGCTTATCTCTCCACGCTTCAGGCTCTCTGCCTTTATTCCTGATGAAGGGCTTTTGCCCGAAACGTCGATTTCGCTGCTCCTTGGATGCTGCCTGAACTGCTGTGCTCTTCCAGCACCACTAATCCAGAATCTGGTTTCCAGCATCTGCAGTCATTGTTTTTACCTCAACTTTATTTGAAACAAGCGACCCTGATTTTTAAATAGTAATCCCTAGTTCTAAATTCTCCCTTAATAGAAACATCGTCTCCGCATCGACCCTGTATACCCTATACACAGTACAATACAGCACACGAATAGTTCCTTTGGCCCATTAAGCCTGCACCGATTCCTAATCCTTATTTAGTCCTGCTATTTATTGTGCATGTGCAGTTTCTATCCCTTTGTTCGCCTTCTATCTATGTTTCTATCAAGATATGCCTTAAATGTTGTTAATGTGCCTGTTTCCACCACCTCCACTGGCAAGGCATTCCAGGTACCCACCACCCTCTGTGTGAAAACATTTCCCCATGCATCGACCCTAAACTTGCCCCCCCCTCACCTTGAACCTGTGCCCTCTTCTAATTGACCTTCCCACCCTGGGAAAAAGCCTCTGACTATCCATCCTGTCTATGCCCCTGATAATTTTGTAGGTCTCAATGTTGGTTCATGCTCTTCTGAACTCCAACAGATACAAAGATTGCCTATAGAGATGTGTGACTCTTAGTATACCACAAAGATCTGTGTTAGGACCTCAATTATTCATTTTATTTATTAATGTCTTGGAAATTGGAACAGGAAGTCATACATCCAAGTTTGCTGATGACACACAATGTTAGGTAGCATTGCAGACAGTGTAGATAATACCGTAAAGTTACAAAGGGATATTGGTAGATTAAGTGAGTAGACCAAACTGTGGTAGATTGAATTCTATGTAAGCAAGTATGACGTCATTCATTTTGGACTGAGAAAAGGATAGATTGAGTTACTTTCTAAATGGTATGACGTTAAATGCAGTGGACGTCCAAAGAGACTTGGGGTGTAAGGAGCATAAATCATTAAACTGCCACAAAAGGTGCAGAAAATGATCAAGAAAGCAAATGGAATGCTGGCTTTTATGTCTAGAGGACTGGAGTATCGAGGTGCAGAAGTTATGCTGGAGTTATAAAGAACTCTGGTATGTCTCAGGGTACAACAGGATCTTGACCAGATGGGCCAATGGGCTGAGGATTGACAGATGGAGCTTAATTTAGATAACTGCAAGGTGCTGCATTTGGGAAAAGCAAATCAGAGCAGGACTTATACACTTCATGGTAAGATCCTGGGAAGTGTTGATGAACAAAGAGACCTTGGAGTGCAGGTTCATAATTCCCTGAAAGTGGAGTCGCAGGTAGATAGGATAGTGTTTGGTATGCTTTCCTTTATATAGGAAAAAGTGAGGACTGCAGATGCTGGATATCAGAGCTTAAAAATGTGTTGCTGGAAAAGCGCAACAGGTCAGGCAGCACCAAAGGAACAGGAGAATCGCGTTTCGGGCATAAGCCCTTCTTCAGGAATGAGGAGGGTGCGCCAAGCAGTCTAAGATAAAAGGTAGGGAGGAGGGACTTGGGGGAGGGGCGTTGGGAATACGATAGGTGGAAGGAGGTTAAGGTGAGGGTGACAGGCCGGAGAGGGGGTGGGGGCGGAGAGGTCGGGAAGAAGATTGCAGGTCAAGAAGGCGGTGCTGAGTTTGAGGGTTGGGACTGAGAAAAGGTAGGGGGAGGGGAAATGAAAAAGCTGGAGAAATCTGCATTCATCCCTTGTGGTTGGAGGGTTCCTAGGCGGAAGATGAGGCGCTCTTCCTCCAGGCGTTGTGTTGCCATGGTCTGGCGATGGAGGAGGCCAAGGACCTGCATGTCCTTGGCAGAGTGGAAGGGGGAGTCAAAGTGTTCAGCCACGGGGCAGTTGGGTTGGTTGGTGCGGGTGTCCCAGAGGTGTTCTCTGAAATGTTCCGCAAGTAGGCGGCCTGTCTCCCCAATGTATAGGAGGCCACATCGGGTGCAGCGGATGTAGTAAATGATGTGTGTGGAAGTGCAGGTGAATTTCTAATGGATATGGAAGGATCCCTTGGGGACTTGGAGGGAAGTGAGGGGGTAGGTGTGGGCGCAAGTTTTGCATTTCTTGCGGTTGCAGGGGAAGGTGCTGGGAGTGGAGGTTGGGTTGGTGGGGGGTGTGGATCTGACAAGGATCCGCCCCCACCCCCTCTTCAGCCTATCACACTCACCTTAACCTCCTTCCACCTATCGTATTCCTAACGCCCCTCCCTCAAGTCCCTCCTCCCTACCTTTTATCTTAGCCTGCTTGGCACACCCTCCTCATTCCTGAAGAAGGGCTTATGCCCGAAACGTCGATTCTCCTGTTCCTTTGGTGCTACCTGACCTGCTGTGCTTTTCCAGCAACACATTTTTAAGCAATGCTTTCCTTTATCGGTCAGAGCATTGAGTATAGGAGTTAGGAGTTCATGTTGCGGCTGTACAGGACATTGGTTAGGCCACTTCTGGAATAATGTCTGCAATGTGGTCTCCTTCTTATCATAAGGATGTTGTGAAAGTTGAAAGGATTCAGAAAAGATTTACAAGGATGTTGCCATGGTTGGGGTATTTGAGCTAGAAAGAGAGGCTGAATAGGCTGAATGGGGCTGTTTTCCCTGGAGTGTCGGAGGCTGAGGGGTCTCCTTATAGAGATTTATAAAATCATGACGGACATGTATATGAAAAATAGACAATGTCTTTTCCCTGAAGTGGGTGAGTCCAGAACTGGAGGGCACAGGTTTAGGGTGAGAGGGGAAAGATATGAAAGGGACCTAAGGGGCAACACTTCCACACAGAGGGTCGTACGTGTATGGAATGAGCTGCCAGAGGAAGTGGTAGATGCTGGTGCAATTACAGCATGTAAAAGTCATCTGGATGGGTATGTGTATACGAAGAGTTTGGAGGGATACGGCCAAGTGCTGGCAGATGGGACTAGATTAGTTTAGAATATCTGGTCGGCATGGATGAGTTGGACCGAAGAGTCAGTTTCCATGCTGTACACCTTTATGACTCCCCTTGCAATACTGTGAGCTGATTTGGGCACCATGCCTCAGGCAGGTTATATTGGCCTTGAAGGAGTATAATTTAGGTTTACAAGAATTATAATTCAACTTCAGGGGTTAAATTTTTAGCAGAGATTATATAAATTAGGCCTGTTTTCTTTAGAATTGAGAAGGTTGCAGGGTGATTTGAATGAAGTCTTCAAACAGGAAAAGAAAGGATAGAAAAAGATAACCTATTTTCACTGGGCAGTCCAGAGCTCGGGGGCATAGTCTGAGAATTGAGGCCAGAATATTCATGAGAGACTTTAAGAAGCACCTTTACATGCAAAGTGTATTCGATGTTTTCAACTCTCTTCCACAAATGGCAGTGGATACAGGATCAGTTGTTATTTTTAAATCTGAAATAAATAATTTTATTTTTTGTTATGCAAAGGTATGAAGGAAATAGGCCAAAGGTAGGTATATGGAGTGAGGCCACAAATTAGCCATGATCTAATTGAATGATGGAGCTGAATGGGCTCCAACTGTTACTGTATTTCCATCTTCCTATCTAACCTTTCCTTATAGGGCAACTTGGTTGAAACTTTATTGCTGGAACCGCACAGCAGGTCAGGCAGCATCCAGGGAACAGGAGATTCGACGTTTCGGGCACAGGCCCTTCTTCAGGAATGAAGAATGAAGCATTCCTGAAGAAGGGCCTGTGCCCGAAACGTCGAATCTCCTGTTCCCTGGATGCTGCCTGACCTGCTGTGCTGTTCCAGCAATAAAGTTTCAACCTTGATCTCCAGCATCTGCAGACCTCACTTTCTCCTTATAGGGCAACTCACTCATTCCCATTATTAGTCTGGTATACCTTCTCTAGACTGTTTCCAATATTCCAGTTGAAGTAAAGCATAAATTAACTACTTCTGGTTTCAATTCACGTCACAACAAATAATGATATTCCATTGGTGTTACTCATTACTTGCTATATCTGTACAATAGTACTTGTGATTTCTATTCTATGCATCTCAGAGCTCTGCAATCTCTCACAATTTAGACAATAAATTTATGTTTAATTCTTCCAATTAAAGTGCACAATTTCATACTTTCACACATTATATCTCACTTGCTAAATTTTTGTCTGCTCACTTAATTATCTATATCTTTCTGTAATTTCCTTATGTCCTCTGTATTGTTGACTTTCTCATCTATCTCAACAAATTTGACAGCCATACTCTCTGGCTGTCCAAGTTATTTGTATAAATTATACAGTTGAGGACCAACACCCGCTCTGTGTCGGACATCACTTGTTACATCTTGCCAACTAGAAACTGTCCTATTTATGTCAACTCCCGGCTTTTTGATAACTAGCCAATCTTCTTGTCATGCTGACCCCTCCACTCGTGAGCTTAATTTTCACAATAACTTTGATGTGGCACTTCAACAAGTGCCTTCTAGAAATCTAAGTACAGTACATCCACTGGTTCCTTTATTTCAGAGCATGTGTTACTTCCTGAATGGAATTCCAGAAGTTTGGTTGAATATGATTTCCCTTTAACAAAGCCATGTTGAATATATCAAGCAAGTTTTGAGAAGATTTGTAGCTCAGGTTGAGGTTCTGGATGTAGGTTTGCTCGTTGAACTAGATTGGTTCATTTCCAGACATTCGTCACCATACTATGTAACATCTTCAGTGGGCCTCCAGGCGAAGCACTGTTCATGATTCCTGCTTTCTATATATATGTTTGGGTTTCTTTGGGTTGGTGATGTCACTTCCTGTGGTGATATCATTTCCTGTTCTTTTTCTCAGGGGTGGTCATTGGGGTCTAACTCGATGTGTTTGTTGATAGAGTTCTGGTTGAAATGCCATGCTTCTAGGAATTCTCGTGTGTGTCTCTGTTTGGCTTGTCCTAGGATGGATGTCAAAGTGGTTTTCTTCCTTATCTGTGTGTAAAAATACTAGTGAGAGAGGGTCATGTCATTTTGTGGCTAGTTGGTGTTCATGTATTCTGTGGCTAGTTTTCTGCCTGTTTGTCCAATGTCATGTTTCTTGCAGTTCTTGCATGGTATTTTGTAATTGACATTAGCTTTGCTTCTTGTCTGTATGGAGTCTTTCAAGTTCATTAGCTGTTGTTTTAGTGTGTTGGTGGGTTTGTGGGCTACCATGGTGCCAAGGGGTCTGAGTAGTCTGGCAGTCATTTCCGAGATGTCTTTGATGTCGGGGAGAGTGGCTCAGGTTTCTGGATGTATTATGTCTACTTGTTGGGTTTGTTGCTGAGAAATCGGCGGACTGTATTCATTGGGTAAAAACAATGACTGCAGATGCTGGAAACCAGATTCTGGATCAATGGTGCTGGAAGAGCACAGCAGTTCAGGCAGCATCGAGGAGCTTCAGCAAAATCGACGTTTCGGGCAAAAGCCCTTCATCAGGAATAAAGGCAGAGAGCCTGAAGCGTGGAGAGATAAGCTAGGGGAGGGTGGGGGTGGGGAGAGAGTAGCATAGAGTACAATGGGTGAATGGGGGAGGAGATGAAGGTGATAGGTCAGGGAGGAGAGGGTGGAGTGGATAGGTGGAAAAGGAGATAGGCAGGTCGGACAAGTCCGGACAAGTCAAGGGGACTGGAAGTTTGAAACTATGATGAGGTGGGGGAAGGGGAAATGAGGAAGCTGTTGAAGTCCACATTGATGCCCTGGGGTTGAAGTGTTCCGAGGCGGAAGATGAGGCGTTCTTCCTCCAGGCGTCTGGCGGTGAGGGAGCGGCGGTGAAGGAGGCCCAGGACCTCCATGTCCTCGGCAGAGTGGGAGGGGGAGTTGAAATGTTGGGCCACAGGGCGGTGTGGTTGATTGGTGCGGGTGTCCCGGAGATGTTCCCTGAAGCGCTCTGCTAGGAGGCGCCCAGTCTCCCCAATGTAGAGGAGACCGCATCGGGAGCAACAGATACAATAAATGATATTAGTGGATGTGCAGGTAAAATTTTGATGGATATGGAAGGCACCTTTAGGGTGAGGGAGGTGGTGTGGGCACAGGTTTTACAGTTCCTGCGGTGGCAGGGGAAAATGCCAGGGGAAAATGGCAGGATGTGAGGGTGGGTCGTAGGGGGGCGTGGACCTGACCAGGTAGTCACGGAGGGAATGGTCTTTGCGGAAGGTGGAAAGGGGTGGGGAGGGAAATATATCCCTGGTGGTGTTTTAAAAAATTCTCAAGGTCAAGGACCAGGCTCGCAGGAAAGTAGTCTGACACAGAACAAACAGCCAAGAGGCGAGTCTGCTAGAATATAAGTGTTTTATTCCCCGCAGCGTCGCCACAACCAGGTCTCGTACTTACAACGGGTCTGGTTTATACTCACTCTACGTGTTACCGGAACTGGGAGCCGTCAGTTCTCGTAGAGCGGTTGCCAACAACCCACGCTCGGCGGTTAAACGCAACCCCGGAGCAGACTCTACCGAACTGGAGACTTTTCCAGCTGATATACTCTTTTCGAGATCTAAACATTCATGTGAACAGCAGAGCAAGGCTGAAAAACATATTCCATTCTGGTCACATGCAGATAAGATTCACACGGGAAGGTGTGTAATAAGATTCACACGGGACTAAGCGACACCTTCCATTTTCGGTTAGATTCACACATGTATTGGGACACAATTTTAACCCTTTCACCACATTCCACTGCTTGGCCCAATACATGTGTTACATTATGATTCACACATGTATTGGGACATAATTTTACACCACATTCCACTGCTTGGCCCAATACATGTGTTACATTATGCCCATATGTATTCTTTCTAACAAGCGCCTACGTACACGCCAAATATACAAGCAAGTCAGGACATTACAGCATGTTAAAATCACCAGGACCGCTACCAGGATCGACAAGGGTGGGAACAGGAATGTCCCCGCAGTGGAGGACATACCACTCAATATGTCCCACCAATGATGAGCTGACTCCACGTCCACTACACGGGCAGCATGTACTACCTCCTGTCCATGTATAAAGGTAGACACCGTAACCTTGGTGACATTGGTTTGATGCTTTCGTAATATCTGCTTAAGCTCCTCGGATCGGTCCAATGCTCGCTTAAACCGATCCAGGGAAATGTTCCAAGGATTCATCAGCACTTTCCACTGCACCTTGGTAAAGTGGCGAGCACTGCTATAAGTGGTCAACAGATAGGTCTGATTCTGCCAGTGCCACTGATAGACATTTGAGAGGCATCCCGAGAACGGTGCTGAGGGAAGCATAGGATGTGGATTATTGGTAGCCACACAGAGCGTGTGTGGCCCAATCTGCCACATCATGTCCCTTGGAGTTTCAACAGTCCATTCGCACAGGGCCGTTCCCTTAGTCAAGCAAGGGTCCCGATACCTGTCCATCAGTAGGCAAGTTTTCCCCTGATCAGTCTGTTCACAAGCGGACAGATCATAGGTAATATTGGTATCTGGGCTAAACCACTGTCCCCTTGTCTTCAGAAAATAATATCCAGAAGATGTAATCACTGGTAATACATAATATCGACAGACCGTAACAGTGTGGGTTACATTCATGGTAACAAAGTATCCGTTACACATAGTTGCGTTACACCATGTTCGTTCTGGATGGGTTATCATCCACAATTTCTCAGATACATTCCATATTCCCCTCCACGCTTGTACATTGGGGGATGTTACCACACGCAAAAAGCGTTCTTTCTGTATTTGAGCATGCAACATTTGAATATGACAGGCAGTCCAATTTAACTGAGCCGTAATGTTCTCAAACAGTTCCTGAGTGGCACCCCAGACATCCAGTTCCCATTGTAGAGATCGTATCATTATTTCAGCTGTCTCTCCTTGAGTCATCATTACGGATGGCATCCACCTTCCAATAGTATGTAGTCCTTGTGAGGTGGCCTGTCCCGTCTTAGATAATTTAGTACGGGTTACCTCAGAGTCAATGGCATTCGAGATACCCATAACAGTTCCTGCGCCTCCCAGCAGGGTGTCGTACCACGCTCGTCGCCGCCTCTTGGTATGACACTCGGGTATGAGGGGCAACTGTACCCGCCAATGAACATCAGTGTGCAGTACCGCCCGGGCCATCTGTTGACAAGTTGACATAATAGGGGCCAACTGTGTTCGATGCGACCGCACGCCCCCCGTGGCACCCCTCTTCGGTGCTGGCCCGCCCCGCGTGGGGTTTAATAACGCCTCAGACGGGGCGTTCGTCGAGGGCAGTACCATTATTAACCACATGAATCGATGACGATTCCGAATATCGGTGGCATTGCGCAGCCACAGATTTTCCCCCCGAGCTGTGACGCTCCAATGAGTCCCCGTTGTCCCGCATGTCTGGGTGCGTCGGTCCCACAAACACGTCTTGACTTGGGCATTCACCACCAGGGTGCAATTAGGCGGTATGAACGATATGTCATATTTTTCCCCATCCCGGCGCATGTAGCACTGCACACGTGTACAATTGACAGTCGCTGGTGAGAGTCAGAACAACGCACTGCTGACCGGGTTCACATGTAAAATTGTCCTGCGTCCGTCGCTGGCTACTGGCCTCCCACCGCACCTCATGGCGGGCGACCGGTACCAGCGTCCAGGCCGTGATACCGATGCCCTGGAGTGGCCATCCGATCGCGAACATCGCCAATAGGAGTCGCAATCCCCATGACCACCCCATGTTCAAGGCGGAGGGCCAGCCTGCGGGTGCATAGCAATTACAACATTATTTAGGTCTCACGTAAGTAGCACTGGTTCGCCGGGACGTTTGCCCAGGTCGGGTCCCCGGGGTACATAATGGTGACCAGACTGTCCTTCCCCTGTGCTATGATTTCGGCCGGCCTGGGGGGGCCGGTCGTCTGGCGCACCCATACCTTGGCCCCCTTAGTGTCAGTAGACCCAAATCCCCCCGTCCCACGCTCAGTAACCGTAACGGGAGCTCCCGTCTCTTCCACCGTTGTAAGGTTACATGGCTTAATGACCAATTGCGCTATTCTGTCCCCCTTCTGTATCACGTAAGGTTCAGCAGTGATGTTGACCAGGACCACCCCCAACTCCCCTTGGTAGTCCGCGTCAATTACGCCTGCCATCACATCAATCCCCTTTAGTGACAGTCCCGACCGCGGGAGGATATGCCCATAGGTTCCAGGGGGACAAATCAATCCTAATCCGGTCTTAATCACCGTAGGTTTCTGTTGGATCAAAGTCTGGGCAGTTAGTGCTCGTAGGTCCAGTCCAGCCGAAGCCGGCGTGGCCCTTACGGGAATATCAGCTTCCTCAGCGAATCTCCACATTTTAATAGGCTGAGTCTTTGGGGTATCACATACTCGTATCATCCTATTCAAGGGTGTTACCCCATTTCCTAATGGGCGGTTATTAATTTGTTTCACCACCCGAATTAGTTGCTTCTTCCAACCTGTTAAGTCATTGCAACCTCCTGCTTTTCGTAGTGAGGACTTCAGAAGCCCATTCATTCGTTCTATAAGTCCCGCAGCTTGTGGGTGATAGGGTACATGATAAACCCATTCCACGTGGTTATCGTGACACCACTGCTTTACCACCCTTCCTGTGAAATGGGAGCCATTGTCACTCTGGACCTGTATGGGCAATCCATAAAATTGTTCAATCAAATCTAAACATCGCAAGGTAGCCTGTTGATTGTTGTGACGACAGGGATGGGCTACCAAAACCCCAGACATAGTGTCCACAGCTGTACATATGTGGTTACATCCTTGTGAGGAGGGTAAGGGACCCACAAAGTCCATTTGCCAGCTCTGTCCCGGACCATCCCCCCGATGGATATGTCCCATCATGTGTTGGGGCACTCCCTGCCGCTGATGTTGACACTGCTCACACTGGTTTACTGCAGTCTTAACATCATCTACCATAAGATCTATTCCTCGGTCTCGAGCCCATTGCAAGGTTCCTTGCACTCCCCAGTGCCCAGCCTTAAGGTGTGCCCATCTAGCTAGGTCCACTGAGGTGCCCCTTTGCACAATCATGGTTCGGACGATACCATCCACATATCGGTTATGTAGAGCTTCCACATCATTTCGAGATGTATGGGCATCTACGTGGGTGATGTATATGACCAGGTATTGAGCTTTCTCCCATATATCTTCCCATAACTGTTTACCCCATACTTCCCTATTCTGGATCATCCACTGATTGGCCTGCCAAGTTGGCATCCATTGTGTCATGCCGTTAACCACTGACCACGAGTCAGAGAACAAACAAACTCCCATGACCCCTGCTTGCATGACTACCATATGCACTGCTTTTAATTCTGCCCACTGACTACTTTTTCCCTCCTCTAATTCTTCTAGGGTAGTGCCTTGTTTTGGGTTAAAGGCGGCAGCTTTCCATCTACGCTGTCCCGCTTTCCATTGGGCTGACCCATCTACGAACCAAGCCGTGGCTTGTTCATCCGGGGTCAGTTCATCATACCGTTTTCCCATCTTAACGGGTGATTCCTTGTATTCAATCACCTCAAACCGTTTTTCCCCTTCCTCAGGGGCCTCCGCCACTTGCTCATGTAGGACTGACACTCCTTTCTGTCCAGTCCGCACTCTCTCCGACACATACCATTTCCATTTAATGATGCTGCTCTCTTGGGCAGTTCCTATTCGGTGGGTAGTGGGGTCACTAAGTACCCACAGAAGAATAGGGATAGCTGTTCTCATGATCACTTCATGTCCAATGGTCAGGGCTTCGGTTTCCACCAAGCCCCAGTAGCATGCTAATAACTGTTTCTCAAAGGGGGTATACCGTTCCCCTGCCGGGGGTAATTTTCGGGACCAAAATCTCAATGGCTTACGGGTTCTTCCCTGTTTTTGCCATAAGCTCCAATTGGCATAATCCCCCTGTGCTGAGACTTGCAGTTCTACAGGTCCTGACTGTATCTTTCCCAAGGATACAGCTTGCTGTATCGCTTGCTTGGCCATTTCAAATGCAGTTTGATGGACCTCCGTCCATTCGAACGCTGCCTTTTTCCTCGTAACTCGATACAAAGGTTTTAAAATTTGTCCTATAATAGTGACGGCATCCGGGACCGCTGCCGTCAAGGCCGGAGTGTGACGGTTTAGTTGCCGATAATCTACCGTCATCCGCCATGACCCATCGGCTTTATGTACGGGCCATAAGGGGTTATTCCACGCCGTGGTGCATGTCCTAAGCACTCCCACTTCCAAATAATCCTTAATTGTGGCGGATATTTCTTTATGTCCGCCGGGAATCCTATACTGTCTATTACGCGATCGGCGATCGGGATGGGGAAGGGGTCCATTTTAACCTTTCCCACTAACACCGTCCTACAGCGCAAAGCCATTTTCGTGATTCCAAATTCAAACTTCCCTTGTTGGAGGTGAAGTGTTAAACCGGCCAGAATGTCCATTCCCAGGATCCATTCTCTAACTGGTGTAATGATAATTGAATAAGTTTTAATGGGCATTGTACCTATCTTTAGGGGCAATTGTACTGTTTTTCCTTCAATCAGATTACCTCCCAGCCCAACCAGCGTGACTGGGGTTCCTTTAAACTTATGGGGCGTCCCATAGATTAAGGTGGCCTCTGCCCCTGTGTCCACTAGAGCCATAACGGTTTGGACGGATTTGCGCCAATAGATAGTCAATGATACATGAGGTCGAATGTCGTCTGCTGACCATTGGCTCGTTCGTGGGCAAACCCTTGGGGCTTGGCCCGATTCCTATTGTTCCTCCCATTCATCTTCCCCAGACAGCACTGGGTAAAGACGTTTGCCTCGCCCTTCTTTGTTCTTGCCTTTCTTACTAGGTTTCCGGCCACGCCTATCCACTTTATAACACTCTCGGAGGGGAGGCCGTACCTCCTCCTCCTCCTCGTCCTCCGAGGATTCCCACCGCTGGGAAGTGGAAGTTCTACCCCTTCGAGGCTCATTAACAACCGGACCCCGTGTCTGACATTTTTGTGTTAGTAATTCCACTAGGTCTTCCATAGTGGGTCGGGACTCCGTCTCTACCCGGGACACCTTCAGTCCCTTTCGTCTGCATAAGTCTTTTAATTCCGGTGTAGGTAGGCCATCAATCTCCGATGCTGGGACCTGCGCCCGTATCAAAGCTTGCCACAAAGCACGCCGTGAGGGGCCTTGGTTACTTCCTTGATTAGGGTTTACTTTTCCCCCTGCCCGAGCCTCAGGGCGACGCCCCTCCGTGCCCCCCTGAGAAGCACGGGTTGTGGGTCCCCAATCCCCCAAACCACCCATCTCCCTCATCATACTACGGGCATCTCCTAGGGTTTCTCCCCGTCCACTCAACATTATGGTTAATAACAGTGGTTTATAATGGGGGGGGGCAGTCTTCACTAGGTGGTCTCTAGTCTGTCTACTAACATTTGTGTTATCTACCTCGTCCAGCACTCCCAGCAACAGGGCATCCCGCACACACAAACGGGTTAGCCTCTGAACCCCTTCCTTAATTGTTGTCCAAGTTCCTTCCAAGGGGGGCCAATCGGACGGGAAGGGATACTGTTCGGCCACTGCCCTGGCATACATCCCAAATAAGGTCCCCATACTGCGATCTATTACCATATCCTTGGCTTGTCTGCGGTACCCCAGGTCTATGGCAGCATCCTTTGCTAATCCACCAAACTTGGGAGCATCCTGATAGTCTACCTGCACTTGTTGCCCCCCTTCCTCGAGGAGCCAAATTAGCCATAGCTCTAACGGCTCCCCAGGATTACGTCGGGTTTTCTGGGTGATAAACAGCACCTCAGCGGTAGTGAAGTCTTCCGTTAATTCAGAGAATTCTGCAGGAGGCTGAGCCCGCGGTAATTCATGCATAATTGCCTCCCCTTGTTCATTCCGTATAGGGTTTCCTTCCTCATCTAACATTACCTCCCGTTGCACTGGGAGACGTCTCTGAACCTGCTTTCTCCTAACCACTGGTTTAGCTTGGAGTACGGGTGGGTCCTCTTCGTACTGATCATCTGAATCTCCCCAAATGTTCCCATCCCAATGATCGATATCCCACCGATCCCCGTTATTTAACTGGGCTACAAACGCCCGTACTTGTACTGGGTCCGGGGTTCGAGGGACCTTCCTTTTCTCTTTCCGTTTCTTAGCAGACAGATACATAATAGTTCGTCCTGCTAGTTCAGTTAATGCTGTCAATTCAGCTTTTAACTTCATAATTTCCTGCCTCAACATAGAGGCATCTCCCGAACTGAGTCCCTGCTCATGTTTCAGGAGGGCTAATTCTGCTTCAGCTTTTTGGCGCTTGTCTGACTGTTGTCTACAAGCCGCCGCACAGGCCCACATCCTCCGCTGTACCCCAGGCAAGGGGTTCTTCGGCAGGACTGGGATCCTCTCAAGGGTGGACAGCAGCGACCCTGGGGTTCCTACGCCCTCGGCCTCCCAGTTCTCCAGTCGCCCCCCACCATTTCTCAAACAAACTGCCACGCCATGCCACGGTCCATGCCATCCCGGGACGGTCGGGACCTCCACAGTTTGTTCCTCTGGTTTCTTAGCCTTTTTCCAAAACATTGTTCTGTATCAAAATCTTTCCTCAATTGCGATTGATCCTGCCGACTACGCCAAAATGTTTTAAAAAATTCTCAAGGTCAAGGACCAGGCTCGCAGGAAAGTAGTCTGACACAGAACAAACAGCCAAGAGGCGAGTCTGCTAGAATATAAGTGTTTTATTCCCCGCAGCGTCGCCACAACCAGGTCTCGTACTTACAACGGGTCTGGTTTATACTCACTCTACGTGTTACCGGAACTGGGAGCCGTCAGTTCTCGTAGAGCAGTTGCCAACAACCCACGCTCGGCGGTTAAACGCAACCCCGGAGCAGACTCTACCGAACTGGAGACTTTTCCAGCTGATATACTCTTTTCGAGATCTAAACATTCATGTGAACAGCAGAGCAAGGCTGAAAAACACATTCCATTCTGGTCACATGCAGATAAGAAGATTCACACGGGAAGGTGTGTAATAAGATTCACACGGGACTAAGCGACACCTTCCATTTTCGGTTAGATTCACACATGTATTGGGACACAATTTTAACCCTTTCACCACAGGTGGTGGGGTCTTTTTGGAGGTGGCAGAAACGTCGGCAGATGATTTGGTTTATGCGGAGGTTTGTAGGGTGGAAGGTGAGCATCAGGGGCGTTCTGGTGTGTTCTGTGGTGGAACTGGTCCTCCTGGGAGCAGATACGGCGGAGGCGGAGGAATTGGGAATATGGGATGGCACTCCCCACCTCTTCCTCCGCTACATTGATGACTGCATTGGCGCCACCTCGTGCTCCCACGAGGCGGTTGAGCAATTCATCAACTTCACCAACACCTTCCACCCGACCTTAAATTTACCTGGACCCTCTCTGACACCTCCCTCCCCTTCCTGGACCTCTCCATCTCCATTAGTGATGACCGACTTGACACTGACATTTTTTACAAACCCACCGACTCCCACAGCTACCTGGATTACACCTCTTCCCACCCTATCTCTTGCAAAAATGCCATCCCGTATTCCCAATTCCTCCGCCTCTGCCGTATCTGCTCCCAGAGGACCAGTTCCACCACAGAACACACCAGATGGCCTCCTTCTTTAGAGACCGCAATTTCCCTTCCCACATGGTTAAAGATGCCCTCCAACGCATCTCGTCCACATCCCGCACCTCCGCCCTCAGACCCCACCCCTCCAACCATAACAAGGACAGAACGCCCCTGGTGCTCACCTTCCACCCTACAAACCTCCGCATAAACCAAATCATCCACCGACATTTCCGCCACCTCCAAAAAGACCCCACCACCAGGGATATATTTCTCTCCCCACCCCTTTCCGCCTTCCGCAAAGACCATTCCCTCCGTGACTACCTGGTCAGGTCCACGCCCCCCTACGACCCACCCTCACATCCCGGCACTTTCCCCTGCCACCGCAGGAACTGTAAAACCTGTGCCCACACCACCTCCCTCACCTCTATCCAAGGCCCTAAAGGAGCCTTCCATATCTATCAAAATTTTACCTGCACATCCACTAATATCATTTATTGTATCCGTTGCTCCCGATGCGGTCTCCTCTACATTGGGGAGACTGGGCGCCTCCTAGCAGAGCGCTTCAGGGAACATCTCCGAGACACCCGCACCAATCAACCAAACCGCCCCGTGGCCCAACATTTCAACTCCCCCTCCCACTCTGCCGAGGACATGGAGGTCCTGGGCCTCCTTCACCGCCGCTCCCTCACCGCCAGACCCCTGGAGGAAGAACGCCTCATCTTCTGCCTCGGAACACTCCAACCCCAGGGCATCAATGTGGACTTCAACAGCTTCCTCATTTCCCCTTCCCCCACCTCATCATAGTTTCAAACTTCCAGTCCCCTTAACTTGTCCGGACTTGTCCGACCTGCCTCGTTCCTTTTCCACCTATCCACTCCACCCTCTCCTCCCTGACCTATCACCTTCATCTCCTCCCCCACTCACCCATTGTACTCTATGCTACTCTCTCCCCACCCCCACCCTCCTCTAGCTTATCTCTCCACGCTTCAGGCTCTCTGCCTTTATTCCTGATGAAGGGCTTTTGCCCGAAACGTCGATTTTGTTGAAGCTCCTTGATGCTGCCTGAACTGCTGTGCTCTTCCAGCACCATTGATCCTGTATTCATTGGGTGTCCATTCTTTTTGAATACTGATGGGACAATTTCTGAATCAAGGAAGTTTTAGAAAATTAGAACCAACTGTTATATGTACATTTTCTCACTTGTCACTTGTTTAAGATCCTAGGATGAAGTCCATTTGGACTTGTCAGCCGACAGCTCCAACAGTTTACTCCATGTAACAACTGATGATTTATAATTTTCTTGAATTCTTCCCTTGTTGGTATTTCTGATTTATAGCTATCTCAGGAATGTCAATTGTATATTCTATCGTAGAATACTGATGCAAAATGCCTGTGCAATTCATCCATCATCCCATTATCAATTGGTGTGGCATGGTGGCTCAGTGGTTAGCACTGCTGCCTCACAGTGGTCAGGACCCAGGTTTGATTCCAGCCTCGGGCAACTCTGTGTGGAGTTTGCATATTCTCCCCGTGCCTGCATGGGTTTCCTCTAGGTGCTCTGGTTTCTTCCCATATTCCAAAAGATGTGGAGGTCAGGTGAATTGGCCATGCTAAATTGTCCATAGTATTAGGTGCATTAGTCAGGGGGTAATAGGTCTGGGTGGGTTACTCTTCAGAGGATCGATGTTGACTTGTTGGGCTGAAGGGCCTGTTTCCACACTATAGGGAATCTAATCAATTCTCTTTTCTATCGGATCAACACTCACTATTGTTTCAGCTGCCAATTATCTGCACGATTATATGCTTTACTTTAAGTCTGATGCTATCAATAACCTTTCTAGTTGACCAAGTACGGGAGTGGGGGCGGGCGGGGGAGCATCAAGTATTGATTTTTTTAAAACATATATGTTGATTAGTGTAAACACCAATTGCTTGGGCAAAGGATTTTTTTGACAGTTTCAGTTTGGGACAATTCTGCAGAGGTATTGGTTAAAGCCAATTGTATAAAACAGTTGCTGCTGATAAAAGGTTAAAAAAGTAGTTTAGAATTGTTAATTTATGTTAGCTCAGTGTAAAGCGTTTCATAAAAATTCCAAACCAGAAATACATGTTTAAAAGTCTAAAGGGGTTATTTCAAATGCAGAATATTTAATCTGAGTTGTATGAAGGTTCCAGGAAGTGGCTATTAGATGCTCTTCTTCTTTATTTAACATACTTTATTCATAAAAATATCTTTACATACATCTATAGTCATGAAATAAGTCTGGTCCTCTACAGTAGCATAAGAAGAAACAAACAAACATTAGAGTTTGACTCTATCCAACAAACCAAAGGCATTTATTACTTATACAAGATTATATTTACATGCATTTAAAGCACCAGGATGTCCATTAATGGAATGACTCCCATTTAACTTTGGCAGAAAGATCTTAGATGATAATCTTTCACCACTGCCTCTTGGCAGCAGCTGCCCCAGGCTTTAATGCATCCCGCAGCCTGTCGTCCTGGAATGTGTCAGTCTATGAAACTCGGTCAAGGTCATCTCCTTGCTCTGGACAACCAAGAGGTTTCAAGAGTTGAAGACACAGTTAAATCAAACCCTAGATGGGTGACAAATAAGGGAATTTGCCCTAGTTTAACTATTGTGAAGGTGTGCTTTTGCATTAATGGAATTATATTCTTATTCCATTTCAAAATCTTTAAGCACGTGTTATGTGTAAATAGTTTGGTTTATTTTTCTTTTATTAATTTCTTTGGCATAATAAACTTCTGCATGATTGTCAGAACTAAATTTACAATATTGCATGTTAATGTTTCAGTGAACTGAGAGACCATAGAACACAGAACCACCTGGGTAAAACCAAGCAAAAACAAAAGTGGTCCATAAAGCCAGATCTCAGTTTGGAGTTTGACTTGTCCAATAATAACATAAGCTGGGATCATAACAAGTGATGCTTCAACTCCCAGTCTTAAGAATCCAGTAGTGTCTTTCTGAAGTCTTCATACTACTAAGTTTAAACTTGCTCAGCTTCAAATAATTCCTTCAGGTTTTTAACTAAACACTTCTGACCTGGAAATGTTATTAATCATCTTGCACTGATGTGATCTACTTTATATGTATATAAAAAGACCCTAGATCCCTCTTACCAGACTTGTCCAGTAATACCATTAGCTGGGATCAAAACTTTTCATTTCTGTATCTATAACAGAACTTGCTGAAAAACATTAAATGTCATCAAAATGTCAACTTACTCTCAATTGTAGAGTCATGTTACTCAATTCTTTGGGGTAGCAATTTCTTAGACAATGGAATTTAACTATTTTTTTGAAATTCAAATTTTTATTAGTATTGAACCAAAGTTGAGGATATTGAAATGTGAACTAAAAATTGGAATTTTTTCTTGGTCAATTGACATGAAGTCATGTACTGTATTCCAACGATGAATTCTTTTTAATGAAAAACCAGTTGTATGGAAACTGAGTTTGAAATACTTGATGCATTCTTGCAGAAAAGAATGTAATTTGGGGCATTACTCTTGTAATCTTGAGACATATTAATTGCAATGATAAAAGTGAATATATTTTCATATGATTGTATTGAAAATAATCCTACTTTGTCTACCTCCCCCAGTTCCACCAAAAATCGTCAACATCTCCAGTAGTGTCTCTGTGAATGAGGGCAGCAATGTGACTCTCATGTGCCTCGCTATTGGAAGGCCAGAGCCAACTGTGACATGGCGCCACCTTTCGCCACCAGGTAAGACACCTTTCATATTTTGTCAGTCAAGAACCTACAGACACAGAAGAACAATGATTTATAAAAGGAAACATGCTGACTTCACCAAAGAGATTTGTTCCAATTCATGGTCCATGTTGCTTATTATTATCAGGTAAACCATCCTGTTTGGGTAATTTACAAAGAATTTTTGAGGTTATGGATGGAACCAATTTAACATTGAAATTAGACCTGATTTTGGAACTCCAAGTGAATTATTCTTGATTAAATTAAAATCAGGTGCAAATTGTCATTCAAATTCTCAAGGATTTTAGAATTATGAAAAGACACTTCACTTATTTGTTTAATTCATTTATGAATGTATTATTATTACACACATACAATTAACTTGTGATAGTTCATTGATGGGAAGCATAGAGAATACTCAAAGTTGCTACAATGGTTTGGAAGATATTTAATTGGCATTGCATCTTCAGGAAGCAGAAAATGTACCATATCACTTTGCTGTCTTTACATATTCTTCATTAAGATATGCTGAAATTTTGAATATATCGATATACTCTGCAGTGATAACCTATTCTACATTATAAAATACATTGTAAATACATTATAAAAAATACCTTTCAAATACAGTCGAGTGAAACCACATTTTGCTGTATATAATATATTGACTATTTAATGTGATTCAATATGGGTTAGCAGTCTACAGATCTGCCTGGCAGTTTGTTTCATGGTATGTTTTTGTGTTGATTGAGCAACTGGAGATGACTTCGATCAAAAATTGAGCTGTCCTCACAGGAATAAGAAAAGAGCAAGTGGTGCATGCCTTAATGTGATTGCATTCTTTCAAACTAGTTTAAGAATGGGGTGAACAGAGCCTCGGTTTGTCACTTTTCAGCTGTCTCATAGTTGAAGTTGAGAGTCAGCCATATTCAACAATAATTCAGGCATTTTCTTGATTCCATGTTCTTTGATTCCTTAGGGTTTTCACTTCCATTATCCTCTCATTTTAAGATCTTCTACACTTCTAGTCTCTATTCAATACTAATAACAACAGCATTCTGTACCAACATTTTACCTGTCAGTTATAAAACAAATAAGGTAATTTCTGTTGTCACCATATCGAGTGTTTGTTGTTGTCATTGTGAGCCAGTCAGTTGTGATGTTTTACTACATCAAAAGTGAGTGACGGGACAGATTATTTTATGGTTCATTTGTTGAGAACTGTAATTCATGATTACACATTTGGCTGTGCTGTGGAAGAGCTTGAGAAATGTGAGAGTTTTTCTTTAAGTAACTTTTTGTATCAATTGCGACTTCTTGCAAAACCACATGGTTCCTTACAAAGATTCAGATGCCAGTTTTTGATCTGGCCCTTGCTTTATCTCAAAACAACAATTCTTGAGAAATGCACCATAACAGGAAAATTAATCGCCAGAAGGTGAGGTTTTAGTGGAGCAATTTTTCAGTGAACTTAATAATGTCAGAATCATATTAAAATCGTGAAAGGTTAGATCAGCAGATATGTTTGAACACTTAGCAAATACAATTTTAAAAAAAAGGCACAGTTTATTCACTGACAAATTCTTAAAAGTTAAAATATCGTCAGTTTATACATTCTGAGATTGTACAGAAATATTTCATTTTGTTCAGTCGACTCTGAGGGAAGACTGGAAAGAGTAAGAAATATTTCAAAAGATTGTTGGGATATTATTATTTTTCAGGCACTGAACAGGCAGTGGTTAAGCTGTCGACACATATTGTCCTGCATTCCTTAGTGGTCACTGCAACCATAAACCTCATGTGAGCTGTTTACAAATCAATATTGTGGCAAATAATTCACTTCCTGAGCCTTCAAAGCTTGACCACCATCTACAAGACACAAATCAAGAGTGTGATGGAATACTCCCCACTTGTCTGGATGGGTGCAGCTCCAACAACATTCAAGAAGCTTGACACCATCCAGGACAAAGTAGCCCGCTTGATTGGCACTATGTCAACAGGCATCCACTCCCTCCATTGATGCTCAGTAGCAGCATTATGTGCTGTCTACAAGATGCACTGCAGAAATTCACCAAAGATCCTCAGACAGCACCTTCCAAACCCACAACCACTTCCATCTGGAAGACCAAAGGCAGCAGATACTTGGGAACACCATCTTCAAGTTTCCCTTCAAGCCACTCACCATCCTGGTTTGGAAATATATAGCCAATAGTTCACTTTTGCTGGGTCAAATTCCTGGAATTCCTTCACTAATAGCATTGTGGGTCAACCTACAATAGGTGATCTGGAGCAATTCAAGAAAGTAGCTCACTACCACCTTCTCAAGGGCAACTAGGGAGAGGCAATAAATGCTGGCCCAGCCAGCGACACCCAAAATGAATAAAAAGAAATATTTCTCTGGATCCTTGACAAGCTGGATTTATTCCCTCAACCTCAGAGCCCGAGTGGTTAACTCTCACTCCCCCACCTCAACTCACCGCTAAAACCCATCACCCACTTTAGTATCTCTCCAGGAGCTTTCCTGAAGGCACCTGTCAGCTTGAAAGTCTAAACTCAGCCCTACAGAAGTTTTATGTATCTGTCAGGGGTCCAGCATGTACCAACAACTTGTCCAGAATATGGTGGATGTTATAAATGATTTATTTTAAGCCACCTTCTGGCCTCTCTGTGCATGCACCAAGTCTGAGCCCAGCAATAGGATCAGAATAATTTCCATTCCATTGTTTTTTAGCTTCTGATTTGCAGGTTCAATGCTTTCCAACTGCACTCTTGTTTTCAACTAAAACTACATTTAATTCTCACTGCAGTGCATGATGGTTGGCATGTACTTTTGTGTCAGCAAAATGCTGGACTAAGAGACGGAACATCCATTTGTTTACAATTGCTTTCTTTGTGCAGAAAGTGAATGGGAATCATGTGAAACAGCAATATATTTGGCATATCTAACTAAAAAGGAGCAATTTAAATTTTCAAAATAAAACCAAAAATACTGAAAATGCTCAACACATCAGGCACATCTGTGGAGAGAGAAACATTGAATGATCCTGGCTGATGATTCAACTCATTAATTGCATCACTCGGCTACTGTAAAACAAGTTTAGATATGATTTTCTCATGGGGAAATTTGAAGTCCAGCTACACAAAACACACAAATAGAAGACAGCCTACTCTATTCCATTTTTGTATTCTGTTCCTGTTCTATTCCTTTTCACTTTTGCAGTTGCTTGCATTCCAATTCAATGACTACTGCAAAATCCAGTGTATTATCTGCATATTCTGCAACATGTCAGGCAGCTGTAGGATCAGGTCGCTGAGTTGTTGATAAGGTCACACAATCTTTTTGATGCCTCAATGTGTCTGGTGTCACTCTGAATGAAAACATTCAAGGGTCTCCAATTAATCAATGGAGATGTTTCACCTCTTCACGTATGCTTTGAGGAATCCCTAAAGTCTTTCCATTATTCTCCTGGGAGCCTCCTGTCACCATTCAGTACTGAGCAGAGCAGTTGCTTTGGGAATCTTGTGTCAAGCATATGAATGGCAATTTGTGCACAATGGAGCTGATTCTGAGTGATTCGTATTTTGATGCTTGGCACATTGGCTTAGGAGTGGACATTACAGTTGGACCATCTATCATGCCTCCAGGTTTCGAAGAGAAAACAAACCACATTGCTATGGATTTCATTCAATTCCTGATTCTTGTGTAGTTCACCAATGGTCATGCTGCAGTTATGAGGCTATTCATTGAAGCTTGATATGTTGTTTATTTCTGTAGATAGCACAGGTGAACCAGATCCCATTTTCACTTACAGAATGTTCACTTGCACAATTTTGATGATCAAGATCTGGTATAGAGTTTATTTTATTTTCCCTTTTTATCTCAAGGACATTTTAGTCACAGATACAGCCTGGGGTGGATAGATGGCTCCATTCCACTTCAGTAATTTACCAACATAAGTGCTATGAAGAGTACGAAATAGAATTTCAGTCATAGGTAGAACACAATATTTTGCATATATTTTGTCTTCAACTGTTGCACCACCAATTAGGCACTTAAGCTATTAATTATTTTGGAATGATATGCTAAGAAATGTCTTCACTCAGAGGTCCAATATCTTTGGAGTTCTCTATCTCAGAGAGTTGTGGGTGCACCATTGTCGAATACATTTTAAATTGGGAATGGAGAGATTTTTGGGGACTCAGTGAATCCCAGAACAAGGACTTGGGAAGAAAAGTGGAATTAATACCCAACATTCACAAAGATCATCTTGAATGATGGAGCAGACTCAACATGTCATACGACCTGCTCCTTGAAATATTTCTTATAATTTTGATTAATTGCATACTTTAACTTTTCAGGACTTTTTGTGTGTTCTCCTACAGGAAAAAATTGGGAGCAGAGTTGTTGTGTACGATGCATCTTTGTGTGAACAATGCGTATTATAACACAAGGTGCCAGGTTAAAGGTTGACTAATATGCTAAATGAATATATTTTTCCAAAAACCAGTCAGTAAATAATTCTTTAGCCTGACTGGACAATTGGACCAAACAGCTCTTCCTTGTTCAATTTGGAAATATTTTGATTGCTGCCTTTGAAGCCGGCTGTGAGAAAGAGAGACACGGACATTTATAAATGCTATCTGCTGTTTGCTGCAGAGAGTTTGTTAAGCCAGTAGGACACCAGGAAAGGAAAGATCAATAAGCAAAATAATCCACTGAGCTGAGGCATTTTAGCTATTCCATTGAGATAAATTATATCCATTGAACTAAATATATCTCTGAGTATTCATCCTTCAATGGAATAAAGCCTCTTAATGATCCAGCTCCAGCCTCATTTCCTCTGCGGGTAACTCGAATTGCCTTTAGAGATATTGAAGTGCATGTGTGATAGACATGAAGAGAGGATCCAAGTTGTAAGGGGATGCTGGTGCTTAGCCTTGCAATAAGATGAGAAATATAAAGAACTGTGAATCAACTTGCATTCATTGTTATACATTTCTTATTATGCATATGAAATGTGAAATTTGTGAATATCTACCATAGATGGATTGAGCATGTCAACTGGTTTTAAATTTAAGCACCTGACAATGCTGAATCGTTTACCCAAGAGCATGAGTCCTCTACCACGAACCAAAGCTGTTTTATTACTTTTATGTTACAATTTATTAAAAATACATTTTTACAATACATTTAATATGTTCCTACCCTTTGTGGCTACAGTGATTGTCTTTCTCCTGTCAAACATGTCTCTTTACAAGATAATGTTTTTCTTTGGATGTGCCAAGTTAGCTATAATCGAATATTTCAGCTGATTAATTTACTTGTAGTTTCTAACTTCTCATGTCCGTTACTGAAGCTAGAACGATAAACTCCAACGTGAATACACTATTTGTCAATTTTAAGTCATCAATTATAAGTCAAAGGTTTCAGACATTGTGCTGAATCTGTACAGTATTTACCTTGGGCCACACCTTTTGGCTATCGAAGTTCTGTAGAAACAGCAGCTCTAAATTCTTTTCAGAGAGAGGCTACAACTCTAATTCTTAGAGCAAAACATTATCATTAAAAAAGTGAGATTGGGTCAGGCAGGTGTTTGAAGTATTCAAAGTCAGACTTCTAACCTGAACTCCTCTCATAATACCAGTCTTACTGGGTGAAGGAAATGCACAAACAATCCACTCCCAGCAGGTTGGTGTCAATTTAATGATTATCATAAGGCCATTTCATCCATCATTTCAAATTTGGCTCTAGCCAATTTTTGGGCCTTGGGCAACTTACTGTATAAAGAGAAGACAATTTTTTTTTTCAATCAATGCTGGATCTCACATTTCTGCCTCATCGACATCCCCAATGACTGGACCACCATATTGCGAAGAAGGAAGTGCTGGATGTCTTGAAACGCAAAAAGTTGGATAAATCCTCAAGACCTGATCAGGTGTACCTGAGAACTCTGTGGGAAGTGATTGCTGGGCCTCTTGCTGAGATATTTGTATCATCGATAGTCACAGGTGAGGTGATGGAAGTCTGGACGTTGGCTAACATGGTGCCACTGCTTAAGAAGGGTGGTAAGGACAAGCCAGGGAACTATAGACCAGTGAGCCTGAAGTCGGTGGTGGGCAAGTTGTTGGAGGGAATCCTGAGGGACAGGATGTACATGTATTTGGAAAGGCAAGGACTGATTAGGAATAGTCAACATGGCTTTGCACGTGAGAAATCATGTCTCATAAACTTAATTGAGTTTTTTGAAGAAGTAAAAAAAGAGGATTGATGAGGGCAGAGCAGTAGATGTGATCTATATGGACTTCAGTAAGGCATTCAACAAGGTTCCCCATGGGAGACTGGTTAGGAAGGTTAGATCTCATGGAATACAGGGAGAACTAGCCATTTGAATACAGAACTGGCTCAAAGGTAGAAGACAGAGGGTGGTGATGGAGGGTTGTTTTTCAGGCTGGAGGCCTGTGAGCAGTGGAGAGCCACAAGGATTGGTGCTGGGTCCTCTACTTTTTGTCATTTACATAAATGATTTGGATGCGAGCATAAGAGGTACAGTTAGTCAGTTTGCAGATGACACCAAAATTGGGGGTGTAGTGGACAGTGAAGAAGGTTACCTCAGATTACAACAGGATCTGGACCAGATGGGCCAACGGGCTGAGAAGTGGCAGATGGAGTTTAATTCAGATAAATGCGAGGTGCTGCATTTTGGGAAAGCAAGTCAGAGCAGGACTTATACACTTAATGGTGAGGTCCTAGGGAGTGTTGCAGAACAAAGAGACCTTGGAGTGCAGGTTCATAGCGCCTTGAAAGTGGAGTCGCAGGTAGATAGGATAGTGAAGACGGTATTTGGTATGCTTTCCTTTATTGGTCAGAGTATTGAGTACAGGAGTTGGGAGGTCATGTTGCGGCTGTACAGGACATTGGTTAGGCCACTGTTGGAATATTGCATGCAATTCTGGTCTCTTTCCTATCGGAAAAATGTTGTGAAACTTGAAAAGGTTCAGAAAAAATTTACAAGGATGTTGCCAGGTTTGGAGGATCTCCTCTATGGGGAGAGGCTGAACATGCTGGTGCTGTTTTCCCTAGAGCATCGGAGGCTGAGGGGTGACCTTATAGAGGTTCACAAAATTATGAGGGGCATGGATAGGATATATAAACAAAATATTTTCACTGGGGGGGAGGAGTCCAGAACTAGAGGGCATAGGTTTAGGGTGAGAGGGGAAAGATATGAAAAGGACCTAAGGGGCAACATTTTCATGCAGAGAGTATGGAATGAGCTGCCAGAAGAAGTGGTGGAGCCTGGTATAATTGCAACATTTAAGAGGCATTTGGATGGGTACGTGAATAGGAAGGGTTCGGAGGGATATGGGCTGAGTGCTGGCAGGTGGGACTAGATTGGATTGGGATATCTGGTCAGCATGGATGGGTTGGACCGAAGGGTCTGTTTCCATGCTGTACATCTCTATGACTCTATGACTTTCCCTGACATCTCTGATCTTCTTTCCTATGGCCCTCAAAACTACATTCTCAAGATCACAATTCACTTAGGCCTCTGCTTCCTGTGGCTCCAACATCTGATGAAGGCCCACCCAACCCCCTGCCCCCTGTCCACTGTTCATTATGGAATAGATTCCTTGCATGCCTAAGGTTCTATGCTCTACCAGTTTGAAACTTGAACCTCTTTAGTCCTCTACAGCTTTTACTCCAGTATTTCCCACATGACTGCCACTGTTGGAATTGCAAAACCTGCGCCCACTCCTCCACCCTCACCTCCATCTAAGGCCCTAAAGGAGAATTCCACATCCATCAAAGGTTGGGAGACTGGATGTCTCCTCGCATAGCACTTTAGGGAACATCTCCGGGACACCCGCACCAATCAACCCCTCTGCCCCGTGGCCAGAAATTTCAACTCCACCTCCCACTCTGCCGAGGACATGCAGGTCTTGGGCCTCCTCCACTGCCATTCCCTCACCACCCGACGCCTGGGGCAAGAATGCTTCATCTTCCGCCTTGAAACACTTCAACCCCAGGACATCAATGTGGACTTCACCAGTTTCCTCATTTCCCCTCCACCCACCTTACACCAGTTTCAACCTGCCAGCTCAGCACCATCCTCATGACCTGTTCTACCTACCAATCTTCTCACCTATCTGCTCCACCCTCTTCTCTGACCTATCACCTTCATCCTCACCTCTATCCACCTATTGCACTCTTAGCTACCTTCTCTCCAGCCCCACCCCTCTCCCCATTTATCTCTCCACCCTGGAGGCTCCCTGCCTCATTCCTAATGAAGGGATTTTGCCTGAAATGTTGATTTTCCTGTTCCTCGGATGCTGCCTGACCTGCTGTATTTTTCCAGCACCACTCTAATCTAGAATCTGATCTCCAGCATCTGCAGTCCTCACTTTTGCCAAGCAAGCCAGTCAATCATGTTGAGATTTAGTAGAAAACTCTTCAGTGATGCTTCACGCTTTGCCACGCAAAGGTATTTAGAAAATTTCCAAATCTTTGGCTTTCAAAAAGCTGCCCAACCTGCAACTCCACAGGGTTGGAGGTGAGAGGGCACCTGAGGTCAGGTGGATGATGGGGAGAGCGGCGCATGCAGGAGGGGTTGGATAGATGTGTGTGGGTGGTCAAAAATCAACCCCTAAAGTCAAGGGATCAAGTTATAGCATAATGCATAAAAAGGTAAACTATTTTTGCCTTGAAATGAGACAAACAATACTGAGACTTCACCTTATGCGAGGTAGAAATGCAATGGAATAGGCCAATGCTGAGCATTATTTAGATTAAAATATGACTAAAGACAAAAGGTAATAAGGTACAAATTGATATACATTTAGTTCAAGAATGATAACTGGAAACATTTCTCATGTAAAGAGAAATCAATACCTGAAATTGTCTTTTGGATTGAGTCACAGGGCCACTGAATAATGTCATCCATTTCTAAGTAACCTTATGGTTCCATTTTATCCAAGATTTCTTGACCTCTAATTTGGTATTTCATTTCTTTCTGATTTAAGTGTAAATATTTTTACACAAATCAATGATGAGAATAAATTCTGAAAGTACATTTGCGATATTCTGCAGAATTCAATGTTTTATTGGCATATCTTTTGTTGTACAAACAATAGTGAGTCTATTCCTAAGTAAATCTGACAGTAACGTCTAGCACAGTTAAACTTGGAATCAGATTCCTTGCTTCCTCACAAGCTATGTTATTACAATCTGTCATTGGAATCTACACAGATATCAGTGTCGTTGTGTGAATTTCAACTAATTAAGCTGTTCTCACTTCAAAAGCAGTAAATATACTTAACTTTGTTCCATAAGAAGTTATTGAATTTTTATGGCTTAGTAAATGTTAATTGTAGTGATAGGTATGATTGAAAGTGGCAATTAGCCCTCTGATCCTGAAACAAAATAATTTTACAAATTGATGTTTCAATCATAAGAACATAAGAACTAGGAGCAGGAGTAGGCCGTCTGGCCCTTCGAGCCTGCTCCACCATTCAATAAGATCATGGCTGATCTTTTCATGGCCTCAGCTCCACTTAACAGCCCTCTCACCATAACCCTTAATTCCTTTATTGTTAAAAAACTTATCTGTCTTATCTTTAAAAACACTTACTGAGGAAGACTCGACCACTGGGCAGGGAATTCCATAGATTCACAACCCTGCTGGTGAACAAGTTCCTTCTCAATTCAGTCCTAAACCTGCAATTTGGTCCTAATTCCCTTAGAAGAACTTGCAGATGTTAACAAAATTAAAGTTATATTTTTAAATTTCCAGTTGTTCACTATTTTGTATATGCATCAAGCTGGCATTGGTGTTTCAATGTTTACATTACTTTTTGCTATATTGCAAAGAAGAGTCGATTTAGACTGAAACATTGACTCTGTTCCTTCCTCCTCAGATGCTGCCAGACTGGTTGGGTTTCCACAATAATTTCTGTTTTTTTTTTATTATTATGTAAAAGTAATGGAAATTTCCTGCTCTGTGATCTGTGCACCTCAGTGATGGTTGACAATGTATTTGATTGCTTGAAGAGATTTTCTCTTCATGGATGTCACAGAGAACATGTTCAATCTGATGCCAAAAACCTCATCATCTCTATTTCAACATCTACTAAAAGTTTGTGATCATTGTATCTGGAGTGAATATTGAAAGCTTTTTCTTAACTATTAACATCAAAATCAAGCCATTGCTCACTTTTAGTTTGAGTTAGATTCACCTCACATTAGCACTCTTGATGTCCATGTAAACCCAGTTGAGGTAATTTTAAGCATGTTTGCCATCTTGTGGATGTTGTACATTTTGAAGTGAGATATGTTAATGCTGGGAATTAGAATATCGTTCCATCACATGTATTGAGTGACAGCATCAACCTTCTTGAGATGATGCATATCTTAATAAACATAGATTACATCAAGGCTACCACACACAGTATCTCAGTTCCAATCTATAAAGAATACCTACTAATACAGTAGTGAACAAATTTCTATTTCATATTTCAGTTCTGTTCTTTGTGATTACTGTGGGTAAATTAGTAGCAATGACTGTACTTCTTTTTCATATGTCTACTTAAATACAGAGGTACTTTACTTTCCTCTGAAGTCAGTTTCAAGGCCATTTGAAATGTTCAAGTCACAATAGAAATTACTGCCTCCATTATATCGCAGCAATCATCATTGTTGATTTTGTAACCATTCAAAATCTCTGAAGTGAATGTACACTGAATTTATTGATTTGGTTCTAAATGGATGATGTCATGGTTGACCAGTCTTTAGTTGGAGTTAGTGTTTCATACAGAAGTCCCACTGTTTTACAAAAACTTCAATTAGGTTATAATTTTCCTTGTCAGTAAATGTTAGTGTTAATATACAGTCATCCAACATCATCTCCTTTAACTGAAGGAGTTAATCAAATACCTATAATGAGGTAGTAATGTACATAGAATCCCTACAGTGTGGAAACAGGCCCTTTGGCCCAATACGTTCACACCGACTCTCCAAAGAATATCCCACTCAGACCCATTCCCCTCGTCTATTACTCTACATTTCTCCTAACTAATTCACCTAGCCTACACATGCCTGAAGACTATGGACAATTTAGCATGGCATATTCACCTAACCTGCACATCTTTGGACTCTGGGAGGAAACCAGAGCACCTGGAGGAAAACCACACAGTCACGGGGAGATTGTGCAAACTCCACACAGGCAGTTGCCCGAGGCTGGAATTGAACTTGGGTCCCCTGGTGCTGTGAGGCAGCCATGCTAACCACTGAGCGACCGTGTTATGATGATGTGAATGTGACATCACTTGTCATATGCTCAAGTCTAAGAAGAGAAAATGAATAGTCAGTACCAGAAAGCAATGTACTTATCTTGAAATAATGGAATGTAAATAAATGAGTTGAGCAGAAATCTGCCAGAGTCAAACATTAAATATTTTCAGGTGAAGGGAAACCTTCCTAATAGAAAGCAAGCCACAATTGTTCAAGGGGTTTCCAGATCTGATTCATTGTAAAACCCCATCCCAAAGTATTTTAAGAGTATTTGATGTTAGGCTCTGAGTATTGGTGAAGCAGCACCTCCTTTCTGTTGGATTACTTACTGCATTAAATTCCAGATATTAGCATATTTGTTTTGTCTGTGGCAATAGGAAGTTTTCAAAACCTTTTGATCAATACTCTGTGGTTATAATTGGGAATTATGGTCAATTTTTGAAGGACTTCCTTCTTGCTATGATCTTGAGAAGGAAGGAAGCAGATCAGGTCTGAAATACCAAGGGCTCAAAGACCGATCATGCAGGAACGTGGAGCCTATAATCTGGGTATCAACTAGGTAAAAACAATGACTGCAGATGCTGGAAACCAGAGTCTGGATTAGTGGTGCTGGAAGAACACAGCAGTTCAGGCAGCATCCGAGGAGCAGTAAAATTGACGTTTCGGGCAAAAGCCCTACATCAGGAATATAGGCAGAGAGCCTGAAGGATGGAGAGATAAATGAGAGGAGGGTGGGGGTGGGGAGAAAGTAGCATAGAGTACAATAGGTGAGTGGGGGAGGGGATGAAGGTGATAGGTTGGGGGGGAGAGGTTGGAGTGGGTAGGTGGAAAAGAAGATAGGCAGGTAGGACAAGTCATGGGGACAATGCTGAGCTGGAAGTTTGGAACTGGGATGAGGTTGGGGAAGGGGAAATGAGGAAACTGTTGAAGTCCACATTGATGCCCTGGGGTTGAAGTGTTCCGATGCGGAAGATGAGGCGTTCTTCCTCCAGGCATATTCTGGTGAGGGAGCAGCAGTGAAGGAGACCCAGGACCTCCATGTCCTCGGCAGAGTGGGAGAGGGAGTTGAAATGTTGGGCCACAGGGCAGTTGGGTGTCAACTAGCCTAGTAAGTTCCCAATATTATCTACAGGACATGTGCATATACTTCTGACTAGAGGGGTGTCATTTGCTACCTATGGAGAGGGAAAGAAATACCTCAACGGCCTAACTCATGTAATGTAAGCCAGCAATCCCAAAATGGGCAAACAACAAACTCTCTCCATTGTCTTGCTTGTCCTTGAACTTTTAAAATGTGTTTTTAAAACTAAGGCTGTTAACAATTTAAGTATTTAGGGATATAAAAAAGCAATTAAAAAATAACATTGCAACACACAAAACAGCCAAAATGCTTTGGCATTAAACAGTCTTGGGTGCTAATATGATTCTGAATGTGTATATTAATTAAATATGACAGATTTTGTAATGAGTGAAGTAGATTTTTTTCAACAGCGTTTAATATGTTTCCCAATCAGAGGAAAATGACCTTGCTTGTATAATTTATCTTCCACAAAATCAGAAATAATAGGTAAAGGTTTTGAGTAGCGATTACTCTGGTTTGCATATGCAAATTAGGCTTAATTGGTCCAATTCCCTGAGACGTTGTCCAACGTGGAGTAATAATTATATTCCAATTCTTGTAGAGATAACTTGAGTTTTTTTTTTGAGTTGTAATGAAGATCAAATTTGGTAATTAGCATCGTTTGCATAACTAGTACATAATTTCACAAGATACTGATTTAATTTTCCCCCTTTATCAGTGGACCTTATATTTTTATATCTTCTGCATTTTGCTGGAACACTCATCATTCTCATTCCTTAACCTGAAGAGCAAGCAGTTGTCTGATTAAGTTAGCTTCCCGTAGGTCAGCCACATAATCCCTGTAATCCAGCACTGGAATTCCTTTCTTCATTTTATCACGCAATTGCTTCTTCTCCACTCTATTGTACCCTCCCTTCTCATTGTACATTTAACTGAGTGGAAATGTATGTGGGAAATTGCAGCGAGCATGTCCTCCCATTTTACGCCACAGTGCTTGGCAGAAGCAATTTAATTCCCACTGTGCAACCTTGCAGGTACCATAATTATACCTTGTAAACTTTAGTTTATGTGATAAAATATTTCTTCTTCCCTTTCCTCTTTGCAAAATTGTGTAAGGTGATTTTGGTAATGACGATAGTTTGTTGAAGGGAAAATTATGTATAGTAACTTTGTTCAGAAAAATAAAACTGGGTTCATTGTATTTCCTATGCTATGAAATAAAACATAATGGACTGGATCTTCCAAGCAGCGGTAATGACATGTAGACTGCTGTTGCAATTGTAAATATCTCAAGTACATTTCTGCTGGCATCTTCCTCACTGAGCTATTGCAGAAGAACATAGCACACCATCCCTTTGTGAGCTTGGGCAAAATAGTAGTCAGGGCCATGGAAAGATAGGACTTAGCATCTTTTTGAAACACTAGCTCCCATGCGGTAACGAGAAAGATCCAATCTTTGAATGTTAGTGAATGGTTGAGTGGTTGATTGGTGAGTGGGTGAATGATTGGGATGGGTAGATAGTTGGGTCGATAAGCAAATTTGCTCAAGAGAGTAGTCACATTGGATCATGAGAGATAGTTGTGTCAAGCAAGGAGGGTAGATGGGAGAATTGGATTGTCTAGTTAAATCTTTGTTAGACCAGGTTTTATTCTGTCTAAGATACCCAAGCTAACTAAGAGAGGAAGTGCTACAGAATCTACCTCAGACTCAACGACATGTGAGAAGGATCACAGGGAGTGGAGAACTGCCCACTGTGTCATAGATTTTGGCATAGATGACACAATGCCAGGTAGACAATACAAACACGCAGAACAGAAGTCTTTCTGCTCTTTCCAATAAACTGACTAAATACCAATTCAAAAGGACATTCGGATTTTTTTTTTCATTTCTCACCTGCATTATAGCAAATAATTTTATGAATGTGATTGTCAGTTGATGGTTACCTTACACCAAGGTTCCAGTTAATTTGTGCTTAGAGTGGCCAAGTCGTACTGGACAGAATAGTGAAAGCCCACATCATTTAAGTCCTATCAAGCTGTGTGAAAATGTCATGCTCAGCTACTCATATTCCTGTTCTGAAAGTTTCCACTGTAGTGATGATGCATTAATGTCATTGACATTACGTACACAAGCGAGTGCTTCCAATTAAACCTGTTGAATATAACCTGGTGTTGTGTGATTTTTAACTTTGTACAACCCAGTCCAACACCAGCATCTCCAAATCATGACTTCTCTGTCTCGTAACCTTCTCCAGCACCGTAACACTCACATATCTGCTGTGCTCCAATTCTGGTCTCTTGAATGGCCCACTTTCAATCACTTCTTATTGGCAGCCATTCAGCTTCCAAGGTGCTCATTATGAGAATCTTCTATCTCTCTGGAATTCTTCTGTATTTAAAAAAAACTCCTTCAAATCTATCTCATTTGATATGTCCCTGGATAGCTTTTCAGCCATCTGCTTTAATATGTCCTTTCTGTGGTTTGGCTTCATGTTCATAATGCTCCTGTGTAGTGCTGTTATGGACCATCTCTCTCTCTCTCTCTCTCTCTCTCACTCTCTCTCTCTCTCACACTCTCTCTCTCTCTCACACACACACACACACACACACACACACACATATACACACACACACACACAAAACAAAACACAATTTATTTGCAGATGAAAAGAAAGCCAAAGTTAGAATAATATAACTATTTGGAAGCCCAATCAACTCTATCACACCTTAATGATGCCATTCCAAATACTTGCAACCATCCTCATAAACACCCCCTTGGCAAAAAATGATAAATTCACACATTGGTTCTGACAGGAGAGAGATTGCAGAGAGAGAGAGAGAAGAATCAGCATGGAACAGTTTCTTTTGCCAGCAGCTGTTTGTCTAGCACCACCTCCACCCCCGCAGCTGAAACTACAGCAAACCAAAACCTTGAACTAGGAGAACTGGGCACTCCACTTTCATTGTGCAAGTGTTTTTTTTTTTAAAACTTAAAAGCTTCTTCAAGTAGATATTTTCAGATATATAGGAACCTTTTCCTTTACAACCTTTCTGAAATAAAACCAAGAACAACACAATCTTGTCAAAGGAGCAGCATCATCACAGCACTACTGAACATTTAACTGTATTTATAATGCTTTAAAAATGTAATGTTTTGGCACTGTTTTGTTCATTGTGGTGATAACATTAACAGAAACTCAAGACCATTTTATTTTATTTCAAAGGGGAAAAATAAATTAGAAATGTGTAACTGTTATATTGCCCTGCTATAAGAAGGAGCTGTTGCTTTGATCTGAGAATGTTCTTTTTACAGACAAACTAAATTGTAAATTGAGATGTATAGATTTGACTGCTCTATGTGCAAAACCCTGTCATTATATGAACCTGACCTCCTGTTCATGTTTTGTGTTCTTTCCTTCTTAGATCAGTTTTGAGAGTTTGTATACCACTGTAAGTGAAATTAGTGTGACAATTGAAGATCATTGTTGACACAAATGATCTTTGTGGTTTCATGAACAAACTTTGATATTTTATTCTGCAGTTATTTTGCTTCATTTTAAAGTCATTTATATCATCAACCTTTGTGACTGATGTTGTAACAGAATGCAAAATCGCCTTGAAGAGAGACTGATACCTCAAAATGCATCTAAATCTTTACCATGGATAATATATGCAACCATTACACAGAAAGGATCAATGATGCTGCTGGTACACTCTTTTCAAACTGTCTCAGTTTGATTAATAATACACTTGGCTGCTTTTTCTTCCCAACACCAGGCAGTAATTCACTTGAAATCGCTTTTTTTGGTGTGTAATGTCCAAAAGTAATATTACAAAGAGAAAGTGTCATTATATTGTATTAGTGGATGTTTATTTGAGCTGTCAATATCCATGAATGACCAGTTAGAAACTCCAGAATTGCCAAATTCTGGTGATTTCCAATGTTTGGCTTCTCTGAAAGCTATTAATTTATCTCCTACTGTCTTGTTTTCTTCATCATTGTGCTTATTTTCTCAGGCCTTTGTCTGGACTGTCTGGCTTACCATCTTCTCCACAGCTCAAAGGTCAACAATAGGAAATTACTGAGTGATGTGGAACCAAACATAAAGAAAATCCATTTAAATATCTGGGGGCAATGTTTCTATTGCATTTCTGTTCAAGACTCCTCAGATAATGAAGCAGTGCATTCTGCATTCAGCAAGACCTGGACAACATTTAGGTCTGGAATGATAAGTTGCAAAGTAATAAGGCAATAACTGCAAAGAAAGTCACCATCTCCAAAAAGAGATAATCAGTCCCCTTGGAATCTCCATCAACAAAAAGAGTCACTATTGACTGGAAATTTAACTAGTCTAATAAATACTATAGCTACTACAGCAGACCAGATGCTGGGAAATCTTCATGGAATAGCTCACATACTAACCATCCAAAGCACTTTGGTAGTGTAGATGAGCAGACAGATTTCAGTGTCCATATACATAGATCCCTGAAAGTTGCCACCCAGGTTGATAGGGTTGTTAAGGAGGTAATTTACTTAGCTTTTATTTGTAGAGGGATTGAATTTCAGAACCATGAGGTCATGCTGGCAGCTGTACAAAACTCTGGTGTGGCCATGCTTGGAGTATTGTGTACAGTTTTGGTCACTGTATTTGAGGAAGGATGTGGAAGCTTTGGAAAGGGTTCAGAGGAGATTTACCAGGACGTTGACTGGTATGGAAGGAAGGTCTTATGAGGAACGGCTGATGGTCTTGAGGCTGTTTCCGTCAGAGAGAAGAAGGTTGAGAGGTGACTTAATTGAGACATATAAGATAATCAGAGGGTTAGATAGGGTGGACAGTGAGAGCATTTTTCCTCGGATGGTGATGGCTAGCATGAGGGGATAAAGCTTTAAATTGAGGGGTGATAGATTTAGAACAGCTGTCAGAGGTAGTTTCTTTACTTAGAGAGTAGTAAGGGTGTGGAATGCACTTCCTGCAACAGTAGTAGACCTACCAACTTTAAGGGCTTTAAATGGCTGTTGAATAGACATATGGATAAAAATGGAATAGTGCAGATAGGATGGGCTTCAGATTGGTTTCACAGGTCAGCGCAACATTGAGGGCCAAAGGGCCTGTACTGTGCTGTAATGTTTTTTGTTCCATGTTCTGTTTGTTGCAAATCAGGATTGTGGTAGAGTACTTTCCACTTGCTGATCCATCTGAAGCTTGGTCCATCTAGGACAAACCAATCCACTTGACTGACTGTCCACTTTGATATTTGTGGATCTGGCGTGGGCAGCAGTGAGTTGGTGACAGAGGAGAATTGGCCAAGTGGTGAAGGCTAGTGCCTGAAAAGTGATGTTATTGAAATTGGTTTGGTCCAGTGTAGACAGCCATAAGCTGGTGAAAGAGGGATGGCAGCTCAGCATTGTTGATGATAAGTTGGCTCAGGACTGATGGACATTCTCTGATCTATATCTTTCTATTTTGTTTCTTACTCTAATTCAAAATGATGACGGATCATGGTGACAGTGTTTTTCTCACTGTAAAATACACGTGACAATAAAATCATTAATTAATTCATTCGTCTGTATAAGAATTCACTTTTTTATAATTGGATTAGAATCCCTACCCGGTGGAAACAGGCCCTTCAGCCCAAACTCTGAAGAGTAACCCATCCAGACCCATTTCCCTCTGACCCATTTCCCTCTGACTCATGCACCTAACACTATGGGCAATTTAGTGTGGCCAATTTACCTGACTTGCACATCTTTGAACCATGGGAGGAAACCGGAGCACCCGGAGGGTACTCATGCAAACACAGGGAGAATGTGCAAACACCACACAGACAGCCGCCTGAGGCAGGGATCAAACCTGGGTCCCTGGTGCTGTGAGGCAGCAGTGCTAACCACTGAGCCACTGTGCTGCCCATGTTTCACTAATATCCTACTGTGGTTGCAGTGTATACTAGCTACAAGATGGATAGTGTTGAGAGTAATGTCCAGCATCTACAGACATCACTGTCTCCTACAAGATGGATAGCACCAACTGAATATCTGACCTATATTGCCTGGATGAACAGCAACAGGAGACACAGAAATGCTACCTGTTGCAAGGTCTAACTGTCATGACACACCTCCAGGGAGGTGGGACTTGAATCCAGACTTCCTCTGCTCAAGGCTGGGAAATTAATTACCACAGTTCAACAGTTCGCCGCTCTACTATAAGTTGTAGGCTATTCTGATTTGGAAAGATATTGCTGTTCCGACTCTCTTGCTGGGTCAGCATCCAGGAACATCTCCCTGGATAGCTTTGTGGGTTTACCCATACTAAAAAGACTAGAGTGGTTCAAGAAAGCTCACTGTGATATTCTTCGTGGTACATAAGGATTGGCAATAAATTCTGGTTTTGCCAGTGATGTCCACATCTCATGAACAAAGAATGTAATTAAATATAGCCTAGAAGTGGCAGACTTTATAAAGTGAGTTCCATTTCAAAAGTAAAAGAATGCAACTTGAAAATAATTTCCCAAGTGCTCATGATTGATGTTCGGCATTGATGTTATAAGGGTGCACTCTTGCATGCTGGTGCAACAGATTTCTTTAACCTTCAGCTCAACCACCACCTCAGAAAATCAGTTCTGTGTCAAATTATTGCTGTTCACAATCAGGCTACAGTTTGATTAAGCTCACCCAGTGAGGACGATTTGGCTAAATGACAGTTGTGATTTTTATTGATGTTCTCAATATACTCAGTTGAGAACCTGCAGTTATTTGTTGTATTCTTTACTTTTTTTTTAGCAGTTCCAACTGTGGTTGATTATTTTAAACTAACATTGCAAACATTCAGAGTGCATGTTATTGCAGGTCCTGATTAAAAGACATTTATCTCACAGCCTTATTTGGAGCAATTGTGAGGCAATCTATCATGTCATCTGCCGTTGCAGAATTATGTTTTCTGATAGGATTCTGAAGCATTTATTGGGCATTCATACGAATGAACTAAACAATGACTATTATGAAGAGTACTTGCATAAATACAGCAAACTTATGGCTCAGTGGAAAGTTCGTTGTATTACAGTTTCAAGCTTGATTATTAGTCTGATAAACTGCTTTCAATGTATTTACATCTAATCAACACTACATGGAGCCCTTCAGATATGGTCTCACCATGCCCTGTTCAATTGAAGCATAGCTTCCTTATATTGGTATTCACTTCCCCTCTTGGTAAATGATAAAATTCTATTAGCTTTCCTAATTACTTTCATTCCTGCAAATTGACATTTGTGCTTCCTGCACTAAATCTCTTTCAAATACTCTTTATCCCTCACACAAAGGTGCAGTTAAACAACACTTTAAAAAAAACAAGTCATGTCTCTGCAGAGATGATTTGTTTTTTAACGAAAAAACAAATGGAAAAAGATTAACTCCTGTGGATCAAAGTTTAGAAAACAGCAGATATTGTGTGATGACCTGCTGAATTTCCTGTCTGCACAGCTAATTTGCTGACAGCTGCAGATTGATGATAAATGACCAGTTTTGATTCCAACTGACTGGGATTAAGTTCCCGAGGACAATATTTAAGAAACAGCACTAGATTAGACACTCCAGTTTCTGGGTGTCTCCTTTGCTCATCTGCCTGAACAGAACTCTAATACCAGTGAGAGTTTCGAGGCTACTCTTAGCATAGACATCTAATCCTCTCAAAACCAATTTTGTTTCCTCCCTTTCAGTTATTATGGCAATTAACTCAATTTCTTATCTCATTGCCTCATTTAGATGCTTTCTCAAAGTCAAAAACAGAAGTTGTGGGAAAAACTCAGCAGGTCTGGCAGCATCTGTGAAAAGAAAGCAGAGTTATCATTTTGGTTAGTGTTTTCAGTTCTGAGGAAGGGTCACTGCACCCAAAATGTTAACTCTGATTTCTCCTCACAGATGCCGCCAGACCTGCTTAGCTTTTCCAGCAATTTCTGTTTTTGTTTCTGACTTACAGTATCTGCAGTTCTTACAGCTTTTTCAAAGTCACTTGATTTTAAGAAAAACAGCATATTGCTTTCAGCACACACTAAACTTCTGACTTCAGTAATTAGCCAGAGAGCCACAGCCCAAATCTATTGAACACAATTCAAAGAATTCCTGTTCCAGCCAAAAAGTTGTCTAAATAATTCCATCTCTTCTAACTTCCTTCACAATGTGGAGGAAACAGTGTTGGACTGGGGTGGACAAAGTTAAAAATCACACAATGCCAGGTTGTAGTCCAACAGGTTTATGTGAAAGCACTAGCTTTCAGAGCACTACTCCTTCGTTAGGTAGTTGTGACAGTTACTTGATGCTGGACTATAACTTGTTGCTGTGTGATTTTTAACTTGCTTCACATCATCTTTAAATATATATATACGTTACTCCCAAAAATATATGCCCAGATTTAATGCTTTGCTTTTTATGCTATGGATTTTAGCTTTCTGAAAGGTCAACTACACAATACTTTGTCAAGCATTATTTAGAGGTTCATGTGAGCCACGTCAAAAGTTTGTTTTTCTTCTCTGTTACCGTATTAATAAACTCAATGAAGTTTGTTAATTTCTGTTGATTTCCTTGATGAATCCACAATTATCCAAATGACTTCTAATCTTATCTCAGATTATCATCTTGGCAAGCTTTCCCATCAACAATGATAAATGGGGTGGGGGTGAGGGTTTTAATTGCTGAATTTACCTGACAACATTTTGTTTTGGAGCAATGGCATAAGATTTGCTGTGCCCATTTCTTTGGTATGACTTTCACGACCGGCATCTCAGCAATTTCTAACTTTACTCCATTGGCATCCATGGATGCATCCAGATGGTTGTGAGGATAATGTGACTTATCAACTTTCATGAGACAACCTATGCAAGAATAGAACACAACTATAATAATATAGACATATTTGAAGCAGTAACAATTTGTAAAAAGTACTGGGAATATTCAGCAGGTGTGGTAGCATTTGTCAAGACAGCAACACTTAAGTTAAATTCAAGTCAATTCAATTTAAATATGACTTTACAGTCTTCAAGTGAAATATTTGTGCAGTGATTACCTTATCCTAACTTCCAGTTCAACAGTACACAAGTAAACAATCCAAGTTTCAACATGAGTGAAATTATTGGGAAAAGTAAGTCTAAAAATTAGCATCAGCACAATTTATGGAAGACCACTCAATGAGGTCAAATCACATTCCTTGTTTGGTACTTCATTAAAGGCATAACTAATTTATTTGAAATGACTTGACACCTATGCAAAAAATAGCAACATAAAGTTAGGAAGATATATTCAGTGTTTATTTACTAAGGGCACTGAGGCTAATTTCGACACACTCGAGATGCCAACAATCTTTACTTGTCAATTCATCTCGTAATCTATTAGTACAGCAGAGAAACTCTGTTCCTCTTTGATTTGAGTATGGTCAGGGTTGTGGACAACTTACAGTTGAGTCTCCATGACATTCTTGAATATTTATGTGTCATCCACTTAACCTGTTTGAAGTCTTTAGTAGTTGTTGCTCACCATGATACCTGTTGCTGACCATAAAATTGGAGGACAAGATTGTAGAGTGGAACATTTTGAATTGGTGGCTATCTTGGATTTTATTTTGCAGGTTTCTTAGAATTTTTTGGTGTGTTTGCACATTCTGGCCTACTTGGTCTTGTGTTTAAGTTGTGCCTTTTGAAAAGAAGTTGAAATGGATGAGCTTTTTTTTTTAAACGCTTGCACTCATCAGAACAAGAAATAGACTTGAACAAAGGATGCCATTTTACAACCATATGAAAAGAGAATGAGTTGGGTTATATCTGTTACCTGTCAGTCTCCAAGTCAGGTAGACTCTGACTGTTCAGGGTGTTGCCCTATGGATGCAGCAAGAATTGGCTGTCTCCATGACCTGACTTTATTGAAAAAGGCTGTCTGCATCAAAGCCCTTGAAATCCCTTTAGTAGCACACGGGTGTATCCATTCCACATAGTTCAAGAAGGCAGCCAACCACTATCTTCTCATGAGTGATTCAAATGAATTGTAAAGAATGCCCAAGAGGCCAGAGACCACAAATAGTGGCTAAAATAGGTGATGTGTTCTGAGAAAAGCTGACTGATTTCATGGAGTAAGATGCAATACTTTCCCTGGTTTACAGAGATCTACAAGTGGAATAGTAATGTATAATTTATATTCTCAGTTGGGCAAGTAGTTGTCCTTTTACGCCATGGTTGCATTCCAGCGAAACCTTGCTTAATAGAAATAATGGGGCTGATGGGAAAGGTGGAGTTAGGGGTAGACCAGCAACAAATATCAATCACGATCATTTAAAAATCAGCCAAAATTCTAATTCACAGTATAGCACAGCCTGAATGAAGTTTGAAATCATATTTATTAACAAAGCAAAAGTAAATTTAACACAGCACATTTTAAAAAATGTAAGAAAGCTACTCTCTGTACAGTACCTCTCACAGGGAGCTACTCTGCTGACAGAGAACTCCAGAGCATGCTTAAAACAGTACAGAGATTTCACTGCGGATATTGGCGCATACACAGGATAAAGTGCGCAAACTGATGCCACCTGGAATCATACTATTGCCTAGAGAGGTAAGCCTTCTCCAAAATACCATTCCCTAATTCTTCAGAGACATTATGGCCAAGTCGTGCTGCCAACATGGGCGTAATCCCAGAACTACCTGTAAAATGTCTTTTTTTTTATTGAGTTGATCAAGGTCATTTTATATAGACTACATCGAATTTGTTTGGTGTAAGACTTTTCTATGACAGCAGTAGATTGGAGCATGAAGCCTGAAAATTCAAGTGGTACTTTGACAAAAATCGACTGGACGCAGAACCCAGTGGGGAAGACAGTAAAGCAACAATAGCAGGAGTTTCTAGGTGTAATTGAAGACACAGTACAAAGGTTCATTCCAAAGAAAAGAAAGAATATCCGGGTGTGGGGATTAGACAGCCATGGCTGACGAAGAAAGTCAGGAAATGTATCAGAGAAAAAGAGTGAGCCTTTAAAGTGGCCAAGAGCACTGGAAAATCAGAGGGTTAGGAAGGCTACAAAATAAACAGAGGATAACAGAGAGAGAAATAAGGAAGGGGAGGATCAAATATGAAGGTAGGCTAACCAGTAATATTAGAAATGATAGGAAAAGTTTCTTTCAATACGTAAGAAACAAATGAGAGGCAAAAGTAGAAATTGAGCTGCTCCAAATTGGTGGAGGAAGGCTAGTGATGGGAGATAAGGAAATCGCTGAAGGACCTAATAAGTACTTTGCGTCAATCTTCACAGTGGAAGACATGAGTATTATCACAACAATTAAGGAGAGTTGGGGTAGAGTTGAGTATGGTAACCATTACAAAAGAGAAAGTGCAAGACAAACGAAAAGGTCTAAAAATTGATAAAACTCCTGACTCTGATGGGCTACATCCGAGAGGTCTGAGGGAGGTGGCTGAAGAAATAGTGGAGGCATTGGTTGTAATCTTTCAAAAATCACTGGAGTCAGGGAAAGTCCCAGGTGGTTGGAAAATCGCTGTTATAACCCCCTTGTTCAAGAAAGGATCAAGACAGAAGATGGAAAATTATAAGCCGATTAGCCTAATCTTGGTTTTAGTTTTAATTCTAGAATCCATCATTGAGGATGAGATTTCTAAATTCTTGGAAGTGTGGGGTCAGATCAAAACAATTCAGCATGGATTTAGTAAGGGGAGCTGAAAATGTGTTGCTGGAAAAGTGCAGCAGGTCAGGCAGCATCCAGGGAACAGGAGAATCGACGTTTCGGGCATAAGCCCTTCTTAGGATGGTTTCGATCCATCGACCTCTGGGTTATGGGCCCAGCACGCTCCCGCTGCGCCACTCTGCTGCCGCAGAAGGGCTTATGCCCGAAACGTCGATTCTCCTGTTCCCTGCATGCTGCCTGACCTGCTGCGCTTTTCCAGCAGCACATTTTCAGCTCTGATCTCCAGCATCTGCAGACCTCACTTTCTCCTTTAGTAAGGGGAGGTCATGCCTGACAACTCTGTTAGAAATCTTTGAAGAGGTACAAGTTGATTAGACCGGGGAAACCCAGCAGATGTTATCTACCTAGACTTCCAAAAGGCATTTGTTAAGGTGCCTCACGGGAGGCTGCTGAGTAAGGTGAGGGCCCCTGGTGCTCAAGGTGAGCTACTGGCATGGATTGAAGTTTGGCTATCTGACAAGTTGGGATAAAAGGTTCTCTTGTGGAATGGCAGCTGGTGACAATGGCGTCCCGCGGGATTCAGTGTTGGGGCCGCATCTGTTCACTTTATATATTAATGATCTGGAAGAAGGGACTGGGGGCATTCTGGTGAAGTTTGCCAATGATAAGAAGTTAGGTGGACAGACAGTTAGTTCTGAGGAGGTGGGGAGGCTGCAGAAAGATTTGGGCAGTTTGGGAGAGTGGTCCAAGAAATGGCTGATGAAATTCAACATGAGCAAATGAGAGGTCTTGCACTTTGGAAAAAAGAATACATGCATGGACTATTTTCTAAATGGTGAGAAATTCATAAAGCTGAAATACGAAGGAATCTTGGAGTGCTAGTCCAGGATTCTCTAAAGGTTGACTTGCAGATTGAGTCTGTGGTTAAGAAAGCAAATGTAATGTTGTCATTTATCTCAAGAGGGTTGGAATATAAAAACAGCAATGTGCTACTGAGACTTTATAAAGCTCTAGTTAGGCCCCATTTAGAATACTGTGTACAATTTTGGGGTCCATACCTCAGGAAGGACATACTGGCACTGGAGCGTGTCCAGCTGAGATTCACACGGATGATTGCAGGAATGGTAAACCTAACATACAGTGAACGGCTGAGGATCCTGGGATTGTATTCATTAGAGTTTAGAAGTTTGAGGGGAGACCTAATAGAAACTTACAAAGATAATGCATGGTTTAGAAAGGGTGGACACTAGGAATTTGTTTCTGTTATGCGGGGAGATTCAGACTCATGGACACAGCCTTAGAATTAGAGGGGGTCAATTTAGAATGGAAATGAGGAGACATTTCTTCAGGTAGAGAGAGGTGGGCCTGTGGAATTCATTGCCACGGAGCGCAGTCAAGGCCAGGACGCTGAATGTCTTCAAGGTAAAGATTGATACATTTTTCATCTCACAAGGAATTAAGGCCTACGGGGAGAGTGCAGGTAAGTGCTGTTGAAATGCCCATCAGCCATGATTAAATGGCAGAGTGGACTCGATGGGTCGAATAGCCTTACTTCCATTCTTATGTCTTATTGTCTTAAAATAGTAGCCCTGAAAGGCAGCATGTTGACTATTATTGCTACCATTCGGATTTTGTGACCCCTGTGGATCCAAACTGTGAACACAGTTGATGCATTAGAGTAGTGCAATAGTTTATCACATGTGAGACTGTAAAACTCACTGCTTGGCACCCAGAATTTATTCCAGGATCTTTGGCAAAAGTTTCAAAAGGTTGTGCTTTTTTTTTCATAAATCAACTTTTAAGGACTGCAAGGAATTGTTTGGAATTGATAAATCATCTCACAAAGTGTGCAGCCAAGCATGATCATCTGTATATGTTAGTCCGTCTTCATTTCTGTTCTTTACTATCATGAATGGTACAATTCATGTACATAATTCTTATTCATTGAGACAGCCAATTTTAACATTTCAGGCTGAAGTCTAGTTCTTTATCAGACTTTGCTGTATTTCTCCCTGCATCATAATTACACACTATATAACTGTCTAATTTGAATAATTTCTTGCATTTATTCACAGAGCTTGCTTTACTGACCTGTATGATCGGTTTGATTATGATCGTTTGCGTCCTGGCCAGTAATTGCTTTAAATCAGTTTCATTATATCATTTACTTAGATTGTCTTAAATTTGCCAAAGAAAGCAATATAGAATATAAACAAAATTAAGCTGATTTAATGCTTCCCTTTCTTGGAAGAGATCTGATGATAATGCACCAGTCTAAATGGTAGAATATGCATGGGTATTTATGAAAAGCATTGCACAATTATTTCTCCAAGGACAGTGAAGATTGGAGCTTGTTAGAGAGCAAAATATGATTGTTGCTTATCTTCCTGGTTTTGCACTAAACGGGTCGGAATGCAATTTATTTTTCGACATTGATATTTAATTCTTGCAGTGTCCACCATTAAGAATTGTCTTGCACACTGAGTATATAATGTGAGAACTATCATTAGTTTGATGGCTCTGTCATTTTAGTGCTTTGTAAATATGTATAAATGTAATTTACTGAACTTCAGTAAATTCCTTGCATGGCATACTTCCTTTATTAATTTAAGCTTGTCCAAGGCAGACAATTGCTTTCAACAGTGTTTGAGAAGAACTGTAATCTTTTTGCTTAAGTAAAGAGAATCTAATTGAAAGAATTATGATTTATAATAACGTTGTTGTATCCCATATCAAGTAACTCAAAATATATCTTTTTCAAGAGATTAATTCAGTTAACTGGGCTACAAACTTTATTTATTTTAACGAGATTACATTTTAGAAGCCCTGATATATAAGCATTTGTGCCAGTTCATCTGCTAATTTAAACATCTTAAGTTTGTTGAATTCATCCCAATTGTTCATTCTGTATTTATTAACATGAATAAAATATGAGGTAAACTGTACATTTTTCTTTCATTCAGAATAGAGAAATTGATTTGTGAAGGAGAGTTTTTTTTTCCTTTTACCATTTTGTTTTTGCCCATTTTCTTCTGTGCCTGATAGGGAGTTAACCAATTCTTTGATAGCTTGGTGACTATGGGAATCAGAACACATCCACCAGGAGAACTTCAAAACTGGCTGAAGAATGACACAGGTTTTAATTGTACCATTCCTCTCGTGGTCAATTATCAGTCTTTGCAAAGCAAAATTAAAATCAGTTTGCTGTCTCAGCAAAGGTATTAGTAGAACATAAACTGAGACAGTGAAACTAAGCAGGGCTGGAACTTTAATACTTTGAGGTAACTGGGGAAAATAAAGGGCAGAATGGTAACCACAGATTAGTCAAATGAGTACAGGCAAACGGTCTGAGTGACCTGTTAGGAAAGCTTATTATTAAGTTAGAGAGGGATCAGAAGAGATTTAACAGGATGTTGCTTGGGTGTGGAAGGTTTGAGTTAGAAAGGAAGGCAAGATAAGCTGGGACATTTTTCACTCGAGTGTAGAAGGTTATGAGATAGCCTTATAGAAGTTTATAAAATACTGAGGAGTATAGATAAGATTAATGATAGGTGTCTTTTCCCTCGGATGAGGGATTTCAAAACTAGGGGACATATTTTTAAGATGAGGGGAGAGAGATTTTAAAAAACATGAGGGACAAATTTTTTAGACACGGTGGTTTGCATGTGGAATGCACTTTCCGAGAAAGAGCTGGATACAGGCACAGTTATAATATTTAAAAGACACTGAGGTAAGGAGATGAATAGGAAAGGTTTGGAAGGATATGGGTCAGGAGTAGGCAGATGGGACCTGTTTAGTATGGGATTCTGTTTGGCATGGACAGGTTGGACCGAAGTGTCTGCTTCCATGCTGTCTGACTCAATGGCTCAATGAGTGGGCTAAGGTTTCTAGGTGAGGTAAAATGTCAATTACTGGGGATAAGGTAACTGAGAAGTAGAGGAGCAGAAAGAGAAGGGGGTATTGAACATTACTTATAGGTTAATGCAATTAAAACAAACTAATGGTCTAAAACTAAAAGAAACCCGGTATGTTGAGTGCTGTTTTGTTCGTGTTAGACATATTACACCACAATGACTTTATTCTGACTATGTTGCTACTTCTTAATTTATATGAAAATTTTAAGAGCATCCAACATTCCAGATATTAAATATATGCTAAAGAAAATAAATTACATCCAAACAATATTTTAACTTGTTCAAATCATTGCTTTTGAGATTGTAGATTAGTTACTGCACAGAAGGAAGGCATTTAATCAATCAAGCCCATGCCAGGATTCTGTAAGAAGAAAATACCTTATCCTAAAGTCCCTCTCTTTCCCCTTTGCACTGTAAATTTTTTTCCTTCAGGTGGTTTTCTAATTCCCTTTTGAAATCCAGAATTGAATCTATCTCCACCATTCTTTCAGGCAGTGCATTCTCAATCATAATCACATTCTGAGTAAGAAAAAAAAATGTCCCCATGTTATTCTAGTTCCTTTGCCAATCATTTGAATTCCTAATCCTTTAGTTCTTGATGAGGCCAATTGGAACAGGCAGGAACAGGCCTTTCAGCCCACCAAGACTGCAAGCAACATGATGCCTTTCTAAACTAAAACCCTTTTTACCTCTATGTGGGCTGTATCCCTCTATTCCATCCCTAATCATGTATCTGTCAAAATGCCTCTTAAACATTGTTATCATATCCGTCCCCACCACCTCCTCTGACAGTGCATTCCAGGCACTTACCACTTTCTGTGTTTAAAAAATACCTCTCACACTTCCTTTAACCTTACTCCCTTTTACCTTAAGGCGAAAGTGGGTACTGCAGATATTGGAGCTGAGAGTCAGGATTAGAGTGATGCTGGAAAGCCCTTCCTGATGAAGGGCTTTTACCCGAAAAGTCGATTTTCCTGCTCCTCGAATGCTGCCTGACCGGCTTTGCTTTTCCAGTACCACTCTAATCTTGACCTTTTTACCTTAAACCTATATCCCCAGTAATTGACACTTCCAGCCTCAGAAAAAGACAGCAGCTATCCCTTCTATCCGTGCATCTCATAAATTTGAAAACCTCTATCACGTTGCCCCTCAACCTTCAGTGTTCAAGTGAAGTCAAGCCAAGTTTGTCCATTCTTTGCTCAAAGCTGATACCCTCCAAACCAGGCAAAATCCTGATCAAACCATTTGTATTCCCTCTCAAAAGCCTCTACATATCTCTGGTAGTGTGGTGACCAGAAGTGCACATGGTATTCCAGATGTGGCCTAACTAAAGTTCTCTACAGCTACAACACGACTTGCCAATTTTTATACTCTATGCCCCAATCGATGAAGGCAAGCATGCCATATGTCTTCTTGACCATCTTATCCACTTGTTTTGCCACGTTGTGAAGATCGTGGATCTGTATGCCTAGTTGCCTCTATATGTTAAGGGTTCTGCCATTTCCTGTATACTAACAATGTGCATTAGATCTTCCAAAATGCATCACCTCTCATTGGTTCGGATGAAACTCCATTCTCTGGATTAGTGGTGCTGGAAGAGCACAGCAGTTCAGGCAGCATCCAAGGAGCTTCGAAATCAACGTTGCGGGCAAAAGCCCTTCAGCATTTCTGATGAAGGGCTTTTGCCCGAAACGTCGATTTCGAAGCTCCTTGGATGCTGCCTGAACTGCTGTGCTCTTCCAGCACCACTAATCCAGAATCTAGTTTCCAGCATCTGCAGTCATTGTTTTTACCTCAGATGAAACTCCGTCTGCCATTTCTCCACCCAAGTCTCCACCCTATGTGTACACTGCTGTATCTTCTCCAATTCTTATCACTATCTGCAGCTCCCGAATCTTTGTGTCATCTGCAAACACACTCATCAGACCACCTACACGCTCCTTCCAATCATTTAGATTTCTCACGTTTTATTCTGTCTCAATTCCTCATGGTTTTGAGCATTACTCTCAAAGGAGAAGAGCCAAGCAGAAGAAACTTACAATAGTAAAATTGGCCTCTGATCCATTACAGGTCTCTCCCTCACAAGCTGCATTGCTGAGCCTACTCAATACTATATGAGAAACACCTCAGTTTAACTAGTTATAGCTATTGTGTAAGCTTTCAGCAGAACTTTTAACTTGGTTAGACCTGACTAAAAAAAAAAAAGGCTTGCATTAATATAGCACCTTTCATGACCATTGGAGCTCTCCAGTTGCTTAACAGTCAATTAAGCGTTTTTGAAATGTACTCTTGAAATAATGGAGGAAATATGAGAGCTAATTTATGCCGAGCTTGATCTCAAAAGAACAATGAATAGAAAATAGGTTTTGGTGATGTTTATTAAGGAATGATTGTTAGTCATGGTCATCAGGAATGAGTCCCCTGCTCTCATTTAGAATCATCCCTTGATGGCTTTTACATTCATTGGATGGAAAAGATAGAGCCCCTATTTTCATGTCTTGTTTCAAAGATGGCATCTCTGATAGTGTAGCATTCCCTAAGTAGTGCACTGGATTGTGAGCGCAGATTGTTTTCCTTTCATCTTGGACCAAGAGGAAAACTCAGACACTTCTGAAGCAAGAGTGCTACCACTGAGTCACAGTTTACCCAGAATAAACAGGAACATCAATGTGAGTGTTTAAAAAAGGGGTTAGTAATACTTGGTCAACATTTTACAATTGCTTGGCCTCAGAATGAGATCTGAAAGTAGAACCTATGTCATCTTTTGTTTTATAGCTTTGGAGATGGTGTATAAAGCTTGTTGCAATGAACAGGAAAATAACAAGATACAGAAAGATTTCCTTCACATTTGTTAGGGGAATGTGATCTTTCTATTGAGATTTGTAACATCTTGATCTATTCTTTGTTTTCAAAACAACTGCAGGAGAAGTTACAATTGATTATGAAAGTTGATATGTCTTTGAATTGAAAACCTTTATTGGGAGTCATGAAAATCTTTTGCTACATACTCTTGAAGATAGCAAAGAATGGCCTTCAGTCAATTAATTTGATTGTTCCTTTTGAAATTGCCAAATCTACCACAAGTAATTTCAATTTGTATATGCTTTAGTCAGGGTGAAATGGGAATTATTCCCACATTGGAGAATTAATACATTGAGTATGAAAATTGAGCCCAGTGTTGTGTTGACTCTCCCAAAGGATCTTATTATGCTCACAAATGTTTGGATGTTGACTTTTATATGCTATTCCCGAATGTACAAAAGAGTTCTGAAGTTTATCGATTTTACAAGTGCATTTTACAGCTCTTCAATTACAAGTATGAAACAAGTATTGGCACTTTTATGTTCATGATCAGTGGAATTGGAAGAATGAAAAGAGTAGGGTGACCATGAGTTCCTTTTTAGCTCATCCATCAAAAAAAATTTCCATTGTGAGTTATTTGTTCCTCTGCCTTAACAACAGTAGCTAGGACTCCATTTTCTTGTGACCTTCCTCACAGTTTTCCTGAAGCAAACACTGAATGGGTTAAAACTGATTAGACTTTGACATAAACACAAAAATAAAGCCATTGTTCAGAGTGGCACTTTAAAATCTTATGGAAATACAAAGGGAGAATTTCAATTTTCATACTCCTCCTTGACTGAAGGAAATTGGTGAAAAAAGCAATGGCGACACGAGAAGAAATATTTTCATGTTCTGAGTCATTAAGATGCTGATTGTACTGCTTAAGAGTGTAATGGAAGATAGGTTCATTTCAGACATTGAAGATGGAATCTGATTGTTATCTCAAGTGGAAGAACGTGTTGGATTATAGTTGAAGGCAGGGAACAGATCTTGGTGCATTTCTCATTTGAAGAGCTGGCACATATACAACAGGCCAAATGGCCTGTTTATAATAAGCCTGTGATTTTGAAAGCAGTGAAGAATATTGCCAGACAGACACAGTATGATTATTGGTCCTCATCCAATGAACTTTATCCTAATGAACATCCAATAAAAGCCAGACCACCAACATAATTCATTTTCACTACAAAGCCTCATGACTATTCAATCCAGAGAGAAAGAACAAATTTACATGCCTGAGAAACAAACCATATTGTGAATTCTACAGCAATTAAAATCACAATGATGAGTCTTATCAAAAGCTTGTATTGAATACCTGGAAGTGGAAAACTGACAGTTTTATCTTTCTCTGCCATATGAAATGAAAAAGACCTATTTTGTGATGAGGAATGGTGACATTTAACTTAATAACAGTCTTGGCAAATTGAGGTGTAGAGAAAAGCTAAGAGCCTGAAGGAAATCTGTTTACAGCCATGTCTCTTCAGCAACAGCAAACAGAATGTACTGAACCCCTACAAACCCTCTTGAGTCTCTGGCTTTTTTGTACTGTGTTGTGCCTGGAAACGTTTTGCTTCAATTATGTTCAGCAGTACTTTGGGACTGACTCAGACAATATGTGGAATAAGAACAAAATATCATACACACAGAATATTATTACCCCTGCAGATGGCAACAGTGATGCTGAGATTTAGATGAAATGTTTTCTGGATGGAAGTAACTACTTGAGTTGAAATTATGTGAAAGCTTGAAGTAATGAGAATTTTGGGCAAAATTTGAAAACTATGTTTGAAGTAGGTTCAAAATTCTGCATTAGGCTTTTAGATACATCCTTTAGACCTTTTAGAAGACTTATTCAATATCTTAAAGCTCTTTCAAAATGCTCATTGCTTTAACTTCCAGATATTGAAGAGAAGATTGAATGTTATCATGGGGGAATTCAGCACTTCATGTCGCATGCCTCAATCATGATTTCCCGTGGATTAGGGCTTACAGCAAAATCAAACCTGTCCAAATGTCACTGGTAAAGAGTGGTCCTTTGAGCAGAAACTTGGTTAAAACTATTACTTACCTACACGCTCATTCATGAATGCATTTTGCAGTGGCTGAGCAATTTATTTGGAAATGTCAGTGATTTTATCTCACACAGTGCACTCATCCAGAAAATCTGCCTTTTGATCAGCACGTGATTTATCGCTCTCTAGTCTGAGACTTTATATTGACCTCATGTCTGTGGATCATGAAACTTCTTTGTTACTTCAAATTTGGTTGTGTGTTTTCCTTTGTGTTTCATGTGTGGGGCCAAAAAGCAATATCAAGTCATTCTGGGAGTGGAGAATTGCTATTGAGAAATTATTAGTTATCTCAAACTAAGCTAACTAGGAATAAATGTGAATTATTTCACTTGCCTAAATCTGCTGAGTATTGAGAATTGTTTCAGAGAAGAAAAAGTAAATCATGTCACCATATCAGCATCACTGTCATTGAGAACAGACAGTTGAGGTCTCCCAGAGAGCCAGATAAGTGGAGGACTTATTAAAAACTGCTGAACTTTTAACTTATTCCTTTATTTTCCTCATTTAAATTAAGAAAGACTTGAATGTTAACTATTACCTTATTTCTTTATTTTTCTCCTTATTCAATAAAATTATGCTTAATGTTGTAAATCTCTTCTACCTTTGTATCTAAGATTTTGTACCGAGGTACCCTGATACCCAAGATGGCACCTTGTGCGGTGATGTTCTACACTTTTCACTGTACTCCTGTACTTGGATACATGTGACAATAAAATCTAAAATCTAAAAAAGATTCTATACTGAGTTTGTGCAGGATGCAGCACACTGTGACAATATGTAGCATGTTTTCTGTGGAGAGTTCAGTAGGGCTCTACCAGAGAGGTCCGCTCTACTGAATGAACCTTATTCTATTCCATTTGTGTAGGTTACGTACCAGAATCAGGTGGTCAGCAGATCGCTCAAGTGGCTAGTCATCACTACCCTGCTCCCTCATGGTGGTACAGAACTTAAGTACAGAATTAAGGCATTATTTCTGTGGCCAGCATTGTAGACACTGACTTATATGATGTGTTATGTATGATGTGGCAAAATAGCTGTATATTGACACCAGACCCAGTGAGGTAGCAAGCTGAAAATTGAGCCTTATTATTTCCGGAGCCATCACAAAACTTGAAGATTTATAAAGTGCCCAAAATTCCCCAATTTACTTTATTTTCAGCCCCAGGGTGCAATAAAACACGGATTAGGTTTTGTACAGATAAAGAGTTATAAGCTGTTACAAGTAATTGCACACCCACCAGCATATAATATGACAATTAAAATCCTTTATGAACTCTCCACACTGACAGGCAGGTGTACAGACAAAGAAAAGTCACATGAATAGAGGAGAAAGGAATTGGAAAGGCATTGCAGTAGTCTTTCCCCATTATTCTGTCAATTCAGTTCTTTCTGATTCTAAAGCTTGTTGCTCAGTTCTCTTTTCTGATTGCTTCCACTGGTTTGCAAAATATTTGCTTGTAAAATGTCTCTGATATTTCAATTGGAAGTCACAGTTACAGCAGTTGCTGAAGGAAAGATGAACTGGTTTTCTTCAGTTTAAAAGTAAGTTTTGATTGCAGAGAAAAGAGAAACCATTTCTGTATTAATGCAGAACAAATCCTTTCTCTGGATTGTGTTTGCTGTCCCAAGGGTGGCAGGCTGGCTCAGTGGTTAGCACTGCTGCCTTACAGCACTAGAGACCTGAGTTCAATTCTAGCCTCAGGTAACTATCTGTGTGGAGTTTGCACATTGTCCTGCTATCTGCATGTGTTTTATTTGGGTGTTCTGGTTTACTCCTACAATCTGAAGATGTGCAGGTTAGATGGTTTGGGGAATGCAGGGTTACAGGGGTAGGAGGGTGGGTCTGGATGGAATGTCCTTTTGAGGATGAGTGGAGACTTGATGGGCTGAATGGCTTCTTTCATACTGTAGGGGATCTCAGTTATCTAAGATCCAATCATACAATGGTTGGCAAGTAAAAGGCTCTTGTCATTGGTAACTGTTCATTAATCCATTGACCAAGGAACCAGAGCTTTATCTGAATATTGACACTCACAGCTTCTGTTTGTCTGCAACCACTTTAATTATTACTTTTTCAAATGACTACTTACAGTGATTACTATGGATGTCAGGTTACTGACTTTTCAAATCATACTCCTTTCATAGAACAGGTTTAAAAGCAGTTCTTTCTCATTTCAGATCACATTTAAAAAGCATGAAAATTTAAAGATGTGGTCCTTACATTGAAAAAAAAATCTCTTTGCATTTACAGTACATCTCTTAAGTTAGATGTAGTGCCTGTAAAAGTGTCTGTAATGCCTGATGTGCTATCAGTATCAGCCTACACCATGGCAAAGCAAAGTGTATGCTGCATCTCCTTCTATCTGCAATGAGAACAGTCACTGTGTTCCCTTTCCTTTGCACACAGTCAGTAAGTTACCATCTAATACCAAAAGTTGACAATGAACTGCAAGGAGCTGGAGATGTCCAGTCTGGAAGGAGTGCAAAGTGAAGAGGCCTGTGACCATCGTCATCTATTGCCAGTGCCATCCTTGTTAAATTCAAGAGAGCCCAATGCAGTTAATTGAATTGATTTGAAAAAATGATGCTGTGAAAAGTGTCAAGTGCAGTATTATGGAGCCCATCTTCACACATTGTGTTTGTAAGCATCAGTTTTACAGTGATGTACATTGCAAGCATGAATGCTAGCACCCACAGTTCCAGTCTGTTTGAGGCACAAGTGAATCAAAGGGACAGTTAATGCCCATCATCTGCCCACAATTCAGTTTCTCTTTTATTTGTCAATGAGATGTGAACATCACTGTCAGGGACAGGATTTATGGCAGGGATAGCATTTATCGCGTGTCCCTAAATAATCAAGAGTCAACATTGCTGCAGATCCAAAGTCACATAAATGCTAGACCAGGTAAGGACCGCAGAAGAACATCAGTGAACGACACTTTTTTTATGACACTTGACTGTGGTTACTGATTGCCTTTAAACCAACTCTTAATTCCACAATTCTTTTATCTTTTCCAACCTCTTCTGTCATGCAGAAGAAACAAAAACCTAAACATTTGTGCCAGCAATTTCAAGTACAGCCTCTTCCCAGCTGTTATTAGGAAAGGACCTCTCAAATTTCAAAGCTAATGTTGATCTTGCTTTTTGTTCACCTTCTTTGCAGCCATGACTTTGTATTCCCCGCTCTGTTCAATCAATCTCTAATCTTTATATGTTATGATCGACCAGCATTGCACACAAAACAAACCTTTTCACTGCACCTAGGTACATGTGACAATAATAAATCAAATTAATTCAGATTTCATCTTCTGCCATGTGGGATTTGAACCTACATCCTCAGAATACAGGAGTTTGAGTGCTGTGACAATACCATGATGCTACATCTCCCTGTAAACAAATTTAGTATTCAATGAATAGTCTTTAACGAGCTCTGAGCCTTTCAATCTGCAATAAGTTGCAATTTTTAGTGAGCTCATTCTCTGTGAAACAGATTGGGATCAGATAGAAGAATTGCTCCCTGTAGATCCTGGATGGATATAATTTTCTGCATCCATATCTGAGAGCCAGCAGTCTGAATAGAATCACTGAAGCAGAACTGAGGGAGCACCATATACCACGCCATTCCAATTGGACTTCTAGAGACCTAAACACAGAATCCAATAACGAGACACTTCGTCTGGTTCAGCATCAACCAATAGAAATTAAACTAATGTTGACCAGCGATCTACTGAGCATGGGGAGAGGAATGTTGAGGTTGTAGGGCAGCTATCATAAAACTGAAGTTAAGTTTGCAAATTCAGCTGTGAAATGTTGAGAGAGGGGATTAGCTGGAGCTTTTAAGTTAGCAGGCTCCTTTTCTTATCCTGCATCTTTCTGCAACACACTCCAAGCACTAGCACTCCAGGCATGTCCAAAATGGTATCTGGCACAAGTTATGCCGGAAATGTATAGTCGTATAGAAGAAATTTGGGATGTGATCTGACACCCACAAAACACCAAAAATATAGGCACTACTGAGGGACATCATGCAATGCATGTATCTCAGTTAGGACCTTTTTCACCTAATTTGTCACTTGCCCTCATTACGTACATCAGAGAGTCCCTGTAGAGGATGGCATCCTATCTTAACTCTCTGATTCCCACATGTCATACTGCAAGTGTAATTGCAGTGAACAAGAATGGTATCCATTCACTGCTGACTACAAAAATTCACATACATATCTCTAACCCAATTCATGGCTCTAGCTATGGCTCATAAAGAATCTTCCATAAAACATTCCAAACTCGAACATCTTGATCAAACTTTCTAATTCACTAAGTCTCTTCTCTAATAACCTGTGGTATTACATGAGGGAAAGCAAAGATGAAGAAAAGCTTATGTCCTTATCTGAGTTAAGCCAACCTAAGTTCAATTTAGCTGCATTCATTCAACCACAAATCCCTCAGCAGCACCATACAATCTCTTGCTGCCTTTCTCAATCTCACTTTATTTGGAAGGATTTATTTGCCTGAGCATCACTATGAGTCAATGGGCAGCTTTTTAGATCCCACTGAAAGTGAGCCCAGCAGCAGATGCAGACAATGTGCCAGATTGGCAGGCATCCTCCTCACGGTGATTTTAATTAACACCTGTTGCCAGAGCCTGACTGAAACTTGTTAGCCAGCCTCTGGAATCCAGGCAAAAGTGAGGGTACCTCCCCTCCAAGAGCACTAGGAATGAGGCCAGCAGCTCTGGGTGCCAGGCCAGGGGACTCAGTCCTCAAGGTAGGCTTTTCCTACCTGCCCTGTCACATCAACAGCTGTAAGCACCCTTTCTGTTCCCTGCAATGGCAGTTGCCTCCTGTTCCCATTGTGCAACAGAGTGTCCTCTAAGTTCAAGTGCTTTCCCACTCATTTGAATTGGACAGCGGGGTTGGTTAGTATCTGGCTGATAATTGGCCAATTCAAATAAAACATTTTGGTGACCGTTCACCACCAACTGACACCTCAAGAGAAAACTTGACCTCTTAAGAAATAAGACAGAGCAAGTACCTGAAATATTAGTAAGGGAGCACTTTGTGACCAGTGATCATAGTTCTATTTGTTTTGAAATAGTTATGGAGAAGGATAGGCCTTGTATAAAAGTTAAAGTAAGGCCAATTTTGATGGTATGAGACAGGTAAAGGGATGACTGAGAAGTGAGAGGCTTTCAAAAGTGAGATAGTGAGAGTTCAGAGACAGCATGTTCCTGTTAGAGTAAAGGATAAGATTAGGAGGAGTGTGGAACAATGGATGAATAGAGACATTGAGGCTCTAGTCAAGAATAAGAAGGAGGCATATGCCAGGTATAGGCAACTGGTATCAAGTGAATATTTTGAAGAGTATTTGGGGAGTTGGGGCATTCTTAAGAGGGAAATCAGGAAGGCTGAAAAGGGGTTATGAGGTAGCCAAATAAGGTTTCAAGTAATCCAAAGAAATTGTGCAAGCACATTAAAAACAAAAGAACAACTATGGAGAGAATAGGACCCTTAAAGATCAATGTGGTTATATATGTGCAGAACAACAGAAAAGGGGAGAAATAATAAACAAATATTTTGTGTCAGTGTTTACTGTGGAGAAAAAACATGGAAGCTAGGGAATTCTGGGAAATAAATATTGATGTTCTGAAAACAGCCCAAACTACAGAAGAGGAGGTGCTGGAGGTGTTAAAAAACATAAAGGTGGAAAAATATCGAGGGCCTGAATAAGTGTATCCCAGGATGTTGTAGAAAGCTGAGGAAGAAATTGCAAGCTCGTGGCAGAGATATTGCTATCATCTACAGCCATAGGTGAGGTGCTGGAGTCCTGGTGGGTGGCTAATACGGAGCCTTTGTTAAAGAAAAGGCTGTAAGAAGAAGCTTGGGAACATTAGACTGTTGAGTCTGACATCAGTAGTGGGTAAGTTAGTGGAAGCAATTTTGAGAGATAAGATTTATATTCATATGGCGAGGCAAGGACTGATTGTGGATAGTCAGCTTGGTTCTGCGTGTGGGAAATTGTGTCTCACAAACTTGATTGAGTTTTTTCAGGACATGAGCAAGAAGATAGATGAGGGCAGGGAAGTAGATATTGTCGACATGGACTTTCGTATAGCCTTTGACAAGGTTTTGCATGGTAGAGTAAAGGTAGATCATATGGGATTCAGAGAAAGCTCGCCAATTGAATACAAAATTGGCTTTGTGGTAGGGGAGAGAGAGAGTGCTGGTGGAGAGTTCTTTTTACCGTCTGGAGGCCTGAGAGCAGCAGTATTCTGCAGTATTGATGCTGGATCCATTGTTGTTTGTCACTTGGTTAAAGGGTTTGTGAGAGAATTTAGGAAGCATGATTAGTACGTTTGTGGATGACATCAAAATTGGTGGCATAGTGGACAGTGAAGAAGGTTATCTAAGATTATAAAGGGAACTTGATCAATTAGGCCAATGGACTGAGGAGTGGCAGATGGTGTTTAATTTGGATAAGTGTGAGGTGTTGCATTTTAATAAGACAAAAAAATGCAAGACTTATACAATGGTAGGATCATGGAAAATGTTGTCAGACAGAGAGATCTAGGTGTTCAGTTACTTAATTCTTTGAAAGTTGTGTTACAGGTAGACAGGGTAGTAAGGAAGGTGTTTGGCGTGCTTGTCTTCATTGCTCAGACCACTGAATATTGGAGTTGGGATGTCATGTTGCAGCTGTACAGGATACTGGTGAGGCCACTTTTGGAACACTGTGTACAGTTCTGGCTGGTCTGTGATAGGAAGGATGTTATTAAATTGGAGAGTGTTCAGAAGAAGATTTACTGGAACTGAAGTGTTTGAGTTATAAGGAGAAGCTGATAGGCTGGGACTTTTTTCACTGGAGCATAAGAGTTTGAGGGATGACCTTATAGAGGTTTATAAAATCATGAGAAACATAGATAAGGTGAATAGCAAAGGTCTTTTCCCTCGGATAGAGGAATTCAAAACTAGAAGGCATATTTTTAAAGTGACAGGAGAAAGATTTAAAAGGGACCTGAGGGACAATTTCTTCACACAGAAGGTGGTTTGTGTGTGGAGAGAACTATCAAAGTAAGTGTAAAATGGAGGTACAGTTAGAACATTTAAAAGACATTTGAACAGGTTACATAAATAGAAAAGGTTTAGAGGAATGTTAGCCAAATGCAGGCAAATGGGACTAGTTTAGTTTGGGAAACTTGTTTGGCATTGACAAGTTGGACTGAAGGGTCTGTTTCCATACTGTATGACACTATGATTCTTAAGTATTTGATAATTTCAAGAAGATTGGACTTTATAACTGCCTATTATATATAGATCGATCTTATTTTTCATCAGTTATTTGTTAAGGGGGAAGACTTTCCCTCCATCATGAGGTCAGAAGTGGGGATGTTTGCTGATCATCGCACAATATTCAGTGCTATTAGTGACTACTTCGATATTAAAGTAGGCCACATCCATATGCGACAAGACTTGGGGTAGCATCCAGCATGGGCTGATTGGTAGCAAGTACTATTTGTGCCACAGAAGTACCAGGCAATAACTATCTCAAACACAAAGAATCCAAACATTATCCTTTAACATTCAAAGTCATCACCATTGCTGAATCCCCCACTATCAATGTCCTAGATGCTTACCATTGACCAGTCACTGAATTGGAGGAGCCATATAAATGTTGTGGCTCCATGAGCAGGTTAGGAGCTGGGAATTCTGCAGCAAGCAGGCAAGTGCAGTGTTGCCATTCATCTTGAGAGGACTATAATATTAAAGCAGGGATGTACTTCTAAGGCTTTATAAGGTTCTGGTCAGACCACATTTACAGTACTGTGAGCAGTTTTAGGCCTCATACCTCAGGAAGGATGTATTGGCCCTGGAGTGGGTCCAGAGGAGGTTCACGAGAATGGCCCCAGGAATGAAAGGCTTAACGTACGAGGAAAGTTTGAGGCTCTGGGACTATACTCAATAGAGTTTCAAAGGATGAGGGAGGATCTGATTGAAACTTGCAAAATACTGAATGGCCTGGACAGAGTGGACGTTGGGAAGATGTTTCCATTGGCAGGAGAGATGAGGACCTGAGAGCACAGCCTTGGAGTAAAGGGAAGACCCTTTAAAATGGAGATAAGGAGAAATTTCTTTAACCAGAGAAGGCTGTGGAGGCCAGGTCATTGAGTATATTTAAAACAGAGAATGATAAGTTCTTGATTGCCAAGGGGATTAAAAGTTAAAGGGAGAAACGGGAGAACGGAGTTGAAAAACCTATCAGCCATGTTTGAATGGCAGAGTAGACTCGATAGGCTGAATGGCCTAATTTCTGCTTCCATGTCTTATGGTTTTGCAGTAACTTGCTAATTCCCCAAAACCTGAAACAGCACCACCTGCAAGTTCACACCAGAACATCCTGATTTGCCATTTAGTTCACTCTGTGTCAAAATCTAGAAACTCTCTTTCTAACAGCACATGCTAAGGCCTGTGGCGCTTCAAGAAGGCAACTCATAATACGTTCTCAAGGGCATTTTGGGATGGACTATAACTGCTAGCTTCGCTAGTCATGGCCACACCCCACAAACATACCTTAATCGTAATTGTAATCATAATGGTTGTGACAGGTTTAAAACAGCAGGTATTGAGTTGACATGAGAGTGATTCACCCAGCACAATGTATCTGAAATCTACAATCAAATACAATTTAGAAAGCTTGTCATTGTAGGCCAGGACAAATGACCACTTCAAAGAATTTAATATTTCTTCCAGTGGCAACTTGTAAATAGTTTTATTGTCTGGTTTCAACATTTTTTTGATATCATCCAAACATGTGATTGGGGAAGAAATGATTGGCTCAAATTATTGCTGTGTTCGAGATTGTGACTTTGATGTTCCTTTTCCTCACTTCATATGTTTGCCAACTCAAGCTCTGAATGTGACAGGGGTGACATGAAGCTCTTTTATACTTTGACATGTTCAAGTTAGATTTGGGAAAATCAATAGCCTGAAGTCAGCTCTCTGTGGTAAAACAGTATATCCAATTCATTTATATCTAAAGAACAAATGTGAACTAAATATTTTTGTAGATTTCCAAAGTAAAGAACTCTAATATAGAGGTGTTTCAGCTGCAAGACCAGTTCAGGGATATCAATCTTCCTCAGTACAATTAAATATGTTTCATGTGTATAAAGGGATTCTGTTGTTTGTTCTGGGTGAGATATAATTTTAATAACTTTGATATTTCTTTAAAAAAAACACATAAATTACTGTTTGTGAGTGTCGAGGCAGTACAAAATAATTCTATGCATCCCTCATTTTACTCATTGTCAATGGTTTTGAAGACAGTTTCTTATTAGCTCACTTACATTCTAGAGTAGATTTATAAATTACCTGATTATTGTAATGTAGAATGTATAATATTGTGCATATTTTAATGTCATTTTTATTTAATGTTTGGATTTTGAATTCTGAATTAGAGATATATGTTTATTTTCTGTCTGATTGATTAACCTGTAAGTATTTCTTTAATCTTGGTCACTCCTTTTAAAACAACATGACAGAGGTCTAGCATCCAGAACTAATGGATTTTTGTGTGCATTAGAAGAACTTACAGCTATGGAATGCCAACAATTGCACATTAGAATCTTTGTTAGGAATTTTGGGACTTGTTTTCTTTTAAACGTAAGGAAAACACCAATAGCTTGCAAAATGATTTTTCTTTCAGTTTTTGTTTGTGGCAGTTCTGTGCAAGTCTTTGGATGAAGAGGGATGCAAATAATGGTCCTGATAAAGGGAGAAGATAGTCAAAAATAGATTACTGAAGAGCAAGAAGTTTAGTAATTGTTCCATACCAGAGATTTTTAGATAAAACCCTGAAGAGTTTTTTTTTTAAGCTGGGCAAGTTTAAGCTCTGATGTATGAAAGCCCCACAAAAAGGTTATCAGATTTTGGAGACAGCGAGTTGACATTCAAGTTAAATGAAATGTATCAAGGATTAGAGAAATGGATTTTTCTTTGATGTGAGGACTGTACAATGGCTGCTAAGGGTATTGTATGAGGGGCTTTTCTTGGGATTTCCAATGGAACATTTCGGCATTATAATTTTAATTTGTTTCAAAGATTCTGAACTTCAATATTTGTGTATAGTTTGTATTTGTTCTATTTCACCATCATGCCTTTTGTGAAATAAATTTCTGTTTGTAGTGAAAACTAAATCTGCACCATTTAAAAAAATTCTTCCATGGATGTAGGCATCCCTGATGAGGCCAGAATTTATTGCCCATCTCTAATTGCCCTTGAGAAGGGTGCACTGAGCTGTCTCTTGAACTGCAGTCCATTTGATAGAGGTAGGCCCACAATACCGTTAGAGAAGGAGTTCTAAAAGTTTGACTGAACAACACTGAAGGAATGTTGACATGTTTCCAAGTCAAGTTAGTGAGTGCTTTGGAGGGGAACTTGTAGGTGGTGGTGTTTCCATGTATCTTGATGCCCTTGTCATTCTAGATGGGTGGTCTGGGTTTGGACAGCTCTACCAAACGAGCCTTGAAGAAATTCTGGAATGCACTTTGCTGGTACCGAGGGAAAATAATGGAGGGAATGAATAAGACTGTAAGAAGTAGGAACGTGAGTAGGCCATTCACCCCTTGACCCTGCATTGTCATTGAGTAGGGTCATGTCTGATCTAACATTCCTCACGTCCACTTTCCCGCCTTTTCCCCAAATTGTTGATTTCCCTACTAATCAAGAATCTACCTATCTTCGACTTCAATTTATGCAAGCACCATGCCCCCATAGCTCTATATGGGAAGGGGTTCCAAAGAGTCTCAACCCTCTGAGAGAAGAAATTCATCCTATGCCATCTTGACCTAAACTCTCCCGAGGGGGAAAATATCCTCTCAGCATTGACCCTGTCAAGTCCCTTAAGAATCCTGTGTGTTTCAATGAGGTCACCTCTTATTTGTCTAAACCCCAGGGAGTACAGCCTCAATCTGTTTAACTTTTGTTCATAGGACACTTCCTCCATACCAGAGATCATCTTTGTGAACATTGACTGGATTGCCTACAATGAAATGATATGTTTTCTTAACTAAAAGGACCAGCAGCTTGTACAGTTACATTAAGACCTTGTACTCTTGTACTCCAACACCTTAGAAATAAAAGCCAAACTTCCATTAACCTTCCTGATTATCTGCCACACTTGTGTGTTTGCTTTCTGTATTTCATGCACAAATAGACCCAAATCTCTTTGTGTGTCGACTTGCCTCAGTTTTTCTTCATTTAAATAATACTTTGCAATTTTATTCTCCCTTCCAAAGTGAAGAACTTCACTTTTTTTTTCACATTATACTCCATTTTCCAATTAGGTAAAAACAATGACTGCAGATGCTGAAAACCAGTTTCTGGAGTAAAGTAGTGCTGAAAAAGCACAGCAGTTCAGGCAGCATCCAAGGAGCAGTAAAATCGACGTTTCGGGCAAAAGCCCTTCATCAGGAATACAGGGGTGAAGGGCTTTTGAGTATAAAAGCAAAGAGGTTCTTCTGTAGCTGTACAGGGCCCTGGAATATTGTGTGCAGTTTTGGTCTCCAAATTTGAGGAAAGACACTCTGGCTATTGAGGGAGTGCAGTGTAGGTTCACGAGGTCAATTCCCAGAATGGCAGGACGATCTTACATTGAAAGATTGGAGCGACTGGGCTTGTATACCCTTGAGTTTAGAAGGCTGAGAGGGGATCTGATTGAGGTGTATAAGATTATTAAAGGATTGGACACTCTGGAGGCAGGAAGCATGTTCCCGCTGATGGGTGAGTCCCGAACCAGAGGACACAGTTTAAAAATAAGGGATAGACCATTTAGAACAGAGTTGAGGAGAAACTTCTTCACCCAGAGAGTGGTGGGTGTGTGGAATGCTCTGCCCCAGAAGGCTGTGGAGGCCAAGTCTCTGAATACTTTCAAGAAAGAGATGGATAGAGCTCTTAAGGATAGTGGAATCAAGGGTTATGGGGATAAGGCAGGAACAGGATACTGATTGAGGATGATCAGCCATGATCATAATGAATGGTGGTGCTGACTCGAAGGGCAGAATGGTCTACTCCTGCACCTATTGTCTATTGTCTATTATCTATTTTGCCCGAAATGTCGATTTTGCTCCTCGGATGCTGCCTGAACTGCTGTGCTTTTCCAGCACCACTCTACTCCAGAATCCATTTTCCAATTGAATGTTTGTGGATGTGATGCCAATCAACTCTGCCGCTTTGTCCTGAATGGTGTAAAGCTTCTTATACTATCATAGAACTGTACAGCATGGAAACAGACCCTTCGGTCCAACTCATCCATACCGACCAGATATCCTGCATTAATCAAGTCCCATTTGTCAGCATTTGGCCCATATCCCTCTAAACTCTTCCCATTCATGTGCCTACCCAGATGCCTTTTAAATGTTGTAACTGTACTGGCCTCCACTACTTCTGCTAACAGATCGTTGCATACATACACCACCCACTGCATGAAAAAATTGCCCCTTAGCTCTCTTTTAAATCTTTATCCTCTCACCCTAAATCTATGCCCTTTAGTTTTGGACTCCCCTACTCTGGAGAAAAGACCTTATCCATTTACCCTATCCATGCACCTCATGATTTTATTAACTTATTTCAGGTCCCTTCTCAGCCTTTGACACTCCAAGGAAACCTATCCGGCCTCTCCCTATAGCTCAAACCCTCCAAATCTGGCAAGATCTTTGCATTTATGTTTCAGTTATTGACCATCTCAAACAAAAAAGAGGATTTGTCAAGTGAGATTCCAGTTTGTAATCTGACTAGCCCTCACGTCAGCTGGGATCATAGCATTAAAGTTTACAACCCCGATTAACAATTTTCATAGTTTTGGAATCCTTTCTGGGAAGAATAAATTTGCAGTTTGTGAGAAATTTTCAAAGACAGTATCTATACAGTTTGCACTCCATGATGATTTAGTGTCACTGAGTTGCACCATCTCTTAATGAAATTCATTTAATCTCTTGGATTCACAATCACATTTTACCTGTGTTAGTACATTACACAATTGTATAAAACCAAAGAATGTTATTAATGCAACATTGCCAATTATTTTACTTTCCCTTTTATTCTTAATTTTTCAATCCCAGTTTGTTTTTCACTGTGGATCTTTGTGATTTACTTCACTTACCTAGAGAGAGTCAAAAAAAAGTTTCCCTGAACTTGAGATGATAGAGTACTGCAAATCACAAAATATATCATAACTGACTGGATTGCTTCACAGAGACAGATTACTGAGAAAACTTGGAACTTTTCTTTTGGGTGAAGCGGTGCAAATGCTAACTGATTGAATGCAAATTTTCATGTAACCTGTTCTTTCAGGTCATAATAATTCTCTGTTGAGCCGTTGACCACCCAGAGATGTCCACTTCAACATTTATATTTAACCCCTTTAAATTTAAAATCATTTTTAGAAAAGTAAGCTTCTAAATGTGACAGTTATTATTATTATTTTACCACCACGAGAGAAGAGGTGTTTCAGCTTACCACTTCTCAGCCTCCGTGTTTGGCTGCAGCCAGTTGCAAGGCTTGTTGAGTGAAAGGAAGTGTATTTTGTTACCTGTAAATCCCAAGAAATCCCTGAATCGGTCAGAGTATTGAGTACAGGAGTTGGAAGGTCATGTTGAGGCTGTACAGGACATTAGGTAAAAACAATCACTGTAGATGCTGGAAACCAGATTCTGGATTAGTGGTGCTGGAAGAGCACAGGAGTTCAGGCAGCATCTGAGGAGCAGCAAAATCGACGTTTCGGGCAAAAGCCCTTCAGAAGGAATACAGGCAGAGAGCCTGAAGCATGGAGAGATAAGCTAGAGGAGGGTGGGGGTGGGGAGAAAGTAGCATAGAGTACAACAGGTGAGTGGGGGAGGGGATGAAGGTGATAGGTCGGGGGGGAGGGTAGAGTGGATAAGTCATGGGGACAGTGCTGAGCTGGAAGTTTGGAACTAGGGTGAGGTGGGGGAAGGGGAAATGAGGAAACTGTTGAAGATCACATTGATGCCCTAGGGTTGAAGTGTTCCAAGGCGGAAGATGAGGCATTCTTCCTCCAGGCGTCTGGTGGTGAGGGAGCAGTGGTGAAGGAGGCCCAGGACCTCCATGTCCTCGGCAGAGTGGGAGGGGCAGTTGAAATGTTGGGCCACAGGGCGGATTGGTTGATTGGTGTGGGTGTCCTGGAGATGTTCCCTAAAGTGCTCTGCTAGGAGGCGTCCAGTCTCTCTAATGTAGAGGAGACTGCATCGGGAGCAACGGATACAATAAATGATATTAGTGGATGTGCAGGTAAAACTTTGATGGATGTGGAAGGCTCCTTTAGGGCCTTGGATGGAGGTGAGGGAGGAGGTGTGGCTGCGGGTTTTGCAATTCCTGCGGTGGCAGGGGAAGGTGCCAAGATGGGAGGGTGGGTTGTAGGGGGGCATGGACCTGAGCAGGTAGTGACGGAGGGAACAGTCTTTGCGGAAGTCGGAAAGGCATGGGGAGGGAAATATATCCATGGTGGTGGGGTCTTTTTGGAGATGACGGAAATGTCGGTGGATGATTTGGTTTATGTGAAGGTTGGTAGGGTGGAAGGTGAGCACCAGGGGTGTTCTGTCCTTGTTACGGTTGGAGGGGTGGGGTCTGAGGGCGGAGGTGCGGGGTGTGGACGAGATGCGTTGGAGGGCATCTTTAACCACGTGGGAAGGGAAATTGCGGTCTCTAAAGAAGGAGGCTATCTGGTGTGTTCTATGGTGGAACTGGTCCTCCTGGGAACAGATACGGTGGAGGCGGAGGAATTGGGAATATGGGATGGCATTTTTGCAAGAGGTAGGGTGGGAAGAGGTGTAATCCAGGTAGCTGTGGGAGTCGATGGGTTTGTAAAAAATGTCAGTGTCAAGTGGGTCGTCATTAATGGAGATGGAGAAGTCCAGGAAGGGGAGGGAGGTGTCATAGATGGTCCAGGTAAATTTAAGGTCAGGGTGGAATGTGTTGGTGAAGTTGATGAATTGCTCAACCTCCTCGCGGGAGCACGAGGTGGCGCCAATGCAAACATCAATGTAGCGGAGAAAGAGGTGGGGAGTGGTGCCGGTGTAATTACGGAAGATCGACTGTTCTACGTAGCCAACAAAGAGACAGGCATAGCTGGGGCCACTACGTGTGCCCATGGCTATCCCTTTGGCCTGGAGGAAGTGAGAGGGTTCGAAGGAGAAATTGTTATGGGTGAGGACCAGTTTGGCCAAACGAATGAGAGTGTCGGTGGAAGGGTACTGTTGGGGATGTCGGGAGAGGAAAAAATGGAGGGCTTGGAGGCCCTGGTCATGGCAGATGGAGGTGTAGAGGGATTGGATATCCATGGTGAAGATGAGGTGTTGGGGGCCAGGGAAACGGAAGGCTTGGAGGAGGTGGAGAACGTGGGTGGTGTCTCGAACGTATGTGGGGAGTTCCTGGACTGGGGGGATAGGACAGTGCTAAGGTAGGTAGAGATGAGTTCAGTGGGGCAGGAGCATGCTGAGACAATGGGTCGGCCAGGGTGGTCAGGCTTGTGGATCTTGGGAAGGAGGTAGAACCAGGCAGTGCGGGGTTCCTGGATTATGAGGTTGGAAGCTGTGGGTGGGAGATCTCTTGAGGTGATGAGGTTCTGTATGGTCTGGGATATGATGGTTTGGTGATGGGGGGTGGGGTCATGGTCGAGGGGGCGATAGGAAGAGGTGTCCTCGAGTTGGCGTTTGGCTTCAGCGGGGTAGGGGTCAGTGCGCCAGACTACCACTGCGCCCCCTTTACCTGCTGGCTTGATAGTGAGACTGGGATTGGAGCAGAGGGATTGGAGGGCTGCACGTTGTAAGGATGAGAGGTTGGAGTGGGGGAGGGGGATAGACAGGTTGAGGTGGTTAATATCCCGGCGGCAGTTGGAAATGAAGAGGTCGAGGGCAGGTAATAGGCCAGCGCGGGGAGTCCAGGTGGATGCTGTGTGTTGGAGGTGGGCGAAAGGGTCCTGGGAAGGTGGGCGGGAGTCCTGATTGTGAAAGTAACCTCGGAGGTGGAGGCGGCGGAAAAAGTGGTTGACATCACGGCGTGTATTAAATTCATTGATGCGTGGATGGAGGGGGATGAAGGTGAGTCCTTTGCTGAGGACTGATCGTTCGTCCTCAGTGAGGGGAAGGTCTGGAGGGATGGTGAAAACTTGGCAGGGCTGGGCGCTGGGATCTGGTGTGGGTGTGGAGCTGGGAGTGGGGGCGGAGCCAGTAACTGGAGTGGGTGTGATGGTGGGGGAATGGGGGTGGAGTCATGAGCAGGGGCCCGGGGGCCGGGAATGGTGACAGTGGGATATGTGGGGAGCATGTCAGCAGAATGCAGGTGAGTGGCGTTGGTGGCGGAAGTGGTGGCAGACACGGCAGTAGGGGTGGCGGAAGTCACTGAGCGTGTGACATCAGCGATGATATGAGGGGCAGAAGTGATGTCATGTGTGATGCATGAGGAATTGTGAGGGGCGGAAGTGGTTGTGGGAGTGGCCATGATGGGGCGGAAGTGACATAATCAATCAGCATGGGGGTGACAGCTGCACCAGCCGCATGGCTAATGGCGTCCGAGCAGTTCCAGAGGCCGGGGGAATCTTCTGGAATGTTTGAGGAGCGCTGGTTATGGAAGCGGGTAGATAAAAGTTTGTTGTACTTACAGTTTTTGATGTTTGAGATGGAGTTGAAAGACTGTTTGTTGAGAGTATGAATTCTCCTGAGGATGTAGTACAGAGTGAGTCGTTTGCAATTCTGAGAGAATGTGGCCCTCAGCTGAGGCAGGGCTGACTCTAGAGAGGTTAGGTGCCAGCGCATTGCTGCAAGCGTGGAGCGGAGGATCTTGAAGGAGAACTATTGCTGGTGTTTTTGAATCTGTGGTCTGTACTGTTTATCCTGTTCGGGTCCGAACTCTGCTGGTTTAAAGGTGGTCCGGAGTCCGTGTGGGATGAGTTGGTTATGAGGCAGGCTCTGAGGAAGCAAATGTGGCTGTGGTAGTTCACTGAGGAAGCATTAGTTAGGCCACTGTTGGAATATTGCATGCAATTCTGGTCTCCTTTCTATCAGAAAGATGTTATGAAACTCGAAAGTGTTCACAAAAGATTTACAAGGATGTTGCCAGGGTTGGAGGAATTAAGCTATCGGGAGAGGTTGAATAGTCTAGAGCTGTTTTCCCTGGAGCATCGGAGACTGAGGGGAGACTTTATAGAGGTTTATAAAATCATGAGGAGTATGGATAGGATAAATAGACAAAGTCTTTTCCCTGGGGTGAGGGAATCCAGAACGAGAGGGCATAGGTTTAAGGTGAGAGGGGAAAGATATAAAAGAGACCTAAGGGGCAATCATTTCTCGCAGAGGGTGGTACGTGTATGGAATGAGCTGCCAGAGGAAGTGTGGAGGCTGGTGCAATTGCAACATTTAAAAGACGTCTGGATGAGTATATGAATAGGAAGAGTTTAGAGGGATATGGGCCAGGTGCTGGCAGGTGGAACTAGATTGGATTGGGATATCTGGTCGGCATGGACAAGTTAGACCTAAGGGTCTGTTTCCATGCTCTATATCTCTATGACTCTAATAAAGATGCAACGTCGAGTTGAAGGTGAAATACAATGTGGATAAATACAGTCATAGAGTCATGATTTCCCACGCACAAAGCCATGTTGACTGTCCCTAATCAGTTCTTGCTTTTCCAAATACATGTACATCCTGTCCCTCAGGATTCCCTCCAACAACTTCCCACCACTGACATCACTGGTCTATAGTTCCCTGGCTTGTCCTTCCCACCTTTCTTAAACAGTGGCACCATGTTAGCCAAACTCCAGACTTCCAGCATCTCACCTGTGACTATCGATGAGACAAATATCTCAGCAAGAGGCCCAGCAATCACTTCTCTAGCTTCCCACAGAGTTCTAGGGTACACCTGATCAGGTCCTGGGGATTTATCCACCTTTATGCGTTTCAAGACATCCAGCACTTCCTCCTCTGTAATGTGGACATTTTGCAAGCTGTCACCATCTATTTCCCTGCAGTCTATATCTTCCATATCCTTTTCCACATTAAATACTGATGCAAAATACTCATTTAGTATCTCCCCCATCTTCTGCGGCTCAACACAAAGGCCGCCTTGCTGATCTTTGAGGGGCCCTATTCTTTCTCTAGTTACCCTTTTGTCCTTAATGTATTTGTTAAAATGTGAGGTTATCTGCTGGTAGCAAAATCAGAAAGGTGGGTTATTATTTGAACACCGATAGATTGTGAAAGGGAGAGATGTAATGAGACCTGGGTGTCCTTGTGCATGAGTCACTGAAAGTAAGCATGCAGGTGAGGTAGGTCATGAGGAATGCAAATGGTATTGCAACATTCATAGTGAGAAGTTTCAAGTACAGCAACAGTGATCTCTTCATGCAATTGTACAGGGCCTTGGTGAGATCACACTTGGAGTACAGAGTGCAGTTTTGGTTTGTTTATCTGAAAAAGATGATCTGGCTTTGGAGGGAGTGCAACCAAGATTTACTAATTCTGATACCTGGGATGGCAGGACTTACATATGAAGGGAACCTGGATTGGGTGGGAGTAGTTCCCTGAAGTTTAGAAAAATAAAGGGATTCCCTAGAAAAGAACATATATCTAACAGGACCAAAAAGGGTAAACACAGAAGACATGTTCCCAACTACTGAGGAGTCCAGAACCAGGGATCACAGTCGAAGGATAAAGGGTAGGCCATATTGAATTAAGATGAGAAGAAATTTATTCACCTAGACAATGGTAAAACTGTCTTGAGGACAAAACATTGAACGTTTTCAAGAAGGAAATAGATATGATTCTTGGGGCTAAAGGAATCCTAGGACAAAATTGGGAACAGGGCAGTAAGATGGAAGATTAGCCATGATCATATTGAATGATGAAGCAGGTTCAAAGGGCCAAATGGCCTACTTCTATTCCTGTTTTCTCTGTTTCAATGTCAAATAGACATCCACACAATGTTGAAATCGGATTTTGTCCAAAATGAAAGGAAGATGAAAGAATGCACAGGTTAAATAGTTTGGATATCCTTGAGGTGTGTAAAAGTTTAAACTTGAAACGGCACCTGTTTAATTAATTTCTTTTATTCTCAGCACTTGTGAATATTTAGTTGTCTTTGGAATTCTTAATTTTCTGGTATTTCTTGTTAAAAGCTTTGTCACCAACATTGTTTCTTGTGGAATAAATACAGACATTGCTGGGAAAAGCTCAGCAGTTCTGGCATCATATATCGTGAGAAGTCAGAGTTATCGTTTCAGGTCCAGTACCCCTTCCTCAGGACTGTTTCTTCTGGAGTGATTGAGAAAGCAATTTCTCCAACCAGTCACAGTTGCAGCTCCATCTTCGTGCCCAAAATAATTCCTAAAATAAAGCTAGTTTCTGTATTCTCATGTCAGAGCTCATTGTTTTCAAGGTTAATGGTTGATTATAGGTGATATCATTCATCACGCCATTGTGAAATTCATCATACAAAGCAATTAAAAATCATAAACAAAAGAAAGCAGAATTTAGAATAACTTACCTTACTTGATAACCCGACTGACTCTATTGCAATGTAACAAAGCTGTTTCAAACCCTGCAAAATCCCGTAAACACACCCCTTGGCAAAAGATAAATTCAAACACAAGTCTTGCAGGACAGGTTTCAGAGAGTAAGTTCAGAAAACAAAAAATCTGTTGAAGCATGGAACCTTTTTTCACTGTCGCTACTTCTCTAGGTCCCCATCCATTTTCTGACTCCCTGCTAAAAAACTAAACCAAATGAGAAAAAAGACCTGAACTGGGAGAATTGGCCACTCCCCTGCCATTGTTTTAAAGTAGAAATATCCAGACATATCGGCATCTCTGCCTTTCCAACCTGTCTTGAAGAGAAAAGACACCTTGTTAAAGGGACAACCTCATCACAAGACCATGTTGTTATTTTATATTGGTTTCATAGACTAACCTGTATGGTCCACTGATTGCTGTGGCCATTTTGAAATGGTGTCATTCCATCTTAAATTAGGTTTAAAATTCAGATGATTGAAAATCAATTGACCATTTTTATTATTTTTTTATATATATTGCAAATAAATAATAAAGGGAACATAACATTGAGTTATTGGGAACAATAGCACAATAACAATAAGTGGATAGCTTTTTTTCAAAGAACTGAGAAAAGTATCATGGGTCAAATGGCCTCTTCTGATTATTCTTCGTCTAGTTTTATCTTTTTGATCATGAAATTCAATGAAATGCCTCTCTGGAACACAAATGAATGTTACTCATTGAGGAAAATGGTATTTTTGAGTCTGTGCTCCAATCCCATACTACAGCATGGCCCAAATGTTACTGTTAGCAAAATTGGTGGTTCATTTATACAAGTGCTTTGGATCACAATTTACCTGCTTTTATCTGCTGTGAAGAAGGGTTACTGGACACAAAATGCTAACTTTGATTTCTCTCCCCAGATGCTGCCAGACCTGCTGAGTTTTTCCAACTGTTTTTGCTTCAACCTGTTTTTGTTTTCTTGAGACGCTCTCCTTCCACCTCCCACTATATTGGCTACACTGACCATTGATTGTCCAGCAGCAGGTTCCACAACTGTTCCAAGTCCGGTACGAACTGCATCTGTGGGCAACATAGTAATTTCTGCCTTTGTTGAAACCAAATTGCATACAGCCAACTGAGCTCATTCTTTTATAAATGTGCCAGTTCTGTCCCTGGAGGAAATTGTCTCTGTCAGTGAATGATTGTATTCTTTCACATGAGTGAATAAATGACTGGAAGTCAGTGCCAGAGGTCAGATGGTCTCTTAATTGTTTTCTAATAGAACGTAAAGTGGAATCAACTGCCATCGAGTATAATTCACATTATGACACTTGTATCCCTTAAAAAAGAGTTGAACAGTTATTTGATTCTGGCTGGGATTTGAAGATCGAGAGGTAAGTGTAGTCAGAAATGATTCTACTTCATCAACATTGTTGCTCCAAACCGGTAGGGATTTAAAGAATGTCAACCAGTCAGGATTGATTAATGTACGTTGCAAGGGTTGATATCCCAGAATTTGTGCCTGGTTGCCTTTATAAACCAAGGAGAGATTACATTTTCTCTCTGATCTTTGAAGTTCTTCTTATGTATTTTGTGCTCCCTCAACAGCTGAGGAGAGTTCATGATGGGCTTTATCACGTCATGACCTTCAAAAGATGGAAGCTGGATGTGCCAGAAGTGCATTGTTAGATTTGTTATCTCTTACATTCTTTTGAAATGAAATGTATCATTTTGCTTGCTGATTGTGGAATCATTGCAAATTTTAGAACTTTCTTTGTTAAATTTCATATACGAGAATTTTAATGCAATGAGATTAGTGTTTGTTTGATAATTTTATCAATATGAAAAACTTGCTGAATTGTTTGTTCCTTGTGACTTTGCCATGTCACTGCATACTGCTGCCTTCATTGGTCTTGGATAATAATTACCTCCATTCCATCCCACAGTATTCTACTAAGGCCTTGAAAAATCAGTGAAAGGTCAAAAGCATATTTACTGAGTTTTGTATTTGATTTGTCATTGATATCAAAGCAACTGCAGGATCAATTATTGTATTAAATGGGAACTGAGTATTGCACACAAGTCTCTCCTCTGCTTCTCAAGAGACCAATAAGAATCTGTAAATGTTCACGAATACAACATATGAAATAAATGGAAATGCATGAAGAGAAATAAGGGTTAGAGCAAGTTGCAGAATTTGTGCCCATTTCATCTCGTTGAACATATGTTAGCTCTGGCTGTGTTTGTCATAAAATCAGGGAAATAGTTTAAGTGGTCAGCTGGGCTCAGTTGGAAGTAACGGATGATGCTGTCATTGAAGAGTATGTTTGTCTATTAGAGATCCCACACACGATTCAATTCCTTCTCTCCCCACTCTGAATTATTTACATCGATGCAGAATTTATTGGGGCTCCTAGATTGATCCATGTGCAGCCCAGCAATGCCCACTACCCAGCCTTCCTCTCTGCCTTCTCCACAAGCCCTTAGAGTTCTTTCTCTTCCTTACCTCTTCTCCCACACCCCCATCCTCGTCACCCTCTTCCAGAGTTATTTTCTGCCCATTGTCTTTTGTTCATGTTCATGAGGAGAACAGATATTGACTCCAGATTACTGAAACCTCTGTCATTTTGTTTTGCTTTGTTCCTGCTTTTCCATTTTCTGAACTGACACCGTCTCCGTGGAAGTGAAGTCATAATAACTTCACTAAATTGAGAGTCTCGCCTCTGGCTTTCAGTAATGTGGTTAAAGATACTGAGCAATATCCAACTGAGATAAATTACAAAATGATGTTTGTGCAGCCTATTTCTGTGAGAAATAAAACATTGTTTTTTTTTTAATTTCCCTGTCAAGAATATTTTGATTCAATTCATCTTCCTTGACAAGTCAGTATTACTCTCTTTATTTTTTGGAGTTTGTCACTTGTGCTTCTCTCTCATTTTAAAGCTCCTCCTACCCCCATTTTCCAAAGCACAAAGAGCTGTCTGCTCTGGGAGTGAGTGCTCCAGGAAGGGTCTGATGAACCAGAGACCCCCACATTTGGTTCTGCACCTCCTGTAATTACATGATGCAGATTGGGAACTGATTGCCATGGTGCAATTGTACATTCAGTTCACATCAATGTGCTTCAACACTGTATCATCATGCAACTTGATGTTTATGAAAAATGAGCTCACCACCATTAATTTCATGGCCAATACAAATACTTTTTATTTTTACTTGTGGAAAGAATCTAAATTATCTCCTGTTCCTGGGGATGGATGTTTTGGAAACTTTAAACTAATGCACCCAATTGAAAGCCTAGGCCAACCATTGCTTCTATATTTTGTCCACCTTTCCTTTCCATGAAACACAATGTTTCTACGGTCCCAGCAAAGGTCAAGAATAATGAATTTAAGAATGTGAAGGTGATTGAATACAGGGCCAACTCAGACGGGCAAATGTCAATTTAATGGGAGAAAGTGAGGACTGCAGATGCTGGAGAACAGAGCTGAAAAATGTATTGCTGGAAAAGCGCAGCAGGTCAGGCAGCATCCAAGGAGCAGGAGAATCGACGTTTCGGGCATGAGCCCTTCTTCAGGAATCAGATTCCTGAAGAAGGACTCATGCCCGAAACGTCGATTCTCCTGCTCCTTGGATGCTGCCTGACCTGCTGTGCTTTTCCAGCAAAACATTTTCAGCAAATGTCAATTTAATATTGATAATTGTAGGTTGGACTTTATTTTGTTTTTGTGTTTCTGAACACTGTTCTCCTATTTTCTGGATTGTTGGAATGCTCCATGTTTCCCATTTCTTCCATTTGACCACTGATGGTCATTCCTTCAGCACTATGCATTCCTGACTGCTGCTTCATCACTCACTTGAATATCTTTGTTTGATCCTTGCTGTAGCCTTGGTAACACACAAACCCTTCCCTTCACTTGAAAGCTGACTGCTTCCTCTGTTTTTCCATCCAGCCCAGTGAGCACCCATCTTCTTCCACAGTGTCAAATGCATTGCAACAGCAGCCTGTACAAAAGCACTGTGGAGATCTGTTATTTTCTCCTTTACGATTGGCTGAAAACCCACTACAGTGTGCATCACAGAATTCCAACATTGCTTGGTGTACAAAAGAAAATAAACTGACTGCACAATGACAATCACTTTTCAGCATGTGGGGGATAATTGTAACTTTGATATCAGAAACCAAGTAATATTAGATTTGCCACTTGTTAAATATGATTCGAGAGTGTGGTGCTGGAAACACACAGCAGATCAGGCAGCATCCGAGGAGCAGGAGAATCAACATTTCAAACATAAGCATTTCATCTTTCTCCGAGTTGATACATCTACAGTCCTCACTTTCTCCAAGTTGATATCCCAGCATCTGCAATCCTCACTTTCTCACACTTGTTAAAGATGTCTGCCACATCTATTTCCATTTATTTCAAGACTCAATTTGAAAATATGACCAGATCATGAACTGCTGAATTTTCATCCTTAAAAGTGTTAAGAAATTTCAACAGCCATCAAGTACTTGAAATATTCTTTTGAACAAAATACCAATCAGTCCCATGTTTATTTACATGGCAATAACCTTATGGCCTGGAAACTCCTCAAAAGGTATGAGTACAAATGATGAACCCCTCTCCCATTTATCTGTCCACCCTAGAGGCTCCCTGCCTTCATTCCTGATGAAGGGCTTTTGTCCGAAACGTTGATTTTCCTGCTCCTCAAATGCTGTCTGACCTGCTGTGCTTTTGCAGCACCACTCTAATCTAGACTACAAATAATGAAAGCCATTCTGTGCATCTAGCTCCTACTTCTGATTAAAATTAAGTGAGCATTTGTATCACACTTTTCACCAGATATGTTGGAAGAAGTGACCCTGCTGTAATCTGCCAAATGTGACAGCTCACTTATTAGATGCAGGAGCAGAATTATGCCATTTGGCCCATTAAGTCTCCTCCACCATTCAGTCATTGCTGATATATTTCTCAAGCTTATTCTTTGCTTTCTCCTCATAACCTTTGATCCTTTTCCTAGTTAAGGACATATCTACCTTTGTCTTAAGTGCACTCATATATCCAATTGTGTGTCACAAACTCCAGCAAAATGATAATAAACCCACAATCTCCTTTGCTTGATGTTAACTGAATGATAAATATTGGCCAAGCCAACCAGTATAACTCTGCTGCATCCTCTTCTAAAAAGTTCATGTTGTCTTTTACTAAGCATGCAGATGGGGCTTGGCTTTAAGGTTTGGTTTGAAAGACAGCACCTCAGTTCATACTGCAGTAATCAGTTTTGATATTTGCACTCAAGCCCCAGGGTGGCATTTGTACCTAGAACCTTGTGATTCAAAGGTCAGAGTTTTTCCAACTGAGCCACAGCCAATGCACAGAGGCGACAAGAAAACTATGTCAGACATTGATCACTATGTAGCATTAACTCTGACTTTTGCTTTTCACTTTGCCTTTCACTTTCCTACCATGATGGCTTAACTTCAAATACTTGGGCGGCATGGTGGCTCAGTGGTTAGCACTGCTGCCTCACATCACCAGAGACCCAGGTAGCAATCCCGCTTCGGGCAACTGTCTGTGTGAAGTTTGCACATTCTCTGCATGGGTTTCCTCCCACAGTCTAAAGATGTGCAGGTTAGGTGAATTGGCCATGCTAAATTACACGTAGTGTTAGGTGAAGAGGGAAATGGGTCAGGGTGGGTTGCTCTTTGGAGGGTTGGTGTGGGCTGAAGGGCCTTTTTCCACACTGTAAGTAATCTAATCTACCCCTTAATATTATTCTCTTCAATACTGCTTTCTTTGTCTTGTATACTTCCCTCTAATTTTAGCAATTCTTCAATAAAAAGTCAAACATTATCTCATCTTTTGTCACAACACAAACCATTGGCATATTAATAAATGTCACTGTGATATTTCTTTGCAAAGTTTGGATGATTCCCTTCAGCTTTTAATGTTAAAGAAGATATTAGACTAAAAACTCAAAATTAAAATTAGTATATCAAAGTTTTCATATTGCATGGAAAATATTCAACATCTGACCTGGCCTTCCATGCCCACTCATTGGTTATTACTCCTGCATTATCGATGTCACTTCTCCAGTTGCTAGATCCAAAACTGTTTCTAGTCCAGTTTTCCATTATTAGTGTCATAACCTTCCGCAATAAACGACTGTGCTAAACTCACACATGTCAGTGGTTATGCTGGTCATGTGGAATCTAGAGTCTCAAGATCCTAATTTCACTTACCATTAATAAAAAAACTCGATTGATAAAAACATAATTAAAATAATTAAACTCAATTCAACTTACCTGCATTTTTTATCTCAAGACTGAGCTTTCAATAAAAAAAGTTGTTAATTAGCACATCAAAGGGAATAATCATAGCAAGTCTATCACAACGCAACCACATCAGACCTGTGACAGATTTTTTTAAAATACTGGTACAAATCCTCACTGCAATTTGTTTTTGCTGCAGCATCCAGCAAGGTCTGTAGTTAGTAAAGACCATTCAGCCTCTTATGTCCAACCCACGAAAATAACCTCCCTTCCTATCCCCCCGACTCCCAGCCCCTCCCCCTGCCTTCCATGCTTCTCAGTCACCCACAGGATTCATCCCTCCCATCAACCAATCGGGTTATACCCTCTGTCTGTCTCCACCTATCCCCACCTCACCATCCTGCTCCCCCCACCAATCCCCTTTATCTGCAGCTCCCATCTGACCCACCCCGAGTTCTGAAGATGGGTTACACCCAAAAAATTGACTTCTCCACCTCGTGATGCTATCTGGCTTAATACGCTCTCCAAGCCTCCTGCTTGTCTACGTTGGAATGCAGCATCTGCAGTTTTTTTTTGTCTCTTATGTTTTGGGAATGTGCCTGGTTTTACCAGAATGGTTCCAGGGATGAGTAATTTTATTCCAAGGGCAGGTCAGAGATTCTGGATTTGTTGTCATTGCAGCAAAGGAGATGGATAGAATGTTGTGTGGACGTACAAGATTATGATTTATTTAGATGAGTCAGGCAAGAGAAAAAAAAAGTTGCCAACAGCAGATGATACAAAGCTGAGGGGGCACCTTTTGGCCGAAGTTGTAGTGGCTTTTGAGGAAAAACATTTTATTTAAAACACCAAGTGCCGGTGACTGGAATTTGCTGCCTCATTAGTGCAAATGAGAGTGATCAATGAAGTTGAAAGAAGTTTGGATTCGCACTTGAAGGAAATAAACTTCCAGGGCTACAGGAATGGAATTGGGGAGTGAATTGAACCATGGAGAACTGGCATGTATTTGACGGGACAAATGTCCTCCTTCTGCAACTCTCTGATTAACTTCATAAAATGTTCGGTCAGCGTTGGTTAAGGTGTGGATTTTAGAATGTTATTCCAATTCTAAATGAAATGTGAGTGCTTTTGCAGCAGTAACAATAAAAGTCTATCATTTCTGATCTCAATACCTCTTCTGAGTGCACACTTCTTGATGGTAGTTCATCCTCCTTTATACTCAGGAAAACTATTATTTATATTGTATTTGCATCATAGATATGGGTCAATTAGTCCAATCGATCGACTCCAGCGTCGGCATTCCACATAAGATTTGCATTTGCTTTTTAACATCTTTCTACTTGTTCAATTTATGATTGTTTGGATAAAAAGAGATTGACCAGCATTAAAAAAAGTGGTTATTTCTCTTAGTTTAGTTATGCCATCTATCTTCCCCACACTGCTCTCACTAAAGTAAACTTATCAAAAAGACAACATTGTTTTCCTGACCTGTACCATCTCAGCTCCAGCTCACCTAATTTTTTTCTCACGCTAGTCCAAAGCTTATTGAAGTCATGCGTTTTCAGGCACAAATCTTGTATCTGAAACTTTCATGCATCCCCTTTCTCGAAACAGTTTGAATTCCTCCCATTCTTCCCCCTTCTTTTTGAAGACTTGGTATTTTCTCCAGATGGTACTCAATGTGTTTGCCAGAGACCCCGGCAATGTTACAGAACTGACGTATAATGAAATACTAGCTGTGGAAGGTTTATCAGCATTTTCAAGAACTGCTTTGACTCCCTGAATCATTTGGAAGAAGCTATGTAATCCTTTCCAATCAGCTGAACAGCAAAATGTGCAGGAAAAGGAGGAAGACAAACACAACTGAGTGGATTAAGTGCAGAAGTAACATTGACTACAAGTGATATGCTCTTGCCCTAGATTCTGCATGTGGTAATTGACTCCTTCTTTAGCCCAACCTCCAATGCATGAAATGGATCAAGTAATGCTAAATATTCAGACAAACTGACCTTTCTCTTCGAGTGGGTGCGAGGTCATCAAAGTTTTCAGTATCTGAATTCAAAGAGGGACAAGTGCGAGATTTCATAGAGACATGCCTGGTAAAGCAGTTGTATTTTATCATTTAGTGTTTGTAATGTAGATGGAAGTGAGGGTGAAAGAGAATAAATTCTGAAGTAACCCTATGTAGTGTATCTGCTGGAGTTGAATCTCAGAGTGGGTAAGACTGGTTTTAGCTACGTGTCTATTATGCATCTATCAATAGAAAGAAATAATGGATTCTTGCGCATCAGTAGTCTTCTCCACTGACTCTTGTTCAACCTTTGCTTCTATTGTTCTCTGTTTGGCTTGGAAGGTGAAATTATGCCTCTTAATTTGATGTGAACCATACCATGCTCTCAAAGGCATTTATGGCATACTTGACCCTGGCTCTCAGAGCACCAAAATGTTTCCAGTGTTCTTTCCTATTATATTTGGATGCAATTTCCTTCATTGTTCTCTATCACTGAGGCTAAGAAAGGAAAGACAGTAAAATTTGCAGGGCACCAACTGGACTCACTCATTCTGTGTCCTTCAAAATGGTGCTCTAACAATGACCAGCACACTCATTTCCATGTGTTATTGACTTGGTTTTACTTTATTTTCCCTTCTGAATTGAGTCATGATATAGTGAGGTGAATGTGGGTACTGCAGATGCTGGAGATTACAGTCAAGATGAGAGTGGTACTGGAAAAGCACAGCAGGTCAGGCAACATCTGAGGAGCAGGAAAATCGACATTTCGTGCAAAAGCCCTTCATAAGGATTCCCGATGAAGGGCTTTGGCCTGAAACATCAATTTTCTTGTTATTCGGATGCTGCCTGACCTGCTGTGCTTTCCCAGCACTACTCTAATCGCGACTCATGATATAGTGACCTGTTCTTGCTTATGAAATTTTTGTTGTGCATTTTCAGATTGTAGTTGTCATAATTTTGTCCACTTACCAAATCTCAGCTGGAGTATGGTGTACAGTTGTGGGCACCACACCCCAGGGAGGATGGGAGTGCATCAGAGAGAGTGCAGAAGAGGCTTACAAGAATGGTTCCTGGAAAAAGACAGTTGAGTTATGAAAAAAAGACTGGAGGAATTGGAGCTGTTTTCCTTGGAGAGGATCAGGCAAAGAGGAGATTTGGTAAAAGTTTTCAAACTCATGAGGGGTTTGAACAGAGAAGATAGTGAGAAAATGTTCTCATTCATAAATGGATTGTGAACCAGAGGACATGGTTTTAAAGTGTTTTGCAAAAGAAGCAAATGCACTTTTGACACGGAGTAGATGGTGTCTGGAATGCACCGCCTGGAGGTGTGGTGGAGGCAGGTTCAAATGAAGCATTCAAGAAGCCTTTGCTTCTATTTAAACATTCATCCAATACTTATGGTTATAGAGTAAAGGCAGGGGATAGACACTGAATTAAAAAGCTCAGATAGCCAGTACCGATAGAATGGACTGATTAGCCTCCTGCACTGACACAATTTTGTGATTCTCATCTGTAGGTCTTGTAAGGAAGTTCTGCTACGTTGTGTTCATGAGCCCATGGTGAACATTTGCAAACGTACTCATCCGTGCCTTGGTTGGTCCTTTATTCTGTGGAATTTCCAATTGTTGTTCACTTGTTTGCCTGACTGTTTATGCAGAGCAGTGGGAAGATCAGGAAGATTGCAGAATATCAGGAAGTACAGGGAATGTAGACAAGGTGGGAGAGCCGAGAGAAACCGCACTAATGTTCAGAGTGGAATTCCTCACCTGAACTATTTGTATTCAAATGAGAGAAAATGAGAACCCATGTGAGCACCATCACTAAAATATGTACAAAACAGCAATTTGGCTGCAAAGATTAAGTTGCTGGAATTCAAATTCCATGTCTCTGTTGGCTGTTGCCTCTGAGCACCAGTTTTAATTCCTTGCAGACTTGAATCTAACTCTGACATTATCACAACCTAATTTTCACTTTGTTTACAAATTGCTAGTTAACCTCAGGAATATTGATGGCACTTTACATTTATGAAGTATTGACACCGTTTACCTTTATTTCATAACTATGTGGATGTTTGCAAGTAAATTTAATTCCAAATATGTGCTTGTGCATGTAAGGGTTATCGTCACTCATGCATAGAATTCAGGAGGTTTTTGGCTTTAAAGGATTCAAAATATATGTGCATAGTAGCTAACTAAAAATAACAACACTTCAGTCCTTTCTGCAGCATCCGTTTCACATTGCACAGGCTGACTGATTTCACATTGTATCACACCTCAGAAAAAAAGAACATAGACTTTTAGAAAAAACAGGCATTTATGGAGACTACAAGGAGCCACAAACAATAATGTGATCAATCATGAGGTAATCTGATTTTACTCATGTCCCAAGACATTTGGAGAATATGCATCTATTGAATGTGCTATGGAGTCTTTCATATCCATGTGAGAGGGAAGCCAGGACCATAGTTTAACATCATATCACGATAAAAAGTGTCTCTGATGTTATAATATTCTGTAATATTGTACTTTAGCATCAATCTGGATTATGTGCTTAAATCTCTGCTGTCAATCTTCAATCCATGATTTTCTGACTAAGAAACTGAGTACTACAGCTCAGTTTCAGAAAATAGTTTCATAATTTTATGGGAATGAACTTGAATGCTCCTGCCTCATGCACACTTACCAATTAAACATAGACATTTGCTCTATGATATAATATGCAGTTCTGTAAGTTTGTACTGATGATTAATATGTTCTTGATGATTGCTGGATTGCTGAGAGATGTGAGAAGTCACAGGATGCAAAGAAAACTCAGATAGAAAGACTAGTTAAGAGTCTATATTGATTCCAGGCAATGAAGTAGAAAACAGTGAGGCACAGCTTCCAGAGATCAAACTGTCAATCAACCCTTTTTCTTGGAAATAATGCCTGAATGATTAGCAAGAAAAGAAAGACATGGATGCAAATTGTTTTCAAAGAAAGAAAGTTTTCAAATGTCATGTGCTGCTGAGATGTTGACTGAAAGAGATATTAATTGTAAAAAAGAATTGGAAGAAGGAGGATTAGCACAAAAGCTGCTGGTAAAGGAGCAGTTTATTTATCACCTTTCACTTTACCTGCTTAATCCCCTGACCTGCCAAGGGTCAGAAGTTCCAACTGCATGAACAGCCCTTGTTAACTCACTTCAGTCTGCCATGTTCCATTTTCAATACTACTGAATGCTATTACGGTTAAGGTTAGTACTAAAATGATCCAGAGACATAAGGTTACCCATCATGAATGCGGCAAAGCATGTTGTGAAACTGTAAATCTGCAGTGCCACATTTGGGCAGGGATTGATTGGAATGCTGGTAAGAACATAAGATGTCTCTTTATTTTATTGACCATTTGAAGTCAGGTGACCTTATATTTTAGGTCATCTGGGGTCATAGATAGGGTAAATAGTAAAGGTCTTTTCCCCAGGGTAGAGGAGTCCAAAACTAAAGGGCATAGTTATAACGTGAGATAGGAAAGATTAGAAAGGGACCTAAGGGGCAACTTTTTCACGCAGTGGATGGTGCGCGTATGGAATAAACTGCCATAGGAAGTGGTGGAGGCTGGTAGACGTACATCTTTTAAAAGGCACCTGGATGGATATATGAATAGGAAGGGCTAAGAACGATATGCGCCAAGGCTGGCAAATGGGATTAGATTAATTTAGAATATCTGGTCAGTGGTGATGAGTTTGACTGAATGGTCTGTTTCCATACTGTACATCTCTATGACGTTAAGTCAAACCCACCTTTCCTTTGGAGTACAACATTCCTGGTGATTTGTGTGTAGTTTATGTTGGTTCTCATTCATGTTAAAATAAGAACTACAGAAAGTGAAATTGCGTTGATAATTTCATTAGTTGGTGCATTCAGTAAATTTTGTTATTTTGATTTATGTTTCTTGCATTGAGATTGAAACAGCTTCTGACAGACTAAGAGTGTCCAGGGGAAGAAAGTAATAGCTGACTGGAAAACTGAGACTGTATTTCCTTTGTGCATTTTGATAAGCATTAGCTTTTACCAATCCAGTGGATTCAAGCTTTTGGTAAGGTATGAATCAGAATACCATAAATATCAGACTATTTTATGAAAATAACAAATCGTCTGCAATTTGTGCAGAAATATTATGAAATAATATCTTTGACATTGTGATCCAGAATCTGATGGAAGTAATCCTTATGTAAAACCCAATTCAATCAAACTATAATGTTAAAAGTACAAATCTGTCCCAGGAGAAAGACTGAATTGTTTCTTTGCAGAATGTGGCCATGCAGCCCATCAAATCTGCACCATTTCTCTGAATGAATACTTTATGCAGTGTCATTTTCCTGCTTTCTCTCCCTCGTCCTGCACATTCCTCCTTTTTAAAATGACTCGCTAATTCCCTTTTAACTACCTCAATTGAGTCTGCCTCCACTGCACTCTCAGTTGATACATTTCAGACCTGAACAACTTGCTGTGTGAAATAGCTCTTGTGTTATTTTGTCAATTATTTTTAAATCTGTGCACTCTCGTTTTCAACCCTTTCATGAGTATGAACAATTTTACCCTGTCTACCATGTCGAGATGGTTTGTCATTTTGAAGACATTGAATTGGTGGCGATGTGCTCTCTCTTCAATCGTACTGTCAACTACTTTCAGTGACAAGTGAAAATGGATAGGATGAAATACCTGTTTTGCACCAACACTGATTAGTTTCTTGGTTGATATGCTAAGGTAAAACAGCCCCCAAGTTTAGGACATAGAGCCAGATGATATTTTTACTTTGTTCAGGATGCTGCTAACATGTATTTGTCAAAGAATATCTTCACCTTGATGAGAAATTTAAGATGTGAAATACAGATTTTGTATTACCTTTGGAAAATCATCATTAAGTGGATTTTATACCCTCACAACAATTTTTTTTTTTCCCTTATTAAATATTTCATCAGCATCAAGTTAACTCTGAGAAGCCATGATGGAAGTTTTGATGGATCAAATTTTGCTGTAAGATTAATGTTTCAGATGTGAGTGCTCAATATGATTAAAGACTAAACGATACAATCACATCTGTCACCTGCACAAAACAAGTCTGCTGGAGACACTTTCAAACTTATTTGAAAGTTGCTAACTCTGGCAGGCCATGTTTCTGCAGGATTTATCATGTAACATTTGATCACAATCAAATTCCACTGTAAATTGGATTCTTCCATAGTCAGTCAAAACTTTTCATTTTATAGGATTGCCTGTTGACCCTTGTTGGAAGCAGAATCTCCTCAGTTTGTTTGCTTTCAATCCATAAGCAGAGTTGGAGTTCTCTTATTTGGCCTGAACTTTTATGAATGCACTAGAATGCTCTGGCATTGAAATTACCTTGTGAGAAGACCTGTCTTCCTCCCTACTTCTACACATCTGTTCATACTTTAGTCATAAAGTCATACAGCATAGAAAAAGACCCACTGGTCCTTGTCACCATAATCCCATACTAAACTAGTCCCACCTGCCTGCACTTGGCCCATATCCCACCAAACCTTTCCTTTGCATGAACTTATCTAAGTGTCATTTAAACTGTTAACTGTACCCGCTTCCACCACTTCCTCTGGAAGTTAATTCCACATGCAAACCACTTTTTTTTAAAAAGCTGCCTCTCATGTCCATTTTAAATCTTTCTCCTCTCACCCTAAACATGTGCCCCCTAGACTTGAAAGGAGGGAAAAGACGCCAGCTGTTCACCTTACCTCTACATCTCATGATTTCAATAACCTCTATAAGGTCACTCAATCTCCTACGCTCTAGTGAAAAAAGCCCCAACCTATCTCACCTGTCCCAATAACCTTCCATTCTCGGCAACATCATCTCAATTTTTTCTGAACCCTCTACAGCTTGATAATATCCTTCCTGTAATAGGGTGAACAGAACTAGACACAATACTCCAAAAGAAGCCTCGCCAATGTCATGTACAATCTCAACATGACTTCCCAACTCCTGTAGTCAAGGGCTGAGCAATGAAGGCAAGTGTGCTAAATGCCTTCTTAGTCACCCTGCCTACATGTGACGGAAACAAAGAATATGCACCTGAATGCTTAGGTCTCTTTGTTCTACAACACTAACCAAATTTAAGAAAGTGAATAAACCCCATATCTTTGCCCCAGCTTGTAGTTCATGAGGTAGTAAGGGACATTGTAGTTACCAAACTCTCTTCTTTCCCACATAATTGTGAGGTGAAGTCTGCTCCCACTATATCATATTTAATTCGATGACCCTGTGTCAATCAAGTCACGTAGAACTTTTCTCTGCATGTTCCATTTGGTTGACACCTTTTATCATGCAAAATGTTAACCATGAATTTTGCTGCAAAAAAAGGGCAACGTTTTGCCAAACATCACTGCTATTTTAGTTCATTGCGATGCTACATTTAAAGTGTAACGGTGTACAGAGGAACCTCGATTATCCAGCATCCAATTATCCGAATTTCAGATTATCTGGACAAGATCACAAAGTCCCGATGCTTGGCTAAATTGTGTTATCCGGCATTCCATTATCCGAACAAAATACTCCCTGCCCGTGTCGTTCGGATAATTGAGGTTCCTCTGTAAATTGTTATCTCAATCTGAAAGTGTCACAGTCTTCCTATCTGTGGTGCCAAACTTGCACATCTCTTTGTCAAGTTTGCTTTGTCAACTTGCCTTATAATCTTTGAGACAGTTTTGTCCATTCCCTCATGTTGACTGAGCACAAAAAATGTACATTTCATTCTTTAAATGTTTTTAGTTCCTTCACAGGCTTCAGTGTAAAATGAAATTATCCCATTTGAGAGTTTCTGATGATCGAGATAAGAATTGCATTTCAAATTGTTCTCATTTTCAAAACTGTTTTCTTTCCCAGGATCTGCATATTCCTCTGCATTTTGCAAAACATGTAATTGACCAAAACCATGGCAACCAGTGGCATTGTTTAAAATACATTTTTTACACATGCCTTAAAAGCTATTCCATGATATAACTAAGAGTGACAAGTTGATTATGCAACTGAAAATGGGTTATCACAAAATATAAGCATTTTTCATCAGTGTCAACCAATCGGTGTGAGTGCTCCTATTTTATGTTTATAAGAGTTGCTTAAATAATCACTTAAAAGTATATACAGATCTATTTTCCAGTTACATTGGTGTTCAGAAGTCAGTATATTTGTGAATTAAAACTGGTATCAGTAAAATGTTGAAATATGTCTCTTGTTGTCCTTATGCCCAGTAGAAGGAGAACTACAGAACAAAACCTTTGGAACCAAATTGACGGCCTACAATTAGTGGAAAATCCAAGTTATACTCAGTGTCCTGGGGCTTAACAAGGGAGAAGAGGGAAAGGAGCTACTGGCATGAAGTGTTTCATATTAGTAAAATACAATGTTGAATCTTAACTTCCACTAAACACAGCTGGTGCTTAAAATTCTGCAATCTTCCATGGTGGTTACCCTGATTTCAGATGACCGAGTCACAGAGTCATAGAGATGTACAGCATGGAAACAGACCCTTCGGTCCAACCCGTCCATGCCAACCAGATATCCCAACCCAATCTAGTCCCACCTGGCAGTGCCCAGCCCATATCCCTCCAAACCCTTCCTATTCATATACCTACCCAAATGCCTCTTAAATGTTGCAATTGTACCAGTCTCCACCACATCCTCTGGCAGCTCATTCCATACACGTACCACCCTCTGCGTGAAAAAGTTGCCCCTTAGGTCTCTTTTATATCTTTCCCCGCTCATCCTAAACCTATGCCCTCAAGTTCTGGACTCCCTGACCCCGCGGAAAAGACTTTGTCTATTTATTCTATCCATGCCCCTCATAATTTTGTAAACCTCTATAAGGTCACCCCTCAGCCTCCGACGCTCCAGGGAAAACAGCCCCAGCTGTTCAGCCTCTCCCTGTAGCTCAGATCCTCCAACCCTGGCAACATCCTTGTAAATCTTTTTCTGAACCCTTTCTTGTTTCGAGAAAGCCAATTCAACTGAGTAGAATATCTAAAACACACACACACACCAAGTTTATTAGTGGAGCTTGGTTCCCGGGTGAATGATGGAAAAAATTCTGATGTGCCTGCAAAGATTATTTTCGGAGATCGCAGACAACTGATGGGTATGGGATCTCTTGCCTATGTTGTAACTCATAGACTTGATAAGGAACAAAGAGACCATTGAGTTTGCTTGTGATGATGATTTTAACTTGTGACAAGATGAGAGAAAAGCCTATTCAGAGGCAACTGCTGATCAATACTGTGAGCAGCACTCAAGGTTTTAGGTAATTCTATTGCAAAAAGATAATTGAAAGTTAAAGTCTAAAATTAATGGCCAAAAAAATGGAGTTATACTTTGTTGACCTGGGAAAAAAGAAGACAATTTGCCTTGAAAAATACATTTGGTTCCATCAGACCTCAGTTACAGTTTTGACTTTGTATTTTTCCAGTAAGAAACAGTATAGAAACTGTTGATTATTTAGGTGGAGATCATTGTAGGTGGTGCTCATGGCAAGACCAACAAGAAGGTGCATTTAGCTGTGTATAGAAGTTGAGTCTTACTTTCCTTCATTTTTCTACAGGTTTCAACATATGTTGCAATGGTAAAAGATTATGTTTAAAAATTGTGTCCAGGTTTGGGCATGCATGGGTTTTTGAGGGATGTATTGATACCAATCAGTATTAGGGAAGTGTGACACTGGAAAAGCACAGCAGGTCAGGCAGCATCCAAGGAGCAGGAGAGTCAACTTTTCAGCATAAGCCCTTCATCAGGAAAGGGGTGGGGGTGGGAGCTGGTGGGAACAGAGGTATCACAATTACTGTGATACCTCTGTTCAAAAAAAGGGGCAGGTGGAAATCAGGAATCTACAGGAACTGGTTGAACTTCATGTGGCTTGGTGATTAGCACTGCTGCCTCACAGCACCAGGGACCCAGGTTTGATTCCAGCCTTAGGCAGCTGTCTGTGTGGAGTTTGCACATTCTCCCAGTGTCTGTGTGGGTTTCCTCCCATAATCCAAATATGTGCAGCTTGGGTAAATTGGCCAAGTTAAATTGCCCATAGTGTTTGGGGATGTGTAGATTAGGTGCATTGGTCAGGGGAAATGTAGAGTAATAGGGTAGGGGAAAGAGACTGGGTGGAATACACTTTGGAGGGCCAGTGTGGACTTGTTGGGTCAGATTTTTTTAATAGAATCCCTACAGTGTGGAAACAAGCCCTTCAGCCCAACAAGTCCACACCGACCCTCCGAAGAGTAACCCACCCAGACCCATTCCCCTACAGGTCAAATGGCCTGTATCCACCCTATAGGGATTTTGTATTGATTCTATGATCTGTCATTAGGAAAATGCAATAGACCATTACTAAGGAGGAAAAAGAAGAGCAGTTAAAAAGTTTTCATGTAGTTATGCAGCGTCAACATGGTGTTGTGAAAGGGAAATCATGTTTGGCAAATTTTCTAAAATTCTTTGAGGATGCAACAAACAGAACCAATGCAACAAGAACTGGTAGATGCAGAGTATTTGAAGTGCTAAAGGTATTTAATTAGGTGCTACATAAATAGTTATTACACAAGATCAGACGTTAAGATATCAGGGTAATGCATTAGCATGGATTGAAGATTGGTTTTAGATAGAAGACAGAGTTAAAATTAATGGATCTTTTCAAGTTGGAGAAATGTAACTCGTGGAGAGTCACAAGGATCAGTCAGACAACTTCAATTATTTACTATCTATGTTAATGGATGGGAGGAGGGGGCAACCTGTATTGTGTCCAATTTGTCTGATGATACAATAATAGATGGGAGGGCATCTAGTGGTGAGATTGAAGGAGTTTGATAGGAGATGTAAGTACATTGAGTCATTGGGCAAAAACCTGGCTGATGCAGTAAGTTCAAGATGATCAGGCATAATTAGAATTAGAGGGGTGTCCTGGACTGAAATTTTGTTAAGAGTGACAGATATAGTAAGGTATGGACATGGAAATGGACCAGGGGCTGAGCAAGGTAACATTATTATTCCACCACAGACATCTGAGGATATATATCTCAAGAGACTGTTCAGTGATGAACCCTTCTTTACATTGTCATATGTCTTACAGGGTAGCATTTATCATTTCAAAATGTGTGGCACTGGAAAAATACAGAAGGTCAGGCAGTATCTGAGGAGAAGGAGAGTCAAGGGCTTATGCCTGAAACGTCAACTCTCCTGATCCTCGGGTGCTGCCTGATCTGCTGTGTTTTTTGAGTGTCACTTTTCAACTCTGACTCTCCAGCATCTGCAGTCCTCACTTTCTCCCCAGCATTTATCATGTGACCATAAACAACAATTACAATATCGATGTTTCATTGGAAGGCTGGACCAGTCCCAAGTTAAGATGAATTATTTCCATTCCAAAGCCGAACAAACTGTTGCTATGCCCATGCCCAGTGACCATGTCCCTTCAAAATATAAATTGCTTTCCACTTTGCTCAGCTTTATCTCTGTAGCCTTCATGTGTTTCTACTTTTACATATGTTATTGTGATTGTTTCTTGTGTAGTTGGGGAGCAAGCCGGGACGTTTGCATCCTTTGAAATGTGCACAAGAGGAATATCCCAGCTCCAATCCCAACCAGTGTTAGGTCCTTTATTTGCATATCGAAAGTATCTATGAATAGTTTAAGACCTGGATAACTATCAAATCATTCTTTGGCCATAACTAACACTAACAAGTGGCCCATTTCTGAATGGATGTGTATGATTCCTACCTATTATAATGGGGACTATGATGATATAAATAAAGGTTGCCATTATCCCATGCTCTCATTAAAGAGAGAGAGATAATTGGTGGCGGTTTAACTTGAGGGTTACCAGACCTTAGGCAAGGGCAGAGGTTGAGAAGCAGAGTCTATCACAGTAACCTCAGCCTGTGTCGGAATTAGAGTCATAGACTCATAGAGATGTACAGCATGGAAACAGACCCTTCGGTCCAACCCGTCCATGCCGACCAGCTATCCCAACCCAATCTCGTCTTACCTGCCAGCACCCGGCCCATATCCCTCCAAACCCTTCCTATTTATATACCCATCCAAATGCCTCTTAAATGTTGCAATTGTACCAGGCTGCACCACTTCCTCTGGCAGCTCATTCCATACATGTACCACCCTCTGCGTGAAAAAGTTGCCCTTTAGGTCTCTTTTATGTCTTTCCTCTCTCACTCTAAAGCATGACTCATCATTGTAAATGAGTCATCCACCCAACTGAGCTAAACAACCCACTTAATTTAATAGTGCCATATAAATCATAGAATCCCAACAATGTGGATATAGACCATTCGATCCATCGAGTTCACATCAACTCTCTGAAGATCATCCCACCCAGAGCCCCTATCCTATCCCTGTAACCCTACATTTCCCATGGCTAATCCACCCAATCTGCACATCTTTGTAAAACGCACACAGACAGAGGGAGAATGTACAAACTCAACACAGGCAATCACTTGAGGGTAGAATCGAACCTGGGTTTCTGGCGCTGTGAGGCAGCAGTGCTAACCACTGAACTGCGATGCCGAGTTTTTTGGCCAAAATGTACATTCCGGCAAAGCTAGCAGGAGGACAACAACGGTTAGAGGAGATACATTCACCAACGGGTGGAGGAGGTATGTTCTGTTGGTGAAACTCAATCTTTGAAAGGCAAGTTCATAACCTGGTAACGATTCAAAAGGAAAAAGAATAAGTTAGTCAAGTCAGTGAATTGCACCTGAAATTTAATTTGTAAACCTAATTAAATATCACAGAATAACCAGAGTAATCCAATGAAACAAGTGCAAAATAATTACGTGCAGTAACAGTTCAGTAAATTATTGCAAATGTATAAATAAATAGAAAGGCCCCTTTGCTGCCTACTAAAATTCCCTCCAATGAAGGAAGTGTCAAGTGTCCTTATGCATGGTTTTTTGTGTAATGGAGCATAGAAACATAGAATCCTTTTGAAGAAAAAGCAAATTTGTAGCTTGAAAAGTAGTTTGTCTCATTGGTTGACACTCAAAGTGAATGTATTCAAATCAGAGACGTCACTTGCTTTAAAATGATTCTGCAGCTATGTACAGAATATGACTTCAGCTAAGCACAACTAAGCACAAGTTACAGCCAAATCTTCCTTTGCATATAATCAATTTGCCATGAAATTGTGCACAAAACTCAGAGGTTTCTTCCTGTCAGCAGGGGTGATGACATGATTTGTTTGAGATTGGTATTTCATAATTCCATAACATTTTTTGCAGATCAGTTGATAAACGTGCCAAAAGTAATTACAATGTGTAGATGGGAGTGGAGTGAACATAACATAACCATCTATAATGCTGTTCCTGTAAAACTATCCAACCTGATTGCATTGTTTTGCATTGTTGAGCAGAGAATTAGTAACAATCTGATTCTGCTATCAAGAATCTATCAAATAATGTCTGAAATTAGTATTCCTTCTGTCTTTCTAATTCACTGAAAGATATGCGAACAGATGCCAGTTGTTCATTTACACTCATATCCAACTTGACCTTTTTCCTATTATTTGTTACAAAGGCAGATGTTAGGGGTTTAATGCTACAGCTGTGACTCCAGCTGTTTATGGGACCTGTTTACTAGTTATTTAAATATAATATTTCAAAATAGATGAGTCTTGGGAGGAATAAGAGTGTTTTTTATTCATTTAATGCACTGAATTTCCTTTCTTATTGCCTCAGAATTGAGATGGTCAATATCCAAGTAGTATGGACCAGGAAATCCCAGGTTTGTTCTATTGTCTGCATTGCTTTACAATTCCTACCTCGGGCAACTGTCTGTGGGGAGTTTGCACATTCTCCCCATGTCTGTGTGGGTTTCCTCCGGGTGCTCCGGTTTCCTCCCACAGTCCAAAGATGTGCAGGTTAGGTGAATTGGCTGTGCTAAATTGCCCATAGCATTAGGTGAAGGGGTAAATGTATGGGAATGGGTCTGGGTGGGTTGCTCTTTGGAGGATTGGTGTGGAATTGTTGGGCCGAAGGGCTGTTTCCACACTGTAAGTAATCCAATCTAATCTAATCTCAGCCAGGCTAAATATGACTTTAGAACATCTGACTTGAGTCGGGGAACATGATCAATTTGCACATTACTGATCAATATTCAATAAACAGTCAGAAATTGGCTAAGTGCAAGATGGAACTCAGTTCTCTGTCTAATGTCAGAGGTCACGTGACACCAGGTTCTCGTCCGAAGGTTTATTTGAAATAACAAACTTTTAGAGCACTGCTCCATCGTCAGGTGAAGGAACAGCACTCTGAAAGCTTCTGATTTCAAATAAACCGGTTGGACGATAACCTGGTATGACTTTTGACTTAACCGATCCCAATCTAACACCGGCACCTCCACACCCTGTCTAGTGCACACAGCTCATGTTTACACACAAGTCTGTAAGGAACAGGAACAGGAGCAGACTCTTCAGCCGTTGAACCTGCTCCACCATCCAATATGATTGAGGCTGGCCTGTTATTCTGCATATTCATTTTCATGTCCTTTCCTCATAAACCTTGATACCCTACTTTTTGAGAAGCTATCAATCTTCGCCTTAAACGTACACACAAACTCTGCCCTCTCTGTGGTAAGGAGTTCCAAAGACTCTTAACACTTAGGGTGTAGGTCGGCTCGCTGAGCTGTAGGTTTGATATCCAGACGTTTCATTACCTGGCTAGGTAACATCATCAATGGCGACCTCCAAGTGAAGTGAAGCTGTTGTCTCCTGCTTTCTATTTTTATGTTTGTCCGGGATGGGGTTCCTGGGATTTGTGGTGATGTCATTTCCTGTTCGTTTTCTGTGGGGTTTATAGATGGTATCTTGATCTGTGTGTTTGTTTATGGCGTTGTGGTTGGAGTGCCAGGCCTCTAGGAATTCACTGGCATGTCTTTGCTTAGTCTGTCCCAGGATAGATGTGTTGTCCCAGTCGAATTGGTGTCTTTTTTCATCCGTGTGTAGGGCTACGAAGGAGAGAGGGCCGTGTCTTTTTATAGCTAGCTGGTGTTCGTGTATCCTGGTGGCTAACTTTCTTCCTGTTCGTCCTACGTAGCATTTGTAGCAGTCCTTGCATGGAAGTTTGTAGATGGCGTTGATTTTGTCCATGGGTTGTACTGGGTCGTTTAAGTTTGTTAGTTTTTGTTTGAGAGTGTTGGTGGGTTTGTGTGCTACTAGGATTCCCCTTAACATTTAACACTCAGAGAAGAAATTCCTCCTCATGTCAGTCACAATTTAGCACCCCTTTATTCTGGGACAGTCCAAGACTCTCCCAGCATTTATGCCATCATGTGACTTAAGAATCTTATATGTCTCAATGAGATACTTGAAAAATCAGACAGCTACACTTGCAGAACCCTTTTCAATATGAAATGGAATTTATAATGATAATACAATAATATCATTGGTCTCATAATTGAGAGGATCACTCTCATGTTCTGGCGTGCTGGAAGCCAATCTCACCACTGCGCAGCTGGGGAAATTTAACTTCAGTTAACTAAAAAATTCAATTGCTTCATAATCTGGAGTCTCGATAATGGTGTTATGTAACTACCATCGATTTTTATAAAAATCCATCTAGTTCAGTAACATCCTTCTTTGAAGGAAATCTGCTGTTCTTGCCTGGTCTGGCCTGCATATTACTCCATATCCACGCAAATATAGTTGACGCTATCATGATGTTGGGAGGCATTCAGTTATGCAGAAATACTATGGTTACCAGAGAGACTGCAGCCATTCAAAAAACATGTCTCTCAAACATCTTCTCGAGGGTTAGTCCTCAACAGTAGGATCCACATCTAATGAAATAAGGTTTGTAACTCAAATTTTAAGAGAAAAGCAAGAGAATTTCCAAAACAAGTGTAAACTGTCTGTTAATTGGTATAAAGTCCCACATTTGTTTTTTGCAGAATAAGCCACTATTATTCTAGGATAAACAATATGAAAACCATCAGTGTAATTCTATTTGTGACCAGAAGAAAATGTTGGCTTGAAAGTTGCCAACTGTTGTATAAGGTGATTATTCTGAAGGACTGAATGTCCATGTTACATAGCTCCATCCAGTCTATTGATTTAACATAATCTGTGATCTGAAAAGAGGAGTTCTATTCTGGATTTTGGAAGGAGCAGTAGTATCTATACTGACTCCCTAAGGTCCAAGTAATTATGCATAAATATGGTTGTAATTATTCCTGTTATTCAATAAATCTATTTGTTATCTAAGAACTGTACCTGTTCTGAAGATACACTCAACTGGTGTATCCTCTCCTATCGATCACTAAATAGGCACAAGACAAAGCAAAGACAAAATACATTTATTGGCAGCTAATGATCTCAATGAGGAGGTGACAGCTTAGTGGTATTACGACTTGACTGTTAACCAGAGACTGAAATTACATTAAAGGGAACTGGGTTTGAATCCTGCCATGTCAGATGGTGGAATTTGAATTCAAGAAAAATCTGAAACTAAAAGCCAATGATTACTATGAAACAATTGGCAATTGTTGGGAAAAACTCATCAGGTTCACTGATGCCTGACTGCAGACCCACAGCAATGTGATTGACTCTTAATTACCCTCAGGGCAGTTAGGGATGGGCAATAAATATTGGCAGAGCCAGTGATGCCCTCATCCTGTGAATGGGTTAAAAAAAAAGTCCCTCTCTCTAGTAGCACACACTGGGAGAGATGACAAATACTGTAAGCTATCAGGGATGTTCATCTGTGTAAAATGCCACACCAACAATTTATGTTGTGAACTGTTTTTGATTAAGGGTGGTGCTCATAGTAAACAGGATACTTTTTCTGATATTTTCTAACTTGAGTCTAATGTCACCTGGTACCTATTGTGCAACAGGATATTAGATTACTGTCTGCTTTGTGGCCATAGAAGTTCCTTACAAGATGAGGAAGTGGTTTTAAAAATAAACAGAGTGTTTGAACGCCTTTAGAAATAATGAGTACTGATGCATTGCGTCACCAAAGGATGATATGCTGTACATATTTTTTGTATGCCATTCAAATCCATCATTCCTGTCCTATTCTCATCACAATAAACTCAGCCTTTCTTTGGCCTAAAAATAGTCAATTTGATTTGTGACTTGGTGGTGTGTATTGCAAAATGTTCTTCCTGATAAGCATATGGTGATGGAATGGAAATTTGAAACACAAAATAAATGACACAATGTTAATTAAGAACAGCTTCTGCTGAGTAACATTCCTCCCTCTGGTCTGCTAACCATTGTTTTCAGATCCGCACTCTGGGATAGTGACTTTTTTTTTCCTTTTGTGCATGCCTTGTTTTTAATTCAATTTTCCGTATATTTGTGCTTGTGCCAGACTTTCCGAGAACCATGAACTAATTCCCAACTGCAGGGTTCCTCTGCTCTGAACAGCAGGCTCTCAGCAAATTGCTTCTTTACAAAATAATTCAATCACTTTCAGTGGAAAACAAATGATTTGAAGCTATGGGGGAATGAATGTGGTCCTCAATGGATGTGCAGAAAGCAGTTTTCTCACATGAATATTTTCTCTTGGAACTTTGAACAAATGAGTTTCCTCTCACACTTTGTGAAGCCCAATGCCTTTCCTTTTGCATCTTCATTGCAATAAGCAAGCCTATCTATTTACCTGTCTATTTGAGCATTTATAGACATGTTACCATGCCAGATAACTGACTTTTCAAAAATGATTGGGCCTGAAATAAAAGGAAAATAGAACAACGACAAATAGGCCATTCTGGCTCCTGAGCCTGTCCCACCTTTCAGATAATTCAAGTCTGATCTGTATCTTTGGTATCTACTTGTCTTTTTTGTGTAATCCTTTATGCCTTGGCTAACAAGAATCTAACAATCATTTGCAGAATCTTCATTTGCCTCACATTGACAGTTTATGGCAGAGAAAATTCCAAACTTCCATTACAAATGTGTGAACAAGTGTTTCCTGACATCACCCTTCATCAGCTCAAAACTAATTTGAAGATTTTTCTCCTCTTGTTCTAGACTGCTGCTCTGAAGGAAATTGCTCCTCTCAATCCACCCTATCTAGTTACTTAATCATCATATGCCCCCTAACCAGATCACTTCCTATTGTCTATAATTAACAAAATTTAGTCCTCAGAATTTAACAATAGAGAATATTTATGTGTATAATTGTTGTTATATTGAATATGTGGATTAATTTTGGAATTCCGCATGAAATATTAAATTCGAATCTGCAGCAGGTTTTTTAATAATTTCGTAGCGATGATAGCTACGAATATATGTTTGACAACTCCATGGTGAGTAATGTATTTTATGGTGCTTTATTGAGCAACACACAATAGATGGCTGAAGTGTTCCCAGCCTCGTGCAGCCACAAGTGTTGAATGCATGATCATTGCTCATGAAGTCTTCAACAACATAAATGTAGATATTTAGTGACAGAAATAGGTCACTAAGTACACTGGCACTGGACATAACAAAGGGTTTGGGCTGAATAATGTACCAGCAGGAATGCTGAACACTTATGCTGGAGAACTAACTGTGCCATTAAGTAATTTGTTCCAATACAGCTGCAACACTAACATCTACCTGGCAATATTGGAAGTTATTTTCTGGATTAGTGGTGCTGGAAGAGCACAGCAGTTCAGGCAGCATCCGAGGAGCAGTAAAACCGACGTTTCGGGCAAAAGCCCTTCATCAGGAATACAGGCAGAGAGCCTGAAGGGTGGAGAGATAAGTGAGAGGAGGGTGGGGGTGGGGAGAAAGTAGCATAGAGTACAATAGGTGAGTGGGGGAGGGGATGAAGGTGATAGGTCGGGGGGGGAGGGTGGAGTGGATAAGTGGAAAAGAAGATAGGCAGGTAGGACAAGTCATGGGGACAGTGCTGAGCTGGAAGCTTGGAACTGGGGTGAGGTGGGGGAAGAGGAAATGAGGAAACTGTTGAAGATCACATTGATGTCCTGGGGTTGAAGTGTTCCAAGGCGGAAGATGAGGCGTTCTTCCTCCAGGCGTCTGGTGGTGAGGGAGCGGCGGTGAAGGAGGCCCAGGACCTTCATGTCCTCGGCAGAGTGGGAGGGGCAGTTGAAATGTTGGGCCACAGGGCGGTGTGGTTATTTACCCAGACACATTCTGGCAACAAGAAGCAAGATAATGTAACACAGCCAACCACTGATACATCAGTGAGAACCAATCATCGACAAGTGGATGGAAATGTTGTTAAACAACCTTTACTCATCCTGCTTGTCAATCCTCAAGAAACACTATGCTCCAATATTATTGAAATTGACTGCCCAGCAACTGACCAAGTACAACATCAAACTCCAGATAAATTGAATTCAGTAAGGATTAAGGAAGAAACTCTCCAGTGGCTGGATCCCTATGTATTGCAAAAGATGGCTGTGGTCATTCCAGGCCAGTCATCCTACCACCTGAATATGGCTGCAGTTTCTCAGAACATCATGTTGGTCCAACTATTTTCAAGGACCTTTTTTTCTCAATCATAAAAAGAAATGTGAGGCTGCTAATTTAGGTTTGCACAGTGTTCAGTTCCATTTGAATTTTCAGAGTTAATGGAGCAGTCCTTGCCCACAGTACACAAGATCCAGACAGCATTCAGACTTGGGTGGCAAGTAACATCTGTGCCACACAAGTACCAGGCACTGAACATTTCAAATCAGAGAATGAACTGTTGTCTCCACACTCAACCATGTTACCAGCAATGAGTTACTCATCATTAGCATCTTGGTGTCTTGAATTAGAAACTGAGCTAAACCAGCAAACTAAACATAAAAAAATCAGAGACATGATATTCTATGGTGAATGTCTCACTCCTTGAGCCCCTGCTCTCCGAAGCATATTTGCCAGCATACAACATAGGATAAGACTGTGAAGAAATAATAGTCCCTTGTTTGAATGGGCACAAAATAATAACATTCCATGCTAGGCAGAACAGAGTACCTCCATTTTCTTAACCATCCAGTTGCTCCAACACAGTAGTATGATAACTGTACATTTTATAACTATCCTGGCTACAGGATACACTGTCAAGGGTTCTTGGGCAGTATATTTCAATCCTGAGACTTACAGCACTAGAAAATCAAGAGAAGCATGTCTACATCGGTAACATCACTCCAAATTGCCCAAGAAGCTACATGCTATCATCAATTCTTGTTGTCCCTTCACTTGTGCATGGAACAATATTCTGGAATACCATTTCAGCAGCATGTGGGAGAACCTTCAGCTTCGATTCACAGCAGTTAAAGAAAACAGCTCTGCAAGACCTTCTGAAGGGTAATATATACCAGCATTGCATACAACACACACATCCTGAGAACTAAATATAATTTCCCTGGAAACCGTAGTACAGATCTACATTTGCACAGAGCTTCAGAGAGACTTGAGGAGTACAGGCTCCACACAGAGCTCTCACTCGCTGCTTGGCAATGTACTTTTTTTTTGTTTGTGCATATTTCATGTTTACTTGTGAAACAACAATTCTTCTGTTTCAGCACAACCTATTTGATGTTTGTCACCGCATTTGACAGGACTGCATTCTTTATCTGAATTCATTCATATTCAAAAATTCAAAAAACTCTTCTTTGCCTGAGCAAAATGAGAACAAACTGGGACTGAGTTTGTTTCTTGAAAAATAATTTTGGTGATGGCTGTATTCTATATCTAAGCTGGTATCAATATTTTTAATAGAAAGTAATTAAGAGATGAAGTCAGCAGATAGTTAAATATTAATTTGCATTTTATTGCTCATGAAAGATTCTGAAGAAAAGATTTTCTGGTTCTGCTGTTCAAATGGGAGGCCAATTTAGTATAATAGCCTGCAAAACATATTTTGCACATACAATGAAAGGCTGATGACTGAGAATCAGGCATTTGTAGTGGTGGGCAGTTCCTGATTTATCTGAATAGCTCTGCACTGTAATCCCTCATGGTTCATTAAAAGGCATGAAAAGGGGCATTGGTACATGGCTGGCTATGTTGGTGTCAGCAATAATGTCTTGTCCTACTTTTAGAAAATGTTATAATCTCATCTGTCCATGTGCTCTTTCCATGAAGCTGGTACATCGAGTTATGTTAACATAATACACAGACTGGAACCACTTTGAGGAATATCTATCCCACCAGGTGTTAAAAGTGCTGTTTCAAGATGCGTGTTGCTTCAGCGATAATGGTCCTGGCATCCATCATCATTGCAAAACTATTGTGAACCAGGGTGAAAGGAGAGTCTTTGTTCTTCAAAGCTTCTTGTCAGACCAGTGCATAGTCATGGGATGTGTGTGATCTAAGAGAACTCTGTGAATTTGACCGCTGTTAATTGAAAGGAGAATCGTGAAGAACAGACGAAGGGAATTAAATAAAAGTGAAATTATGGACAGAACTGCCGTGGGATATGAAGTGTGAGCAAATAGCAAATCCCTCCTGTGGAGAAAGTGTAGCTTCGATTTATGTAAGGTGAAATATTTTCAACTCGATATGAATGCCAACTTCTAGATTGCTGCTTCTGATGTAATAAAATAAATATGTGTTCAATCAAGGTTAACACTTTCTCATGGACTTGTCAAACGTGGACTGAACTCATCAAATTCTTTTAAAAGTGAAACTACATTCAATTCCATTTACATCTGTCGAATCATGCGTGCTAAGTGATAGATATTTTTAACTGAAGTAAAAGAGTATATAAATCAAAGAACATATGTTTAAGTCCCACAGATGAAGGAATAAAAGCCCACTATCAGAGCATATATTGGTGGATTATATTGTTGCACTGAGAGAATATAAATCCTTGGTAAATAATTAGCTTTAATTACGGTTTATCAACGTAACGTACAAGCCTACAAAGCAGAAGCAGGCTGAGGTCATTCGGCCCCGACAGTCTGTTCCACTATTCAATAAGATCATTGCTGATATAATTATAATCACAAACCCACATTCTGACCTATCCCTGGTTATCTTTCAGCTCTTGCTTATAAAGAATCTGTCCACCTTTAAAATGTTCAGAAGTGTTATTTCCACTATGTTTACAGGAAATGATCTCCAAAACCTCACGACACTCTCAGTGGCAAAATTTCATCTCATCTCTGTTTTAAGTGGCCAACACCCTGTTCTGAAATAGTGACCCCTAGTCCTATGTCATTTCCTAAAATGTAGTATCCTCTGCAGATCTACTTGGTTAAAACTCCTCAGGTTTTTATGTTTCAGTCAATTCTCATCAATACTTGTAAACTCAGGCAGATGCAAACCTTAACTGTCCAAACTTCCTCATAAGACAACCAGTCTGGTATACTTTCTTGGAACTGCTTATGACACCTTTACATCCTTCCTTAAGTATGGAGCTGCCCTCATTTAGCTTATTTAAGAATTTTTTTAGGTAGTCTTTCACCAGGGGTACCTTCACTATGAGATCATTAATAAATCTTGTCTTGTTGCACAATAACATGTCAGTGATTGTAATGAGATCATCCAGGTGGACAGCATAGAATATGAGTTCCCTGAATGGCGCTGTTAATCTCGTCCAGTCGGGGAGCTGTGTTCGACACATACAAACAACAGTATCAGACATCCTGTTCACTCTGGGAGATGACTCTGACAAGGCTGTAATGGAGTTAGGGACTTTTCACATGTAACTAAAGGGTTGCTTTGTGACAAGATCCAGCCTCTGGAGAGTTATTTCAGTCTGCTGTCTGGCTCCAGAGTTTGCTTATTGAGGGAAGCTATTCACTACATATATTATGAATGCCTCTATTCAGCTATACTTGCCCATCTGACTTTTCCAGTCTGTATGTTGATTGAATTTGCCCATCATATATTTCTAAAAAGCTCCCATTATTTATAGCTGTCTTTACCACCCTACTCTGTGGTTACTGTTCGAAGGTTGGTCCATCATTCCCACAGATTGCTTCTTACCTTTATCTTTTCATAGGAGGAGGGGAAGTGGTATTTTTCATAAGGGATAGCATTACAGCTGTGCTGAGGGGGAATTTTCCCAGAAATACATCCAGGGAAGTTATTTGGGTGGAACTAAGAAAGGGATGATCACCTTATTGGGATTGTATTATAGACACCCCAATAATCAGAGGGAAATTGAGAAACAAACTTGTAAGGAGATCTCAGCTGTCTGTAAGAATAATAGAGTGGTAATGGTAGGGGATTTTAACTTCCAAACATCGACTGGGACTGCCATAGTGTTAAAGGTTTAGATGGAGAGGAATTTCTTAAGTGTGTACAAGACAATTTTCTGATTCAGTATGTGGATGTACCTACTAGAGAAGGTGCAAAACTTGACCTACTCTTGGGAAATAAAGCAGGGCAGGTGACTGAGGTGTCAATGGTGGAGCAGTTTGGGGCCAGCGACCATAATTCTATTCATTTTAAAATAGTGATGGAAAAGGATAGATTAGATATAAAAGTTGAAATTCGAAATTGGAGAAAGGTCAATTTTGACGGTATTAGGAAAGAACTTTCTAAAGCAGATGTTCACAGGTAAAGGGACGGCTGGAAATTGGGAAGCCTTCAGAAAAGAGATAACAAGAATCCAGAGAAAGTATATTCCTGTCAGGGTGAAAGGGAAGGCTGGTAGGTATAGGGAATGCTGGATGACTAAAGAAATTGGGGGTTTGGTTAAGAAGAAGAAGGAAGCATATGTCAGGTATAGACAGGATAGATCAAGTGAATCCTTTGAAGAGTATAAAGAAAGTAGTATACTTAAGAGGGAAATCAGGAGGGTAAAACGGGGACAATTGCGATAGCTTTGGCAAATAGAATTAAGGAGAATCCAAAGGGTTTTTACAAATATATTAAGGACAAAAGGGTAACTAGGGAGAGAATAGGGCCCCTCAAAGATCAGCAAGGCAGCCTTTGTGTGGAGCCACAGAAAATGGGGGAGATACTAAATGAATATTTTGCATCAGTATTTAGGATATGGAAGATATAGACTGTAGGGAAGTAGATGGTGACATCTTGCAAAATGTCCAGATTACAGAGGAGGAAGTGCTGGATGTCTTGAAATGGTTAAAAGTGGAAAAATCCCCAGGACCTGCTTAGGTGTACCCGAGAACTCTGTGGGAAGCTAGGGAAGTGATTGCTGGGCCTCTTGCTGAGATATTTGTATCATCAATAGTCACAGGTGAGGTGCCGGAAGACTGGAGGTTGGTAAACGTGGTGTCACTGTTTAAGAAGGGTGGTAAGGACAAGCCAGGGAACTATAGACCAGTGAACCTGACCTCAGTGGTAGGTAAGTTGTTGGAGGGAATCCTGAGGGACAGGATGTACATGCATTTGGAAAGGCAAGGACTGATTTGGGATAGTCAACACGGCTTTGTGGGAAATCATGTCTCACAAACTTGATTGAGTTTTTTGAAGAAGTAACAAAGAAGATTGATGAGGGCAGAGCAGTAGATGTGATCTATATGGACTTCAGTAAGGCGTTCGACAAGGTTCCCCATGGGAGACTGACTAGCAAGGATAGCTCTCATGGAATAAAGGGAGAACTAGCCATTTGGATACAGAACTGGCTCAAAGGTAGAAGACAGAGGGTGGTGGTGGAGGGTTGTTTTTCAGACTGGAGGCCTGTGACCAGTGAAGTGCCACAAGGATCGGTGCTGAGTGTTTACTTTTTGTCATTTACATAAATGATTTGGATGCGAGTATAAGAGGTACAGTTAGTAAGTTTGCAGATGACACCAAAATTGAGGTGTAGTGGACAGCGAAGAGGGTTACCTCAGATTACAACAGGATCTTGATCAGATGGGCCAATGGGCTGAGAAGTGGCAGATGGAGTTTAATTCAGATAAATGCGAGGTGCAGCATTTTGGGAAAGCAAGTCAGAGCAGGACTTATACACTTAATGGTGAGGTCCTAGGGAGTGTTGCTGAACAAAGAGACCTTGGAGTGCAGGTTCATAGCTCCTTAAAAGTGGAGTCACAGGTAGATAGGATAGTGAAGAAGGCATTTAGTATGCTTTCCTTTATTGGTCAGAGTATTGAGTACAGGAGTTGGGAGGTCATGTTGCGGCTGTACAGGACATTGGTTAGGCCACTATTGGAATATTGCATGCAATTCTGGTCTCCTTCCTATCGAAAAGGTGTTGTGAAACTTGAAAGGGTTCAGAAAAGATTTACAAGGATGTTGCCAGGGTTGGAGGATCTGAGCTACAGGGAGAGGCTGAACAGGCTGGGGCTGTTTTCCCTGGAGTGTTGGAGGCTGAGGGGTGACCTTATAGAGGTTTATAAAATTATGAGGGGCATGGATAGGATAAATAGGCAAAGTCTTTTCCCTGGGGTCGGGGAGTCCAGAACTAGAGGGCATAGGTTTAGGGTGAGAGGGGAAAGATATAAAAGAGACCTAAGGGGCAACTTTTTCATGCAGAGGGTGGTAAGTGTATGGAATGAGCTGCCAGATGATGTGGTGGAGGCTGGTACAATTGCAACATTTAAGAGGCATTTAGATGGGTATATGAATAGGAAGGGTTTGGAGGGATATGGGCCGGGTGCTGGCAGGTGGAACTAGATTGGGTTGGGATAGCTGGTCGGCATGGACGGATTGGATCGAAGGGTCTGTTTCCATGCTGTACATCTCTATGACTCAATGACTCTATATCTCTAACCAAACCATTTTTATATGCTGGCATGGGTGGCATGGTGGCAAAGTGGTTAGCATTGTTACCTCACAGCGCCAGAGATGCAGGTTCAATTCCAACCTCAGGCAACTGTCTGTGTCTACATGGGTTTCCTGGGGTGCTCTGGTTTCCTCCCAAAGTCCAGAGATATGCAGATTAAGTGAATTGGCCATGCTCGTGTTCAGGGATACGTAGGTTAGGTTAATGGACCATATCCTTGCTCTGTAATGTCCAGGGATGTGAGAGGCGAGGTGGATTAGCCATGGAAATGCGGTGTTACGGGGCTAGGGTGGGATACTCTTGGGAAGGTCGATGCAGACTCAATGGGCTGAATAGCCTATATTTGCACTGTAGTGATTCTATAGTTTCTTGAACTTAGGCCTTCCCTCTCTATTATGCCAATACCATTCTAAACTAACAAAGCCACTTCTCCCCATTTTCCGGGCTTCCAGTCCTTCCTAACCTCTCCTATATCCTTCAAGGTTAAGATCTCAATCCATACTATCTGGGAACTGTGTAGTGTCTTCCACATCATGTGTACTTATTTTTATTTGTGCTCTTAGTTGACCTCTTCTGTTTTGAATATAGAGTTGAATGTTTCATCTGTTTATTCTTGTTATAACATTTAGCTTTAATTTACTCTTATGTTGGAAAATGCAGTCTGTTCCTGTACTGGTATATGTATCATTTCCCATTTTAATAAATTTTTCCTTTCCCTTAGTTCTACATTTTGCTTTGCCATGTTTTCCTAAATACCTCCTTTCATCCACTAGTTAGTTTAAAATTGTCCCTATTCTCCAGTTCCTTCTCTCTCAAAAGGGTGGCATGATTGCTCAGTGGTTAGCACTGCTGCCTCACAGCACCAGCAACCCGCGTTTGGCTCCAGCCTTGGGCGACTGTCTGTGTGAAGTTTGCACATTCTCCTAGTGTCTGAGTGGGTTTATTTCGGGGTGCTCTGGTTTCCTCCCACAATCCAAAGATGTGCAGGTTAGGTGAATTTGCCATGCTAAATTGCCCATAGTGTTCAGGGGTGTGTAGTGGAATGGGTATGGGTGGGTTACTTGTCGGAGGGTTGGTGTGGACTTGTTGGGCCAAATGATCTGTTTCAATACTGTAGGGATTCTAATTCTAATTCTAATCACTTGAAAGAACACTAGCCCAGCATTGTTCAGGTGCAAGCTGTCACATTGGTACAGATCCTACTTTCCCCGATACTGGTACCATATCCAGTAAGGGTATTTTACAACATTGGGAATCAAATGGACACAAAATAGGGTGAATAAGACAAGATGTAGACAATAGGTTTGTGAAGACAGGAATAAGTGCAAATGATTGCAATATTTAGGAGGAGAATGCTGTGGCGCAGAGGCACATTAGTTGCGAGTGTCAGCCAAATGGGGTCACTTTTCCCCCCTGAGATGGGAAGACCAAGCTTGGAAGCTTGTCAGTGTGGCAGACCCATCTACTTTACCAGGCTGGTGCCTCAAAAAGCATTTGAAAAATTAAATCAGGAAATGGTATATGAATAAGTAATGAAGAGAAAGACATTTTATGTCTTTGTGACATCCCAAGGCACTTTAGTGTCAGTTAACAGCAGTATAATTACTGTCATAATGCAGCAACTTTGCACACAGCAAGGACTTGAAAACAAAACTGGGATATTAAGCAGATTTTTTGCAGCTGTTTCAGAGATAAATATTGGACAATGGCAAATTCTCTTTTTAATTTGAAAAATACCATTAAATCTTATATATTCACAAAAAAAGTTTGATATTGTTACAATTAGTTGAGGGGGCATCGGCTCCCTGATCTTTGACCTGCCCATTTGATGAAATAAACTGTTTCGATCATGTTCAAGATATATCAAGATATCCCAAAATACCACAGGAAGAGCATTGTGCTTAGCGAAGCTGCCCTGCTAAATCTTCATGGTATATTTTAACTTTAGTTGTTTTAATTTACTTTAACCCTACTCCAGTACTATTAACTAAAACAGGAGATTGTTGGAAATTAGAGTTGTTTCACCTTTACTCAGAAATTAGTTTTCTCCTTGTACTACAGTATTTTTACTTGCCCTGTGTTAATTTAAAAATTTACTGTTTCCAAAGTTAGTGGAGTTGAAACACAGTCCCTAACAGCAAGAGCTCAAAAACAATTCGATTCATGAATTTCCTGTGGTGTCAGGCATAGATTTATTTTTTTCTCTCTCACACTGTTTTATCTGGTGTCTGCATCTCCCTCCCTCTTTCTCTTTTATTCTCACAATGTTTAATTTGGTATCCTCACTTTCTCAAAGTGTGGCGCTGGAAAAGCACAGCGGGTCAGGAAGCATCCAAGGAGCAGGAAAGTCCACATTTCAGGCATAAGCCATTCATCAGGAATGATGCCTGAGCTTTATTGAATCTAATAAAAGAATGTGGGGAAATAGAGAGAGAAAAGACAATAGATAATATGGCATAGAAGAGAGAGCAAATACAAAGATAACAAAATGCTTGAGAGAGGGAAAATGAACAGACATATCAGATAAGACAGCATAAGAGGGAGAGGGGACATCACATAAAGCATATTTCCCTTTCTTTCTCTCTCTCTATACCATGCTGTTTTACCTTATGTCCACCATACAAAAGCTTCCAACATAAAAGACTTTGAATTCCCAGTTTTCCAAGTTGCTTTTGAGTTTGAGAGATAAAAAGTGGATGTCTTCCAGTTTTCTTAACTAGCCCTTTTATTCTTGTTTCGTCCCTACTGCTCAAAAGCAGCTGTTGAACTATAGTTCAGTGTATTTTCTGGAGTCCAATCCCAACGCCATTTTTCAAACCGATGATCTTCAGGTGACTTTCAGCTCAATGTATAACATGCAGAAACTGAATCAACCATGAGTCACAGATCTGGGTTTTAGTGCCCTTTATAATGATTTTATTTTTGACTCTGACTGATCTTTGTCTGTTGATGGTACCAGGAGCTTGGCTAAAACTGGTCTGGTGGTGACCACAGCCATTTTTAGTAAGAATTTATCCTTTTTACAAAAATCACTTTCACTCGTGGAGAATGCTTGGATTAAAATTCAGATTTTGGAGTTGCCTGTGTTTATCAGTATAACAATGTGGAGTTAGCAAAACCTACACTTGTGACAATGCATCAATTCCCTTATCAGAGTGGAAAGCTGAAATGAACTGCCTGTAAAGGTGGTCACGACAGGAACCCTCATCACATTTGAGAGGTACTTGGATGAGCTCTTTGGATGCCAAGCCATATAAGGGCATTGGTCAAGTTTTGAAAAAATAGGGTGAGAATAGTTCGGTGTTTTTTTTATTAAATAGCCTGAAAGGCCTTTTTCTGTGTTGTACAGCTCTACCATTGTTGAATGTTTGCTCAGTAATAGACATTGGTCTGCATTTGACAAATCTAAAAATTAGTTTTCACATCAAAATTCTCATCTCGGTCAAAAGACCAGATTGATTGTGATTGATGGTGTTGATAATTCTCTTAAATGATTCTGTTGTCTGCTGTTTCATGATTACAGAGAAAACCTGCATGAGTTTCAAAAGTACAGGGGTTTGTGCTTTCTACAGAGCAACTGGTATCACTTAAGTCCTGGGGAAGAATTAAGCAGGAAGAGGTGAAAAAGAAATAAAAGGGAAATATGAAAGTAAACAAGAGAAGGAACGAGGATAATTCAAACTTGTACCTGGAGAGAAAGAAAGATAGATATAAAGATATATGGATAGATAGTAGATATATAGTAGACAGACAAACAGCAAAATTTAATCTAATACTTGTTGAGCATGGGGAAAGATAAAGAGCAATTTTTTGGGTGGGAAGAGGGGAGAAGTTAGGAGTGAGAATTGGAGTCATGGAGATGTACAGCTCGGAAACATGACCTCCCAACTCCTGTACTCAATACTCTGACCAATAAAGGAAAGCATACCAAATGCCACCTTCACTATCCTATCTCCCTGCGACTCCACCTTCAAGGAGTTATGAACCTGCACTCCAAGTTCTCTTTGTTCAGCAACACTTCCTCGGACCTTACCATTAAGTCCTGCTAAGATTCTGGAAGGAAGAGAGGAATAGCAAAGGTGAAAATTTGGGATTGGGTGGTCTCTCAGTGACAGGATTAAACAAAGGGATGGGAGGATGAGAACACCAATATAAAATCATGACAAAGGGAAATAAGAGATTGCTAACTTTAACTGAGTAACTTGGAGGATGAAATTCATTATGGATTGAAACTGCGAGCAAAGGAAGGAGAATGTATGAGTTGCAGATTTGTGAGGAAAGTTAGTGGGGCAATCTTGAAATGAGGTGCAAGCAGACAATTCATAACATTGAATTGAAAGAAGTTAATAATGGAAAAGAAAAGCTGGAGATGACGAGATTGTCTTTGAACAAGGTTGAAAGATGGGCAGATGCAGTCCAGCTGTGAACTGAGCTGAGGGAGTTGGATGTTGGTGAATTATCCTGGTGCTGTTTTGTGGAAATATAATTCCAGCTGGTCCATTGAAATTTCTCTTCATCAGTTTAAACTATGAATTCTGAACTACCAAGGATTTCAAATTAGTCAAACCGAATCTACAAATTTTAAAATAAAACAAAATCAATATTTCTGATGAGTAGATACCTTAAAAGTGCACTTCCAGTTGCTATGCACATTTGACCTCATTCTGACAAATTTCCGATGTTAGATTTTGCACCTCTGAAAGGAAAAACCCCAAAGTCAATAAGGCAAAATATAAAACCTTTAACTGATATTGCACATATTTTAATGAATTTTTTTTAAAAAAACCTTCCTGTGATGAATTACTTGCTGTTAAGATGCCTTTGAACATGAATAAAACAAAAATTCCCCTAATGGCAAGGACATTAAAATACAGCAAATCCTGCTTTTGTCATTAAAAAATCTGTAATATCTACAACCAAAATATTGAAAATGCACCAAGTAATATGTGAATGACCCACTAATAAGATAAATTTTGTACCCAGAATACTGGCAGTCCTTATCAGGCTTTCACGTTGTGTTGTTTATCTTTCCAGCATCAATGAAGAAATGGTGGCTATATTCTGTTTAAAATGCAAGCCAAAAATTGTAATCTGAGCTGCTGTTTAGTTAATCTACTGAAATCTTTGGTCAGCTGTTGCTACTTTTCATTGTTGGCATTTTTGAATATATGTGAGCTGAATTGGAAATAAATGTTGATGTAAATGACGCAAGGTTGTATATACTAAAGAGTTTCCTGCTTTACGTTCTTGAACATTTGTAGAACATTGCATCTTGTCCCTCTTTTGATGTTTTTTCTCTCTAAAAACACCCATTTCTTCGAAGTTGACTGTTCCATTGTCAATAGAATCTATTACTGGCCTCATTACCCAGCTCAGTATCCTGCTTCTTATTTCTCCTGATTTTGCAGAGGTCTGTTCTCCTAGAGAGAGCAAGAACAACTCAAGGACAGTCTCTCGTGTTCCTTTAATGCTATCTTATCTCTTCCTTACCTGTGTTTGAAAACATGATGGATGCTTTCATTTGCTCTTTTTCTACTTTCCTGTCATTCTTTTAACAACTTGATTTCCTAAGTACGATTCTTCTCCTGCATGTTTTCACATATGGTTCAATCATGTGTATGCAGTTTATCTGCAGAGTGCAGACCTGCAGTAAACACATAAAGTGAAAGAAGGATGAGTGTTTAGCCATTACAGAGATGTTAGTGTGCTTTTGTCATTTCCACCCTAATATCACTGAGGACTATATTTCAAGTGAATTAATGGATCTCACCTTTTTTAACCTTCTTCTCAATAACTGCAACAAATAATGTACTGGCTCTTCTGTTTTTCTCTAATCTCTGAAAATGTGAAATTTCACTTGTCATTTTCTTTCATTTAAACATGAGGTTTACATTTGATGTTGATCAAGATTGTTGAGCATTTTGTCTCTTTAAATATAGGCAGAATAATCATTTTTACTGTTAGAGCACATGACACCTTGGGAGTAATGCATGAATCTCATCTCCTGTTGGTTATTTCTCAAAATTGATTTTGGTGATCACAGACTTTCTTCCAAGGGCGCATGTGCCAAATTGTGAGGAACATGGACATCCAATCTGAAGTTGTGCATGCATTACCTATTTTCCCCACAGATCAGAACGAAAAAAATCAAGAAAGGCTGGAATTGCTTCGTGGCAGAAGTGAATTCAGCTAACGGTATAAGAAAGACTTGTGCCAGAAAGAGCAGACGGAACTTGATTTGAATTTTTTTGACCAGGACTTAAGAAGTAGAACATGTTTTTTTTTAATCGAGCACCTTCACTCATTGTTTCATAACCGTCACCTTTATACTTAGGGCCTCCTTTAGGCAGGTACCAGTCTGAGGACCTTAGTTGTCTCTCTGGTTATTCCCTTTTCTCAAAAGATAAGGAATGTTAGATTTGTCAGGACAATTCAGTTTATAGTATCCTTAGCTCTTTACTTTTCTCAATTTCCACATTGTTATTAGTTTTACTGTCATCCAGTAGCTGTAGTGGTGCCAGTGAAAATTTTGGGATTGGATCTTAAGCTTATTATTATCTAAGAGTGTTATGACCAGTCCCTGGGTTAGGTTTTCTACTGTCTTAGAGTTCCTGATGGGATAACTTAAGCCATTAAGCTCCTGCCTCAGGAGGGGTGAACTGGATCTGCTTGGTTATTCACTTGACCCTGTCATTGCCTGCAACATGGTTAATTGTAACTTAAACCATCCTCACACTCCCAGGACTGCTGAAGTACAAGAGGACAGTTCATCGCTACCTTATCCAGGGCAATTTGAGATGGGCAATGATTCCTGACCCAATCTGTTACACCCACATACCATAAGCAAATAAAAAATAATGTGCTTTAAGCTTTAAGCTTTAAGACCTGGTAGTGCATTCAGGTGAATGACATGATACTACTTGTATTGCCTTTTGCTTTGTCTGATGCGTCCTTGAAATTTAATGTTAATGGTGGAGGTCCAGCTGACTTTGAAGAATTGCTCATGGGGTCATGGCTCTCAGAAAGAAGCAATCACCAAGGAACCAGGCACTGACCTAACCCCTCAGGGGATGCAGAGATTCCATGAGCCCATCAGAAGCTGCCAGCTCCCAATACCTACAGCATCACTGGGACAGTATTCATTGCCTGTACTACACTCAGGCCTAGCTTAAGCATTGAGACCTACTCTCTTTATGGACAAGTTGTTGATGGGATAGGGACTGCACTGGAAGAAGATTACCAGTGAGTAACTCTGGAGGGGGAACGGATAGCGATTACAAAATTGGTGGCTTTTAACAGGACTTTCTTTCCAATACTGGATTCCTTGATTGGGGACGCAGTGCCAGTGATCATGCCCCCACTGCCCCCTCTTGAAAGATGAAGACAAATCTGGGTGGTTTCCCTGTGATCAAATTTAGCCCTATTTAAGAGCATAAATGTGTTTGAAATTGTCAGAACTATATCCCTTGATAAGCAGTTGGAGATTGTTCTGTTGATTACAACTAGTGAATATCCACATCAAAAATGATTTGGAGGTGCCAGTGTTGGATTGAGGTGTACAAAGTTAAAAATCATGCAACACCAGGTTATAGTCCAACAGGTTTATTTGGAAGTACCAGCTTTTGGAGCACTGCTCCATCATCAGGTGGATGAAGGAGCAGTGCTCTGAAAGTTAGTGCTTCCAAATAAACCTGTTGGGCTATAACCTGGTGTTGTGTGACTTTTAACTATGTACACATCACAAATGTTTTTGTATTTGAAATATATTGTGTGCTTGGGAAAATTTTCCATGTCTCAATAAACTCTCAACTTTTCCTACAATCATATAAAGTTGAATTTCATCCTAAAAATTGTAATATGGACAGTCTTACACTAGTTCAGTCCCTATTGTATTTATGCAAATGAAAAGCCTCCCACAGCGTAGAACTCCATTAATTTAGCCAATTATTGTGGATTAATCTGATCAAATTAGGAGTTTGCACCATTGCTGCAGACTTAAAAGCAAGAAATATGCCATTTAACGCTTTGTGTTTAGGTAGGACTCTCTTAAATGACCAGTTCAATTCTCCTGCTGCCTCCCATTACCTTGTACCACGCTCTGCTTCAAATATTTAGCAACTTTTACCTTAAAATGCATTGTGAATGACTCAACAACTCACTGTGATTAAGCATTCTGACTCCCAAGTTTATAAATTTGAAAGAATTAGAAGTGTGTTTTAAAAAGTGCTCCAGATACTCCCCCAGTGGTAAGATACCAGAGTTGAGGCATATTATCATAGACAGCACAGAAAAATTATATCCAGTGTTCTACTGCCATTCACTGGAAATCACTTGATGCACAGACAAAGGGAGAAGAAGAGACTTGCATTTATATCATATTTTTCATGGTGTCAAAATGCCCCCAAGTGCTTTGAAGCAACGTAACTATCTTTGAAAGTAGCTGAAACAGTAGACTGTTGGAAAGATTCCACATCACTGCCTGTGATTACCTTGTGATCACCATTACTCCTGTCAAAAGAGCTTTGAAAGAAAAGTTTTCGTTGCAGTAGATTTGGCTTCAGTGCATCCATCGGGATCTTACTGAAGTGAGAAGATTCTCTCAGGTGTGAAACATTTAACGCCTCTACTAGCACATAAATTAGGAAGGTAATAGCCAACCGTCTTCACATAATCACCTGATCAGATGTGTTTAATTAAAACTTGAGACCTGAGGGAACAATGTTGCTCCTTGAGCAGATTTTCATCTCTTTAATGTTGCCCATTTAACCATAATTGTGCCACTCCCTTAAGCTATAGGTGCGATGGAGCGAAGGGATTGGTGTGGGGATTCCCTGTGCATATTGGATTTAGTGAAATTGGAAACGACTATAATTTTGATTTTGAGTTCACCAGGCTTTTTTTCCCCTGAGGTTGTAAATTGTAATTCCAGAAAACTGCAGGATGAAATACCAATAATCTATTCCTTTAATAACAAGCCTCTAGAAATGTTTTATTTGTTTAAATGAATTTAGACCGAATTGCTCACAGCTGATAAACAGCAATGGAAAAGGTACACAAATAGATGTACAATGTAATCTCTAGATAGGTAATATGTAGAGATTTAAATACTGAACCGCTATTATAATTAATTACTGGACTTCAATCGCAACCATGATAATAGTGTCTAAATGGTGTGCCCTGATACAAACCATCACTCCCCCACCGTCCCCCGCTTCCCCCCAGTTCACACTTTTGTTTTCCGTGCAGTATTTTTTTAATTTTAGGCAAATGCATGAATTTGATTTTCTGTGTGCATTTACCACTTTCTTATTAAAGGATCCCTACAATATGGAAGCAGGCCATTTAGCCCATCATGCCCTCACCAACCTTCTGAAGAGCATTCCACCAAGACCAACCCTACCCCAATTACCCTGCATTTCCCATGGCCAATCCACCTAACCGGCACATATTTGGACTTTGGGAGAAAATAAGAGCACCCAGAGGAAACCACAAAGACACAGGAAGAACATGCAAACTCCATATAGAGAGTTGCCCAGGGCTGGAATTGAACTGAGATCCCTGGTGCTGTAAGGTAGCAGTGCTAGCCACTGTGCCACCCATTTATCTTAGTTGTCTGTTCAAGTCCTTTCTTATCACTATTTTACCTTGCAGTATTTGTTATTGCCACCAACATGTGTTGCTTGGCTGTCAACATATTGCCCACGTTTGCTTTTCCAATAAATTGAATGATGATTGCTGAAACTTTTGCCTGGATCCTGTCAAGTATGTTATTTCGCCAATGAAATTCCCTGTTTTGTCAAATCGACTACATCATCTGTTGAAATCATGCCAGGAGCAGGAAAATATTTAAAAAGACCATCTGTTGCAGTTGAGTCGAAAGCAAGCTAAGGTATCTTGTGGTGCGGTGATACTATCCCTGTCTCAAGTCCTGACTCAGGATGTAATGGCCACAGAGATGTGTCAATACAAGACATCCCAACATGGTTAACATGGAAAAAGACCTGCCCTGTTTTATAGCTATTTTCTAAGCAATGTTATTACGCACCTTTAGCGCAGGTGGGACTTGAACTTGTGCCTCTCAACTCATAGGAAGGTTGACGCTGCAACTAATCAGATAAACCTGTTCAGACTTTGATGAAGCCAATAACATAGTTAAAGTGAAATAAAATTGAATAGAGATACAATTAACTCCAGTTATTCAAAATGTAGAGTTGTTCATTATGTTGCTGTTTGTAGTAATGTTTTTGTGTATCTGTGTTTTAGTTCAGATTGTCGCACTCTCACCTCAGGATTCCCATTTTGGATACTTCACTACAAAGTCGAGGCTAACACTTCAGAGCATTGCTTTGATAATGCTGCACTGATGGATGTGGATTCTTCTATTTCAGACTCTAGACTGAAGCCCAATTCTGTGCTCTTGAGTGAATCTAAAAGACATATTGGCATGATAGTGGCAACAGGTTGCCACAGAATTATCTTATTGGCATTGGTAGCACCTTGCTGTGTACAAATTGACTGTTGTATTTCCTACATGACAACAGTGATTACCCTTCAAATGGAAGTAATTAGTTGTCAAAGTGCATTGATTTGTTGTGATGTTCTGAGAGGGAATGTGTGAACATCAATCTTTATTTCGCTAAGGAGAGAGGAATAGTTTTAAACACTGACCAGTGCTTGATGAATATGAGGGAATGCACAATGCTGCATTTTTGTGCCAGTGTCGTTTTGGAATGATATCATTTCAGAAATGTCCATAAATGCAGTCTATTTGGGTATGGTTTACAATTTTAAAATAAATTCAGAAGTTTTATTTTGATTGTGAGTATCTTCCACCAATGTGTGTAACTTATTCAAAAGGGGAGCTGTGTACTTCTTGGAATAAGTATGATAAATCCGTGATAACATGAAATTCTTGAGAACGTCCTGCAAACTGTCAAGAAAGATTCATTTTGTATTTCCCATAAGATTTGTACATATTTCAATGTGTGTTAGAAAGCAATAGTGAAGCATTATTAAACTAAAACCTACTGTAAGCTCAGAGAAAACAATCCCCAAGTGAACCAATTGTCCAATAAGATACTGAAGCAGATTAATAGTCAAAAAGAAAGCAGACTGCGAAGAGCACCTCTGACAACAAAAGATAAACGACAAAATGAACAAAGTTGTTCCAGACAAGAATGGCATAGCATAAATTTCTATTTTTACATGCCAGGTAATGAACTGCCAACATCCAAAAAAATACAGTCAAACATTCAGAAGCTAGAAAAACAGAAGAATTATGAGTGGGGTAGATTATGTTGTCTCTCAAATCTGCTGCACCTTTCAATTAGATTATGGCTGATCATTCACTTTGATTCCATGTTGCTGTCCTGTCTCTTGGATTTCCTAAGTGCCAAAGAAAAACAATGAGTCACAGTCTTGAATATGTTTAACAACTGAACATCTCTGGACCAGCAAGTTCCAAAAATTCACTGTTCTCCGAGAGGAAAACATTTCTTCATATCTCAGCATAAAATGAATGACACCTCACCCTAACATTATAACTGTTATGGATTCATCAAACACAGAATTTACTTTGTTCAACTGTAAAAATTATTTATATTTTAATATGGTCACTCTTCATTCTTTTGACTTGCAAAACAAATAAACCCATTCTACTCAATGTAGGTAACACTTTCAACCTAAGAATCAATGTAGTGAACCTTTGGTGCAACCTGCTCACATCAAAGATATTCTTCCTTACTACAGGAATCAAAACTCTGCACATTGTTGCTGATGTAGTCTCACCAAAGCCCTATATAATGACAACAGTGGCTTCCTTCCTCCTTTAGATGAATCCCCATATGATAAAAATTATTGGACCATTTTTCTTGACTGTTGGCTTATTTGTATGTTAACATTCTATGATTCTTGTTCAATACCACATAAATCCATTTCGAGCTCAACATTTACTTGTTTTGGGACATGTCCTAGACTTGAATCATTACCACTAATTCTCTCTCCACAGATGATGCCAGACTTCTGAAATTTTTCAACATTTTTGAGTTTATTTTTATTTGACTGTACTGCACTAAAGCAAATATAATTGATAACCTTATTACAGTCGATGAACTGACTAAATACAGTCCAAAATGTCCTGAAATTAGTGTGCCTTGATCTCACACGATATAAGAACACGGAAATCCTATTTTTAATGTAACTCTCACAGGCACATCACTGCATCCAATACATTACTGTATTGAATCTCTGTCAAGTCAATGAAATGTAACTTCAGCAATGGTGGTGACTAGTAATCTACGTTGATTACATCATTAGGTTATAATTAGTTTTGTGTTCAACTAATTAACAATCTATCAGAAACCTTTTTCTCAATGCTGCATTGAGCAAAACCAGAACCCTGAAACAGCTTTTCAATCAATGATAGTGGGTTTTGCTTTGAGAGGTTTGTGTGCTTCTCACCTTAACATTTAAATCTTCAATCATTCTGTTGTTCATTGCATAAAGCATTCAGCATGAAGACTCAGTGTTCTGCTGTATAAATGTTGCAATAAAGAAACTGTATCAGTGCTATGACAAACCCTACTGGGTGATGCATGATATTAGAAACTGTTCTGGTACACAAATTGGTTTGTTAAAGTGGTTCAGATGATAAATGTTATATTCATTGTTTTGGCCCATGTAAGCAATGCCTATATGCATATGTAAATACAACCTGCAAAAGGTTTAATCCCTCAAACTCCTTTTTACATACACTGACTTTGCAAACACTACTAAGTATTTGTTATGCATCCAGAAAGACAGCATGGTAAATTAGATTAATTTAACAAATGTAAATCATGCCACAGACAATGTTATTAGAATCTGAAATTATTGCTCAGGTTTCTTCATGGATTGTAAGATGTACTAATCATATGATGGGACAAATTGCCCACAATTATAAATTTGATTCAGATAACATCAGCGCAAGATTAATTACCTGGAAAGTTCCTCGAGGCAATGCCTATGAAAAAGTTGAGAATTAATTTAGTAAACATAATTGCATTTCTAAAAGGAACATGTGAGTATAAGTAGATATTTAAAGTATGTTTAAAATATTTAACAATATTTTAAAAGATATTTAAAATGAGTTGAAAGTGTTGGACAAGCTCAGCAGGTCTGATGCAATTTGGAGAGAGACCCAAATGTTTCAGGCACCTGACAACATGAACTACAGAAAGATTTAAAACAGAATTGCAAAAAGAAGTCCTACAATGTCTGTCTCAATTACATTAGTAATTCATTATATTTTCTATGAACTTGCTCAGCAACAAGGTGAGATTCATGTGAGGCAGTGTGGAGTTACCAATTAAGGAGGATTGATATCTGTTGAATTCCCTATTAATAGCATAACCTGCATCATTAAAGTTCAGTTTCTTATCTTATCAAACACTAAATAAGTTACACATTGAGATTTTGCTAAATGGAAATCAGAGTAGGTTCATGAAGACGTCAGCTCACCACTAACTGTGAACAGCCTCTTTGTCAGGCACCAGGCACCAATATCTCAGGGGCACCAGCCACATACATCCAGGTCTAACCACATTGGCATCCAACATATCCAACCTTCATGGATATATCCAATCCACTCATTGTTGCACCTTGGACTCTTATTATTGTACTGCTACAGCAGGGACAGTGCACTGTGAGGGACAGGTCATTTATTCATTCATCAGCCATTCCCTTGCAGATGAGGAGGTCTCTCATCCACTCTCAGGATGGGTCCATAAGTGTTGTACAATCCAATGCATTTTCTGCAGACTCTGACACTCTTAGGGCAGTAGGTAGATGTGGCAAGGCGTGGGTGGGACATTGGTTTGGCAGCATGCTCCTTATACTGTTCTCAGCTGGTTTCAGCTTTTCCTTGACAACACGTCTCAAGGAGCTCGACATCTTCCCTGATGTTCCTCCTCACTTTGGACAGTCTTGGGCCAGTGATTCCCAGCTGCTATAAGTGTATTAGGTGCTCGAAAATTGATATTGTTCTATGACCTTTGGAATTTTGACATTGACTTTTCAATATGATTGTAATGACCTTCTCTGGTGGATCAAAGGCGCTGCATTTATGAAGAGCAGATGTGTTAAACCCCTGAATCCCATAATCTGTTATTCTGCACAAAGGTGTAAACTGTATGCAAACTGGTATTTTCATGTGGAGTAAATTTAAAGATGTCTGCTCTTAGCAAATCCTTAGGTCAATTGGATGTCAAATTGATATTCCTGCTTTCAATTATGCATGTGTGCCGCCTAAGGTGCAATGGCATTACAAAATGCATGAAAATGTGAGGCATGGTTAGTAAGGTTGGGGATGACACCAAAATAAGTGGTGAAGTGGACAATGAAGAAGACTTTCTCATAATACAAAGGGACCTTGATCAGATGGACCAATGGGTTGAGGAGTGGTAGATGGAATTTAATTTAGATAAATGTGAGGTGTTGCATTTTGGTTAGGGCAGGACTTGTACAGAAAATGATCGGGCCCTGAGGAGTATTGCCGAACAAAGAGACCTCAGGATACATTGTTCCTTGAAAGTGGAGTCTCTGGTAGACAGGGTGGGAAAGAAGGTATTTGGCATGCCTGCCTTCATTGGTCATAACATTGAGTATAAATGTCCCAAACCCCTAAGGATTACAGTGGTGCAAGAAAGCAGTTTGCCTCCACCTTCTCCAAGGTAAGTGGGAATGAGTAACAACCGTATTCCATGACAAAAAATGGCAACCATTTTCTTCTCTCTCTTTCTCATCCTGTTCCTCACTACCTCATCCATTCCTGATCTTTCCTCCCACCTGTCTTTTGTCCATTTATTTCCACCTCCCTCAAGCCATTTAACTTGAATGCTATAATTCACTGTAAATAGAGCCTGTAATTTCTAAAGGTCATGAACTGTCAGTGTACAAATAGAGGTTGTTCCCTTAACTTTTACTGTTCTTGATTTTGCCTTCTCATTTAAAATCCTAAGTATTTGACTCGGGTGTTCCTTGTCAGGCTACAGCTGGATGAAATAACTAGCAATAACTAATTGGAACAGTAGCAAGCCATTCAGCCCCTCAAGCCTGTTCAATCATTCAATGAGATCATGGCTGACCTGTGACATAACTCCATATAACTGTCTTTGGACCACATACCTTGATGCTTTTGCTTAACAAAATATAATTTAAGTCAGATTTAAAATTAACAACTGTCCAGCATCCAGTGCCACTTGTGGAAAAGAGTTCCAAACATCTATTACCCTTTGTGTACAGAAGTGCTTCACAACATCCCCTGAACTATGCCTCAGAGTATATCTCCCAGTTCTCAAATCCCCAACTTGTGGAAATAGTTTCTTTAGCTACCCTACCTTTTCCCGTTAATGTAAGTTAACAGTGGTAGTGTATAGATGCAGGATAACAGAATGTTTATGCCAAACAATACAGCTGGAAGTCTTAAAATTGCTCAAATTGGATTTTAAGAAGTGGATGGCTTTTAACCAAATGAACATTTTATGCATTTAACCTCAATGGGTTCTTCCAGAGTAATTTAAATTTTCATGGAAATATTTTAATAACAGGTCGCTTGATGAAAAGCAACACATCACTGCACAGATGTCATCCATTTGCCTGTCTTATTCTCTGTGTTTCCAATCTAATTATTCCGAGAATATTCTCTTGCATGGCCCGAATGAATCACCACTTCCTGTGTAAGGAGATTGCATTAATTGTAAAAGTATGGAGACAGGCTATTCAGTCCAACAAGTCCACACCAACTGTCCAAAGAACATTGCACCCAGATCTATCCCCCTATCCTATCCCTGCATTTCGCCTGGCTAACATACCCAACCTACACGTTCCTGAACACTATGGGCAATTTAGCATGGCAAATCCACCTTCCCGTGGCTTGCCACTTCAACACACAATCCTGCTCCCAGGCCCATATGCCTGTCCGTAGCCTGCTGCAATGTTCCAGTGAAGCTCAACTCAAACTGGAGGAACAGCATCTCATCTTCCGACTCGGCACATTAGCCTGCCAGTCTCAACATTGAATTCAACAACTGGAAGTCAGTGTCTCCCCCCACCTCATACCCCCCCACACACACACCCTTCAACATCAGTGACAGTAACACCCCCCCCCCACACACACACTTCAACATCAGTGACAGTAACACCCCCCCACACACACACCCTTCAACATCAGTGACAGTAACACACCCCCCCCCACACACACACCCTTCAACATCAGTGACAGTAACACACCCCCCCCCACACACACACCCTTCAACATCAGTGACAGTAACGGGGGGAGACACTGACTCTCCCCGTGGTACGGGGTGGGGGGAGACACTGACTCTCCCCGGGGTGCGGGGGGGTACGAGGTGGGGGGAGACACTGACTCTCCCCGGGGTACGGGGGGTATGAGGTGGGGGGAGACACTGACTCTCCCCGGGGTACGGGGGGAATGAGGTGGGGGGAGACACTGACTCTCCCCGGGGTACGGGGGGAATGAGGTGGGGGGAGACACTGACTCTCCCCAGGGTACGGGGGGTATCTCGACCCCTCTTTTCATTCTGCTCCATAATTTTATTTTATTTATTTCATTTATTTTTTAAATTCTTTTTTCACTGTTCTGTACCTCTTATTTCTTGATTGTCTCTCTTTCTCTCACTCCCCACTCTCTCATCACCTCTTTCCTCTCCTCTTCCCCCTTTGCTACCCTTCTCCCCTGTTTTCCATTTTGCCTCTGCTTCACACATTTCTTCCCCCCCCCCCCCCCCCCCCCCTATTTTGTCACATAGCACTGGCTTCAGCCTTGGTCATTCACAGCTCCTAATCTCTCTATGCACTGTCATTATCACCTCTTTATTGCTACCTTTGCTTCTGGAGCCATGACTCTCTTCTCTCAGCCTCGTATAAATACCTCCCCATTTCTCCCTTCTTTTAGCTTTGACAAAGGGTCAGTTAGACTCGAAACGTCAGCTCTTTTCTCTCCTTACAGATGCTGCCAGACCTGCTGAGATTTTCCAGTATTTCTGTTTTCGTTTCAGATTCCAGCATCCGCAGTAATTTGCTATTATCCACCCAACCTGCACATCTTTGTGACTGTGGGAAGAAGCCAGAGCACCTGGCAGAAGCCCACACAGACATGTGGAGAGTGTGCAAGCTCCACACAGACAGTCCACACAAGGGTGGAATCAAACCCAGGTCCCTGGTAATGTGAGGCAGCAGTGCTAACCACTGAACCACCATGCCACCCTCCAGCCACTGCGCAATTCTGCAAATTTAAGTCACATCACCAGAAAAAGAATACCAAAAGCAAACCAATGCAAATATAGGAAATCTGGACTAAAAATAGAAAATGACAATAATATTCAAAGAACAAAAGGTTTTGCTACAGTTTGAACTGCTTGCTGATACAACGTCTTCATATTTAGTCTGAAAATCAGGTTCCACAAACAAAGGAGTACTCTACCTGTAAACTATGTCTGGGATTATATTTCCACAGAATAAACAATAAACCCTTCCATCTGGAGGTGTGCCCTATTGATTAGATCACTGACATAAGATGTGCAACATATTGAACAAGTCTAATGGAAGATGTCATTCTTGCAGTCTATGTAATCCAGGTTAAAGCTGCAACTATAGTAAATATGTTGAAGTAAAATGATATACAACTAAGATTATTTTAACATTTAAAAAAAACGGTGTAATCCTTAATTCATATGCTTATTCTTAAAGTGGTTTTCTCAAATGAAAACAGAAAAACACATGCTATTGCAATTGAAGATGCCTTAGCTGACCTACAGTTCTGACAAAATTGAGTAAGATTAACTAATTCAATAGTAAAAGCTTTTCAAACATCAAATTAGTAGTGTACCTTTGCAGAAAGTCACAGATTGATGCCCTATTCCAGATAATTGAGCTCACAATCTAAGATAGCACTTCAGTCTAGGGCAGTGGGAATGCTCTGCTTTTGTTAAACTTCGCCATTGTGTAAGTTTTGCTTCAAACAGGGTATTTGTACCTGACATAAAAATGCTTTTGCTAGTTCCAGTGACAGAAGAGTTAGATGCGGCTAACATGATATTGAAAAAGTTAACAGATATTTATTATGTATTTGTATGTATATATAGTAACAGGCACTTCAGATTCTGGGCTGATAAGCTATTTGATTGCAAAAAGTAACACTCTTTGACCAACATGTCATGCTTTAAGTGGCTCCAGTTAAGAAGGATTTCTTTGTATTCTCAGGCCTTAAGCTCTGATATAGTGATTATATCACAAGGTCTCTTAAGGTACAGTGAATCTAGAAGAGGGCACTGTTGGTATGATCAGCAAGTTTGCAGATGACACGAAGATTGGTGGAGTAGCAGAAAGCATAATGGACTGTCAAAGAATACAGGAGAATTTAGGTAGACTGGAGAGTTGGGTGGAAAAGTGGCAGATGGATTTCAATCCAGACAAATGTGAGATGATGCATTTAGGCAGGTCTAATTCTAGAGCGAATTATACAATGAACGGAAGAGCCTTGGGAAAAGTTGATGAGCAGAGAGATCTGGGAGTGCAGGTCCATTGTACCCTGAAGTTTGCTGCACAGGTGGATAGAGTAGTCAAGAAGGCATATGGTATACTTGCCTTCATCGAATGGGGTATTGAGTACAAGAGCTGGCAGGTCATGTTAAGATTGTACAAGACATTGGTTTGGCCGCATTTAGAAGACTGTGTACAGTTCTGGTCGCCACATTACCAATAAGATGTGAATGCTTTGGAGAGGGTGCAGAGAAGTTTTATGAGGATGTTGTCTGGTATGGAAGGTGCTAACTATGAAGAAAGGTTGAGTAGGTTAGGTTTGTTTTCATTAGAAGAAAGGAGATTGAGGAGGACCTGACTGAGGTTTACAAAATCATGAAGGGAATAGACAGGGTAGACAGAGATAAGCTTTTTCCCAGGGTGAAGGATTCAACAACGAGAGATCACACTTTTAAGGTGAGAGGTGAAAAGTTTAAGGGGGAATACATACTTTACACAGAGGGTGGTGGGTGTCTGGAATGCATTGCCAGAGGAGGTGGTAGAGGCAGACACAGTAGATTCATTTAAGATGTGCCTGGACAGATGCATGAGTAGGTGGGGAGCAGAGCGATACAGATGCTTAGGAATTGGGTGACAGGTTTAGAAAGTAGATTTGGATTGGCTCAGGCTTGGAGGGCTGATTGGCCTGTTCCTGGGCTGGTAAATTTTCTTTGTTCTCTTTGTTCTTTGAATACTATTATGTGCTGTATAATAGTAATCATGAGTGTTAATTTTCAGCTGAAACATTCAGCCAAAACCTAATTTTTCTTTTTAAGTGCATGCAAAATCATAGAATCACGACAATACAGAAAGAGGTCATTTGGCCCATTGAGTTTTCACTTACCCTCTGAAGACCATCTCACCCAGACTCAGTGCCCCACTCTATCACCAAAGGCTCTATCATTGAGCCTGCATATCCCTGACCTCGAGAGCATGGCCAATCCACCTAACTTGCACATCTCTGAACTGTGGGAGGAAACCCGCATAGACGCGGGGACAACATACAAACACCACACAGTCACCAAGGCTGGAATCCAACCTGGGTCCCTGGAGCTGTGAGGCAGCAGTGCTAACCACTGAGTCACCGTGTCACCCCACTTTTGATATTATCATGTGACAAAGATTACGCAAGTTGTTTCGGTAATCTAACTGATATTTGTCTGGAACCCACATCACGAGACAAATTTTCCTATTATTTGTCTCCATTGTCTTTGCATCAATTTGTTGCACCTAAACAGCCTGCGGCATTTACCTGCAAAGCAGCAACATATTTCTGGTACACAAAGCGTAAAGTTGGGTTTTCAACTATTAGGTAGATTGATAATGTCTGCTCTCAGAAATGGCAGCCAACCAGATATTAGCAAATCACAGGCCTGAGATGTTCAGACAACTAATCTGGACCAAAGGGTAAAAGCCACATCTCTGCCACTCTTCACTGTGTAAAACCCAGTCACGTGGACTATTTTCTGTATGACAACAGGGATCTCTCCCAAAAATAAGCTGCAGAAGCTTTTCAAATTATGAGTAATCTAGTCTTCGGTACAAATGTGTCACAAAACCTTGAAGGAGATTGGTATGATTGGTATGGACAGAGCCAATGGTTCATTGTATTTTTTTCTGACCATTCCTCATTTCCTGAAGGCACTGATCATTCACTGGATGGGTGCATGCAGCTGTCAATCATTCTCTCCTACATTGCTCACGAGATCAGCACTCATATTTCGGCTCTGACAGCAAGTGTCAATATTCTGTTTGACAGCGGGGTATAGTGCTGAATCCAATTCAAAATATGGAGATGCCGGTGTTGGACTGGGGTGTACAAAGTTAAAAATCACACGACACCAAGTTATAGTCCAACAGGTTTAATTGGAAGCACTAGCTTTCGGAGTGCTGCTTCTTCATCAGGTGGTTGATGAAGGAGCACCGTTCCGAAAGCTAGTGCTTCCAATTAAACCTGTTGGACTATAACCTGGTGTTGTGTGATTTTTAACTGAATCCAATTCATCCCTCCTTCAACAGGCTTGGTTCAAGCAGACAATCCTGGATAACAATCAAGAAGGACATCACTGGCTTTTGCTTGTTATGTTCTCTTTTCTCCCTAGAGTTGTGCTGATGATGCATTCAGAAAGTACAGGAGAAAGTCAGAAGGTCTGGCAGGACTTGTGGAGAGAAAAACAAAGTTAACATTTTGAGTCTAATATGATTCCTCCGACTCTTCAAAAAAGTCAAATTGGACTTGAAATAGTATCTGTTTCTCACTCCACCGAAGCTTGCACGCATGCTGAGCTTTTCCAGCATTTCGCATTTGTATTTCAGATATCTAACAGTATTTTGTATTGATTTCTCTGATGATAATTGTCAATGATCAAGACTACTGAGCACATTTGTGGGAATGCTGTTTTGTCCAGATCATCTCCTCATATGTAGGAGGCACCTTTCCTATATCTATTTACATGATGCTGCAATGCCCAATGAGTTCAGAATACATAATTAAGTCACTTGTTGTACCATATGCATATTTTCTATCAGTTCCTTGAAAGCTTCACAAGTATATTTCAATAAGATCAATGCTTATTTGACTCCAAATCTGAGTTAGAGTGGGAAAAGCCATTACTTGTTCAGATACAAAGGTGAAAGCAGCTGTCCTCACACTCTTCTGCATTTAACAAAAATAATCCTCATTTGGACTCTATCAATGAAGGACAATTACAATTGTGCATCCACAGAATCTTCATCCTCTGCTAACCTCTCATTTGATTTCTGTGTTAAGGCCAAATCCTCAAGAAGACTAATTACATCATTATAATAGTGAAATCCAAATATTTGTATTAATTATTTGGGCTTTCGACTTATCTGTTAGTCTCAGAATGTAATCTAAATTAATTAGGCCTCTTTGTGTGTTATGTTAGCACATAATGGGGAAGACACTTAATGAATATTTAATTGGGAAGTTCTTTATTCTTTTAAATGTTGATTTACTATAATTCAAATAGCCTGATTAATCCTTTGAATAATCAATAGCATCAGCAATGACCTAAATAATTGCCTATTGCAGATTTAGTCACATTTCTTTTATCAGTCAGTTTGGCGAACTTCCCACTGATTCAAGAATGGAGTAAAAGTATACAGTAAGACAGTACATTAGGAATGTAAATTTTAAAAATATGTGACACATATGTTCAAAGTGGTGAAGTTGTTAGAAGTGGAACACTTTGCACATTTGACGTTGAGTACAGGTTCTTGGCCACTCACTTGAAACAGCATTTTAACTCCATCTTGGGCCTTCCTCCATCCAACTTCAATGATGTACACTGATTTCTTCTTAAGAGACATGACCTCCGGTATGAGATTGCATTTTTCTACATATCTCTGTAGTATGGTTTTAGGAACTGAAATTATGCAGTGCCATGTCAGAGATCCTATGACAACTTCCTGATCAAACTATATGCTATATAATATCTCCAGTCAACACAAATATGTCTGATCCAACCTGAGTATTCAGAAGATAATAAACAATATTTTAATCCAAAAGAACTCCCAAATTCTTTGGTACACTTAATCCAATATGCAATGATTGCCTCTGGAGAAAAGACGTGACAGCACCTTTGAACTGACAACTAAGATGTGTGTAAGGAGCAATGCCATGATTATTTAACATCTCCTCGATATAGTTTAGTTATTTTAAATCAATCTGTTTGGATGTGTTGGGACCCACTGGTGGGACTCGAACCTAGATGTCCTGTCTTAGAGGTAGGGACACTACCTCTATACCACAAGAGCCTTGATATTGTGTGTGTACTTAGTAAATGTTGTTTCATGTTCACTGACAAGAGTATGGACTGCCTTCTGTCAACACAGACATAATTTTACTTTGGTGCCACAACATGGGTTGCGTTATATAATTAATTGAAAGGAAAGGCCTAATTTTGAGGTAGTTCAAGAAAGCCCCAGAAGACTATGCAGTCATTTTGCTACAGTAAAAGAGACAATTCGATGTTGGTGAGGCTCCCTCTGGAGTACCGTGTCCAGTTCTGGTCACTTGTTATGGGAAGCGGATTATTAAATTGGACAGGGTTCAGAAAAGGTTGTCCAGAATGTTTCTGGGAATGGAGGATTTGAGTTAAGAAATGAGCTGGATAGCCTGTAATGTTTTTCACTGGAGCGTAAGAGGTTTATAAAATATTAGAGACATATGTAAGGTAAAAGCAAAGGTTTTTTTCCCCAGAGGTGGGGGAGTTTAAAATTGGGTGACATATTTTTCAGGTGAGAGGAGAAAATTTTAAAAAGGACATGAGGAGCAACTTTTTTTTGACCAGAGAACGGTTGTAGTGTGGAATGAAGTGTCAGAAGTGGTGGATGCAGGCACAATTTAAACATTCAAAGACATTTGGCTAAGAACATGAATAGGGAATGTTTAGAAGAATATGGACCAAATGCTGGCATGTGGGACTTGTTTAATTTGGGATCATGGTCAGGGTGGACGAGTAGGAGCAAAGGTCTGTTTCCATGCTGTACGACTCTATAACTCTATGACTGTAAGAATTTTGGAAGCTTATCTAAGAGCAGCAATTATAGAAAACAATGGAAGATCTCAAGGCTAAATGCAATGCTAAATTAGCTGTTAAAATGGGGACTAACTTAATGAACTAAATAAATGGCATCTTCTGTTATTCATCTGTACACAGTTCAGTGAGGTAAAATACATCAGAACAGATCAGTCCATTACTTCTGAATGGCATTAGTTTAATGAAAATGAACCACGGTTTGTTTCTCACTCTGAATGCTTGAAGGTTTCTGAAAGCTTTCTTCCACGAAGCATTCTTTTAAGATATTATGGATACTGCAACCTTGGTATGGTATTTGATGATGGAAAATGTTTTCTTTTATGGACATGCAGGATGATTGTATGGAATTAGGTAGAGGTGGAGAGAAGTACGACTGTTTGAGATATTATTGTGCTCATTGTGAATGCATGATACATTGGCTGCTAGACACAGCTTGATTTTCAATGAAAACTTTTAAAATTTAGCTCCTGTGAGGGTATGAACCCTGTAATTAATGTAATCAACTGGCAGACAGTAATTATACACCACAATCTTTGAGTAGGACAGGATTCTAACAGACATATTAGCCCTGTTTCTTTCAAACCACTTTAAACAAAAATGAAATGCTGTTGCTGTTTGTCAGACAAAACAAATTGCATGCCACAAATGTGCAACACTAAATCCTGATAAAGTTGTGCATGTTCGAAGCTTTAAATCCTTGAACAGTTTGCCTAAAGCTGGTTCCTGAGGCTCAGTAATTAATTATTGATTCCTCTAACAGTTTGAGGGTATTTGGATATCTCTGTATATCATGTGCAACTGTCTTTCATGGCAAGTGAATGAGAAAGCTTTAGACTACCTTAAGCGGTTGCCTTCTGTGCTCACAAAACCTGATTTTAAGTCTCATCACATCAGTGATGTTGGGTTTCACTGGCAGTGCCACATCATAGGCAGTGATAACAATACAAAGAGGATTACAAGGCTTGGACTCTTCCATTTTGTAAACATGTATCATAAACATTAGAGAGGAAACATTTATGGATGCTGTACAAATGGAATTTGTAAACTGAATTAAGCTGTTTAGAAAATACTCACAATTACCTGCATTTTGGCAAACATAGTTGGTTCAATGGTCATTGATGTGCCAGATAAGTGTTGCTGGCAAGATTTATTGCCCATCCCTAATTCCCTTGTGTAGGTGGTGGAACCACTGCATTCCATCTGACATAACTGGTACCCACCATTTTTTAATTCATCGTGGGATGAGGTCATCACTGGTTAGGTCTGCATTAATTGTGCATCCTTACTTTCCCAGAAAGCAGTTAAGTGTCAGTTACATTGCTGTAGGTCTGGAGTCACATGTAGGCCAGACCAGGTAAGGATGGCACTTTCTTCCCCTAAAGACCATTAGTGAACCAGATGAGTTTTTATGACCGTCGTTAATGGCTTCGTGGTCATCATCAGACTCATCATTTTAGAATTTTATTGAATTCAAATTCCACCATGGCAGGATTTGAAGCTGGGTCCCCAGAACATTACCTGGGTCTCTGGGCTAGCAGTTCAGCAATAATACCATTAGGCCATCACCTCCTCACCTTGCTGTGAGGAAAGGAGTCCCAGGACTTTTTATCCAACAAAGGAAAGGAATTGTGAGATGGTTATTAGGCAAGGTAATATGGATTGGAGGTGATTCTCTCTCTGTCTCTCTTTCTTTCTCTGCCCCGACTCCCACCCTTGACACACTCCTTAATTCTGAGACTATGCCCCCCTGGTCTTAGACTATCCTATGTGGGGAAACATTCTCTCAGCATTTACTCTCTCAGGCCCCTTAGGAATCCTACATGTTTCAATGAGATCATCTCCTATTCCTCTAAACTCCAGCGAATAGAGTCCCACGCTGTTTAATCTTTCTTCATAAGAAAATCTTGTCATACCATGGATCATCGTCAAGACCCTTCTCAGAACTGCCTCCATTGAAATGACACTTTTCTTTAAAAAAGGAGATCAGAACTGGTCATAGTACACCAGAAGTGATCTCACCAGCAGCAAGACTTCTCTACTCTTATACCCCAACTACCTTGAAATACGAGCCAACAATTTATTAACTTTCCTGATTACCTCTTGCACCCAAGCGCTAGAATTCTGTTTTGTGTGCTCGTACCACAAGTCACTATATGTTGCAGCTGTCAGCAGTTTTTGTCCATTTAAATAATATTTGGTTGTTTTGTTTTCCTTTCTAAAATGAACTTCATATTTTTCCACATTGACTCCATTTGTCAACTTTTTGCTTGCTTACTTAACCAATCAATATCTCTCTGTTAACTGTTTGCATCCCTTTGCAACTAGTCTCTCCACCAATTTCTGTGTTTTCTGCAAATTTGGTTACATTACATTCATTTCCTTCCTTCAAGTCATTAATACATTTTGTAAACAGTTGCGGTCCCAACACTGACCATTATGGAGTCCCACTGGTCACAGGTTGCTAATCTGAGAAAGAATCTCTTATCCCCACTCACTGTTTCCTGCTAATGAGCCAATTCTCTATCTATGCCAACATGATACCTATAGACCATGGGCTCTTATCTGACACCGGACTCTTATCTGACACCATTCTCTTATTGAGTTAATGCAGAGATTTTGGAGATTCTGACTCTATTCTGTCTTTTCAACTTTATTAAAAATATTAGTCTACTCTAATGACCAAATTTAGCTCCTAGTTAGTTATAAAACTGAATTTTTAATTATTCACATGGGCCCTCTCATAACCATTCCTGCTGATAATCATTCCCCATCTCTACCTTCCCTAGCCATACAGACACCAAACCCAACCTAACTCTAATCATGCCCGCCATTGACACCTAGTCTCTGTACCCCAGTCCCTCCAGCACCCAACTGATCCCTGTTGCCCACCACATAAGCCAACTATAGTTTACTAACCAGATCAGAAGATTTGACCCTTGTCTTTCAACAAAAATGTATTATATTACTTTCATCAAGTGAGGGAAACTTTTCCTACTCTGACCCCGTCCTCCTGCATAACCATATGCTTATTGTCTGAAAGAATATTTTCTGTATTACTAAAAGGAGAGCCACATGACTGAATCTTAGCATCACACACTCATCGGGACAAAGGCAAGAATGCCAAAATTCAAACAATCGCAACAATTTATGCTACAGCTGAATAAGTTATTACTGGTTTCCAAGTTGATTCTGATTGGCTGATGCATTGCTATGGAGAAAACAATGATGTTTTGATGTTGTTGCCACATTTTAGTCCATCATATCTATGACTAAACAAATTTATCAGTCCCATAGCTGGATAAGGTGTTGTATCATTTTCTCCCTTATGTGGTATTTTGAAATAATCTGAGCCTAAAGTATCTATCGATAAAATAAAACAATTTGCTGGAAACATGTGGTATGTTTCAGCATGTGAGCGAAAATCAGGTTAATATTTTGTATCTGGACAAATTCTGAAATACAAACCTATCTCTTCCTCATACAGTGCAAGAAGTTTGACACTGATTCTAACAAATTCCAAACAAATTTCACAACTTTTTCTGACCAAAAGAAAGAGCAGGAGTTGATTGTTAGCTAAGTCATAGAGAAAAAAAGGCCAATGAAAATGTTAAATTACAGCACTGTAAAAAGTCATCACAATCCAGTGGAGAAAAAGAATGAACATTTTAACACATCATATCTCAAGTATATGAAAATAATTAGCTTTCTGTGAAATCTGAGATAACTATGAAACCTTCATAATTTTGATATTTGAAGTTTGCATACATTTCTAGACTTGTCTCATCCTTGGCTCGGCCTCAGTTCTATTGAAGATATTTGGTAAGTTGTATTATTTATCTATGAATACCAGCTGTGTGTAACTGACCTTAAGATGCCCATCCCAATAATAAGTTGATGGCATTGCATTGGTTAGCACCTTTGGAGAGCAGCAATTGAAGTCATCCCCACAGGACTAAATAATCAGCAGCATTTATATTGCAGGTTTTAACTGGATAGTCAACACAGAATTCATGACTATCAGTTCTCCAACATAATCCACACTATCTTACTACCAGAGTGCAAGGAACACAAAAGTTCATCCTGAAGGTCCATTAGCCACATACTACAATATCATTGGTGAAACAGAAGCTTTCATGAGTGTCTCGTAACAAATACTGCAATAAAATTTGTAGAAATCAACATCAGGTAGCGATCTGCAAGCATTCACAAACTTTTGCCTGCAATTGCTGAAGTTGAACAATTTGTTTCTTCAGTGAATTCTCTCACACTTCACCAATGAAAAGTATAACTTATCTCATTAAGTAATGGCATTGACAGCACAAAGGAGACCATTAAGTCCACCATTGCTGTGCTGGCTCTGTGAACAACACCACTTCCCATGTTTCACATTTTCCCCCCACTCTTTCATATATATACAATTACTCTAACGCCTCCAGTAAAGCCTGTAATGCTCATGTTTGATTCTTCTAACATCTCAAATATTCATTTAAAAATTGCCTAAACAACAGTGACAGGATAATATGTGTCATATATTGGTCATCTGAGTTTGGGGCAATACTTAAAATATCCTCTTGTCTCCCTCATTTTCACAACTGATATTCTTCCTGACCTTCAGTTTTGCTGAAATGCGAGGTCTAATTCTGAAGCTTTTCATCGTGCACTCACCAGGACAACTGGTAGAAGCTAATTTTCAAATCTTCACAACTTTGAAACCACATGAGAAAAGTGTACTGATTCTGCTGAATAAACTAGATTGTGCTAATAACTACACCAGCAACCAGGTTAATCCGTGGATCTCACAGCATGGCATGAGGCAAAATAAAATCATATGCAAGGACCCATTCTCTGCAAACAAAATAAATATTTTAAAGTCCTGTACCATTTTCAAATTACCTAGGAGCTGAAAGTTCCCTGTTACTTACTCCATAGTAATGTCTCAGCCTTGGCAGACTTCTCTACAGCAGTATAAGCAATTGTGATTGTTTAAAATTGGGAATTTTTGCATTTGTCCTGATACTGCAAGGCAAAAATCTTCAATCCCTTTTCTCTCAAAAGCTTAAGTGCTGGCAGTGTTTATGTGCAGTCGAGCCTTACTGCAGATGTTGCCTTTTGGTTTTGGTACTAATGTACTGGCCAAAGGATGTTTCAAAGTTGATTTGCAATATTGGACAAGAATTTAACAGCTGGCACATTTCTATTTGAAAGCTCATAATTGTGTTAATTTGCCACATGCCAACGTGAGAATCATACTTTATTTAAACAGCTAGGCTGTATTTAAATCCTACTGGATGCATTCGCATTCATTTTGTGCAGGATGTAATGCCAATTTGCTTTGTTTGGAGCCAAACCATCAACCCTAGCCTGGTAGAGGAATCCTCTCCCTGGCTCTCTGACAGGAATCACATTATTGGGATGGGGTACAGGAAGAGGTGAGGGGGCTGTGCATACAGGTGCAGCAGTGGAGGCTAAAGGTTTGCTTCAAGATTTGGTTGGAACATCCTTGCTCCTTCCAACTTCACAAAAAGAATTCAAAAGAAAATCAAAGGTTGGAGGGGTCTTTTCCAACCCTGAATATCTTCACTGCAGAAATGGCCCAATCCTAAACTCAAGGCAAAACAATAGAACTTGTAGCCGGGCTGTAATGACCACAGAATCAAGGGTTTTTCAGGACAGAAGGAGGCCATTCAACCCGTCATGGCTGTCCTTTAAATAAGCTTCACTACTTACTGATCCTGCTTTATACCCATACCATTGCACATTATTTATATCCAAATAACCATCCAATACAATCTTGAGTACTTCAGTTGAACATTGATGTCATTTGACATTCAATGACGTCTGTTAAAAAGTCCCCTGGGAGTTGAGTTGAGCAGTTGTCCTTACTGCCTGCACAGTATCTTTGTATTCACTGCCAGCTCTGAAACTATGTGAGAATTCTATACTGCTTCAGTTCTGGTCATGTGTAAATCTGCAACCTTTAATCACTCCATCAAAGGATGCCTCACTTTCAATTGCAAATCTCTAACTCCCTCAGTGTCTTCTCCTCAAAAATGTTCTCTAAACATTTAGAGGACATTTAAAAATGCTCCTCCTTTGGCCAGGTTAATAATTTCTCATACGGTTGGTAGAGAGTGTTTTGCAATGCTGCTATGATGTTTTACCACATTGACGGTGCAATAGAAATATGCATGATTGTTGGTACAGCAGGTGAAAATTACAAGTAATCAGCTTCAGGACAGGTGAGTAATTGGATTATGTTATCTGCCCACACGCTGGGTTACTGCTGTGCAGAAATGTTCAACCTACAATGAATGGTGTGTTGCAGGGTGAATATAACTGACCTCTCTTACCTGCTGGTTGTTTGTAAAAATAATAGCTGCAGTCAAGAATTAAGGTGGCTGTGAGGTACATTTATTTAGCTCCGATTCATATGTCATTTATGACCACCTGCCTTGCAATGACAAATGCTAGGTGAAATCAAATATATAGCACATCAAAATTCAACCAGAAAGTTCTACAAAAGATTACAGATTAAAACAAAGAATATTTGAAGCCTGGAAAGTAACCTTATTATGGGTCTCGGTCTTTCTTAGTTGAAAGCCAACAGATATTAAGCTCTGAAATCATTTAGTACTGAATTTGCATTTTTTTCATTGCAATTTACTCTGTTCAATAGTGTAAACAGTTAATCCATTTGAAAGCAAAAATGTCAGTACTAAGAAATTCAGACACTCAATGTCTCTGAGCCCAACCTGGAAAATCTGCTCTTTCTAACAACTCCAGCAGCTCTGCTTGAAGATTGAATGTGACAGAAAATGCTAATCAGAGGCAGTGACCTGGATTTTAATTGAACTGACCTGCCAGAAGCAGGACTTTCAAAAGCACAGAGAATCTGAAAGTTGCACTATACCCAGATGCTGTTGAGTTGTGAATATGATGTTACTCAGCTGCTCTGTGACTGGAGGAGATTCTGTTTGGCAAGTTTGGCTTCCAATCCCATAAAGGTCTGAGACAGCAGAGCCATCTAAATCCTAAAATGGATGAGAGTGGAAGCGAGTTGGAAGTGCTGGTGGGAAGGGCATTATAGGAATGAGTCCAGAAAGATCGGAGGGGTCAATTTTGTACAGGTCTTTGGGATATGGGCATCACTTGATATTTATTGGCCATTCTAAAAGGTCCTTGAACTAAGTGGCTCACAAGGCTATTTCAGAGGACAGTTCAGAGTCATATTTCTGTTGATCTGGAGTCATATGTAATCCAAATTATATAACAATGATAGATGCAGATCCTTAAACGACATGTATGAGCCAGATAGGTTCAGACAACTTACCAGAGCAGTCTTTGCTGCAAAAGACAACCTCGTGGTATCATCACTGCATCATAGTGTGTGGCCAGAGGGTATAAAACTATCAATCTCTTTCTTCCTCAAATCACTTGAAGCATTCATTCTACTTGAAGCGTGTTCCTCTGTTATAAACTAATAGTTTTAGATAGCCAAGATATTAATGTGCCTAAAGAATATATTGTCTGTGCATAATTATGAGTTGAAACTTTATTGCTGGAACAGCACAGCAGGTCAGGCAGCATCCAGGGAACAGGAGATTCGACGTTTCGGGCACAGGCCCTTCCTCAGGAATTATGAGTTGCAATGAATGCCTTTTGGATTCTTCAATATCACAATATCCACCTCCTGATTAAGCTGGGGGTGGTGGTGATTTAAGCAGTGATGTATCTGATGAAAAACCTTGTTGGAAGCAAACTCACCATTTAGTTCACTAATGCCTCCTTCGAGAAAGATCATGCTTATCTAATCTAGCCGACATGAGTTTCCAGACCCCCAAGAAATGGGGTTGATGCATAACTGCCCTCTGGACAAGTGGGGATGAACAATAAATGCCAGTTATAGCAGTGATGCCTTCATCCAACTGAGCTAAAAATTAATAATTGAAGAGCATTGTTTTTTTGAATTTCTTGCCTTTTGTAGCAATCGGCAGAATGACACTGAGAAGATAATAAAGATGTTCAGGAACTCAGTATTTGTGACATTATGTGCCTGATGCTACAGTTCTACCAATTCATTTTCCAAAGAAAATATAAAGTTATGAAACAGTAATTGGTAAAAAAAAGACAGAACTTTTCTTGAGATACAGATGTTACAGAATAACTGAAAAGCTGTGATCTGCTTCCACTCTTTTCAATCACCCTTTCAAAGCCCCACTCTAATACTGAAGCATAAAATGCACAGGCTCAATCCATTTTATGTGACCTTTACCACAATATATCCAGCAATTTACTTTCCTAGATGGTGAAACTGATGTCTATGGTTCCAAGGTGATTTCTTTATTGTCTGAATTCCAGAGGACAGTTTTTAATATTTCATATAGACAGAGATTTTTAACAGAAAAGGGAGTTACATACAAGTGCATGCAGGGAGTTAACGTCCTGAAAATTGATGTTGCGTTGTATATCCAATATTTATCCTGCTCATTTCCAATTTTACAAGGGCAGGTTTTCAGGTGAATAAGGATAACATTCCAATCTCCATCTCTCCTTCCATCACAGTAACCAGCTATGTCATTCATATTTAGAAATATCTAATTAGTTGTTGCTACCATTTTGGCTTAAAGGGCACTGTTTTTTGAGTTGTCAGGAACTTAACAGGGTCAACCGAGTGAGTTCACAGTGAGAAGAGAATGTGATAGGCTGGGAAGGATTTAAAGAGTAAAACAAGCATAACCAGAGAAGAGTGCGGTGCTCACAACTCATTGCAGAGTCATTTCACTACTTGTCATAGCTTGTCTTTTTTTTGGAAGACACTTCAATTAGTTGCACTTGTCTCACTTAGAGAGGCACAACCCTACCGTCAGCCTTCACCACAATGTGGGAGCAGCTTCTGTAGTTCTACCTTGCACTTCTAATCAGAGACGTGAGGAGCAGTGACACCAATAGCAGACCAACAGAAGCAGAAAGAACAACACCAGCAGTAAGTAGCTGCCAACCAAATTGTATTAGACAAAGCAAAGCAGAAACCCAGTGAGAAATGAAGTGGGAGCCCCAGGATAGGGTCCACAGGTGAAGGAAGGATAACTCTTATAGCATTTCTGATCATCTGTCCCTCAGGAAGCTGAGGCTTTGTTAACTGTTGTTGTTGACATCCACCGCCTCCAGGAACGAGACCTCTTTCCAGGAGCAGGTGAGCACATTTACAACCATCAGTATTAGAAACGGAGAAGAGGGAAGGACAGCACTTTTAGAGGATCAGGGGTGAGGTATAAATGATTGTAGAATATGGATATTAGTCTGTGATGTTGACATAATTGAAGGAGAAGGCATAGAATGGGAGGGAGTTTGAGTGATCATATAGATGGGAATTTTAGGCAGTGCCTGAAAAGAGAAATGAATATGTGGTACTGCAAGGTATTTTCTGGGGAATGCACTGAGATGAATGCTGGGCAGGTCAGAGCCTAGGGTTTCGAAATCTGAATGTGTAAAATCAATCATCTCTTTCCCCCTACTGAGATTCTAGATTTTCCTACTTCACCATCTCCTGACTTCAACCAAGCTCAACGAGTTGGTCTGAGAGTGTGTGATTTTCTTCCAAACTTGCGAAGGATCAGAGTGACAGGCGAGGAGAGCTGCTTTCTCAGATTGTCTCTCCATTTCTGAGATCACTGCTACATCAGAAATCCATTTCCAGTTTAGGCTTTTTGACCAATGCTAAGGTATCTTCAATTCAAGGTCTTAACTTTCTACTTTCTGTGCCCTGGACCAACTAAACTGCTGACCAAATTACCTCTCTTTTCACCCAGTCTGCAGATTGCAATTGTTTTCACATTACTCTTAAACCTGTATATTTCTGTCTTTCTTTAGTTTGGATGAAAGATCATCTTGACCAGCAAAGTTAACTCTTCCTCTGTTCACAGATCTCACCTGAACTTCTGAGCATTTTCGGTAGTTTTTATCCTTAATGTGATCAGTTCATTTTCCTTGGATACTTTCTTCTACTGTTCAGAACTGCACATATTATCCTGGTCTAAAAAAAACTTGACTCATGTGACCTTGCAAAGTATCAATCCAACTCTCAAGCTCTTTTGCCACCAAATTTTCACCTCCCAAGACTGTAGCTATCTTTTGAATAAATGGAATATTTTGAATTAAAAAGCTAACCTAATCATGACTCCGAAACCACTTTCAATTGTCAATAAAAACCATCAGATTCACTAACGTCCTGTACAGAAGGAAATTTGCCATCCTTACCAGGCCAAATGTAAACTTAGGGCATGTTTTGCCGATCATCTCAGCCGGGCCCACAAAGACTAACCTGACATCCCAGTCATCACCCATTTTAAATCCCCTTCCCACTCCCTTCCCGACATGACCATCCTTGGCCTCCTCCATTGTCACAGCGAATCAGACTGCACATTGGAGGAACAACACTTCATCTTCCGCCTGGGCAGCCGACAACTCGGAGGACTCAACATTGAGTTCTTCAATTTCAAATAACCCCCCTTCCCATCCCCAGCTCCCATCCCAGTCCCTCCCCCTCCCTTCCATTCCTCTCATTGACCTGTCCTTCCAGCTACCAACCAGATTCATTCCACCCATCGACCAACCAAGTCGTATCCTCTACCTGTGTTCACCTATCCCTACCTCAACCCCAGCCCCTCCCCCCGGCCCTTTATCTGCAGCTCCCCCAACACCCACCCCCAGTCCTGAACAAGGGTTACACCCAAAACATTGACTTCTCCACCTCCTGATGCTGCCTGTGTTCTTCCAGCCTCTGCTTGTCTACCTTGGATTCCAGCATCTGCAGTTTTTTTGTCTCTAACCAAGTCCTGGTTCAACCTATATGTGACTCCAGTCCTGCAGCAATGCGGTTGATTTTTAACTGCACTCTGGCAATTAGAGCCAGACAATAAATATTGGCTTAGCCAGTGATATAAAGGCTTCTATAAGTAAAGGTTTCTATAAATATATAAGACCAAGAAGAGTAGACCAAGAGGCTAAAGTAAATGTTGGTCCTTTAGAGGATGAGAAGGAGCAGTTAGTTATGGGATATGATGAAATGGCTGAGGTATTGGACAGATACTTTGCATTGGTCTTCATAGTGAAGGATACTAATAACATGCCAATAAGTGATGAAGAGACAAAGGTTGGTGAGGACCTGGAAACAGTTATTATTATGCAAGTGTTATGGTGGGTAAGCTAATGGAGATAAGGATAGATAAGTCTCCTGGCCCTGATGGAATGCATCCCAGGGTACGAAAAGAGTTGGGGGGGAGAAATAGCAATTGGACTCATAGTAATTTTCCAAATTTCACTGGACTCTGGGGCAGTCCTAGCAAATGTGATGCCACAGTTTAAAAAGGAAGGTAGACAAAGGATGGGAAATTGTAGACCAGTGAGCCTAACCTTTGTTAGGGAAGATGCTTGAGTCTATTATCAAGGAAAAAATAGCAGGGTATTTTGAAAGAAATTGTCCCAGTGTACAGCCGCAGCATGGGTTCATGAAGGGCAGGTCATGCTCAACTAATCTTTTGGAATTCTATGAAGACATTTCAAGCAAGGTAGACAATGGGGACCCAGTGGATGTGGTATACCTAGATTTCCAAAATGCTTTTGACAAGCTGCCATACAGGAGGGTACTGTATAAGGTAAGGATGCATGGTGTTAGGGTAGAGTATTAGCATGGATAGATGATTGGTTGACTGACAGGAAGCAAAGAGTGGAGATAAAAGAGTGCTATTCTAGCTGGCAATCAGTGACTATTTGTGTTCCTCAGGGATCGCTTTTGGGACCACAATTATTTACAGTTTATATAGATGATTTAGAGTTGGGAACCATGTGTATGGTGTCAAAATCTGTTGATGACACTAAGATGATTGGCAGAGCAAAGTGTGCAGAGGACTGTGAAACTTTGCAGATTGAGTGAGTGGACAAAGATCTGGCAGATGGAATACAATATTCATAAATGTAAAACCATACATTTTGGTAAGAGTAACAACAAAATAGATTTTTACTTTAATGGTAAAAAGTTGAAGCATGCTGATTTGCAGAGGAACCTGGGTGCCCTTGTGCATGAATCGCAGAAAGTTGGTCTGCAGGTACAGCAAGTAATTAGGAAGGCAAATGGAATTTTGTCCTTTATTGCTGAAAGGGTTGAGTTTCAAAGCAGAGAGGTAATGTTACAGCTGTACAAGGTGCTGGTGAGGCCACACCGGGAGTACTGTGTGCAGATTTGGTCTCCGTACATAAGAAAGGATGTACTGGCACTGGAGGGGGTGCAGTGGACGTTCACTAGGTTGATTCCGGAGCTTAGGGGGTTGGTGTATGAGGAGAGGCTGAGTATATTGGGATTATATTCATTAGCATTCAGAAGAATGAGGGGGAATCTTATAGAAAAATATAAAACTATGAAGGGAATCGATAAAATAGAAATAGAGAGGACGTTTCTACTGATAGGTGAGACCAGGACGAGAGAGCACAGCCTCAAGATTAAAGGAAGCAGGTTTAGAGCTGAACTGAGAAGGAATTTCTTCACCAAGAGGGTTGTGAATCTGTGGAATTCAGTGCTCAGGGAAGTAGTTGATGCTACTTTAGTCATCACTTTTACAGCTAAGGCAGAGACATTTTTGAAAAATAAAGGAACTGAGGAATTCGGTGAAAATGTGGGTAAGTGGAGCCGAGTCCACAAAAGATCAACCATTATGTTATTGAGTGGCAAAGCAAGCTTGAAGGGTCAGACGGCCGACTCCTGCTCTGAGTTCTTAGGTTCTTATGTTCAGCGATATTTACAGTCCATCAACAAATTAAACAAAATTCCATGGTTGAACCACTCCAATCATATGTCAGTCCATATCACTATTAATTATCCAATTCTAGCTTGAGAATAGCCTTTCTTCCTACCACCTCTACCATTCCCTCTGGGATTTTCCAAGAATCGATATTTTCTTACTATTCCTCATGACATCATCTAAAAGCATTGGTCAAGTTTTACATATATGCAGCTAACAAGGATTATTCTTGTCACGTCCACTGTCAGTTTTGTTTTGCCATCATTTTTAATTGGTATCAAGGCCTGAGGTGAATTGGAATTGCTTCCAGTCAAACATGGGGATGCCTAAAAGCATTATGTTCAATCTGAACAACAAACTTAATTCCCTTTGTAATTAAATTCCCGTTGTTTCCATTTCAAGCTGAATTAGAGTTTTAGAGCTGAACATCAAATTCCATGTCCTTCCCAGTTGCAAGATGTAAACTTATGTCTTCATAATATCATCTGTCTCAAACCATATAGCAATACTTCTACTATTCCATGCTATTTTGGGCTCCAGATTCAATTATTCCAATGTATATCTGGCCAAACTCCCATTTTCCATTAACTTGAGGTTATCAAAAAGTCCAGTCCCATATTATAAGTTTATTCTGACATAGTCAGAAGGAGTCGAGGAGGCAATGGCAAATCACTTAATAACTTCTTTCAATATGTCAATCAAATTTTGAACATAAGATGCCTTGCTGAGTATTAATAATTACATAATGATAACCCTTGGGGAAATATCATTAAATAACTGTTTTATCTGCTTCAGCAGATTTTTTTTCCAGTCTTACTCCCTCAGAAAACATTTTTTTTTAATTTGTAAAAGACTGAACGTTGAAATAACATCACAGCTTGGTAGCTGCACTGATCTTTTCCAGCTTTCACAAATATTTGAGTATACTCTAAAGAGTAGCCAATGTCTTTTTCCCATGGCAGGGGAATACAAAACTAGAAGACATGCATTAAGATAAGACGGGTAAAATTTATAAAAGTGACCTAAGGGACAACTTTTTCAGGCAGAGGGTGGATCGAATTGCCAGAAGAAGTGGTGAAGGCTGGTACAATTACAGCATTTGAAATGTATCTGGGTGGATACATGAATAGGAAGGGTTAAGAGGTACAATGGGCAGAACACTGGTAAATGGAACTCGATTGATTTAGAACATCTAGTCAGCATGGACGAGTTGGACCAAATGGTTTGTTTCCATGCTGTACAGCTCTTTAACTCAATTTAAGATTCCAGTACAGTGGGTTAGGGCTTTAGTTTAGTGTTAAGTTCAGTTGACCTTTTTAAGCTCAGGGTTCCCCCAAATGAGTTACTTCCCTTTCCCCTACCTGTAAAAATTGTTATGTACCAGAATTGATGGGGAGAGTAAACTTCTGAATCCGTGTCCTGCTCATCATTCTCAAGACTCCACAGCAACAGGAAAATCTGGTTCCATGTTTGTGTCATTTTCTTGTTTCAATCACACATTCCATGTGAAATTTTCAATGCAATAGCAGGTGTGTGCAATGGGAACTAGAAACTGGATTCAAACTGTCTAAACCCTTTTAATCCTATAGCTTTAAAATGTCCAACAGACAGGTGATTTTTCTAATCGGAAGAGTTGAGACTGGAATTAAACCCAGCTTCAAGAAGCTGAAAGCCATTATATTAGACTGCTCTCACAACAACATCTGAAAATGTCTTTTAAGTGCTTCTGCCTTTAATTGCGTTCCTTCAAAAATAGTTGCAACATAAAAAAGGAATTAGAACCTGAGGCAGCTTTCCTCCTCTGAAAGGATGCCACAACAATTGTATTTGAGAGAGGATTTCTGTAAAACTGTCTCTGTGAAGCAGGAGCTCTCTAATCCGTCAGCAAGCAAGTACATCAGATGCTTTCAATACATCAGATACTGAGCAACTGACATAAACACCCCATGCAAAGTAGGCTGTCAATAAAAATGTTGACCTGGGGGAACCTGAAACCAGGCATTTTCTGAACTCTGTGTAGGTGTAATGGGAAACTGACTGGCTAGGTTACATTTGAAGTCTGTATCCAACGTAGTTTAATGCTTGATGCTGTCTAGTTTTCTTAATCCATATGTACAATTCTGTCATCCAGAAGCTGCTTTGAACAGTAAGCTGGATAAAGCAGACATATGATTGAAAACAACTGCAACCCTTTGATTGCCTTCCACCTTTAAAACTATAATGCAAATATCAATTGCTTCTTGTCACAACAAAATCAAACAATTCTTGTTCTACATAATCCCTCTGATTGGACTTGCATTTAAAACATTGTGTTATATTCACATAAGGACCTGTTGCCTCCTATTTGCACACAAGAAACATAGGGATGACCTGTGACTTAACAATATGACTCCAGCTCTCAAATTTGGAAGGAATGGGTTGGAGGAGCCAAGAGAACACCTTCCATATTTCAGGACTAACCATATAACCAACTAATATGACAGATGGTTAGGTCTGTGAAAGTTATCCATCAGACTTTTACTGAATCTGCCAATGCTTCCATTTCACCACACTATTCTCTGAGAGAATAGTGCAAATTTACTAGAATAATATGTTCAAGTTTGTACCAAATTGAATTTGCCTTTTACAACAAGTGCTGCAAAGTATATTGCTGTAAACTAAAATGTAATTTTACATTAAAGTGTAAAACAGTTTTGGCAGAGGTGATTGGTGGGACATTTTCTGCTGATCAGGCTGCATCCGAGGAGCAGGAAAGTTGACATTTTGGACAGGAGCCCTTCATCATGCCTGACCTGCTGTGCTTTTCCAGCACCACTCTAATCTTGACTCTAATCTCCAGCATCTGCAGTCCTCACTTTTGCCCATTTTCCGCTGATGTTGACCAATTGAGCTAAGTTGCTCTGCCTTTTTCTTGTGTGAGAGGTTGGATGTAGTGATAGAAAGCCATTCTGTCCTCCAATGGTGAGTGCACCTAGCTGATAATTTCACATTATACTCAAGTTTTCAAGAATACCATTGATACATCAGTGCCTAATATTTTATAGAACATTTTGGGGGAACAGTCAATCACTTGAGTCAAATTGTTGGTAGAAAAGGAAACCAATCCTGCAGTCCAGATCCCATTACCTCTTGGACATCATGCCTTACATCCAAAGTTCTGTAGGGTGAGAATCAGCGTGATAGTTAGTTGAAGTCCCAGGGCAGAAACTAGCAACTGTGAGCAGATACCATTCTTGAATTGAGGTACAACCATTGCCAATAATGTCTTGCTGGACCAAAGAGCCAAATGCTACTGCCCAAATTTATTTCTTTTTTATTGCAAAAATATATTTTATTCATAAAAAAAGTCCTTTTATACACACACACACACACACACACACACACACACACACATTTTGGTTCTGTACGTGAGGAAACAAGCAAATGGTGGATTTTTACTTTATCCGACAAACAAACCAAACGCATCTTTTATTTGTACAAGATTATATTTACATGCATTGGTGGTATCAGGAGGATCCAATAACTGAACGGACTCCCATCTAACTTTGGTGAAAGACTTCAGACTGTGGTCTTTCCTCACTGCACCTTTGCGGTAGCTGCTCCAAGCTTTAATATGGACTGCCCAAATGTATCCTCCAACTTACTTAGCTTTCAGAAATTAGATCCAATGAAAGACGATTTCTCCTTCAACATTTAACAGCAAACTATCCCCTGACTGTTCTAAGTAACTGGATTCAATGTTACTTTAATCTTATTAGAAAGTTCATATAAAATTATTTCTTTGTGTTTAATGAACTCAATTTAAGAGGGGTATACAAAGGGTTAATGGTAGCTGCCTTTTCCACAGGTTGGGGGATTTCAAGACTAGGAGGCATATTTCTCAGGTGACAGGAGAGAGATTTATAAAACACATGAGGGCATTTTTTTTGCACAGAAGGTGGTTCACGTGTGGAATGAACTTTGAGGAAGTGGTGGATATGGGTGCAATTACAGTATTTAAAAGACATTTGGACAAGTTCATGAATAGGATGAGTTTGGAGGGATATGCACTAGGACCAAGCTGGTGGGACTAGTTTAGTTTGAGATTAGATTGGATGTTCGATTGAACATTTATATTTGCCTTTAACCAATTAGCCGACAGTATTGCACAGAGTAAACTCCCAAATATAGTGATCGCATGTAAGAAGAATTTATTTCCTTTTCACTCACTTGTCCTGAAAAGTTGATCCTTTCTGGTGTAAGGTTATAGATTTTAGGTCACAATGCACCCACATCTGCCACGACGTAGAAGCCAACCTTCCTGCCTCGTGCAGCCACAATTAAGGCTTAGTGTGAATTTATGTACGTTTAATGGATGCCTTGAGGTCGAAGCAGGAAACATAAAATGATAAATAATCCATGCTTTCTGGATCCTGTCCAACACTGTTTCCAGCCAGCTGGCAGCTGTGTAGCACAATGTGGTCTCTGTTACCTTATTGGATTCATTCGATTAAATTCTCCCTACAAAAGTATTTGAATAAATGATATTGCTGGTAACCTCTGGAAGAAACAGCACAACACAAACCTCACTGTTTTGAAGTTATTACAAAAATGCTACTAGTGTGTGTTTAAATAGGCAGCAATGCAACATTCATGTAGAAAAATATACGTTTATCCTGTAATTGTTGTAATCAGGTTACTTCCTTGTGAGCAAATTAGTTACAATTCTATAATGGTAATGACTATTTAGTACATTTGATAATAAAACGGCTTATGAATGCACCGATGACACAATAATGATTCGCTGCTGATTGAAAAATTAAATTCACTTCAGTAATAATTGATGAAAATGGCTCGTTTTGCTTCTCAGCTGATTTAGCTTTGTAGTTTAATAATATAAACATCATTTGTTTAGTTCATTTGATAAATTGTGTTCATATTTGATACACACAGTTATTGTCTGGATGGATGGTTCATTATAATCAGATGGCCGAACATATTCAGAATGTGAGGAAACTGCTCTTGGCAAATAAACTAGTTGCCCATCATGTGGATTGCTGAACAATTTGTGAACCTGAGGATATTTTGCCTCTTGGTGTTTTCTTCAGCAGTTTTATGCCTCGCTTGCATAAATGTATCCCTTCTGAGTGAAATAGGGAGAACATAACAACTGGCATTGCAGGCAATCAATGCAAGTTGACAGAGCAGAAGTATTTTGGTTCAACCATATTAGGGATCGGGCGGTCAGATTTAACAATTCTGCCCTGCCCACTACCTCCAGTCCCTCCCAGTGTTAATCTTCACCCTGTATAGAACAAGACCAGATATTGTTGGAGTAACTCAGCAGGTCTGGCAGTGTCTGTGCCAAGAAAAAACAAAGCAATTTTTTTTAATGCAAACATTTCATCAACAATGATGCAGTGCCTTAAATGGATGGGTCTGACGCAGGCAGCAGGATTTAGGGCATCATGGTGGCTCAGTGATTTGCACTTTTGCCTCACAGCGCCAGGGACCCAGGTTCGATTCCAGCCTTGGGCGACTATCTGGATGGAGTTTGCACATTCTCACCGTGTCTGCGTGGGTTTGCTCCGGGTGCCCCAATTTCTTTCCAAAGTCTTAGTATGTGCAGGTTAGGTGGATTGGCCATGTGACATTGCCGGTTGTGTTCAGGGATGTGCAGGTTAGGTGGATTGGCCATGTGACATTGCCGATTGTGTTCAGGGATGTGCAGGTTAGGTGGATCGGCCATGTGACATTGCCGGTTATGTTCAGGGATGTGCAGGTTAGGTGGATTGGCCATGTGACATTGCCAGTTGTGTTCAGGGATGTGCAGGTTAGGTGGATTGGCCATGTGACATTGCTGGTTATGTTCAGGGATGTGCAGGTTAGGTGGATTGGCCATGTGACATTGCCAGTTGTGTTCAGGGATGTGCAGGTTAGGTGGATCGGCCATGTGACATTGCCAGTTGTGTTCAGGGATGTGCAGATTAGGTGGATCGGCCATGTGACATTGCCAGTTGTGTTCAGGGATGTGCAGGCTAGTTGGATTGGCCATGTGATATTGCCAGTTGTGTTCAGGGATGTGCAGGCTAGTTGGATTGGCCATGTGATATTGCCAGTTGTGTTCAGGGATGTGCAGGTTAGGTGGATTGGCCATGTGACATTGCCGTTGTGTTCAGGGATGTGCAGGCTAGTTGGATTAACCATGGGAAATGCAGGGTTACAGGGATAGGTTGGGGGGGGGGGGGTTGGGTCTGGGTGGAATGCCCTTCAGAAAAGCTGTGTGGTCTCGATGGGCTGCATGGCTTGCTTCCATTCCATGATACTATGATTTGAGGTGGCAGTGAAGCAGTGGATGCAGTGTTGGGGGCGCCCTGGTATTGCTGTGTCCAACGCAGTCAGCATTGTTGAGCCTGGCTCAAAACACATGGCGGCGAAGGTGATGTGAACATTTTATTTTCCTTTTGTTTCTGTTCTTTTAATTCCAACTCTTATTTTTAATTCTAACTATTGTATTCTAAGATGGCACTGGGGAGTAGCGACTCTGCACACTTTTCTCTATACTCCAATACTCTTTTACTTGGGTACTCCTGACAATAAATAAAACCTGAAATCTGGAAAACACAGCAGTATTGTGTGGATCAATGCCTGACAATCGTTGTCAAAATGTCTTCAGACCACATCATTTAGACTGAAGATGATCTGGGATCATTTCTTAAGGGCTGTTTTCAGTGCAATTGCTTTTTGACAGGGAGTGTGTAATATTTTCACATATTCATTGTTTTGTTTATTTATGATCGTTTGGTTATCTCAGTAGGAACTGTTGACCCTTTTCTGTCTCCATCACAAGTGTCACTTTAACACAAAAAATTGGAGAATGGGCAGATATGACTTCTTTTAGGAAATAGGGGTCACCGATTCATGTCCATAGATCTCATTTGAAGCCCCATCTCAGTTGGTAAGTACACAAATACACCAGCTCATTTGCATACAGTCAGATTTCATTTCAAAGTCAATGATTGGAAGAACAATATTTGTCTGAAAGGCACCCTTTGTTTCTCGACTTTTTTTTATTTTTTCATTCACAGGATGTGGGCATCAGTCAGCATTTATTGCCCCTTCCTAATTACCCAGAGGGCAGTTAAATGTCAACCATGTTGTTGTGGGTCTGGGGTCTGGACTCAACCGAGTAAGGAAGGAAGTTTCCTACCCTAAAGGACATTAGGCTTGTTTCAGTCCAATCAGAAAATCACACAGCTTACTCCACTCAGTCCCTCATTAAAACTACATCCACATCTTCCACATTTTCCTTGGCACTGTTTGCTGTATTAAAACTCAGCAGGAATAGTCGATGCTCATTACAACAACAAATAAGAAACTGATTTCAATATAATTTGAACATTGTTTTTGATACTAAAATGCACTAACGGTGAACAGTTGTGTCGATTAACCATACCATTGTACACACAATAAATCTCCTGCACTTGATTCTGGAAGAAAGGAAGCTATCTGATAATGTTGTCAGTTTCCATATTGTTTCCACTGAAAATATACAGTATTGAAAATTCAGCTAGTAAATGGAATCTTATGATTAGAATCTTATGATTAGAATTAGACCTCCGTTTGCACACTTTTGTGAGGCACCTGCCTGCTTTAGACTCACATTTTACTGCCAATCTGGCAGATGTGGGTACTGCAGATGCTGCAGATTAGAGTCAAGATTAGAGAGGTGCTGGAAAAGCACAGCAGGTCAGGCAGCATCCGAGGAACAGGAAAATCGACGTTTCGGGCAAAAGCCTTCATCAAGATTGAGGCTGGGAGCTTCAGGGGTGTGGAGAGATAAATGGGAGGGGGGTGGGGCGTGGGAGAAGATAGCTGAGAGTGCAATAAGTGGACGGAGGTGGGGGTAACGGTGATATGACGGAGAGGAGGGTGGAGTGGATAGGTGGGAAGGAAGATTGGCAGATGGGGATGGGTCATGAGGACGGTGCTGAGCTGGAAGGTTTGAACTAGAGAAAGTGGGGGGAGGGGAACTGAGGAAACTGGTGATGTCCACATTGATGCCCTGGGGTTGAAGTGTTCCGAGGTGGAAGATGAAGCATTCTTCCTCCAGGTGTCGGGTGGAAAGGGAGTGGCGATGGAGGAGGCCCAGGACCTGCCTGTCCTTGGCAGAGTGGGAGGATGAGTTGAAATATTTGGCCACTGGGTGGTGGGGCTGATTAGTGTGGGTGTCCCGGAGATGTTCTCTGAAGTGCTGTGCGAGAAGGCATCTGGTCTCCCCAATGTAGAGGAGACCGCATTGGGAGCAACGGATACAATAAATAGCATGTGTGGAAGTGCAGGTGAATCCTTAATGGATGTGGAAGGCTCCTTTGGAGCCTTGGACGGAGGTGAGTGGGGGTGGTGTGGGCACAGGTTTTGGAATTCCTGCAGTGGCAGGGGGGAGGGTGGCTTGTCAGGGAGCGTGGACCTGACCAGTTAGTCGCAGTTGGAATGGTCTTTGCGGAAAGTGGATAGGGCTGGCAAGGGAAATATATCCCTGGTGGTGGGGTCCGTTTGTAGATGGCAGAAATGTCGGCGGATGATGTGGTTTGTGCAGAATTTTTTGGGGTGGAAGGTGAGGACCAGGGGGTTCTGACCTTGTTGCAGTTGGAGGGGTGGGTTCGAGGACAGAGGTGCGGGTCATGGATGAGATGCTTTGGAGGGAATCTTCGACTACATGGGTGGGGAAATTTTGGTCATCTGGTGTGTTCTGTGGTTGAACTGATCCTCCTGGGAGCAGATGTGCCAAAGGTGGAGGTATTGGGAATACAGGATAGCATTTTTGCAGGAAGTAGAATGGGAGGAGGTTTAATCCAGGTCGCTGTGGGAGTCTGTGGGTTTGTAGAAAATGTCAGTGTTGAGTCAATCATCGTTGTTGGGAATGGAGAGTTCCAGAAAGGGGAGGGAGGTCAGAGATGGTTCAGGTAACCAGTGTAAACTATGAGCAAATGTAACTTAACAGTTTCCTTTTTGTTTAACATTTAAAATTTAAAAATAGCAACCAGGCAGCATTAATTTCAAACAACATCATTTGTTAATTTATTATACAACTATTGCTGAAAATTAGCTACAAAAAACATGTCACAGTCATTTGGTGAAGTACAGATTTCCTGTTTTATTCTTTCATGGGATGTCTCTGGCAAGGCCAGCTTTTGTTGCCCATCTCTAATTATCTTTGAATTGTATGGTTTGTTAAGCCATTTCAGAGGTCAGTTAAGAGTCAACTATATTGCTGTGAGTCTGGAGTTCCATATAGGTCAGAGTTAGAAAGGCCAGTACATTTCCTTCCTAAAAGAACATCAGTGAACCAATTTATATTTTTGTACAGAAATCAAAGATGGGTGCTTTGTGCACTATTATTGAGGCTGGTCTAATGTTACAGATTTAATCATTGTTTTTAAATTCTACGATCTGCCATATGGGATTTGAATTTATATCCTTGGAGCATTGGCCTCATCCTCTGGATTATTAGTCTAGTGACATTACCATTACAGCATCACCTCCACAGCTCCAAAGATTGAAAGTTGATATGAATAAGAGATATCCACAGGGATGAATGTCAGTTCAGTCCAATGTCATTGGAGGCCCATTATTTGCTTGAAGATTTCTTGATCTAAGTGAAAGGTTGTAAACTTGGAATCAGAACTCTACAGTGGTGATGGCTTCTGTAGTTAAATAGTTGGTAGTTTCCTCTCAAGATTAACATAATAGGACAGTACATTGATTGTGTTGGTTGTTTTGAGATGTCTCTCCCTTTCGCTGGAGAGGAGTTTCCTCCAAAGGAACCAAGATGGAATCTCTGTCTCTATCTCGGCTGCTTATTGACCTTTTTGTAAGTATATTTTGGATATATTTTTTTAAATAGCTGGCAGTCCATAAGGGTTGCTATTACTATACTGTGTTACTTAGGTAAAAAACTAAACCATGTGCCATCACTTTTCCCAGCTGTGGTTCTTAGGTATTGGAATAACAGCAAATTTACATTCTCACAATGTATCATTCATGAATCTTTGTTATTTCTTGAATGAGGCCACAGTGAAACATAATTAGAAATAAAATTAGATTTTATTGTCACATGGATTCAAATACAGAAGTACATGCGTAAAGTGAAACGTAAAGTGTACAAAGTCACCATTCCTGGCACTGCTCTTGGTACAACGATACCCTGGTACAAAGTCTTAGGTACAAAGTAGAAAAATAAAGTTAAAAGTTAAACATTACAGAGTGTTAGTCTATTTATAACTTGACATTCCAAGGAGTAGTGCATGATGCATTCAGTCTTGAGCTGATAAACAGTTGTTCATAAAATCCAGACTATTACATTTTGTTGAATCTCATTCAAGTAAGGAAACGTGCATGTGAACAAATCCAAAACCCTAATTGACATGTCACAGAAGTCAAGAAACTGTGACCTTGCAGTTATACAACACCTTTCATGACAAGACAAAGCATGGCACTGTAACTGAAGGATAACCTTTGAAAAGTTTGTGGGCGGCACGGTGGCAAGCACTGCTGCCTCACAGCGCCAGAGACTCGGGTTCAATTCCCGCCTCAGGCGACTGACTGTGTGGAGTTTGCACATTCTCCCCGTGTCTGCGTGGGTTTCCTCCGGGTGCTCCGGTTTCCTCCCACAGTCCAAAGATGTGCAGGTCAGGTGAGTTGGCCATGCTAAATTGCCTGTAGTGTTAGGTAAGGGGTAAATGTAGGGGTATGGGTGGGTTGCTGGTCGGTGTGAACTTGTTGGGCCGAAGGGCCTGTTTCCAAACTGTAATGTAATCTTAATCTTAATCTAATTATTGTTGTAATGAAGAAAAATGTTTATGAAAAGATTAATGTGTAATAAAGAATAATTATGGGGACAATCAATATTGTGATGGAAATTCAACATTTTCCCATTTCTTTTCACCATTAATCAGCACACATCAGGAGATGCACAGAAAACTCCAATGGCAAAATTGTGTTTGCATTTGAAAATGTCAAGATGCACTTACTTGTAACTCAGCTCTTATAAATTTAACTCACTGATTTCCTGAGATTTGCAAAACTTAACAGAAGCAACAAATTGGGGTGATGGCACTGTGAGATTGATAAACTGGGAAACTTTTAAGGACTAAAACTCCACACCTTGTTCTCAATGAAAGGCGTTTTGCTCAAGAAGGTACTTTTTAAGATAGGGGGTTGTCACAACAAGTTAGAGTAGGTGTTGAGGAGATTTAAAGAGTAACATTAGATGTTACGATTTTCAGCAACATAGACAACAGGGATTGTTCTTGATGCAGGGAAGGTTGAGGTTGAATTTTAAACATTCTAAGGGGCTTTAATAACATTATAAGTGCAAAGCTATTTTTGTTAACAGATGAGAGTTATGTCCAGTTCTGGATATCCTGTTATGGGAAGAATAGGAAGCTAGAGAAGATTCATAAGCGATTTACCAGGACATTGCTGGGAATGGAGGGTTTGAGCTATTAGGATAGGGTGGGACCTTTTTCACCAGAGCATAGGAGGTTGAGAGGTGACCTATTAAAGGTTTATACAATCATGAGGGGTATAGATAAGGTGAGTGGCAGGTATCTTTTCCCTAGGTTGATTTCAAGACTGGGGGCATATTTTTAAGGTGAGATGAGAAAGATTTAAAAAAGACATTGGGGCAATTTTTGTTACATAGAAAGTGGTTTGTGTATGGAATGAACTTCCAGAGAAAATGGTGGATCCGGGTTCAATCAGAGTGTTCAAGAGACACTTAAACAAGTTTATGAATAAGAAATGTTTGGAGGGATATGGGCCAATTGGAGGCAGATGCGATTAGTTTACTTTTGGGTTGTGGTCAGCATAAACTGACTAGATTGAAGGGTCTGTTTCTGTGCTGTATGACTATGACTCTGAGTCAGTGATCACAGGGTATATACCTAAGGTAATTGGCAATGAACTAGAGGGATGGGACTTTATTTTGCCGTGCAATTTATTATGTCGTGGAATACACTGTCTAAAAGGGTGGTCGGAAGAAAAAAAAATCAATGCTAATTTCTCAAAAGGGAATCGGATATAGATTTAGAAAGGAGAAAGTTGCAGAAAATGGAGAATCAAGTGAAATTAATTATGTGACACTTTGAAAGAACTAGCATAGACTTAATGGTCAAATAGCCTCCTTGTTCTAAGTTTCTGCAATTTTTAATCGAGGAATTGTTGATGCATTGTGAGTAATTTTCTCTGTAAGGAAAGCTTAAAACGCCAAAGTGCTGGGGACAAACATTAAATGGAAGGCGGTCGGAGGTTAATTACTATCTCTGATGGCAGCTTGTGTAGTGCCAGTTGCTTCGAAATCTGGCTGCTGCCCCTGGATGGAGATCAATTTACTAAGCTCTTCTTTTTTTTTAACCTGTTTTAAAGAATTTTCCATCATGATTTGCTGTTTTGCTTGGATTTCATTAATAAATTAAGTGTGAGTAAGGCTCAGACTGCACATACAAACACATTTGAGTCTGGCAGCTGAAGTGTGCCAGGCATGCTGGATGCATGTCATTGTATGTCTGTTGATACTGCAGACCCATGTTGTGACAGGGACTGTTCAACAGCAGCAGTGACCTTGGTTTGTTTTACAAGGCTAATTTCAGCTCTGCAAGCTGATGGTGAGTAGGGAAGGAGAATTAGTAAATACTGGCGTCTCAAGCGCATCTCTTATCTTGTGACAAAGTGATTCCTATGTTATCTTAGAAACAAATCAATATGTTACCATGGAGCAGTGGGACCCAAAAGAGAAGAGGGAAGCACTTTGTTCAGCATCCTTTTCAGCTGATCCTAGATTGTGTTCACAGCTTTATTTTTCACACTTGTGAGTGACACATTTTGGTTTTTATTCTGTTGAATTGTTCAATCTGCAGACAGTAAGGTCACCCTCTCTACTCACTGAATTAAAACAGATACATATCATAGACGGTAAAATCCAGATTTTGCAATCACTGTCTGAGCTGAAACTTGTATTTAATTAATGACAGAAGGTGTTAATGACACAGAAAATATGTCAAATATTTACCATTGTCTATCACTTGAATTTAAATCATAATCAACAAATAGGAAACCCTTTTTGAAAGTAGGACTGCAATAATAGTTTTGTTCTCCATGAATATCCATGGGAGTATTCCCAAAAAATAACGCAATGAACCAGCCAGGAAAACTGGTCACCTTTGTATTTGTGTATTTGTCAGTGTAATGTAAGTTGGATAATAAAACCATATATATTTTAATCAGTGTACTCATGGTGTTATAGAGTCATACAGCACAGAAACAGACCCTTTGGTCCAACTCATCCATGCCGACCAGGCACCCCAATCTGACCTAGTCTCATTTGCCAGCATTTGGACCATATAACTTTAAACCTTTCCCATTTATGTACCTATCCAGATGCCTTTTAAGTGTTGTAATTATACCCCCCTCCATCACATCCTCTGACAGTTTGTTCCATACATGCACTGCCCTCTGCGTAAAAACATTACCCCTTGTGTCCTTTTTAGATTTTTCCCTTCTCACCTTAAACTACACCCTCTAATTTGGACTCCCCGACCCTGGGAGAGAAACCTTGGCTATTCATCTGATCCATGCCCCCCATGATTTTATAACTCTCTGTAAGATCATTCCTCAGTCTCCATGCTCCAAGGAAAAAGGCCCAGCCTACTCAGCTCTCCACACAGCTCAAACCTTCCAGTCCCAGCAACATCCTTGCAAATCTTTTCTGGGCCCTCCCAAGTTTCACAACATTCTTCCTGTAGAAGAATGTTACTGAAGCATTTCACAACTATAAAGCTAGACAATGTTAAATGGAGTTTGATTTATTACACATCACCAAAGACTGAGGTTCAGCTATGACGACACAGCAACCTTCAGTCATTTCAGCTTTGTCATTGGCCATAGCCTTAGCACTGGTGGTCCTCATAATGGCTATCACCCTTCTTCATGGGGTTCAGTGCATGCCTGTCTTAATTATCGGTTCTTGCTTATCTCTAGTTGCATGAGGCCTTGTCCTAAGAGAGAAAGAGGTGTGTCAGCAACTGCCATGCAATTTGTTTAGCTGATGCAGCCATCATGGTTCAATAATTGGCAACACATACTTTAACTGACACCAGTGGCACAGAGGGTGCCATTTTGGGACTCTTGGGGGAATTTGTTGCTGCCAAAACTAGAATGAGTTCAATCTCTCTTTTCTGAAACTAACCTAACAGGTTAATGTTTCTGAATGACCTCTATCTGCCAGTTTAGTGACAGCAAAGCAAGTTTATTTAATGCAGGTTGATGCCTTTGTTGAAATGGTTGACATTAGAATGTTGCATTACTATTTCTGCAGAGTTAGAAATCACACACCTCCAGATGATAGTCCAGCAGGATTATTTGGAAGTACTAGCTTTCGGAGCGCTGCTCCTTCATCAGGTGGTTGTGGAGTATAACATCGTAGGACACAGAATTGATAACAAAAGTTTACAGTGTGATGTAACTGAAATTATATATTGAAAAAGACCTGGATTGTTTGTTAAGTCTTTCATCTTTTAGAATGACCATGATAGTTTCAGTTCTTTCATATGTAAAGCCCAGAACATTTTTATTTTTAGTTAAATTCTCAAGTGAACTTTAACAATAGGTACCATGTCAGCTTAGATAATGCATGGAAGGTGTGACGTGCCCTGTGTGAGGCTGTCTCTGTCCAGTATTCAGACTGATTCTAATTCTAAACAAGAGATTTACAGAATCTTACATGGATTTGTGCAGTTTTTGAGCAAAATAAAATGTAACTCTGCAAGTACAAATTCACCCCAAAAACTTATATGTGTGTATGTATGTGAATGTGGATGTGGGTGGGGTATGGGTGTCTGTGAGAGAGTGTGTGCATGTGTGTGAGTGTGTGTGTGTGTGTGTGTGAGCATGTGAGAGAGAGCTTTTGTGTAAGAAAGGGTCTGCATGAGTGAATGGGCCTGTCAGAGTGTGTGTCGGTGTGTGTATGTGTGTATAGTGCAATAGGATCACCTGTAGTGTGACATGGACCCAAGGTCCCTGTTGAGGCCATTCCCATGGGTAATGAAATTTGCTATCAGCCTTTGCTCGGCCACTTTGCATTGTTGCCTGTTCCAAAGTCTGCCTTGGAGAATGGTCAACCGAAGGTCCGAGGTCGAATGTCCCAGACAGCTGAAGTGTTCTCCGACTAGAAGGTAACACTCCTGTCTGTTGATTGTTGCATGGTGTCCATTTATCCACTGCCATAGCCTCTGCTCATTACCGCCAATGTACCATGCCTCAGGACATCCTTGCCTCTAGCATATGATATGGACAGTGTTGGTCGAATTACATGAGTACCTGCAGCGTATATGGTGGGTTATGTCCCCACGTGTAATGGTGGTATCCGTGCCGACACTCTGACACATCTTGCCGTGACAGGGTTGTATGGTGTTGTCCTGAAAGCCAAGCAGTTTTCTGCGAACAATGATCTGTTTGAGGTTTGGTAGTTGTTTGAAGGTGAGAAAGTTGAGGTTTCAGAAAGGTCTTGGAGAGGTGCTCATTCTCATCGCTAATGTGTTGCAGGCTGCGAAGAACATGGTGTCATTTTTCGGATCCTGCGAAGTACTGGACAACCCTGTCGGTTGAGCTTATATCTGTCTCCTGAGGAGGTCATTACAGTTTCTTGCTATGGCACGTCGGAACTGGCGGTCGATGAGTTCAGCATTGTACCCTGTTCTTATGAGGGCATCCTTGAGTACTTTCAAGTGCATGTCATGTTCCTCCTCATCTGAACAGATACAGGCACTAGGAAGTGCTCAGGATGCACTCATAAGAACGGGTTACAATGCTCAACTCATCGACCTTCAGTTCAAACATGCCACAACGAGAAACCGTATTAACCTCCTCATGAGACAGACACGAGCTACAACTGACAGGGTACCCTTCATTGTCCATACTTCCCAGGAGTCGAAAAACTACGCCACGTTCTTCACAGCCTGCAACACATTATCAATGAGGATGAGCACCTCACCAAGACCTTCCCCACACCTCCACTGCTCGCCTTTAAACAACCACCAAACCTCAAACAGATCATTGTTCGTAGCAAACTGCCCGGCTCTCAGGACAACACCATACAACCCTGTCACGGCAGACACCACAAGACATGTCAGAGTGTCGACACGGACACCACCGTTACACATGGGGACATAACCCACCATGTACGTTGCAGGTATGAGCCGACATGGCATGTATTGTTAAAGTTCACTTGAGAATGTAACTTTAAAAAGTTAAGTTCTGGGCATTACACATGAAAGAACTGAAACCAGCATGGTTATTCTAAAAGGTGAGAGACTTAACAAACAATCCAGGTCGTTTTCAATGTATAATTTCAGTTGCATCACACTGTAAACATTTGCAAAAGTTCTGTGTCCTACGATCTTATACTCCACATCCACCTGACGAAAGAGCTCTGAAAGCTGGTGCTTCCAAATAAACCTGTTGGACTATAACCTGATGCTGTGTGATTTTTAACTTTGTACATCCCAGTCCAACACCGGCACCTCTGAATCATTATTTCTGCAAGCATAACATAGCATAGTCTCACTGAAGTAGGCCTTTGGAGGTCAAAATGATAACTCCCGTAAATGTGATTGCTGAGCACGTTCTATCCCTCGTATCACCATTAAGTACTCTCAGGCCAAGCATAACTCTTGTAAAACTACATTTACAATATGGAGCTGCTGCATTTACAGCTTCAACCTTCTGCTGTAACATTTTCTCCTGCACAAGGGAGCGAGCAGTATCTGACATTACATTGTACCACCATAGTTGTAAATCAGTACATAATGAATGTCCTGCCCAATCCTAAGCAAAAAAATTTATAAATCTTTCTTGATATAACTTGACATTTTATTACTAAGAGTTTTGTGTACTGCACTTGTGTCTCCTGGTTTCAATTGCATTGACATACGAGTAGAGGTAATCTATTCATCCCATCAATTCTGCTCAACTATTCAATGACATCTTCGCTGATCTGATAATCCTTAACTCCACTTTTCTGCCTTTTTCTGCCTTGATTCCATTACTGATTAACAATCTGCCCATATCAGCTTTGAATGTACTTAATGGCCCAGCCTCAATAACCTCTATGATATAGAATACCACGATTCAGGAAACAAAAACAAAATTTGTGGATGCTGGAAGTCAAAAAAAAAAGAAATTGCTGAGTAAATCCAGCAGGTCTGGCAACATCTGTGGAGAGAAAGCGGAGTTAACATTTCAGGTCCAGTGACCCTTCTTCAGAAACGCAGATTCACTACTGTTTCAGTTCATTTCGTTTACAATTCCATATCCTCAGTAGAAAGAAACATTCAAATGCAAGTTTCTTGTAGGTGCAAGTTCATGTCTCAATTACCATACCTGATCTGACAAACTCCAGTTTCAGCTTCTGATTTGCCTGAGGCCATTATGTGCTTTTCCATTCAGAGCTGGATAAGAATTGCATTTCTATGGAGATTCCTCTTCCAAATTTAGAGGCAGCAACTACAGTTGCAACAAAGATTAAGTGTACAGTGATATGCTAGTGATTGTCAGGATTGATCAGCAGCCAACCCTGTCTTGGGGCTGAATATTCTCAGCTTTATGCTACTATAGCAACGCATGGAATACAGACTAGAAAATGGTGCAATTTTGCTCTTGAGTTGGAGTTTTGTTCTTTGCAACATGTCTTTTTACACAAGAAAGAGAATAATGTTATACGTTAAAACAGATACTTACACCTGAGACTGTTGACAATGCATGCACAGTTACAGGGAGAGATCAATGAAAAAAGTGTGATTGTGAGCCTGAAAGTTAATATTTTTTTCAGTATTTTTTGATTCTTCACATGAGAAATAAATCCCTCAACTTCTTTGACTACATTAAAACAGGTTTTCTAAAATCACTCTTTAGAGGGAAGGTTATTAATACAAACTGATATGTTGTCAGGGGAATACATTAAATATTATAAATATGTTTATTAGAATGATGTCTGATCTGAAATGCCAACACTCTCCTAAGGCTGTCTCTGACCAATAATCTTTTTCGGACTGAATTTATAAAGAATGAGTTTTCATTCAGGCAGTACCTTTCAAGTTATCAGGCTAGTGACCTCGAACAATTCACAGTCAAGGAATTCATTTTCAAAGTCTGGTCACCCATTATGTAGTCAAATGTTAAAGCAGTTTGAAAATAGCAAGATTCCACAAACAGAAATGAGATGCATGTCCACATGAATTATTTAACGCAATGCAAGTTGACAGATTGACTGTTGATTCAGCCACCACACACACAGATTTTATTAATTAATGGTTGTGGAACTCACTGGCAAGTCCTGGGCTTGTCGTCAGTCCCTAATTGTGCTTGGGAAGGTGGAGGTGAGCTGCATTCATCATATTGCCATCGGATATATAGTTCCAGCATTTTGACCCATGGCAACAATGCAGGAATAGTCATAAATATCCATGTCAATTGAATTTAAGGGGAACTTGAAAATGGTGGCTGTCATTTGCTGTTGGTCAATAAGGTATTGGTACTGGTATGGTCCAGGCAGAACATTGCAATGTAATCTGGACTTGTGGGTATTGAACAGGTTTTGGGGGACTGAAGAGGTGAATAATTACCTGCTGTTGTGGCCATGGTATTTATCTTGCCCAACCTTATTCTATAGCTACTTCATCTATTGCTATATCAAGGTCAAGAACCTTTTGACTGAGTCCATACAATATTCTGATGATACAAAGTACTTATTAAAAGTCTCTTGCCAGTTCCAGGATTCTGATTATTAATTCACAAGTTTCATCTTGCAAGGGACCAGTACTCACTTTAGCTACTCCTCTATCCATATAACAAAGCTTTTCCTGTCTGTCTGCATATTTCTTGCCAGTGGTCTCTGAGTCCAATTTCTCTCACTTTATCCAGTTAGCAGGGGTTACAGCCACAATCAAATCAGTCATGATATTATTAAAAGGCTGAGCATGTTCAATAGACTGAATGGTTTTGTGATTCCACCAAATTCTCCAATTGTTAAGATGAATTATCAGTCACTGTCCCACTTTATATCACTACGCACAGTGCATATACCAGGAAAATAAGATCACCATCATTCACAAATGTAATGACAAACTAGTGCTGACATTAATGTTTTACAATAGTAATTCATCTGTCTAACTGAAACCTTCCAATCCGGTTAAACATTCCATCCTTGACCACTCAACCATTGCCTAAATATCTTTATTGTCATGTCTAATGTTGTTCTGGAATAGACTCACTTATTGACTTTTATCTCACCTTTCACTCAAATGCCATGTTTTGCGCTCTGAGGTACAGCTCAAGATTTACATTTATATGTGCTGCCTTTGATACTTGAGTGTGGATTATTTGTGGGGTTTCTTCAGTTCCAAGATTGAGACTTTCCATACAATCCCTCTTTACATAATTTTTTTTCTTCTCCAGCCCTGACATTCACCTATCTCAAAATCTCACCCTTTCTAGCTCGGACTTCCCATCACCCGATCATTTTTCTCCATCTAGCCTGCTTCGGCTCTAAATTCAAATCTTTCCTTCGACCTACATCTTGCTTCTTTCATCCACTCCAAAATCAACTATTAACCTTTCAATCAATTGAATGCTAATTCAGATTATTATTTGTTTCTTTTCCTTGGGCTGCTTCATCAATGATGTTCTGTATACTGTAAGGTCAGAAGTAGGCATGCTGTCATTAATGATTGCACAATGTTCTGCCTCTTTCATGGACCATGAGACACTGAAGCAGTCTGTGTTCAAATGCTGCAAGACCCAAACAAATATCCAGGTTTGGGCTGATATATAGCAAGCAATGTTTTCCAAGCAATGACCATCTCCAGTGAGAGAGATTACAACCATCTAATATACAATGGCATTGCCAATGTTGCATACCCCACAATTCACATTAACCAGAAAGTGAACCAAATCAGCCACATAAACAATGTGAAGACAAGAGGAGGGCAGAAGCTGGGAATTCTGTTGTGAATAACTCACACCTTGACTCCCCAAAACCTGTAAGGCACAAGTCAGGAATGTGATGAAACACTTTTCACTTTGCTGATGAGTGCAACTCCGAGAACCTTGAAGAAGCTTGGACCCTATCCAGAACAAACCAACCTATGTAAGTGGCACCATCAAATGAGTGTAGCACACCGTGAGACCATTTACCTTCTCACATCTGTGTTGGCTCTCTGTAAGAGCTTCAAACTAATCCCACTGTCCTGCCATTTTCCTGTTGTACTCTTCAGAGATTATCTGATTTCCCTTTGAAAGCTATGGTTGAATCAGTCTGCACCATATTCTCAGGCAGAGCCAGACAGACACAGCACTTCAGTCAAAGCTGAAGCTGCTTCATGGTGCCACAGCAAGGATTGTGGCTCAGAATTCTATTCTGCACAATAGGAGGTGGTTATTCTTGTCTTTTCTAGTGCCTTTTGGCCTGTTAAACTTATGAATGACTGCTTTCTGACTCTACAAAGGATCTGCAAACACTTTTATTGATAACAAAATGCACAACACAGTTTTCTAAAGTACATCTCTCAGCAGTACAGATTGTTTCTTCACAGTTTCTTGAACATGACTGCTGACATCACTATTTCCATGATATACATCCTGATGTCATTATGATATTCATACTCATTGTGTTGCAGAAAGGAAGCGTCATAAAGCTTCACTGTCACCTCCTTACTTTTGAATTCCACGCCTCTAATAAAGCTAATTTTCTTGTAAGCCTTCTGAACCTATTGTGCACCACCTTCAACAATGTTTTGCATAAATACTCCCCCGATCTCCAGCATTAATGTTCCCTCCTACACGCACTTATGTTCTTTTGATTGTATCTTCAATTTGCTGTGAAAGTACTGCTATAGGTTTCAAATAATTTGCTCCTCTCTTTGGAAATTTCCTCCCTGTGTTTCTGTTCCTTGAAATGTGGGTGAAGTTCAAGAGGGGAAAATGTGAGCAATAAAGTTCCAGCAGGAAGGGAACAAAATGAGAAGTTTGCCTGTTGGAAGAGGGAAGCTCATTGATAAACTTGATTGCCCGCTTGCATACAATTTAAGTGTCATTTTACACAATGCAATCTTGCCTCCTCTGTTTAGAGGAACTCCCATGTACCCTTTGTGCCTTCAGTAACCTGCCCAGAGAAAGCTAACAAAATATATGTAGACAAGCAGGAGGCTGGAAGAAGACAGCAAGCTCGGCAGCATCGAGAGGTGCAGAAGTCAATGTTTCGGGTATAACTCTTTTTCAGGATTGGGGGTGGGTGTCAGGGGAGCTGCAGATAGAGGGGCAGAGAGAGGGGAAGGTCAGAGGGGTGAGGTAGAGATACGTGAACACAGGTAGAGTGTATCACCTGGTTGGTCGATGAGAGGAATTAATCCTGTTGGTAGCTGGAAAGGGAGTCGAGGGATGGGAAGAGAGGTTATTTGAAATTGGAGAACTCAATGTTGAGTCCTCCAGGCTTTAGGCTTTCCTATTCCCTCTCCAACATGACCATCCTCAGCCCCATCCATTGCCACAGTGAATCAGACCGTAAATTGGAAGAATAACACCTCACCTCCGCCTGAGCAGCTTACAGCTCGGAAGACTCAACATTAAGTTCTCCAATTTGTCTACCTTGGATTCCAGCATCTGTAGTTTTTTTTTGTCTCTAGCAAACTACAAGCGACCTTCTTGACTCGGTCATGGAGTTTTTCCAACATAAAAGACCTTTTGGCTCAGTATTGGCTCTTCAGTCTTTTGGACCTCCAGGACACTGAGTCACAGCTTTGACCTTGGAGACAGGTGGATATCTGCTGAGCTGATGCTGTCAGTGCTTATGGCCACAGCAAGGAAATTCAAGGCCCAGAATTACTATATCCAAAAGGAGTTGCAGACAGTTGAAGTACAAAGGAGCCATATTTTCAATTTGCATCATCAACCAAAGTCCCTATCGACAAAGAAAAGGAGAGGTAGCAGCAGCATGGAAATATTTTGGTGAGGTTGGTGGAATCTTCCCCGAGACTGTTGATTGTGTTTTTTTCTGTGCAGAAGCTATAGAAGTTCAGATGCTGGTGATCATTCTTCTGGCTGAGTTTTCTTCAAGAGCCTGAAAGGTGATTTCCAATTCGGTTGGAGAGCCTTCAAATGTGGTGCCAGCTCTTGCGCCATAATGGAGCGTCCCGAAATGGCAGAGCCAGCTCCCACCATTTGATCTGGCGGCTAACCCACATCACTCACGTTCGGGGTCAACCGACCACCAAGATCCCCTCGGCAGATCCCGACAGTTTCCAGGCCTGCCAGAGGGTGTGTTGAAACCAGGACCAACCCCAAATCTCAATGGCTCAATGAGCTTCTCACTCATGACCACCTATGAACGAAACTGCATTCCGTTTACCCCACTAATGCACAATCTACAGTCCATGCTGACAGGTTCCTATCTGTATTAAGAGTGTGGTGCTGGAAAAGCATAGCAGGTCAGGCAGCATCTGAGGAGCAGGAGAATTGACGTTTTGGGCATAAGCCCTTCACATTCTTGATGAAGGGTTTATGCCCGAAACGTTGATTCACCTGACCCTTGGATGCTGCCTGACCTGCTCTGCTTTTCCAGCTCCACACTCTCAACCCTGATCTCCAACTCACTTTCTCTAAGTTCCTATCTATATCAAAAGCAGCTTTTATCAAAGTGTAAGGAAATTTGCTGCATCACTAGTCCAACATCTCGTGTTCTTTATTATATTAAGTTATGATTTTTAAGGATGATTAAACCTGACCCTCCATACTGGGGAGCATCTAAGTGAAACTTCTCTGAACTGTTTCCAATGCAATGATATCTTTCCTAAATATTGGGACCAAAACTCTAGATATGGTCTCACCAGCATTTTACACCCCTTCTTAGAGTGAATGAATGAATGACAGAATGCTAAGATTGATTCATTCTTAGGAACCCTACAATGTGGAAACAGGCCATTCAGCCCAACAATTCCACACTGACCCTCTGAAGGGTAACCCAGACCCATTCCCCTACATTTACCTCAGACTAATTCACCTAACCTACAGATCCCTGAACACTATGGCGAATTTAACACAGCCAATTCACCTAACTTGCATGTCTTTGGAGTAGGGGATGAAACCGGAGCACTCGGAGGAAACCCACATGGACACGGGACAAATGTGCAAACTCCACACAGACAGTCAACCAAGGCTGGAATTGAACTAGGTCCTGGCGCTGTGAAGCAGCAGTGCTAACCACAGAGCCACCATTCTCTGGCCAAGTATTTTCTTTTCAAAAGGAGAGGGGAGACTGATATATTTCACTGCTCTGGGGAGAGGATAGGACCTGAGGGCCTAGTCTCAGAATGAAGGAGTGCCAATTTAAGACCGAGGTGAGGAGAAATTTCTTCTCTCACAGCAGTGAGAGTCTTTGGAATTCCTTGCCACAGGGAGCTGTGAATGGGGGAGATTCCTTGTGTATATTTAATACTGAGATTGTTTCCCCGACCAATCAAGAATCTAAGGGTTCCAAGGGATACGGCAGGAAAGTGGATGTGAGGAATGTCGGATCAGCCATGATCCTATTGAATGGCAGAGCAGGCTCAGGGGGTCAAATGGCCTACTCCTATTCCTATTGCTAATGGTCTAACAACATGACTGCTCTTGTGGGGATGGGGAGACCTGTCAACCAACCGCCTAAGTTTCATTGTGCTCTTTTGCTCTGTTTCCCATTGCTCTCCCACTCTCCCCGTGCAAATCTATTCTTAATTGGTTCAAACTCTTAAGCCATGATAAACTAATTCCCCTCTTTTGTTCAGGCACTAGTGGCACCCACCAAACCTCCACCCAGAATAGATCAACAGAGACCCTCACCTTCACCTCTGAAGCAGAAGCAACTGAACCCTCGGGAAGTTCACCAGCTCAGAGACATTTACCTCAGTAGGTCCAGCACCTAGACTGGCCTCAGGAGCATAATCCAATCAGCATGTCACTGACATCTTTAAAGCTGGTTGAAGAAAAGATGTCCCCAGTTTCTGGCCCTCAGAGGGCTGTCAGACACTGGGCATCACCATCAACCCAAGACAACAGATGATCATATGTTTCCAACCTTTAATGACTTTATCACAACTCACTGACAGACACAGGAATAGCAGGCAAACATGTCAAAGGCAGTTCCAAAGTGGTGTATTGAAGAATAGAAGGGTGCACCAAGAAGGGTCCACCAGCTTGGCACCAGAATACATTGTGTGTCGAACAAACCCCAAAGACATACAATGACCCAATTTCTCGACTGCAAAGAGAGGATCCCCAAACTCAGGAAGGACCAAGCATTTGAATGACCATCAATTTGAGCCCAGTGACTGACTATGATGGTACCCTGACTGACAAATCCCCTTTGAACCCAGTGAGAACTGATCTCTTATGACATGATCATTTGGTTGAAGCACATGCAGTCTCTTTACCCTGTAAGCTGTGAGTGTTGCCAGTTTGATATTGATGCAGCAGCATGTTCTCTCCTTTGGCTGTTCAGGTCTCCTCACCATGACAGTCTGCCTCCCTCTCACTCTGTGCCAAAAAGCAATGCCAACCAAAGGGAGGTTGGCAGCTTCCAAGTCAGGACAAAATTAGTGAGGACTTAAAAAAAGCAAGCAAAGAGCCATAAAACACATTCTGTGTAAATGTATGAGATGTGTGTGTGCCCCTTTGTGCAAGGTGAAAGTGAGGACTGCAGATGCTGGAGATCAGAGCTGAAAATGTGTTGCTAGAAAAGCGCAGCAGGTCAGGCAGCATCCAAGGAGCAGGAGAATCAACGTTTCGGGCATGAGCCCTTCTTCAGGAATGGCCTGAAGAAGGGCTCATTCCCGAAATGTCGATTCACCTTTGTGCAAGGTGACCTAGCAGAAGTATGTAATCACATACGTCCCTGAGCTGTAAACAGTTGAAGCACTGACGTTGGGTGTGAGTTGGTCTAGTATGAGAATGCTGATGTGGTACAGCTGGTTGTTCACCACTGCCACGTTGTGTGGTAGCGCATCAGGGACATTGTGGTAGCAACATATAATGGCTGAAGCGAGCAATTGGTGAGCTGCAGGCATCATCTGTCTTACATGTTAGGAATTTGTGCCATCTAATTTCTCGGGGAAAAGAAGAAGACAACTGGAAGTGGCATAGAAATAAGACCGACTGGGATGCAAATGCTGCTGAATGATGGGAGAAAAGGAGAAAATCTGAACCATTTTCTTGACATTGAGTTTCTGACTCTTTCATTCTCTCTCTATTTTTCCCAACATTCTCACCATTGCCCATTCCATACTAAGGATGGGTAAATTCTGACCTTAATGTTGCTTTATGTTGCCAATGCATAGTCCTTTACTTCATAGTTTTAAAACCCAAAATGATTCCTTTTCAGTACTCCTTTAAAGACAGAACCCTGGTTCAAGCATGAATATCCCAAATTATCTAATTTTCATGATCAAAGTTTCTTCTCAGTGAGGGCAGCACGGTTGCTCAGTGGTTAGCACTGCTGCCTCACAGCACCAGGGACCCGGTTTCAATTCCAGCCTCGGGTGACTGTGTGGAGTGTGCACATTCTTCCCGTGTCTGCGTGGGTTTCCTCTGGGTGCACCGGATTCCTCCCACAGTCCAAAGATGTGCAGGTTAGGTGAATTGGCCATGGTAAATTGTCCATCGTGTTAGGTGCATTAATCAGGGGTGAATGTAGGGGAATGGATCTGGGTGGGTTGCTCTTCGGAGGATCAGTGTGGACTTGTTGGGCCGAAGGGCCTGTTTGCACACTGTAGGGAATCTAATCTAATCTAATCTAATCTAATCTAATCTAATGTCTAGTTTGTTGAGTAATGCTTATTTCTGCTGTTTTTATTTAACATTTTTGGTTGTTTTTCTTGAGAATGAATGGGTTAATTTCTTATCATATGATTTGAATCTCTGGTTCAATTAATCACAAATTGGTCACCTTAATCTGTAAATTCCAGAAATCTTGAGTATTTTATTATACTCCTGGAAATCTCAATTTTCCTTGCACCTTATAAATTAAGTTGTGTGTTTCTAATAGTTTCTGTAGGTTGCTCCAGTCTCTCAGAAATGTGTAGTACAAATCAATATTTACTACGAAATGGCTAAATTTATAAACATGATCATCAAGAATTTTACCGAATGCACAGCTATACTAGCAACATGCTAACTTGAGTCAGTTGGCCATACTGTGTCTGTGATTATTTGTATTGAGCATAATTTGAATTTTCATCTGAATTTTAATAGCGAATTTGGTTTGTTCTGTGAAATTAGCCACCTTTGATGGTACAAAGACAATTAAATTAACCTCAGTGTCTCCTTATAGAAATTCAACTCCACAAAGTAAATACAAGAAAGGAAAATACTTGCACTTCCATGGCCTCTCTCACATAATTAGGTCCCAGAGCACTTTATAGCCAGTTAATTACTTTTGAAATGTAGTCACCTTTGTTTTGCAGGCGGTTTGTGCAAAACAGGTCCCTCAACAGCAATGAGGTAAATGACTGAATAATCTGTTCCAGTGATTGTGGCTTGAGGGGAACATATTGAATAGAAAATCAGGAGGATTCTCATATCCTTTGAATAGCTCCATGGGATCATTAGTGCTCCACTGAGCAGGCAGTTGGGGCATTGGTCTATACCTCAACCAAGAAACAGCGTTTTTGAGATGTGTATTTCTCCTGGTTTCTAAAAAGCCCTCTGGGCTATTAAAAACAAGGATCAGAAATGAAAAAGGATTTCATCTGCTGTCACTAGATTTTTGAACTTATTTTATGTTCTTCAGATGGTTTGAAGAGGGTTGAGATTCTTAAAAGAAATGCAATGAAGAGGTCAACAAGTCTGAAAACTCTTACATCGAAATTGGTTCTGTATCATGATGGAAGTACACTGCATACTCAATGGCTGAAATCTAATTATTTGGCAAATGCAGGGTTGGAAATCTGTGTTCTGATGCTGCATACTACTCCTTAACATCTCGTCATTGCTTCCAATTATTTTTCCATTTAGCTTATATTATCTTCAGAAAAGTCAAACAGAAAATCAGTCAAGTAAGAGCCAAGTGTTTCGTGTAGGAACAGGTGGCTAATCTGAGCACCTGAACTTGTATGTAATGGAGATATAAAGGACAATACAAAGAAACATAAAAATGGTCTCAATGTCATCATTCAGTCTGTTTCCAAATATGATTTTTCTTTTTATATTGATATATAAATTTGATACACATTATTATTGTATTATATGCTTAAATTAAGCATTCTAACAGATAAATGTGATTTTTTATCATGTATATTTGGTTAAGAAATGCAGGATTCTCACTTTGGGATACCTTTATTTTAGGAAATTCTATTTTGTAAGAGGTACATCAGATCAAAATGATCACTATCCCCTTGGCTAATTGTTTTGGCATTCTATCCTTGATTTGTGTTCCCAGACAGAAAGGTAGAGAAGGAATATATGAGCTGCTGTCACTTGACTACAAATATGAAAATTAGGACTAAAATCAAAAGTTCACTTCCATCTGTACCTAACAGTCAATAGAAATTGATGCATTTGTGGTTCTCTGTATGTGAGCCCTAATAAAATGTCTTGCAAAAGTCAGGTTTGTATGGAATTAAATATCAGGACGTTTACCAACAGCAAACACTGAACACTGAGCTGATATCTTAGACTTATGTAGAGTATACAATCTGGGTTATGTTCTTACTTAGACTGCTATCCCAGTCTACACACAGCTTACTGGCTAACAAACTGATAGATTGAATTTCAAACTGACTGACTGCTCACTTAGTTCCTGATTGACTGAACAATTGAATTTCTAGAGTTTAAGATGGAGACTGCTCACACTAGAATGTTACAGCATGATGTCATCCAGCTGTCTTAAAGGTACTGTGCATTTCTGAGATCAGTGCTTCATACCAACAGAATGATTAAGAAACACCCTTAAGCAAACCTAAGTGATCTATCTTTTGTGCTCATTGCCTTATCCTTTTGAATTTTATTTCCAGCTGCACAATATTGCGCTTCAGATTAATTTCCAGAAAAGTTGAGGGATATTAAACTGCTGAAGGCCTTCGTTTTCTTCTATCTCTATCCAGATCACAGGTTTCTTTTCTTTTCTCCTTCCAGAATCCCCACCTCCCTCTGTGCCCTAACAGCACTCTTTCTTCTCCATGCTGTACTCAAAGAGCTTTGCAATGTGGCCTAAATTTAGATTCTTCTCATTTTGCTGGCAACACCTTGGTATCCAATGTGGTTAATTACCAAGACGCTCCACACTATGGAAAACTAACACTCTGACTATTTTGTTTTCTCTTTTAGTACAGAGTCACCAGCACACCATAGACTTCCTCAAGCTGACATATAATCCTTCACAGTTCACCCTGGTTAAGGGTGCTGCTGCATCAGGATCTTGGATTATGACCATTCAATTCTTCCAATACCAAATATTTAAACATCTAAACTCCTTCATCCACTCCTCGCCCTGATTTAAGTTTTTAAGCTTCATATCGTAGAATCATAGAGATGTACAGCATGGAAACAGACTCTTCACTCCAATTTGTCCATACCGACCAGATATCCTAAATTAATCTAGTCCCATTTGCCAGCACTTAGCCCATATCACTCTGAACCCTTCCTGTTCATATACCCATCCAGATGCCTTTCAAATGGTGTAATTGTACCAGCCTCCACCACTTCCTTTGGCAACTCATTCCATACAGACACCACCCTCTGCATGAAAACGTTGTCCCTTAGGTCCCTTTTAAATTTTTCCCATCTCACCCTAAACCTAGGCCGTCTGGTTCTGAACTCCTCACCCAAGGGAAAAGACCTTGTCTCTTTACCCTAGCCATTCTCCTCTTGGTTTTATAAACGTCTATAAAGTCACCCCTTAGCCTCCAATGTTCCAGGGAAAACAGCCCCAGGCAATTCAGCCTCTCACTTTCGCTCAAACTCTTCTGTACTTCCCTCCTGATGAATTATCTGATTCAATAATACATGTAATGAGGGCAATTGGATAGAACAATAGGAGACCCAGTTTATAGAGGGTCTTGGTGAGAATACTATGCATTGATCTTCTTACTAATGGAAGCATGTTAATAAATTGGAAGCAGTTCAGAAGAGGTTTATCAGACTGCTACATGGAATGGGCAGGTTGTCTTGTGAGGGAAAGTTGGTGCACACTCAGCTTGTATCCTCTGAGAGGTTAGATTTTTCTTTATTCATTCACAGGATGAGCTCATTGCTGATCAGGCAGTATTTTTTGCCCATTCCTAATTGCCCAAAGGGCAGTTGAGAGTAAACCACCTTGCAGTAGGTGTGGAGTCACATGTAGGTCAAACCAGGTAGGGATGGCAGTTTCCTTCCCGAAAGGACATGAGTGAACCAGATGGGCTTTCTGACAATCGACAATGGAATTCATAGTCAACATGTCACTCTTAATTCCAGATTTTTATTGCCTTCTGCCATGGCGGGGTTTGACCATTGCCTTGGCTCTCCATTAACATTCCAGTGATAATAACAGGAGGCTATTGCTCTCTTGAGGAGTGACGAGATGGATGTGGAGAGGATGTTTCCTCTATGGGAGAACTGGGCATCGCTGTTTAAAAACCAATGGCCGCCCATATAAACCAAGCATGAAGTGAATGTTTCTCTCTTTGAGGGTCATGGGTCTTTGAAAGTCTTTTTCTGAAAGACTGGAATAAGCAGAGTACTTGAAGATTTTTTAAAGCAGAGATGGTTAGTGAGGGGGAAGGCAGGAATGTGCATTTGGGGTTACAATCGGAGCAGCCATGATCTTATTGAATGGTACACAAGGCTTGAGAGGCTAAATGGCCTTCTTCCTGTTGTTTTTTTAGATTAGATTCTCTACAGTGTGGAAACAGGCCCTTCGGCCCAACAAGTCCACACCGACCCTCCGAAGAGTAACCCACCCAGACCCACTTCCCTCTGACTGATGCACCTAACACTATGGACAATTTAGCATGGCCAATTCACCTGACCTGCACATCTTTGGACTGTGGGAAGAAACCGGAGCACGCAGAGGAAACCCACGCAGACACGGGGAGAATGTGCACACTCCACACAGACAGTCGCCAAGACTGGAATCGAACCTGGGACCCTGGTGCTGTGAGACAGCAGTGCTAACCACTGAGCCACTGCAAGACAAACTGACACACAATACCAATGAGAAGCAGAAGCGTCCACAAGTTGGAAAACACTAGATGGCTGTCCCGGTGCTGCTGTCATCCAACCACCTCTTTCCAAAACTCTGCCCTCAGCTCGATTATCCCTCTGAATGTGGTAAAATCCCAATCGCTGTTGCAAGTCACTCAAAATTCCAGGAAAATTCCCCTTCAAATGTCTTAATTTTCTATCTCTCATTGATGTCATGTTGAATCTTTTTGCTGAACATCCAAAAACAATCCAAAACCTGCCTGTTCCGAATTTTAAGACCACCCCCCCCCCCCAACTCAAGCTGATACATTTTGATTGCTACATTCCCATGAATGCTGTGCTTTGAGAAACAGTGGGCTAATAATTGGAGACAAAAAGGATCAACAGATCCTCCATAAACAATAGCACTGACCGACTAGTACAAATGTGGCTTGGTGAACACTTTACTAAAGTTGCTCATGCTGACTAGTTAACTTATTTATACAAGATACCTTGATTTAGCTTAATGGTTAGCACATTGCATTTGTGAAGCAGTTTCTGCAACATATTTGTAGCCATAGTATCATTCAACTTGCTTTTAGTCTACAATTTTTCAGCATTTGCATGACTGTGACATCACTTACAACATGAGTACAGTTCATTAAATTCAAACCTGTTTCATTTTAATTCAGCATACCTGATCTGAAACTAAATCAACTTGTTATCTAGAATTGCCTGGGAAGGTTTTAGAACAGGAGAAAATAAAATAGAAGATTGATTGTGAATGAAATCTAAAGAATGAATACTGAATAAAGAAAACGTTCTTTGCCAGAGCAAAACAGAATATAAGCATCCAGGCCATCTCTCATAATGTTATCAAAATGAAAAGTATTTGGGAAAATAAAATAAAGCTCAGACACAACCCACAGATATCTTGTCATCTTCTGGTGATTTCAATTAAAGTGATTGACGAATATGTAGTGAATGTAAATCCAACGATAACATTAAACACCAAAACAAATAAAATTACACAAATTGAGAATCAGGAATCAATATATTTATACTCTGCTATTCAGCATTTGTATCAGTCATTGGTATTCCTTCTCAGCTCTCACTAATAGCACACAATTGCAGAACTGTCAGGATGCAGAAGAAAGCTATTTGGCCCATTATGCCCACACCTGTTCTGTAACCAACTGCCAATCACTTGCCTTTCCCCTTTTCCATGTACGCCACTTCTATCCAAATAATCACTGTGAATGCCTCAATTGAATGTGCTCCCCCCACATCTCCAGGCAGTGCATTTCTACCCTAACTACACACTGTGGAGAAAATATAACATTCTCACATCACCCTTCCTTCAGTTGAAAATCACATTTTTGCTTAAAAAAGTATTTGGAAAGCTCCCTCAGAAGACTGTCTGAGATTCTCCATTCTGCCCTTTAACATCCTTCTGGTACCTGAAATATAATTTAGAATGAGTACTGAGGTAAACACTTGGCTAACTATAGGAACTGGGACAAAATGCATACTAAAACTGAAACTCAACACACCTCAGTTAATACATTGCAAAATTCAGAAAATAGGTATTTACACAGGAGCTATTTATTTCTGCTCATTGCTGATATTAGCTGTCAATCAGCACCGACACATAACTTTTTACAAGCAGTCCTTGAGTTCGTGTAACAGCTAAAATACAATTAAAAGCTGAATGACTTCAGTACTTCCATACATGAGGAATAGATGACTTGCAAGGGTGAGGAGAATGGAATCTGCCAATCATCATTCATGTTGTCGGCAGTTGCTTTATTTGTTCAAAGTAAATAACTGTATGTGGTCGCAATATTATATTTCACTGCAAATGAGCTTGTGTTGGCAACAGGTGTAACGCTACATTTTGTACAGCTCAAAGTGATGTTAGATAAAATATTAAGCTGTTATCAAACTACCTGCACAGTTTATCATAAAGATGAATTGGTTTTGTGGTTGAGCTGCAGGTAATTCTAATCTACGTTGCACAGATTGATTTATTTCTGTAGTTTCTGTACATGATTTTAAAATTTTCCTCCTTGTTTTCAAATTCCTCTATACTGTGCCCCTTGCTGTCTTTTTAATCTCCGTGAGTCCCACAGCCCTGTGAGTTATCTAATTCTGACTTCTTGTGCATTCTGAATTTTGATTGCATTCACATTGGGAGATGTGCCTTCAGTTGAAAACAACAAATGCTGGAGATCACAGCAAGTTAGGCAACATCCATGAAGAGAAAGCAAACTAATGTTCCCCATCTAGATGACTCTTCATCAGAGCTTCTCCAGCATTTGTTTTTTTTTTCACATTCATCTGCAGTAATTTGTGCCTTCAAATGACTTAGCTTTGAAATTTGGAATATCTTCCATCTCACTTTATGCTTCTTAAAACCTAACATTTTGACTGAGCTTTTAATCATCTGACTGAATGGTTCTAATTTTTAAATTGGTTCTCACTTTTTGCTTTCAGTGATGCTTTCATTTCAGCTCTTGAGAAAAGGTTTGGCTGCACTGTCTGAACTCACATGTGCTTTATTAAAAGGTGACTTGGTGTCTGAACTGAAAGTAAATGTCCACATCTAAAAAAAAAAGCTTTATTTGTTGCGAATGTACTTTTTTGTCATCAATTAAATGTCTCCAATGCTTTTTTTACTGATGCATTGTTTGATTTAACCAAAGTGGTGGTGTTGATTTTTATATTCAATGAGAGCAGTTAGCACCGTTGATCACTGATGTCAGGGATTACTTAATCGGATCATTATTTACTAGGATCAGTGGTTAATGATGCTCCATTGAAAACTGTCCTCACAATGGCCATAGTGAAGTACAGACCAGTTACAAAATTCCAAACTGTTCACAACTGTAACAGGAAGATCACGTTATTGCAGCAACAGCTGTTTTGGACAGACCCATGTTGTTTTCACAGGTATTCCTCCACCTTCTTCATCTATCTCCCTGACCATCTGGAAAAAGACTTCAGACATGCTCCACTATCTTTAAATATTGATTGAAAAGAGGCCTCAATTAGGAGAAGCAAATGATGCACTCATTTTTTTAGCATCCTGCAATGAAATAATTTTGAAATTCTTTGATTTTTGCTGCACAACCATTCCTGCACTTTGCATTGTTCCAAATGCAGTTCAATAATAGCTATAAATAGAGCTAAGAAATAGCAAGTTTTGAGAAGATTTGTAGCTCAGGTTGAGGTTTTGGATGGAGGTTTGCTTGCTGAGCTGAAAAGTTCATTTCCACACGTTTCATTACCTTACTAGGTAACATCTTCAGCGGACCTCATGCGAAACAATGCTGAAAATTCCTGCTTTCTATTTATATGTTTGGGTTTCTTTGGTTTGGTGATGTCATTTCCTGTGGTGATGTTATTTCCTGTGGTGAAGTCACTTCCTGTTCCTTTTCTCAGGGGGTGGTAGATGGGTGGTAATTTCCCAATCTGACATAATCCCACTTGCCAGCATTTGACCCAACACCATGTCAACCCTTTTTAGTCATATTCTTTTCAGATCTTGTAATTGTATCAGCCTCCATTACCTCCTCTGACAACTCATTCCAAACACGCACCACCCTCTGCATGAAAATATTAACCCGGAGGTCCTTTTTAATTTTTCCCCTCTCTCCTTAAACCTATGCCCTTTAGTTTTGGACATCCCCATCCTTGGAAAAAAGGCTGTAGCTATTAACCCGTGGCTAAGCCCTCATGATTTGAGAAACCTGTATTAGGTTACCCCTCACCCTCCAATGCTCCAGAGAAAATAGCCCCAGCCTATTCAACCTCTCCCTATAAATCAAGCCTTCCAGCCCAGTAACACACTTGTAAGTCTTTTCTGCATCCTTTCAAGTTTAACAATATCTTTCCAATAGCAGGATGACCTTAATTGTACAGAGAATTCTAAAAGTGGCTTCACTAATGTCCTGTATAGCCACAACATAACGCCCCAACACTTATGTTCTCACCAATTAAAATTGATGATTTTGAAGAAAGGAAGTAATAAACATTTGATTTTGTTGATTATTCTGATGAAAGCCTGTGAAGCTTGATGTGCTTAGCTCCAGTCCTTCAGAAAATATGTACCTGTTGAATTTCTCCTTGATAATTCATCTTGACATATCGGATTATGAAATATTTTACCATTCTCATGGTTAGTAATGTTAAAAGGGAGAATTAAGGTGTGGACTTTTGCAACTATCCCATTGGTTGATTTGAAGTTGGGTCAGGAAAGTAAAATGTCGCACATGGCTGAAATAACTCCACAAAGGATGGTGTTCCGTCACCAAGTCATCCTTTATTTATATGTAGGAAGTCCTTGACACTGATTCAACTCCCTCAGAGCCAACTCTCAGTGACATGATGTATGACACCCCTGTTTATATCTGTCAGCCAGGGGTCCCTAATTGGACAAACCTCAATCAGGTATCTCATATTCTAAGGTCCATCTAACTGGCCCAGTTGCAATCACTACAATGGCTTTCCTACAGCCTTTGCTGATCTCCTATTTTATGAGATGGTGGAGCCTTTGAATGGTCTACTTGCCCTTGTGCACATCGAGGCCTTAAGGTGGTTCATTAATGGCTACTTAAAGTACTTTTCTTACCCCGCCACTATTTGTATTCATGGCGGTGTGAGGTCCACACCAAACAGGTCGCACAACAGTTCTAGCTGTGCATGTAGGCATTGGGAAAAAGGTGGGTGTGACCTTCTTTGTAGTGAATGGAGTTTTGGTTTTCTGCCAGGAGGTATTGTGAACATTAATAGCAGTAATTTTGACATTTTAGCATTTCTAATGTCTCAAGCAATTGCTGAAATGGAACATCTAGTGGCAAATAATATGTTAGACATTTTGTCTCACATTTTAAATCACATTGTATTTGCATTACAAATGATTGTGAAAATAAATGATAATGACCTCCTGATTATTGTGCCCTATTAATTAAGAAAATATTAGAATAGAGACAGAAATAGTGCAAATGATTGATAAGGAAATATAGAAAATGAGAGTCACATCAGAGGCAGAAAGATAAATAAAGTTAATGGATGAAGAGAGAAAGAGAGAGATAGAGAAGTAAGAGAAAGAACAATTTATGAATCAGAAAAAAGGGACATATGGCCTAATTTTGTTTGGGAGCCATCCTTTTATAAAATAAAGTATTGAACAAGCCGAAAATCTGAAACAAAAACAGAAATTGCTGGACAACCTCAGCAGATCTGGTAGCATCTGTGCAGAGAGAAATAGAATTAACATTTTGAGCCCAGTGACCTTTCTCAGAAGAAATGGTACAGGACCACAAACATTAGTCACCTTTTAAGTTGCTTGAAGGCAACTATTGTGGTTGTCTTAGAAATACTTGCTGTTGCCATTACACACACGGAAATTATTTTGTCCTCCATATGTGCTGATTTTTCAAAATTGCATAACGTATCTGAATCCTAGTCACAGGGGTGGGTTTCCACAGAGTCAAGATGATTCCTGAGGCCTTTAAACATGGAAGACAGCATCCAATTCGGGCATGATCCAGTTACTGTATCAACGGAAGAAGATGGCTAGACATGTGTTCTTCCAGATGAATAATGTTTGCCTGATATCAAGACTCTTCTGGACCAGCTCAGAAGAGTCTGCTTAGATCAATGAAAGGACTGTGACTGATATAACATTTTTTGGTCACTCACTACATAATAAATTACACCTTCTTTGATTTGTTTTCAACGTTCATTCTCTATGTCTGTTTGGGCAAAGCTAAAAGACGTGAAGTGAAGTAAAGCTTCTGTTATTGATACTGAAATAGCTGTGTTTGATTGGCACTTTGAGTTGTCGGAGGACTGATAGGAGATGTTAACTTAATTTTTCATGAGCGTTTGAAGAGTTATCATAGTTATTATGTAGCTGATCAGTTCTGTATGTAAAACTGTATATTGGTTGAATGGACGTGGCAAGGTGAGGAGTAAGGTTCTTAACATTCTTTCATACAATTGGTTCCAGAGAACCAAAGCAGGCCTTCTAACCAGCCACATCTTCGCCTTCCTGGGACAAACATGGTATGTGCAGGGAACATCTATACTGATCAAACACAGCAATGCTGGAGAAACACAGTAGGCTCAGCAGCATCTGTGGAGGGAGGAGCAGCACTAATGTTGAGTCCAGTGTCACTAAAAGATGGTAGAAAATGCTTCTTTTTATGCTTTTAACAGTGGTGGAGTTGGGGGTGAAAGGACAGATGGTGCAGAGGCCCAGTATAAAAAACAAAGAGGTTGTTACTGCTGGTGACGGAGAAAGGAATGCAAAGTGGGCATATGTTATGATATAAAAGGAAAAGTATATGGAGAATCTGCATAGAGGTATATCTGCAGAGTTTGAAAATTTCCCAACTGAAGCCTTATACATTCTTAGTGAAAACCCCACCCATACAGTCATTCTGCACAAACAGAGCACATTGAACTAGTTGGACTGACTCAACTATCAGCCAAATTACCATTTGCTCTGAAAGTAATTCAAACTCATTTAACTTCAACTTTACTTAAATGCAGTGATGATCCCAAAATAGATTGAAGTAACTATCGCATTTGTTAATTCTTTAACCATTGCCCACACCTTTATTTCCAATAGAACTCATTGAATGTCATTTTAAGCAAACTCAGCGGTAAGAAAATTGCCACTTCAGAAGCAATTACTTTTTTTTTGCTTGTGTATTTAAAAACAGTAATGAATTGGAACTAAATAGGCACTTAAGTCGAGTGTTAATTAAATCATAAAAAATGATGAGCATTAATCATGAAGTATAGTTTATTCTCACTGAAGTGGAATATCATATAGACGAGTAAGTCACAGTGAATTATGTGAGGTAATTTAGTGGAAAGTTTGGATTATTCATCTTATTCCCAATTCTGAGCTTACGAGGAGTGCAGATAGGCCAATAGAATTCGACAGCGCAGCAGGTCAGGCAGCATCCAGGGAACAGGAGAATCGACGTTTCGGGCATTTATGCCCGAAACGTCGATTCTCCTGTTCCCTGAATGCTGCCTGACCTGCTGCGCTGTTCCAGCAACACATTTTCAGCTCTGATCTCCAGTATCTGCAGACCTCACTTTCTCCTCAATAGAATTCAACTCCAGGGTATATCAAATTACATCTGCAGCTGTCCATTTTTCATTTTTTGAACAATTGGTTTAAATTCTAAACCTTTTTTAAATAGAAAGTATTTGTTTCGAAAAGTGTTTTCCTGAAACAGGTCTGCTATGTCTTTCTATGCAAAATAACATGTTAAATATAATGTACTTGCACATTTATTAAGTTTGATAAGTTTTCTGTCTACTTCAAGTCAGCTGTTACTTACTTGTCCCTCTGACCATTGCAAGTGAATTCCCTGTATATTCAATGAGCACATTCAATTCAATAAATATGATCTGTTATTGAATTAAATAAGTTTCTTTTTGCCCTTAACCTTCCAAATGTGATGTAAAATTGAATAGAATGACAAGTCTTTTGTGTCAATCACAGACAATGATATTTACAGTACATTGCAACAAAAATGTGATTGAAACGTTTAGAAAAAATAGATGATCACCTTATTGGGGTTGTATTATAAACCCTCTAATAGTTCACATTTCAAGAGAGAGGTTAAATAGGATAGGACTGTTTTCCCTGGAGCGTCGGAGGCTGGGAGGTGACCGTTTAGAGGTTTATAAAATTATGATGGGGATGGATAGGGAAAATAGACAATGTCTTTTCCCTGGGGTGGGGTATTCTAGAACAAGAGGACATAGGTTTAGGGTGAGAGGGGAAAGATATAAAAGAGTCGTAAGGGGCAACCTTTTCACGCAGAGGGTGGGGCATGTGTGGAATGGGCTGTCAGAGGAAATGGTGGAGGCTAGTACAATTGCAACATTTAAAAGGCATCTGGATGGGTATATGAATAGGAAGGGTTTAGATAGATACATGCCGGATGCTGGCAGGTTGGACGAGATTGGGTTGGGATTACTAGTCGGCATGGACGAGTTGGACCAAAGGGTCTATTCCTGTGCTATACATCTCTATAGCTGCATAAAACAAATGTGAGTCTGGCCACTATTGCATGCATTATAATTCATTCAACATTCTTCAGGATATCTTCACTTTTGTTTTTGCTTTGATCCAATTGCCATAGACATCAAATCCTTTAACAATAGACTGAAAAATCATTAAAACTGTCTTGAAGATTTCACATCTGTATTGACTTGTCTGATCTTTCCCTCAACTTTTCACTAAGGGTGCATTGCAAATGTCTTGGCATTAAAAGTCAACCAAACATTTTCCAAAGCAGAAAAAATATGTATAAATGCAAGTTACTATAATAGTTATTGGAGTGCTCAAAGTAGTCAGCAGATCCAGTAGCATGTGTTGACAGAGCAACATTTCAAGTCACTGATCTCTCATCAGTTATTAAATTGATTATATGCCAAGATTCTTCAATAAATTTCCTTTTTGAAAAAATTAAAATGTCACCAAACTTTTGTTCTCATTTTAATGATCTCCATCTTGTCGGGAAACAGTACTGCAATCTGAAAGCATGGCAAACCGGGTACAGTACAGTCCATTCTCACTCCTGATCTGTCTGTTGACATTTCCACTGGGGTCTTGTGTTCCCCAGGCATCTAGCTGTTTCAGACAAAAGCCTAATTACATGATCAAAAGTTTCGTCCTTTTTCTACATGGATCCTCATTGTAATGCTAAGGTATCACTGAACAGAATACATACTGCCCACAATCTGTTTGTTGGTAACTGATATTGAGTGGTCTTGCAACCAGTTCTTCAAGGCTGTCATGCAGATTTCTCCAAAACCAGATAACTCTTTTCAACACTCATCAAGGTCTGCTGGCTCACTGTCAGCTTTTCTGCAGGCCCTCCTCCCCCTCACTCCAACCATCTGAATACCGAGACTGTAACACTGACACTACATTGTTATTAATACCCTGGCTGTTCATTACACAGTAGCACCTGGATGTGCATATGTATGGATGTCAGAACAGGCTTGAACCAAGCGTGGCTGTAATGATCACTGCAATAAAACTGCCAACACTTAGCAAGCTCAATGACATATAAAGAATGAGGGTGGGACCTATGCAATTGTAGCCCTTCAAAGATTCAAAGCTTTAAGGCAAGGTGAAAAGACAAGCAGAAATATTACAAATCTGAAAGCATTAAACTTAATAAACTCAGTCACACAACAAAAACTTTAATTTTAACTAATTCCTTGCCTATTCACTTTACAATATGAATAAAAAAAAGTTTGGTCTTCATGCCATTTAAGACTGAAATGAGGAGGAATTTATTCTCTTAGAGGGTTGAGAATCTTTGGAACCTGGCACCACAAAGAGCTGTGGGGGCAGAGGCCATGTGTATAAGCCGGAAATAGATAGATTCTTGTTCAGGAGGAGAATCAATATTATGAGGAGAGGGCAGGAAGTGGACATGAGGAGTGTTAGATCTGCCGTGATCCTATTGAATGGCGGAGAATGGCCTTCTGTTCCTATTTCTTATGGTGTTTCATCATAGCTTTGGTACATTGTGCAGAACTATATGGTTATACCACTTTATTATAATAGGGCATATGCCTTTGACTTGATGCTCATAGTTGGCAGGCAAGAAACACTCTCAAAATGACATCTGCAGGCATGCTGTAGATTAATTAATATCCTCCCTTCCATTGACTTGCCAATTCTTTCTAATAAATGATTTGAGAGTCACCTTCATGTGGAGGCTAGCTTTTGAATGTCAACAAGGTAATCCTGACAATACTAAGCCATTAGTAATTCTTTGTTCTGCAAAGAAATGTTGCAGTTTTTATGGCTTACTGTGATCATCTGAAATTACCCTCATCATTTTTCTCTCGGGATATTTATTATTTTAGATTGTACAGAACAAGAATATTATACCATCAAATGTCCAACATGTTAAAGTGTTATTAATGTGTGGATTTCAGGAGTCTTCAGCCCTGTAAGCCTGTAAAGTTTAGTTACTGTAAATTATATCTCCGGTCTGCCGGACTGAAAAAAGAACATTGCAGATTGGAATGTACTTGTCTGTCTTAGGATAGTATGTGGGAATGACCCTATTATATGATATTACTGGACCAATAATCCAAAAGCATGGACTAAAGCTCTGGAGGTGAGTGTTCAAATCCCACTGTGGCAGCTAGGAGAACTTAAAGCTCAATTACTTAATAAATCTGGAATTTATGAAAAGCTATTTCAATAATAATGATCATGAAGCTGCTGGTTGTTGTAAAAACTCATTCCATTGACAAGTGATCTTTTTGGATTAAATGCCTGACATTTGACTCTTGGTTCATGACAGTAATATAATTTATTCTGAATCTGTACTGAGATGGTGAAGCGATTCATTCAGTTGTATCAAATGGCTACAGATTAAAAAAAAGACACTGTGGGTATACGACCCCACATGAACTGCCAAGGTTCAAGAGCAATTCTCTACCGTCTTGAGGACGAGTGAGGATGGACAATAAATGTCTGCTTTATAGCAACACCGAGATCCCAATAACACTGAAGAAAAATATAAATATTCAGAATTTTGAAAGCTGTTTTTCTGTGACAAAATATGCTGTTGACATTATAATGTGCACAAGATGTTCTGTTTTTCACACTGTTGGTATCTATTGAGCTTGATAAAGCTGGTATCATGAAACTCAGTTTGATTTCATCATGTTTTATTTTTCTGTGTGTCTAATTGTTTGTGGAATTGGGGTTTCAGTGTTTTTATACAAAATCATTGTGTACATTTACTAACACAAAATTTTTGATGTTTTGTTAAAGTAATTCCTTCACAAATATACAATAAAAACATTTTTCTTATCCTGTTTGCATGTTAACTACAATCAGAAACTGACCAAGAACAAATGCCTCACTCAAAAAAAACAGAAAATGCTGAGAACACATAGCACATTAGGAAGTTACTGTGGAACGAGACCAAGTATAACATTTCAGTTTTGTGATCTTAAATTAGAATTGAAGGTTTTCACAATGAGCCACCTTTAATTAAATACAGAGACAGGGAAAGGCAGCTGGAAAGTGCAGGCAGGAAAAAGACATATCGAAGAGTTCTGTGATAATATGAGGAATGACAGTGATTAGGTGACAAAGGTGAAGGTGGTGGAAGGGAGTGAAAGTGAGGCAATTTTAGAAGTTCAACACCATCTAAGACAAGTACACTTGATCAGCGCTCCATCAGCATTCACCCCTTCAACATTCGTTCCCTCTACCACTGATCCACAATGGCAGCTGTATGTACCATATGCAGGATGCACTGGAACAACTCACTGGATTCTTTCAACAGCACCTTCTAGAACTACAACCTATGCCTTAAAGAAGGACAAGGGCAACATGTATGGGAATGCAACCATGAAAGGTTTTCCTCCAAGCCACACATCATTGTGACATGGAACTATTTTGCAATTCACTTGGAGGGAAGTGATGGTTCACTGATACTGTCACAGGACATCTCGAACCTCGGGATAATTTCTAAGGGACAAAAACAGAAATTGCTAGAGAAATTCAACAAGTTTGGTAGCATCTGTGGAGAGAAAAAAGAGTCAATGTTCAAGTCCAGTGGCTCTTCATCAATATTCTCAAAATGTTCATTCTGTTTTCTTCTCACCAATGCTGCCAAACCTGCTGAGTCTTACCAGAAATTCTTGTTTGTTCTTTCAGATCTCCAGCATCCTGCAGTTCTTTGTTTAGTTTTCAGGAGATGTGGGTTTGAATCCCACTATGACAGGTGGTGAAATTTGAATTTGATTGTAAAACATCTAAAATAAAAAGATATCTTAATGACAAACATTTAATCATTGTCAATTATTGAAAAATTCCAGCTGTCTCACTAAGGCCCTTTCAGGAAGGAACTCCATTATCTTCACCTGGTCTGGCCTGCATGTGAGTCAGATTAACAGGATTGTGGGAGAGTCCATGAGTCATAGTCATACAGCATGGAAACAGACCCTTCAGTCCAACTTGCCTGTGCCGACTAAGTTTCCCAGACTAAACTAGTCCCTTTTACCTGCATTTGGTACATATTCCTTTAAACCTTTCCTATTCATATACCTGTCCAAATATATTTCAAACATTGTACTGTCCTTGCACAAACCAAGCCCTGTGTGAAAAGGTTGCCCCTCAGATTCGTTTTAAATCTTTTTCCTCTCACCTTAAAAGTTGCCCTTGAAAATATGGTGGATCAGCAATATTGTTGGCCCATCCAGTGACACTCACATCCCACAAACAAATTGAAAAAAAGCAGACTGTCACTAGGTTAAAATCCAGAACCTGTCTTCCCAATAGCGCTGTTGGTGTATATGCCCCAGATGGATGCAATAATTAAAGAAGCTGCCTCTCATACACCTTCTCATGGGCAGTAAGGGATGAGCAAGAAAAGTTATTTTATCAACAATACTTGCATCAACATGGAAATAATTAAAAACAATGAAGTCAAAGGAAGTGTAGATGGCCACATCAGAACAACAGAGGAGGTGGGAATCGAGAGTACGCCAAAGGGAGAGAAACATGCTGGACATATGATGGAAAATAGATTGACAGATGCCAAGGCTGCAGAGTGTTTTATTGCCTGTTCACTAATAAGGGATGGTCACCCCAATCACCAACCAATACTTGCTCTCTCAGAGGCTCAGTAGCACATCCCAAAACAACCACAATCTGCTGTCCAAGGACAAATGGATGAATTTGTCAAATTCTTGTTGAGGTCAGCAGATGTAAAATACCAAGTAGAATATTGAAGTTCGGTTTGCAAAGTGTAGACAAAGCTTCATTTAAACACTGTAGGAAGAAAAAGTTAAAATTGTAGATGCACTGAAGAATTAATGTCACCCACACTTATTTTTAAAATTGGAGGGACATATTTGGGGATGGAGGCTTTCATTATCAGTGTTTTCTTCTTCAGAATAAGTTGAGATCTGTGCCAAATAATTTCATCAACTTGGAACAGCAACAATTAGCCACTTTATTTCTCTGATCCAGGATAATTTTATTGTACTCTCCAACATTAAAAAGCTGTACAGGAAAGTATGGTGATAACCGATATGTTTGATTGGTATATTGCACCAAAAAGGGAATCTCATTTAGAGAGAGGGGATGTTCAGTTGACAACTACAAGACCACTGTTTTTCCTGAAATTTATGATATTATCAGAGTCTTTTTAATCAGCTTCTGTTTATCTGTCTTCCTGCATTTTTCTCTTCCATTTTAGAGTAAAAGGCTTTCACAAAAGTCTTTTAGTTTTGAACACTTTGTGGGTTAATCCCACTTGGTATTTAGTTTTTTTTTCCATTTTCATTTCACCATGAGTTTTGTATCCAGCATCTGAAGCTATGCTTCCATGTTCCTTCTAAGTATGATTGATGACTGGCCATCTGTTGGATAGACTTTGAAATGAAAGTATCTATTATTGTGTGTGTAGATGATAATCTAACTAATGTAACAGATGCACCTTATCTTTCCTTTAGTGCTTGCGGGAAATATTGCCATTATTTATGCTTTTTTTCTATCTGAAGGTTGTTGAATCCATTTTTTTTCCATTCCAATCATATTCCATAGATCGTTCCACAGATAGTCAGCTTCTGAATAGCAATGGAATTATTAAGGTCATTATGTAGTTGTGTGCAGCAATCTCTTATTGCTGAAGACTTACTTTGTATTTATTTTCATTCTCCATCATCACAGCAAGATCTTTTTTAATATCATTGTCCCTATATGGCTGCTAGGCACGCAGTCAGCCATTGTGTTTTGTTTTCATGTTGGCAGTGAAAAAAAATTGCCAGTCTCTGTCTCTGCATAAAATGAAAAACAGGTTTGCTCACAAATCCTTTTATATCTTTTCTTTTTCTCGTTGTTCAAGCGTGGCATCAAACTGTATGCAAAACATGTGATATGAAAGACATTTTAATCACAGGGTATTGGTCATACTGGAATGGCCACAAAATGGACACAAGAAAAGGATATTTACCGCTGGATGCAAGTATTATTTAGAAGTCATATTCAACAGGAATAATACACCATCTGTTGAAAATGATTACAGACTGAACCAAGGCTCTCAGTGCATTTCTTATTCTGTGTACAGTAGCTCAGACAAAGCAAGTATTTTTAGAATGCAAAATATTTTTTCTTAGCCTTTTTTTGTTGAATATACTGAAAGTTCCCACTCTTTGTGCTGCACTCTGTAATGGTTTGGTACTGCATCAGCTATGCATAGCATTTACAGGCTTATATAGGTTTTTTATATGCATTATGCTCTGTGTTTGCTAGTTATTCCTGGAAAAAAAAACTATAGGCAGCAAGTTCTTAATGCAGAGGGTTAGTGTTTTAGGCTTTTGTTGAATTAGTTGTAAATAAAGAGTTTAAAGGAAACCTTCTGCAGACACTCTGTCAAGAACAATAGTTGACCACGTTGCAAGGCAAGACTTAATGCCTGTGTCTGAGGTGGAAGCGTATCCTTCAACAACAGCAAGAACCCTTCTAATCTTAGTGGATAAACTTACAGATATTAGGACAACACAGCTGGAATATGCAGGGTACATTCTTGTCAGGACATATTCCTGGGCTGGCTAACCTGCATATCTCCCAAGCAATTTCGGTTAAGGTGATATTATGAGCAATGGGCACACCTGACAACAAGTGATATTCTTCTAATCACCAATGACAGATCTGTGATCCTGAGAATTGTGAAACTATAATATTCATCAATAGGTCTGTGGCGATCATTTGCCATAGCACAATTTAGAGCAGGGGTCAGTCTGGGGTTCAGAAGTGTCAAAAGCCACAAAAGTCTCGCTTGTGCCACCATTAGGCACCTACTGAATCTTAATGACCATCGAATGTTCCATCTAGACCTTGGCAAGGTCTGGGTTTAGAACTAGTGGGAAGATTTTCCTCATCATAGGTAAACTAATACTCTTGCTGGTTTGCAATCAACAGTCCCCATACCACGACAGCTGAACAAATTTAAAGGCTTTTAAGTGCATTTTTACACACATCTTCTGGATGGAGTAGTGTCTGATATTGGTCGAAAGTTCATAAATGAACATTTCAGACAATTCAGTGAAGAATATGGCTTTCATTCTGTGACCAGTTCATTACTCCAGCTGCAAGCTAAAGGAAAAAAATAAAGAAGGATTAAAAACAATTAAGCTGCTTTTGATAAAGAATAACAACACGGAATTGGCCTGACTGTGAATGTGTTACAGATGCAGTATGTTGGAGTTCCTGGATGTCAGTTTGCATCCACCTAAATGCTTAAAGTTCGAGCAGCTTTGGTTCACAGTTTGGGTTGAGGTTGAATGTTGGACATTAAAATGCAATGGACAGGAAGGATGTTACCTGGGTTCTTTGTGCTTGGTTGCAATCACATTTCTTACAATAGGAACTTCTGATTTGGTCACTATTCAGTAACAGGAGCCCGCCTGTGTTGGTGAGGCAGATAAGGAGACCTAGAGGGAAGGAACATGAAACCTCAGCCTTTGCAATTGTCCAATAGATTTGAGGTTCTCTTGACTTCTTATTTGAGAGTGAAGCTGGAAAGTGGATGAGTTAATTGATCATTGCATTGTGAGACAGGAAACCAGTTGAGTGGGATGAGCAATAAGGAAGGTGGTAGCTGTAAGTGATTGAAAATTGAGGAGGATTGACACCGTTCTCTGTAACAAAGTAGGCAAGTCCAGATTACTGTATTGCTAGCCTGTTAGCAGGGTTCACTTGTCAAGGGCTAGATAGGAGCATGCAATGTTGGGGGGAGGAACCAGTCATGTGGTCCAATGTCACAAGAATGACAAAGAACAATGTTTTGCATCATTACTGAATGAGAATTGGGAAAAAGATATTGAGGTATTTTAGGGAGGCAGTGGCATAGTGGAGATGTCATTGGACTACAAATCCAGAACCCCAGGCTAATGTTCTGGCAACATTGGTTCAAATCTCAACATGATTAGATTCCCTACAGTATGGAAACAGGCCCTTTGGCCCAACAAGTCCATACCGGCCCTCTGAAGAGTAACCCACCCAGACCCATTTCCCTCTGACTAATGCACCTAACACTGGAAATTTAGCATCTCCAATTCACCTGATCTGCACATCTTTGGACTGTGGGAGGAAACCCATGCAGGCATGGGGAGAATGTGGAGTTTGCACAGAGTCAATCGAGGCAGGAATTGAACCTGGGTCCCTGGTGCTGTGAGGCAGCAGTGCTAACCACTGAGCCACTGTGCTGCCTAATCATGTCTATGTAGCCATAGCTGTTTCTTGTAAAAAAAAACCTGCTTTACTCCAATGCCTTTTTGTGAAGGAAATTTGCCATCCTTGTCTGGTCTGGTCTGCATATAATTCCAGAGCTACGTCAATATGGTTATTTTTTAACTGCTCTCCAGGCAATTAAAGACAGGCAATAAATACTGATCTCACCAGTAATACCCACCTCCCATTAACAAATAAGAAAAAAGCAGAGGAATAATGTTTACGCAAACAACATTATCTATGTAATCTATCAATGTAAGCTTCAGGGCTGGGTAGAAGGGCAACTTGATGGAATGGAGTAAACATGTTGCTTATCACGGTCATGCTACACTGGTAGTAAGAGGAATCTAATTCAGCTTCACTCACAGAGAAAGAGGTTACTGACCCCAAAACTCTAAAGTAGCTACTTAATTCCCTAAAAGTGAACAATAGAAAGGGACCTGAAAGTAAAAGTAACATTACATTCCTACAGACCACACTGTTCTCCTTCCACCTTGTAAAAATCAATAGGGTCAGAGGTGGGCTTTCGTGATGTATAACATTGGCATTTTGTTTGTCTTTCCATCTCCCTTGCCACCCATTCCTGGTGACAGAAATCCAGTTCTGTGTTTCATAAAGTTTGACAAGTTTATTGTTTAAATTTTACAATCAGTGCTGCAGTAGCACACAGTCACAGTTGAAAACTCAATTTTGCATTTTAAGCTAATATTCAATTCAACTATCTCAACTATTCACACTTGAACATAAATATTGCATTTATATTCTACACTGTAAAAACATGCAACTAACATAATGTTTCTTTTTATTGGCAGTGTATTTATTCTACTTGAGAATCAAATTAATATTCTATTTTATACTGAGATACTTTCTAACACACTAACGTAAAGTGGTAGCAAACTAGCCTTCAGAGGTGAAAGCATTAGCTTATTTATTTTTATTGTTTTATTGTGTCAGAGGAAGCAAAACATCAGTGTTGTATTGTAGACTCCTAAACCTTGAGACACCACAGATATCAATGTCTAGCCTTGATTGATATATGTAGTCAGACACAAACTATTGGTAAAAAGATAAATGAACTAAAAAAAAATCAACATTTGACAAAGAACACTGCTTTTCCATTTCTAAGGAGTCTCAAGATATTGCTGTGGAGCTGCAGAGAAAAGTCCAACTTTAGGGGCCAGGATTTTGCACTCAACTAAAGTTAAAGACACTTTTATAACCATCTTAAATCAAGTGGTAAGGTTTTTAGTATCTGTCTAAAAAGTGGTCAAAGAACTATTTTAGGACTTGGAGCAGAAGTTAGAATATTGGAAAGGGCTGTAGATATTATTAGACTTTCATTGTGGATTTGGATGCCCTGAGTACAACTAGACTGAAACTGTAGCTCAATGATGGCAATGCAATTCTTGCTCTGTCAAGAACAGAGAAACTAATGCTTATCTTCAAAATTCATCATCATCGAACTTGGTGAGAACAGGAGACTGTCCATTGCTCATCATTTGCCTCCTCCACCAGTTACATTCCTGTTGCCTTAAGTTGTACAGCTGGATGCATCATGAGTGTAGTTTTCTACTAAAAAGCCACACGCTGCTTTTCAATGTGAAACTAAAGTGGCAGGAGGTGGTGACTCACCATCCCCAAAACTGAACTGAAGGAGAAGGTTCGATGTAGATATAGAACCGAGAGTGCCCGGTAGAAGAATGAACTCAATTCAGGAAGCACTTTTCCCACCTGGTTCAGTAGCAATCAGGAGATGGATCATCCGTTCCAGAAGGTTCCCAGGTATTCCGTATTGTTTCCAGGAAACCCAATGGAAAATAATGGGTGTAGGGTGAAGGAGGATAGTGATACAGAAACCTGTAAATTAAAGGAGAAAATTAAAATTGTGTATGGACAGAGAGAAGGCCGGGTGAAGTCAAGTACAGCAATGTTGGGAATATTAGGAGGAGGATTGAGATGGGAGTTCTTGCTGTTAGTGGTGGCATTCTCAAAATTTAGAACAAAAATCAGCTATATATGTATATTTTCTAATATTATTTTAATTGAGTTCCATTTTCAATTTGTTTTATTCATTCACAGGATATGGACGTTGCTGGCTAGGCTAACATTTATTGTCGCATCAAAGGAGCAGGAGAATCGACATTCCGGGCATAAGCCGAAACGTCAATTCTCCTGCTGCTTTGATGCTGCCTGACCTGCTGAGCTTTTCCAGCAACACATTTTTAAGCTCTGATCTCCAGCATCTGCAGTCCTCACTTTCTCCTAACATTTATTGTCGCTGTCTAATCGCCCAGAGGGAAATCAGGAGTCAATCACATTACTGAAAGTCTGGAATCAAATATAGAACAGGCTGGGGAAGGACAGTAGTTTCCTTTCCTCAAGGACATTAATGAACCTGAATGGGTTATCCCATCAACAGTTGGGTGTAAATTTAACATGCCCTGTATTTATGTAAGAACTGGTTGCAAGGAGCAGTTGTGATACCAAACTTTAGCAAGGCAGGAAGCTAGTCTATGATATTGGCAATTTGGTCTTCTTGGAAGCAGGTTCATGGGTGAAGCGATGAGCTAGTTTGTGGACTGTGGCAAAAGGGCAGAGATGATGAACAGTGAAAACTCAGCACTGATGACAGAACTAATGGAACCTCTGCAAAGAGTTGTTGCTGAGAGAAGGGAAGTAGATATGATTGAAACAGAACATTTCATATTTGCAATAATGTGACTTAAATGTTTCCTCGTCCGAGCATGTTTGTGTTCTCAATTGCCATGTCTTTGCATCTTGGTCCATGTAATTGGATTGAGTGTATCAAAACAGGTATGAAAATGCACATGGACTTCCCACAGGGAGCAAGCACCCAAACAACAGGAGACATCATCAAGTCATAGAGCCGTAGAGATGTACAGCATGGAACATACCCTTTGGTCCAACTCATCCATGCTGACCAGATATCCTAATCTAATCTAGTCCCATTTGCCAGCACTTGGCCCCTATTCCTCTAAATATTTCCTATTCATATACCCATTCAGATGTTTTTTGAAATATGTAATTGTAACAGCCTCCACCACTTCCTCTGGCAGTTCGTTCCATACATGCACCCCACCGCATGAAAAAATTGGTGCTTAGGTCCCTCTTATATCTTTCTCCTCTCACCCTAAACCTTTGCCCTCTTGTTCTGGACTCCCCTACTCCAAGGAAAAGACCTTGTCTATTTATCCTATCCATGCCCTTAATGATTTTATAAACCTCTATCAGGTCACCCCTCTGCCTCTGGTGCTCCAGAAAAATGAGCTCCAACCTATTCAGCGTCTCCCTGTGAGTTGCAAGTTTTGTTTTGTAATTACATGGGAAGAGGAAATAGAAGTTTCATTGAGCCTGAGCTATTTAAGTTTGTCAAACTTGGTGAAGGAATCAAGCAACTACTCCGAAGCTGTTTACTTATCTCTAGTATTAAGCATATTAATGAGATCTCTTGTGCAGGGACTGCTTTTTTATCCCTCAGAGCTGTGAACAATCAGATCTAAATAATCAGTCAGCCTCTGCTAATGAATGGGACCGTTTGTATAATGGATTTAATTATCTCCGGATATACAAAGTTCAAATAGGCAACGATCTGCATTGTCATTGAACATCACATTGAAAGGCAATTTTCCTGCTTCCTAATTAAGAATGGCTGCCTGTTAAATCTGTTTAAATATTTAAATGGTTTAAATCTAAACCCTGTCAATAATCCAGGATGGAAGGCATTGAAGCAGACAGTTATTGTGTTCAAATGGTTTATCACAATTCTTGGTCTTCCTAGTGATTTGTTTTTGATAGTGTTAGCAAATAATTAATTCACAAATGGATTCAGTCAGAGCAAAAGGCAATGATCAGCATGTAGTGTCTTCAAGACCCTGTGGGAAAGGGAGAGTGTTGATCAAATCAGGTGGTTCCCAGCAGACTGTCAAAGTAATTTGGCAGAATGCCTCATCACCAGCACAAAGATGTAGCTTGGCTGGTGGTGAAAAGGGCACTCCCTATGAGATCCTTAATGCATACCCAGACTCTCTCCACCAGCATACATTGCCCTTAAAGCTGCTGCACTGGGAAAGAGACTGTCACACAACTCCTTCTGGAATGTACCTGTGCAAAAGAGGTCCAGAGAGTGTGCGGTGGTTTTTGTCAAGATACGTCCCGAGCAGTTCCATGATGCAGGATTTTGTGGTCTGTGGGTTGTTCCACTGGATGTACACTTAGAAGAACATCACTTGAAATTGGAGGATCATCAGCTCAGCAAAAGACACTCTTTGTCTGTCCGAAGATTGTTGGTTTTCCAAAGAGTTGACCTTGACTGAGTGATGCACATAGGCCCATTCCAAGGTCCAGGGCTATGTGCTGAGGGATGCACTGAAGCTTGGGGGAGCTGCCACCAAGGAACAGTGGGGAAACGTACTGTCTTAGGTCTTTCTGACGCAATATAGCAATGGTCTGTTCAGCTTTCAGACCCTCTCTTTGCATCAAATGTATGCAAATTATGAACTGCATGATTTGGAAATGTGAGATTCCAATGTTTGTTGTTCCTTGATATGCAAAGACTGTACAGACTGCTTTAATATCTGTGTTTGTGCATAAATAAATTATGAATCCAATATAGTTTTGCAATAAAGAAGTGAGTAATGCTCCAAGCAATTCTTGCTGTCAAATATGAAAAATCTTTTGCTGTCGCATGTGGAAAGTATGGCTATCTTAACATGCATCAACCAAGTATACCATCCCATTTCGTTGTGATATCAGATATATCCTGAACATGACTTGGTCTTTATAGAACTATGAAACCAATGAATAAAAAACACAATGTATTACAGAATAAATCTACATGAGAAATGTCTGCCTCAGACAGATACCACTTAAGCCATCCAAAACTCATTTGATCCCACAAAGTCATATCCTGTGTTGCTGATTCCCATGTTTTGTCAAAATACAATATGTTGTGTTTCAATGCCATTTTCACCAAAGGATTGGTGAATTTCTCACCAGGAAACAATGATAAAATCCTGTCAAATGTTAGACTGGCCATTTCTCTCGAGCCCCTATCTGAAATCTCAAGTGATTCTCTCAATTTATTCCAAACAACACTGTTCTTTTTTAGCATCCCCAAACTAATGACAGTGTTTATTTGTATCCGGACAAGTGAACCATCATGAAAAAAAATGTTGTTTACCATTCCACTCCACAAGAGTGTCATATTATCTGAAAAGTCAATGAACATCTTGAATTAAATTAAATGGTTCAACTATCAGCATCATTATGTGGATTGAGCAAGGTAAATCTATTGGTGAAAAAATTAGTTTGCAAAGACTTTTCTGATGAATTAGTGACTTACCTTCCAAATCAATCTGATGTGGTACTTCCTTTCCAAGTGAAAAACAACCAACATGTTTACCAACAAGGAAGATTATTCCCTGATGATAACAGATCAGAGTTTCAGCTATAGTTCTTGTTGTAGCTAATGAACCCCATATTGATTTAGCTGTTGTTGTCTTCAACTGAGACTGAGACTCATACAGCGCAGAAACAGACTCTTCATTCCAACTCATTAATGATGACCAGGTTTCCCAAACTAAGCTAGTCCTCTTTCTTGTGCTTAGCCCATATCCCTCCAAACCTTTCCTGTTCATGTACCTGTACAAATATCTTTTAAATGTTGCATCTACCACTTCCTCAGGCAGTTCATTCCATATCTACACCACGCTTTGTGAAAAACTTGCCCTTCAGGTCCCTCTTAAATCTTTCCCCTCTTACCTTAAACCTATGCCCTTTAGTTTTGAACTCCCCTACCTGAGGAAAAAGACCTTTGCTATTCACTTTATCTATGCCTCTAATGATTTAATAAACCTCTATAAGGTCACCCCTCATCTCATATTTATCTAAATTCGACTCTATTTGCTACTCCTCAGCCCATTATTCCAGCTGATTAATATCCCGTTGTACTCTTAGATAGTCTTTGTCAATGTCCACAAAACCACCAGTTTTGGTGTCCACAAATTTACTAACCAAGCTTCCTATTTACTCATTCCAAACCATTTATATGAATGACAAACAACAGTGAATCCAGCATTGATCCCTGCAGAACACTGCTGGTTACAGGCTTCCAGTCTGAAAAGCAGCCCTGTACCACCAGCCTCTGTCTCCTACAATCAAGCCAATTGGCTAGCTCTCTCTGTAATCAGTTGTACCTAGCAAGTCCAACTTGCAGCATTGTCAATAATACTTGCTTCTGGAGGAAGGGTTCAGAAAATCTGCAGGAATTTGCGACATAAGCAGGATATTTAATCAAATATTGCACACTGGACTTATTATAATGCAGGAACTTTTGTTGTATCTGTTGATATATAAAATATGAAGAAAACAGAAGTGCAAAGTCATTTATTCAAAATATTTGCAAGGGACAGCTCAGGTGATCTACACCAAGATCACTGTGCTCACTTTGTCTTAACTCAGTAATCCTATGAATACATGAAACTTTATGAGACACTTTTGCTCTGGTATTACTCTGTATCGAGCAGTAAATCCCCTTCTGACAAAACAAAGTACTAGTCAGATCAAGGCAAATCAACAGAACAAGAATCTGCCGACAGCTCATCTGCTACCATCGTCTTTGATAAACTGGGCCAAAGCATTCCTTGGAAATATTGATTGTGATTCTTTTGGCTTTGCAATGACGGAGTCGGCATGTTTTCTTTCAGATGGTGTGTGACAGCTGATGAGAATACTGGTGACAGCAACTATAGTTTCAAGAGAGAGGATAGTTTTCTGACAATACAGTGGAATTGTAGTAGTCTTGTGTATTGCAGCATGGATCAAAATCTTTAGAAGGAATAAATAAACTTGCTAAAATATTCGGACCAAATTTCATGGAAAAAATGTCAAGCACCTGATTGTTGACTCCATTATTCATGCTCAAATGGATCAAATACTTACAGCAATGAAGAAATGCCCCAGAAATCTAAATTGCAGCCAGGTTTTTGCTCAGTTTGCCTTGTCCCATTATTACCTTCATGAAGATATGATCTCATCTTAAAACTCACTGTTTCATGGAAGTTGTTGCATTTATACATTGTCTCATAGTCTTTAGTCTTAGAACTTTAGAATGAATAGAATAAGTGCTTCTTTTAAGTTGTGATGTTATTAATGATGGATGAATAATACCTCACCAAAAATAATTTTAGATTTGAGGTCTTAACCGTTCATGTGCTGCCTTTTTTCTCATGGCGATTGTGTCGTTGTGCACATTTACTGGGTAAAGTCAAAAGACTTCTCCCCAAAGCGAGGGTTCTATTCTGATATAACCATTGATACTAGAACACAAATTTAAAATCCTGCTCAAGAACAGAAATTGCTGGAAAAGCTCAGCAGGTCTGGCAGCATCTGTGGAGAGAAATCTGAATTAATGTTTCAGTCCAGTGAGGAAGTGTCTGATTTCTCTCTGCAGATGCTGTCAGACCTGCTGAGCTGTTCCAGCTAATTCTGTTTTTGTTTCTGATTTCCAGCATCTGCAGTTTTTTTGTTTTTTTTTTCTAAATCTTGGAATTGTGCCAGCCATGAACTCTCTTTCCTTCAATCCTTCCACGTCTTTGAACTGAAAAGTGGTGGGATTAGGTATCATGGCCAAAGTACTTTTTTTCACTTAATTTGTACTTGGAATAAGTGCAGATCAGGTAAAGCCACAGTATTGTCTTGGGACTTGCAATAGATACGGATTTCCAGAGGTCCAAGTGACTGTAGCCTCATGGAGTCACCAATACATCCTGGTTCTATTGTAATTTTCACACTTACCCACATGCTTTGACACTTGTTTTGCATGTATCCCCCCCCCCTCCTCCTCAGCCCCACTCAACCCCTGTTTCAATGTGAGATAGATCTGGTTTAAATGGACACTAGCCAAGTATTGAACCCTTTGTGAGATCTTCCTGCCCTCTCTGAATGTGCTCCCACTTAAGATCAGATCAACATGATGTCGCCAAGTAGGCTTCAGCCAGAGCAACTCTTGAATGACCTGATTTGACCTCAGTGTACTTGCGCAGATTAGAAGTATCAGCTAAATCATTGTGCAGTAGCCCTTGTTGTTGAATGCATATACTAGTTAAATTAGCCCTTAACAAGAGGTTGGGAGAAACTGGGCTAAATGTCAAATTCATGGAAAGAAATGAGAAATCCTTCTGTGATGGAAAGGTCACTGTCCTTTACTGTTGTTATAATACATCTTCCTAAAAGGTGAATAGCATAACACAAAATATCAAGAGGATTTATCAAACTATGGATAGTTTATGATAAGAATATATTTTAATACATTTTGCAACCTTCTCAGGCATAATTATCTACTAATTTCATTCCATGAAGGCTATTATTTCTTATAGATCAGTGTTCTGCTCTGAACAACGCCCTCATTAAAATGTACCGATAGGAAGACTGTTGAATACTGGATGCTGAGAAGAGGAAACCATCACTGGTAATTAGTAACAGCCCAGAATTGTGGTTGGTGGTTAACAAATAATGCTCACCATGTAATACAATTACCCATTGGCATTGCATCTGCTTTTGGACAGCATTGTATGTCGGGGCAGAATTCCTCCCATACTGATGGAGCCAGTGGCAGACAAAGTGCTCCCATTTGGACCAGGTGGAGGGAAATTTGAAAATAAGCATCAGCTCCCAACTCCTTGCACTTTTCCCAGAGGCAAACATGTCACAGTGACAGCAATTAAGAAGCACGTGATCATGATTCTTGCAGCTGCACAGTAATTTTTTGTGGACAGATGGGCTCCTGACTATGTCTGCAGTCCATCGAGTGAGAGGTGGTAGTGACAGGGGACATGAGCAGCTGAAAAAGTCCAGAATGTTTCTGACAGAAAATGGGAGAGCTATTGTTCCAACTTTGACATGGAGAGTAACGTTTTTGGAGACATGTATTTCTGACCATCTTGGTTCTGATGACATCTCAGCCACTCTTTGATACCTATGGTAGCTCTGGAATTTCCCTGCCACATCTGCTGCTTGGGATCTCTCAGGCCATACATTGAATGCTCCCAGTCTCCTTAAAAATAAGTTGCGTTTTTTATAGAGTCAGGCTCTGGGACCATCCTAGTAACTAGGCATGTACAAAGATCAGATTAGTCCCCCATGACTTGGAGTCACACCATTAATCTTACAACAAAACCCTAGCCATTAAATTGTCCACCATGGTTCCTCAAAAGAGTTATGATGTAATGTGATATCGATAAAACTTTAATAATAGGCTTATATATCTGCATTTCACAAATTTAATTCATCTCATTTATGTCAAGGTATTCTTTGGTGAGCATGTGTTATCAGCTCTTTAACGTAAGGGGAATATTTTTTCTGGCCATTTGTCCAAAACATGAAGCCAATCGTAAAATATTCCATTTATGGGGAAAGTGACACATTTTACATTTTGCCCATTTTCACTCTTTGATGACAGGGACAACAGCAACTAAAATTGGGGAGGGCTCAATGCCAACATTTGAACTGGATCGAGGTATTTAAAACCATGTATATTGCAGAAAAAAGGACAGATTTTCTTGAAGTTTTTCCTCTTGAACTCTTCAGGACGTTTTAGAGAAATACAGATGTAAAACAATCTTTTTATATTGGATATGAATGGAAATTTTCAAGCCTACGATATCTTCTTTGGTCCTGAAGTGTGTTCAGTATCTACAATGGATTACCCTTTATAGGAAAAGTATCTGAATGGCTTCAGCAGCAGGTGAATCTGGCGCTTTCCTATGATTATGCAGTAACTAATCGAGTGGTATTCACCACTGACAGGATGCTACCGTCAAGCCTAAAAACATTTGTTGTCTCACACAAAAGAATAATGTGGTATATGCATTTCTTTGCTGGTGTAATGCTCCTAATGTATAGCACACATCCCAAAAAGTGGTGGATCACATCACAATATAGTCCTTTGGCTCTTTGCAACACGCGAAACCAGCATCTGCTTGCTGAACTCTTTACACTCTGTCCACCACTCAATATGATTCTGTGACTAGACAATATTTTCTAAATAATCCTGAGTGTGCTAATGATTCAGCAAAAAAAAAATAAATTGTCAATTTAACAGTGTGATGCAATTCTGCATACTGGAAAATATATATGTCATTAAATGCCCTGCTATTTGCAGGCAGAAAGAACATGCACACACACTTGTACTTATTTCAACCCAACAGATCATGTGACAGCCATTCAATGGTTCATGTCTTAGGGCAGGTGCCTTGACCAACCTGAGTCAACCTGCCTTGTTTAAATTTCAAGAGCACTTGGCAGTTAACTGTTAGTTATCAGCCAACTGGCACATTCTCCATGGTGGCCCCTTTATCAATCCGTGTGCACTTGTCAACCAACCAAGGCTATCTTTTCCTAAGTATGAAAAGTAGGCTTATCCTTTACATTGATATTTTCTGTGAATTGTCTTGATGAATGCAAAACAAAATGTTTTGACAAAGGTATCTTTCTTCAGAAATACTCAAGTTTTGGACTACCAAACGACTGTTTGTATTCAATATCAGGAGGACAAGGTATTTCATGAGAAAGTGTTCTCACTCGTGAAAGAATCAAAATGGAGACTGCACAGGTTTCAAATAATTGACCAAGGAAGTAATGGGAGAAAAAAATGCTTCTTCATGTACTCAGTGGCTAAGGTCTTGAAAACACAAAGACTAAGTGTAGTAGAGGCAAGTTCAATTGAGGTATTCAAAGGGAATTACACTGTTATTTAAAAAGGATCAACACGCAGGGCTACAGGGAGAAGCCAGGAGAATAACACAAACTGAAATTCTCATTTGGATACCTGATGCAAACTCAAAGGGCTGAATGGCTTCCTCCTGCATTGTAACAATTCTGTGATTCTGAAGGATTTTCTCCCAAGTTATTCCCAATAAAATCATTGCCTCTGAATGCATGTTTGTCACATCTTAAATATAATCAGAAGATTTCCCCTGAGCACATCTATCAAAATTGTTCTCTTTTAGAGTACATCTCTGATTTTGCTGAAAACGGTGAACCTGATGTCAGTGGTGGGGAAGCTGTTGGAGAAGATATTGAGAGACAGGGTTTATTCACATCTGGAAGCAAATAAACTTGTTCCTGATAGGCAGCATAGGTTTGCACAAGGAAGGTCATGTCTCATAAACTTGATTGAGTTTTTTTTAAGGAGGTGACAGGAATGATTGATGAGGGAAAAGCAGTAGATGTTGTCTACCTTTTGTAAGGTATTTGATAAAGTTCTTCATGGCAGGCTGGTACAGATGGTAGCATCTCACCGGGTCCAGGATGTGCTGGCTAGATGGATACAGAATTGGTTTGGTTACAGAAGACAGAGAACAGTGGTGGAAGGGTGCTTTTCAGAATGGAGATCGTAACTAGTCATGTTCCACAGGAATCATTGCTGGGACTTTTGATGTTCATGATCTGGAGGAAAATGCAGGTGATCTGATTAGTAAGTTTGCAGATGTTACCAAAATTGGCAGAGTTGTAGATGGTAAGGGGATTGTCAAAAAATACAGCGGGATATAAAGAGATTGCAGATTTGAGCAGGGATGTGGCAGAAGTAGTTTAATCCACATAAACGTGCGAGGATGCATTTTGGAAGATCAAATCTGGGTTCAAATCTTAGAATAAATGAGAGAACCCTTTGGAGCACTGATGTGCAGAGAGATCTGGGCATACAGGTCCACTGATTACTGAAAGTGACAACGCAGGTGGATGAATCAAGAAAGCATACAGCACACTTCCCTTCATTGGCTGGGGGATCGAATATAAAACTTTACAAAACTTTAATAAGGCCATATTTAGAATATTGCACACAGCTCTGGTCACCATACTACCAGATGGACGTAAATGCTTTGGAGAGGGTGCAGAGAAGGATACCAGGATGTTGCCTGGTCTGGAAGGCTTTAGTTATGAGGAGAGGTTGGAAAAGCTCAGATTGTTTTCACTCGAAATAGGGAGGTTGGGGGGGCATCTTGAGGGTACACAAAATCATGAGAGACATAGATAGGGTGGCTAGTAAGAGGCCTTTTCCAAGGGTCAAAAGGTCAACTAGTGAGGTACAAGGCGAGAGTGGGTAAGGTTAGGAGAGAAGAATGCAGAACATTTTTCAGACAGAGGGTGGTGGGTGCCTGGAACACACTGCCAGTGGTGCTGGTGGAAGCAGGCACGTGAGCAATATTAAAGATGTATCTTGATGGACACATGAACAGGAGGCAAACAGAGGGATAGATACTGAGCCTGGGCAATAAAGTAGCAGGTCTAAATAAGGTTTAATAATTAGCACAGACTTGGGTTGAAAGGCCTGTTCCTGTGCTGTACTGTAATATTGAATTTTATATAATAATTAGGCAAATTCCTCCTGCTGTGGAAACAGATTGAAGTCGACAATAAGCACAATCAGCCTAGTAAATTGTTCTGAAAATAGTCTTTAACTAAGAGGTTTCAAAGGAGTGCCTCAGGAAATCTCTAGGGAAATCTTTTTCTTATGGCATTCCATGAAACTATTATCAAGTTGTTGAATCTTTTTATTAAAACTAAGTTAAACAAGAGTCACATTATAATCAGTGGATATTGGCCTTCTCCTCCTCTCCTTCTAGTGTTAACCCTGATCTGTATGTGACTCCAACACTGGTGCCTTATTTTAAGAAAAGATTATCATTATCTGTTCCTCAATTCGAAGGTGGCATCTGTTCAGAGTTACATTTTGCTGCACGGGTCTTCATGTGACTGAACTGGTTGATTCTCACCCCCACAGAACCTTTTGAACATCCTGTGCCATATGTCCTGTAATAATTGGATTTGGAGTACAGGAATTGCCTCCTTTTCTTTGTTCCTCTGCCACTGCTCTGAGTAACTGAGGTGTTTGGACTCAAAGTGTGAAGCAGATTAATGGATGAGTTGCCATAATTTTGAATGATTGAACATAGAACATAGAACAATACAGCACAGAACAGGCCCTTCGGCCCACGATGTTGTGCCGAACATTTGTCCTAGCTTAAGCACCCGTCCATGTACCTAACCAATTGCCACTTAAAGTTCGCCAATGATTCTGACTCTGCCACTCCCACAGGCAGCGCATTCCATGCCCCCACCACTCTCTGGGTAAAGAACCTACCCCTGACATCTCCCCTATACCTTCCACTCTTCACCTTAAATTTATGTCCCCTCGTAACACTCTGTTGTACCCGGGGAAAAAGTTTCTGATTGTCTACTCTATCTATTCCCCTGATCATCTTATACACCTCTATCAAGTCACCCCTCATCCTTCTCCGTTCTAATGAGAAAAGGCCGAGCACGCTCAACCTATCCTCGTACGACCTATTCTCCATTCCAGGCAACATTCTGGTAAATCTTCTCTGCACCCTCTCCAAGGCTTCCACATCTTTCCTAAAGTGAGGTGACCAGAACTGCACACAGTACTCCAAATGTGGCCTAACCAAAGTCCTGTACAGCTGTAACATCACTTCACGACTCTTGAATTCAATCCCTCTGCTAATGAACGCTAATACACCATAGGCCTTCTTACAAGCTCTATCCACCTGAGTGGCAACTTTCAAAGATCTATGAACATAGACTCCCAAGATCCCTCTACTCCTCCACCTTACTAAGAACCCTACCGTTAACCCTGTATTCCACATTCTTATTTGTCCTTCCAAAATGGACAACCTCACACTTGGCAGGGTTGAACTCCATCTGCCACTCCTCAGCCCAGCTCTGCATCATATCTAAGTCCCTTTGCAGCCGACTACAGCCCTCCTCACTATCCACAACTCCACCAATCTTCATATCATCTGCAAATTTACTGACCCACCCTTCGACTCCCTCTTCCAAGTCATTAATAAAAATTACAAACAGCAGAGGACCCAGAACTGATCCCTGCAGAACTCCACTTGTAACTGGGCTCCAGGCTGAATATTTACCATCTACCACCACTCTCTGACTTCGACCGGTTAGCCAGTTTTCTATCCAACTGGCCAAATTTCCCTCTATCCCATGCCTCCTGACTTTCTGCATAAGCCTACCATGGGGAACCTTATCAAATGCCTTACTAAAATCCATGTATACTACATCCATTGCTCTACCCTCATCCACATGCTTGGTCACCTCCTCAAAGAATTCAATAAGACTTGTAAGGCAGGACCTACCCTTCACAAATCCGTGCTGGCTGTCCCTAATCAAGCAGTGTCTTTCCAGATACTCATAAATCCTATCCCTCAGTACCCTTTCCATTACTTTGCCTACCACCGAAGTAAGACTAACTGGCCTGTAATTTCCGGGGTTATCCCTATTCCCTTTTTTGAACAGGGGCACAACATTCGCCACTCTCCAGTCCCCTGGTACCACTCCTGTTGACAGTGAAGACAAAAAGATCATTGCCAACGGCTCTGCAATTTCGTCTCTTGCATCCCACATAATCCTAGGATATATCCCATCAAGCCCAGGGGACTTGTCTATCCTCAAGTTATTCAAAATGTCCAAGACATCTTCCTTCCTAACAAGTATCTCCTCTAGCTTACCAGTCCATTTCACGCTCTCCTCTTCAGCAATGCGATCCCTCTCGTTTGTAAATCCTGAAGAAAAGTACTCATTCAAGACCTCACTTATCTCTTCCGACTCAATACACAGTCTCCCACTACTGTCCTTGGTCGCAAGCTTCTCCCAGTCATTAATCTCAAGGCTGCTGTGCTTCAAGGAAAGCGTCAAGAATGTTTCTTTGTCATCCTTTGTGTGTTGAGAAAACAGAACTGAGTAGAGAAGATGCTTTTTGGCTATTTGGACACACTGCCTGGTCCATTGTAGAATGGATCAGACCAGATCTCCCCAGACTATATTAGGAAGATAGCCTAGACACTAACTTTCAAATATTATTAAGGCAAGGGTAAGGTGCAGCATTCCAGATATGATTTGATTGGTCCATCATTAATATTTATTCAAAACACGCTTTATTCTTACAAGTTAAGATACAACAAAAAGAGAAAGTGGCATAACTTTATTGAAATACTTGACACAAAAGTGTACTATTTTACCATTGATCATTAGCTATTCTAATACAGAGAGCATCCCATAAACAAACTTTTGGCAAATCCACTTCAGCAATGTCATTATTGTTCCTTGAGCCTTCAGGTCTTTCTGATTTAGTCAGTGAAATAACTGCACTGAGGCCGGTATCCTGTCATCAAGTTGCCCTTTATTTACATGTGCACAGTCCCTTCAATCAGTTATGCAGCTATATGTTTTTAAAAATCTCTTAGCCTCGTGAGCATAACTAAGCACATCAGATTATTATACCCCCACCTCTGGCTGAGGATGGAGGAGACTACAGCCACTCTTGATACATGACCATAAGACATAAGACTGTAAGAAATAGGAAAAGGAGTAGGTCATTCGGCCCCTTGAGCCTGCTCCACCATACAAAAGGATCATGTCTGATCTGAAATTCCTCATGCCAACTTTCCAGGCCTTTCCCCATGACCCTTAATTTGCCTACTGATCAAGAATCTTCATGTCTCAACCTTAAATATACACAAGGCCGCTGTCCCCATAGTACTGTGTGCTAAGGAGTTTCAAAGACTCACAACCCTCTGAGAGCGGAAATTCCTCTTCATCTCAGTCATAAATTGGCACCCCTTTATGCAGAGATTATGCCTTGTGAGGAGCCCTTCCACATGAATAACATCACTGAAGCCGCATTTAATTCTGGCATGGCAGTTTATGTTTGGCATAAAAGAATTAATGTATTTTTCGACGAACACTAATGAAATTCTTACATTTTCCTTGTAGACTTTCCTTCCACTTCATAATTAGATTTGGTCTGCTTGGTACATAAACCCAAGTAATCCCTGGGTACAGTTATTTCCATTTCATGTCACGCTTTGATAAACACAAGATGCACAAGTTTAAAAAAAAAACTTGAATGCTAGCTGTTTAAAAACACGTTGTGGTGTTTGAAAAGTAGCTGAAGTTTAATTGTGAAGTCTAAATCACTGTGACAGCTTAATACTCAATTGTGTTTTATTATCAGATTAAAGATCTGTGAGAAAATACTGTTGGACATTAAAGAAGACGATTTACCTTGTAAATGTGCTCTCAATACAGGAAGTTAACAGTTTGCTGTTCTGCACATTTTCTGTTTACAAACCTAATGCTTAAGTTTATGAGCTCATAAATTCAGAAGAGAAGTTGTAGCCCTGCATACACTTTGGCTGATTAAAATCTCTGTCTTGTAGATGTTTTTGGCCTCTGCCCTGACATTATTTAGTTGACCGTGATTGCAGGGATGAATCTCTTCACCTTCACTTTATTTATTACTGAGGCAACAAGAGTTATCTCCCTAATCAACGAGTGGCACTCCTGGTGGTTAGTTACTGCTGACTTTGCAAATCTCCATGTGAATTATCTGCTATAATTCACAGTGGGGCTTCTCACACACAGCTTGTTTGATGTGTAACTATTGACCTATCACCCATCACTGGCTATCGTGTGGTTCAAGTCAACTCTTCCGAAAAAATTGTGCTCAGGTTTTTCACTTCTCCCATTCCCCTTTGAGATAATGATTTTACAATATTGTCAAGGTAAAGCATGTGAACATGTGTGGGCGTGAGATCATAAGATATACTTGACTGTGAAAGTATTTGTATCTCTACTCGTGAGCTCATTGAGTGCCTCAGTAAGTGAAGAATTGGATAATTCTGTGCTCATGTATGACATCTTGATGGTCTGATTTTCAGCCGTAACATATAACTGCGAAATAGCTGAACTTAGGTGCAAAATCATTCAGTATGTTATCTTTATTTCCCCAAAATGAAAAGAACAACTTTGCTGATTATGAATAAATAACAGATTTGAGTATTTTTCCTCAAAATATGACATTTAAGACTAAATAGATATAACTATTATTCTGTAAGTGATTTAGCATGCTTGTAGGAATTGCTTAACCTAAATGTATTGGGTTCTTTTGTTAAGAAAGTGGGGAATAGGAAGATTAGAGAAAAACGTCAATTTATATACTGCTCAGTTAACTGGCAGGGACACACTACTTTCACCCCTGCTGCACTGAAATCCTGTTGTGGACTGCAATCCTCAGCACCCTATTAACAAAATAAAGTCGTCGTTGTTACTTAATTGAAAAGAGAACAATTAGCATTTATATCGAACCTTAAATGTAGGCAAAGTGTCCCAAGGCACTTCACAGAAGTTTAACCAAATTAAAATGGACTCCAAGCCAATGAAGGAGCTATAGAAAGTGTGATCAAAACACTTGGTCAAAGATTTTAAGGGATTTTAAGTTAAAAAATAATCCAAAGTATAATGGCTGCTAACAATGAAATTGCAATTCCCCAAAAATGGGAAAAAGATGGGAAATTCAATAGACTAGATTTACAGTAATTTAGATTTGGGCAAAAACAGTTATGGGGATGGTTACATAGACAGAAAGGGGCAAGGTTATCAAGGAATTGTTAAAAAATGGATGAAACTTACAGATTGCAGAATTTGCAAATCTGAACTCCGATATAGCTAATGAATCAGAGGAGTGAACAGAATATGCTGAAAGATCAGGGAAAGGGGGCGGACGTGTGGATGAACTGAACTTTATAAAGATTGAAATATTTGTAGCTCATCAGAATAACATTGGGCTGAGGATGACAATATCACAATGGTAGCAGCAGGTAATCGTTGTGATAGGGAGCATGCAGAATCAAAAGTTCAGTTTAGAGTTATATGGGGGAACGGTGAAGTTGTATACTGTCAGTTCAGCTCGAGACGATAGTCATCGAAATGTGTGGTGGTTATGGTGGAGTCCAAAAACAATCAGGTTGGTTGCCTGTTATCTTTCAGGAAAGGGATTGGTGGCTTATCCAGAATTATATGTGCACTTTAACAACTTAAATGTGATTTTTGGAGGCCTGAATGGATAGAGCTGGGATTCTTTTATCTTTATTTCTGAATGAGATGTGGGCATCACCGACAAGGCTGGCATTTGTTGCCCATTCCTAGTTGCCATTGAACTGAAGGCCACTTCAGAAGACAGGTGAGAGTCAGTCATGTTACTATTGGCTTAGAATACGTGTAGGCCAGATCAGGTAAGGATGGCAGAGTTCCTTCTCTCAAGGGCCTGTAGAAAGCAGATTTTTTTTTGAAACAACAATCATGACATGGTTGCAGACAGAATAGCTTCTAATTCCAGATTTTTGTGAGCTTAACCTTCACCATCTGCCATAACGGGATTAAGATCCATGTCCTAAATCATAAAACAGGGAATATACTAGTTCATAGATTTAACCACTACACTACTTCCTCCTTCTAATTGTTTTTTATACTTGTGCAAGCTGTGCCAGGTCTGTGGATGGTAACTCTGAGAGTCAACAAGCAGATATGGAGAAAAGGGATATCAAGGATGTAGCCTGAGGGAAAGGTGAGAAAAATAATCAATCATTGCTGGACTTTGACTGGTAAAATATGACTGTGAACTTGGGAAATCCCAATGAACAACAATAAAGGGGCCTTAGAGTAGGGTGTTATTGGAAACTGTGTCAAAAACTGATAAGAATGAAGAGCCACAATACAACAATGTCACAGTTACAGTCCATGTCATTTGTGGCATTAAGTTTCAGTTCACTTCACGATTTCAGTTCAGTCCTGATTGGAGAGATTCATGCAAAGTGTTAAAATATAAAAGATCTATTTAAAGTAAGAGTGGGTTCATAGACTTTGGAGAGGAATAGGAGGTTTATAATTATGGCATGTTTAATGATGGAGAGGACAAATGTTGTTTCTAAAGATGAGTGGATGACAACACTTTTGAAAGTGAAAGGAACATTTAGCCTGCTAGGTGACAAATATACTGAAAGAGAAACTGGGGCTGTGTGTCGGGCAGGAGCAGGTGAGTGGATCACATGGACATGATGTGCTTGGAGATTGACCAAAAAGAAAACAAATTTATAAAGTTCTATTGCAATCTTTGATAACCCATATATTGAAGTTCTTTTAAGTGGAATCATTATTGTCATAGAGGAGACAGAGTAGCAATTTGCAAAGCAATTGCCCACAAACTGCAATTTGATGATAATGAGATTGTCTGTTTATTATGAATGATGTTGATGGACAGATATATATTGGCTCGTACATCGGGATAATCTCCATGCTTTTTTCTAATGGTGGCATGGGTTCTTTGATGACCACCTGAGAGAGCAGATGAGACTTTGGAGCCCCTGTGATAAGGACAATACTCCCTCTTAGTATCCTACATTACTCCCTCACTACAGTACTGAGAGTCAGCCAACTGCGTTGTACTCCAGTCTCTGGAGTTAATGCCACTGCCTTCCCATTCATAGAACCATAGGATTATAGAATCCTTACAGTATGGAATTAGGTGATTCAGCCCATTGCGTCCACACTGACCCTCCAAAAATCATCCCACCCAGACACCCCTCTTTCCTTGCACCCCCCCATATCCCCTGCCCCCACCCTATCCCAGTAACCCTGCATTTCCCCTGGCTAATCCACCTAGCCTGCTCATCCCTGGACACTTTGGACAATTTATCATGGCCAATTCACCGAACGCGCACATCTTTGAACTGTGGGAGGAAACCTGTGCATACATGGAGAGAATGTGCAAACTCCACACAGACAGTTACCCAAGGCTGGAATTGAATTGGTGCTATGAAGCAACTGTGCTAGTCACTGGCATTGGAAGAAGTCAGGGCTTAGAGCTGAACAAGCTGTAATTCCAGAACTTCTGGAAAAAAACTTATCTGGTGACTATGTAACAGAAGCCTCAATGATTTACTAAAAACAACATCTTCATATCTCAAAGCAATTATTAGGACATATCAGCAGATATTAATAATTGTTTGCAATAGAGGTGGACCATTCCTCCCAGATTTCTCTTTTCACTTTGTGTTAACCCAAGTATCTGTCATATTGTAAAGATTGAGTGCTTTAACAGATAAGAAATTGCAAAGTGAAGTGTTATTCACTTTGCCAGTGACACATGGATACCTAATACATGTTTGTTCCTGAATTCACAATGGATCACCTTTCAGTTACAGTCTAGTGGTTGTGATTGTCATGGACTGATGTCATAAATACTGTTGCATTAAAAGTTGAAGACATGACTGTCAAAATCTTTTTCTTTCACTTTGTGAAGGATGAATGGTTTTAGCTCAATATCTTGACAGCCATGATAATCATCCCACACGCTGCTGCTAATGGTAAACAGAGTACAGCAAGTTGAGTTTCACACACTTAAAGATTGAGGATAATTCTCTGAAGAGCTGGAGACCAGTAACTGTGTTCAGGGTTGCTATTCATTGTGCGAATAACTCTCGCGCTCCAATACTTTCTGAATAGCAAAGACCATGCTAAAATTAATGAGAAGAACCAGAACATATATTGCAGGAAAATGGTATTTCACACAACTCTTTGGTGTTTTTGTTGGAGGAGCAAAAAAAGATGAAAATATCAATGGAATACAGTATGTGAAAACTGCTTTATTATTTTCCATTTGTCCATTCTCCCTCAATTTACTCACTCATATTCGGTGTAGAGATGATTTAATGAAAAAAAAATTGATAAATAGAGGTTTAGACAAACCTTAATTTAGTAAATGAAGTTTAAGTCAATTCACTGGAGTAACGTTAAGGATAAGATTTACAATGAACTAGCAATAAACAGTATTCAACATTGATTTATGTCAGGGACATGTAGTTATTTTTCAGTTTCTTATCTGTTAAAGCACTCAATTTTTACAATATGACGGATACTTGGGTTAACACAAAGTGAAAAGAGAAATCTGGGAGGAATGGTCCACCTCTATTGCAAACAATTATCAATATCTGCTGGTATGTCCTAATAATTGGTTCGAGATATGAAGATGTTGCTTTTAGTAAATCATTGAGACTTCTATTACATAGTTACCAGATAAGTTTTTTTTTTCAGAAGTTCTGGAATTACAGCTTGTTCAGCTTTAAGCCCTGACTTCTTCCAATGCCAGTGGCTAGCACAGTTCCCATCATCACCTTGATATCATAGAGGAAGTAAACTGTGCCAAGTTTCAGTTGTAGTATATCTGGACTTCCAAAAGACACTCGATCAAGTTCCATGTCAAAGATTAACATTTCAGCTCAAGATTACAAGGATTGTGGATAATTCAAGGAAGTAATCTTAAGAATTGCTAAAGGCTAGAAGAAAACTGGACATTTGATAGACGTTATTCACTGGCCAGTTTTGAAATCAATACCAAACTAAGAGGACCTGGAGAACTTAATAATACAGCTCAGAAATTATTGAAGGAGTGCTGAGTATCACTTTTATAGATTTGGCTTTATTTAATAGCAAAGTGTTGTACCCTCAGTCAAATTGTTCCTTCATTATCTCTCTGGTAGTGATTGATTGCAATAGCAAAACAGAGTATGTTTCTAATATTTATTTCCTTTCTTCATGCACTGTTATATTCGTTCTTGCCTTAGATATTGTTTTGTTTTGGGAAGTCTGGTTAAAAAAAAGGGTTTAGAAAAGATTTACAAGTTTGTTGCCAGGGTTGAAGGGTTTGAGCTGGAAGGAGAGGCTGAACAAGCTGGTGCTATTTTCCCTGGAGCGTCGGAGGCTGAGGAGTGATCTTCTGCAGGTTTATACAATTATGAGGGGCATGGTTAGGGGTGGGGGAGTCCAAAACTAGAGGGCACAAGTTTAAGGTGAGGGGGGAAAGATTTAAAAGGAACCTAAGAGAGAACTTTTTCATGCAGAGTGTGGTGGATGTATGAGTGAGCTGCAAGAGGAAGTGGTGGAGGCTGGTACAATTACAACATTTAAAAGGCATCTGGATGAGTATATGATTATGATGTGGTAGGCATCACAGAGACTTGGTTACAGGGGGGTCAGGACTGGCAGTTAAACATCCAAGGGTTTTCAACTTATCGAAAAGACAGGGAGGTGGGCAGAGGGGGTGGGGCTGCCTTGTTAGTTAAGAACAAAATTAAATCTATGGCACTGAATGACATAGCGTCGGATGATGTGGAGTCTGTGTGGGTGGAATTGAGGAACCACAAAGTCAAAAAATACCATAGTGGGAGTTATGTACAGACTTCCTAACAGTGGTCAGGACCAGGGGCGCAACATGTACCGGGAAATAGAGAAGGCATGTCAGAAAGTCAAGGTCACAGTGATCATGGGAGCCTTCAATATGCAGGTGGACTGGGTAAATAATGTTGCCAGTGGATCCAAAGAAAGGGAATTCATGGAATGCTGACAGGATGGCGTTTTGGAACAGCTTGTCATGGAGCCCACAAGGGAGCAGGCTATCCTGGACCTAGTGCTATGTAATGAACCAGACTTTATAAAAAATCTTAAAGTAAGGGAACATTTAGGAAGCAGCAACCATAATATGGTAGAGTTCAGTATGCAGTTTGAAAGAGAGAAGGCAAAATCGGATGTAATGGTGTTTCAGTTAAATAAAGGTAATTATGAGGGCATGAGAGAGGAACTGACGAAAATAGACTGAAAGCAGAGCCTAGCGGGGAAGACAGTAGAGCAAAAATGGCAGGAGTTTGTGGGTAAAATTGAGGACACTGTACAGAGGTTCATCCCCAAGAAGAGAAAGATTATCCGGGGAGGGATTAGACAACCATGGCTGACAAAGGAAGTCAGGAAATCTATCAAAAAAAAAGAGAGATCCTATAAAGTGGCCAAGAGAACTGGGAAATCAGAAGATTGGGAAGGCTACAAAAACAAACAGAGGATAACAAAGAGAGAAATAAGGAAGGAGAGGATCAAATATGAAGGTCGGCTAGCCAGTAATATTAGAAATGATAGTAAAAGTTTCTTTCAATACATAAGAAACAAACGACAGACAAGAGTAGACATTGGGCCACTTCAAACTGATGCTGGACGCCTAGTGATGGGAGATAAGGAAATAGCAGGAGAACTTAATAAGTACTTTGCATCAGTCTTCACAGTGGAAGACATGAGTAACATCCCAACAATTAAAGGGAGTCGGGGGCTGAGTTGAGTATGGGTGCCATTACAAAAGAGGAAGTGCTAGAAAAGCTAAAAGGTCTTAAAATTGATAAATCTCCTGGCCCCAATGGGCTACACCCTAGAGTTCTGAGGGAGGTGGCTGAGGAAATAGCGGAGGCGTTGGTGGAGATCTTTCAAAAGTCACTGGAGTCAGGGAAAGTCCCGGATGATTGGAAGATCACTGTTGTAACCCCCTTGTTCAAAAAAGGATCAAGGCAAAAGATGGAAAATTATAGGCCAATTAGCCTAACCTCAGTTGTTGGAAAAATTCTAGAATCCATCATTAAGGATGAGGTTTCTAAATTCTTGGAAGAGCAGGGTCGGATTAGAACAAGTCAACATGGATTTAGTAAGGGGAGGTCTTGCCTGACAAACCTGTTGGAGTTCTTTGAAGAGGTGGCAAGTAGGTTAGACCAGGGAAACCCAGTGGATGTTATCTACCTAGACTTCCAAAAGGCCTTTGATAAGGTGCCACATGGGAGTGTGCTGAGCAAGGTGAGGGCCCATGGTGTTCAAGGTGAGCTACTGGTATGGATTGAGGATTGGCTGTCTGACAGAAGGCAGAGAATTGGGATAAAAGGTTCTTTTTCGGAATGGCAGCCGGTGACAAGCAGTGTCCCGCAGGGTTCAGTGTTGGGGCCGCAGCTGTTCACATTATATATTAATGATCTGGATGAAGGGACTGGGGGCATTCTAGCGAAGTTTGCCGATGATACAAAGTTAGGTGGACAGGCAGGTAGTACTGAGGAAGTGGGGAGGCTGCAGAAGGATCGAGACAGTTTGGAAGAGTGGTCCAGGAAATGGCTGATGGAATTCAATGTGAGCAAATGCGAGGTCTTGCACTTTGGAAAAAAGAATACAAGCATGGACTGCTTTCTAAATGGTGAGAAAATTTGTAAAGCCAAAGTACAGAGGGATCTGGGAGTGTTAGTTGAGGATTCTCTAAAGGTAAACACGCAGGTTGTGTCCGTGATTAAGAAAGCGAATGCAATGTTGTCAATTATCTCAAGAGGGTTGGAATATAAAAGCACTGTTGTGCTACTGAGACTTTATAAAGCTCTGGTTAGGCTCCATTTGGAGTACTGTGTCCAGTTTTGGTCCCCACACCTCAGGAAGGACATACTGGCACTGGAGCGTACCCAGCGGAGATTCACATGGATGATCCCTGGAATGGTAGGTCTAACATATGAGGAATGGCTGAGGATCCTGGGATTGTATTCATTGGAGTTTAGAAGATTAAGGGGAGATCTAATAGAAACTTACAAGATAATACATGGCTTGGAGAGGGTGGACGCTAGGAAATTGTTTCCGTTAGGCGAGGAGACTTGGACCCGTAGACACAGCCTTAGAATTAGAGGGGGTAAATTCAGAACAGAAATGCGGAGACATTTCTTCAGCCAGAGAGTGGTGGGCCTGTGGAATTCATTGCCACAGAGTGCAGTGGAGGCTGGGACGCAAAATGTCTTCAAGGCAGAAATTGATAAATTCTTGATGTCACAAGGAATTAAGGGCTACGGGGAGAATGCGGGTAAGTGGAGTTGAAATGCCCATCAGCCATTATTGAATGGCGGAGTGGACTCGATGGGCCGAAGGACTTCTGCTCCTATGTCTTATGGTCTTATGGTCTTATGAATAAGAAGAGTTTAGAGGGTTATGGGCCAAATGATATTGACTAGATTTATCTCGGATATCTGGTCGGCATGGATGAGTCGGACCAAAGGTCTGTTTGCACGCCGTATATCTCTTTGACTCTATATATTCTTTACATTGGCTTCGATCACTGGTTAACAATCTGAATATCAAGAAGGACCTTTCAGTCATAAATAACTACTTCAAGAAACACAATTTTAAACGTCAAATGCTGGTAATGAAAAACAGGTCATCAACATATTTCAGTAACATTTTAAAAGATTTAAGTAAAAAGTTATTTCGGGAATGATAGTTTCTCACAGTATAATTATTTTTTTAAATGGCAAGTCGCTTGACTATAATCAATTAAAATTGGAAACCATGCATGTCCTTAATGGGTTGCAGACTCCCACCTTAAATGATAAATACAAAGCGATGCCTAATCCTCAGTCAGTTTCATGCACTTTTGAGCAGGAATGGTTGGTTAATTTCCCTGCCCCCTCTTCTGCCCCTCTTCTCCATCAGCATTAATCTTGAAACCAAATACAGCATCCAGCGCACATCAACGTGAATAAAGACTAACTTCACATAAAAATAGAAGCAAGGAGTTTCCAGACTAGTATAAATCATCAGGGATTATGATTAGCCATCTTGTTCCCTTGATTGATGAATACAGGAAAATAATATAAGTTCGTGCAGGAAACTGTGACTTATGGAGGCACTCATCAACCAGACTTGTCAATAAAAGTCATTGCAAGTGTTGGAAAATAACTTGTGAGAGAACTTGACTAATCCATCAGAACACATCATAGTTTAGTGCACTTCTGATAAGACTATCTGATTTTTGTTGTAGTATTGACCAGCACTGCAGAAAATGTCTTCAACATAGTTATTTTTCTGATCTTCCTCCACATCACATTGCCTTATTTAATTTTCACAATTGTCACATGATGTCTGTATCTTCAAATGTTCAATTGTTTTAGTCTGTTGCAAGTCCTTTAAGTGCAACATTCCAACACAATCTGAATGATATCTAACAGAAGGAATAGAAAATCACACAAATTAAGAGCATGATAATTCGAACTTAAGCAATGATTTTTATCATTTGTTTTCAACCGTTCTCTCTTTGTTAAAGTAAGTTCACTTCTAATACTGAGTTTAAGTTCCCCCCAAAGATGCTTGATCTGCCAATGGAAGAGTGAAACAAAGTTGATCTTTGCTGGTCAACTTGGTAAACTAATAACTGATCCAACTAGGTACTAGGTTGTTGTGACTCCAGGGTACTCTGGTCCATCCTAGCTATCAAGATCTTTCTTTGATAATTGGAATTATCCCACTTGATTCAAAGAATACTGCAAGACAGGAACCTTGAAAGATGACTGGTCCTAGCAGGATGAGAATATCAAAGTACACTGCGTTAATAAGTTGTATGGTTTAAGTTGATTATAATCTCATGGTGTCATCATGCTGTGGACTTTTCTAAGCCTGGCCAGCTGTTGCTTATTTTCATTGAGTTTGTTTCTTCAGGAAGAAAATGTGCATTCAACATCAGACAAATTTGGAGACTCAATATTGGTGATGAGTTTACCATATTCTGGCAGACTAAATATGGAATCTGTTGGGTAATTTACACTTCTGCCTACACAATACTTTCTCTTGTGTCTTGTTTGTAACTTCTGTTTTTTGCCTTGGCATATTTTTGTCAATATAAAGTTGTTTCAAGTACTCATCAATTCAGATTTGACAAATCATTCCCACATTTTTATCCTGCACTTTTTTCTTCTAACTTAGTGATTATGTTCCGTGAAATTCTAGCTAATCTCCTATTGTCCCTGGTTCAGTCTCTGCTGAATCTAGATTGAAGTGGTGCTGGAAAAGCACAGCAGGTCAGGCAGCATCAAAGGAGCAGGAAAATCTAAGTTTCGGGCAAAAGCCCTTCATCAGGAATGGAGAAACATTGATTTTCCTGCTCCTCGGATGCTGCCTGACCTGCTGTGCTTTTCCAGCACCACTCTAATCTAGACTCTGGTTTCCAGTATCTGCAGTCCTCACTTTTGCCCAGTCTCTGCTGAATGCCAAGTCAAGTGCTTTCATTGATAAAAACAAAAACAGAAATTGCTGGAGAAACTCAGCATCTCTGTTAGCATCTGTGAAGAGAAAGCAGAGTTAATGTTGCGAGTCCAGTGACCCTTTTTCAGAACACTTTATTGACGGTCTGTTCTGGCTGATGTTTGTGTTGGTGCCTCAGTCATGATCAGGACGTTGCATCATATGATGCTCTGGTCTGTTTGAGGTCTGACTGGCAAAAATAAAACATTTAAAGAGGCTCTATTAACATTGCTGAGTCTTCACCACACAGAGATGGCTTTTGATAATACAAAACTCAGAGAAGGCACAGTCTGATCCCAAAAAAATTGCCAACGTTTCTCACCACAGTATCTACCTGCATCCTCCAATGGGAACAATCTGGATCACTCTCTACTTCTCTATGCAAAGCTAATAAGGGCACAGCGCATTGTAAAAGTTTGTTCTGTATGGACATTAAATGTGCTGTAATATGAGATTCACCCTGCAGCTAGTAGACAAGAATTTTGGAGGTAGGCCACAGCAGACTGTACTCAAAATGTAGACTTTGCTAAATATCTTTACTGTGGTAGCAAAATCCTTGTATCATTTGGTAGGTCTCACTGGGGAATGAGCTTTATGATCACAAAAGTGGCACAGACTCAAATCCACTTAAACACATTTAGTTTTTTTTTAGAATTGGTTACATTAGCTAAAATTGCACTTGAAGTAAGTGGGTGTCATTTCAAATGAATGATGCTTGACAGGTCTTACACGCCTCTTTCTGCTTCTCAAAAAACCTCTTTAATGGAAGAGTGAATGTGCATACTTTAAAAGGTTTGAGAACCTTGAAGTGAATTATAATTTGAAGGAAGTAAAATGGATTAATGAATTTGTACTAATAAACATTTTTATCTTCCCATCTCTAAAACATTTCTGTACTCAGCTACCATCAAAAGTGACAGTGTTAGTTTATTAAGCAAATATCATTAATAAATCATATATTGGAGTGCCTATCCTTATTGTTTTTTCCAAGTAATTTCAGTTGTATAATTACGAAGATGTTGATGTTTCACACATGTTCTTCAGGAAAGTAAAGTGCAATCTTTGAGATGTCAGTAAGTTAGAAAATGCATGCACTGGTTGAAAGAAGAACATGTCAAATTGAAATGATGTCCCTCACCTTCCAATAAACCGAGTCATTTGAATATTTCTACAGACATATTTACAGTTAGAAGGGCAAATATTCAATTTCCTTGAATTGATCTTGAATTTATACATTTTGTCTGCAATTTGCTGCCATAGTAGTTTCACAGATTGATGTTCCCAAAACTCTGAAATTTCTTGATATGAATTTAGCAGACAAGTTTTTCTTAAGTCACAGTCCTATCAGAACCAATTTAGAGAGAAAAACAAATCTTTCAAAATCAAATTAGAATGATTAATTTTTCAAGTGAATTGTCACGCAATAAACATATGCGGTTCTGTGTAGTTTTCTTCTCACTGTATTTAAAGGATGATGCCCACATTAAGATACTTCCAAAATATTTGGTTTTACTGGAAACAAAGAGCCAACAACATAATTTTATCACAATGAAGTCACATGCAGAATTGACTGGAAGGTGCAGTTTAACTGCATTAATAAAATTGTATTTTGAATGTTGAAACAAAATTAATTTCCTAAGCTCTTCAGCATGAAAAAGCACAGATTACAAATAGCTGGTGTTTCTAACATTTTTTAACTATGTACCTCAAAGTGTCAACTAATTTCATAGAATCTGGGAGTTAAAATAAATGTTTACATGACAGGTAAAGGCCATTTGATCCATTAAGTTGGCACTGGGTTCCTTTGAATAAGGATGTGATTCCAGATGATGGTGATGTTCGACAAGTCAGATCCCAGAATGGAACCTGGCTTATTAGATCATAAGCTTAATTTTTGCATTTGGTTACCATGGTGATTATTCACTGAGCATATACATGTCAGACTTCGAACGTTCCTTAATACAAGGGCAAAATTTTATTACACAATAGAAAGAAAAAACAAATAAAGCTATATTTATATCTGACAGTTCAGAAAGGCATTAATGTAACAATAAAGATTCATCCTATTTTTGCAACAATATCCTTTGCAGATACTCAAACCCCAAGAAATATCAGTCTATCTCGATTCTTTAATTTCTTACAAAGCTGACTCCTTTCTCTCTTCTCTCAAGAGAATAACAGCAGTTCTCTTGAGGTGGTCAGACAGTTTTAAAATGTTTTCGCAAGTCTGAATTAGATGACCTAAACTTCTTTTAAGATTGAGCGACTTGAAAACTTCTATACAAACTCTTTCAGATTAGAGTTTTCACAAATTAAAACTCTTCTACAAGGACAATACTCTGTTCCGAATTAAAAAAAAACTTGTTTCTTCTACACTGAGGCCAATACCAATCTAAATTTAACTCTTTGCTGTAAACTCACCAGTATAAGCATTCCATACATTAGCACCATAGGTGTCTTGCTTGGTATTTCACTAGATCACATGCCTCCTTGGATTACTACAAATGATATTTTAATGTCTTTAAAATAAAGTTACCTTCACATGACCACACATTAGTTTCTACTTTAAAATTCCAAGTTTCCTAATGATGACAATATGTAATACCCTTTTTCTCGCATCAGTCTCCAAGAGAGCTTAGTGAGGTTTGCTTTTATGGTTTCTTGCATGATGACATCTTGCCCTCTCCCCTCCTGCCTGTTGCTAAGTTAATACCAATAATGGCAAAATGTGGCCCTTAAGTGGGCATGAATTGCCTAGTTAAGAGCATCAGTTGGCAATGGGTTGGACAAAGGCCATGGTTCCATTTACCCAAATTTCTAACATTGTCCTCATCCTCAAACTTCTGTGCAACTGCTTTTTGAAATTAGTCAAGCAATCAATTCTCACAAACTTTTCTGCTGGAGGGAAGATATTTCCTGTTTTCCTTCTTGACTTTTATCCATGATTTTCAATCCATGGCATGGTGGCTCAGTGATTAGCACTGCTGCCTCACAGTGCCAGGGACTATGTTCAATCCCAACCTTGGCCAACTATCTGTATGGAGTTTGCACGTTGCCTGCCCTGGTTTCCTCCCACAATCCAAACATGTGCAAGGTAGGTGGATTGGCCATGCTAAATTTCCCATAGTCTTCAGGGATGTGAAAGTTAGGTGCATTAGCCATGGGAAATGCAGGGATAGGGTGTGGGGTTGGGTCTGGGTGAGATGCTATTCGGAGGGTCAGTGTGGACTTGTTGGGCAGATTGGCCTGTTTCCACACTACAGGTACTCGATGATGATCTCTATTTATTGCCTACTTGCCAGAAGAAGTATTTTTACCTTGTTCGCTCAGTCAAAATTTCTCATTGTCTTGAAAAGCATCCATTAGGTTACTACTTAGCATTCTCTGTTCTGAGAAGAATAATCCTAAATTTTCCACATTTTGCTTACACATGAAATTTCTCATTTCTGGAAGAATTCTGGTAAACCTCCTTTGTATGCTTTCCACAATATCCCAACTGAGGCGTAAGCATGAAAGTTGCATGGTTTGAATATAATCTTTTGCTTTTATATTCTTTTCCTTTTTCCAAAAACGTAGTAACTCACACATTTCTTATTACCACATTATCAATTGGCCCTTCTATCTTTTAAAATTCTGGGGTTGGTCATTGGCCCGAAACTCAACTGAGCAGCTACAAGAACAGGTGAAAAGCTAGAAATACTGCGATGAGTGACTCACGTCCTGACTCCCAAAGCTTGTCCACCATCGACAAGGCACAAGTCACAGTGTGATGGAGTACTCTCCATCTGCCTGGATGAGTGCAACTTCAATAACACTCAAGAAGCTTGACACCGTCCAGGACAAAGCTGCCTGCTTGATTGGTACGACATGCACAAACATCCATGCCCTCCACCACTGACACTCAGTAGCAGCAGTGTGTACTATCTGCAAGGTGTTCAGCAGAAATTCACCAAAGATCCTCAGCCAGCACCTCCCAAATCAACGACCACTTCCATCTAGTAGGACAAGGGCAGCAGATACTTGGGAACACCAAAACCTTCAGTTCCCTCCAAGCCACTCACCATCCTGACTTGGAAATGTATTGCTGTTTCTTCACTGTCACTGGGTCAAAATCCTGGAATTCCCTCCCTAGTGGCATTGTGGGTCAACCCACAGCAGGTGGACTGCAGTGATTCAAGAAAGCAGCTCACCACCACCTTCTCAATGGCAACTAGGGACGGGGAATAAATGCTGGCCAGCTAGCAATGCTCACATCCCACAAAATGAGTGGAAAACTAATTGTGTATAGCAACACCAAGCTTTCATTTCTTATTGGTACTTCTTTATAGCATATTGTCTTGATATCTCTAAAATCATTCTAAAATTGAACATTACTTCTTTGACGTAGTGACAGCAGGTTGTGGAAAACAAAATTGAATTGAAGCAAACATTTGTATTTGATGCAAAAGAAATACTGGACGTGCTGGTAAATCTCAGCAGGTCTGTTAGCATCTCCAGAGAGAGAAATAGAATTAATGTTTCAAGTCCAGTGTATTCAGAACTTGAGCTTGATGTTCCTGTTTTATTTTCCTCATAAAAAAAGCTCCAATTTTTTGAGATATATCAATGTAAAGACAAAATTGTACCTAAAATTAGAAACCCTATCACAAAATTATAATATACCATTTTACCTTCCATCACAATCTTGGGATTCCCTCTTCAAATGCAGAAATGGGATAGCAAGGAAATAATTCTGTCTTTGCTAATGTTAAGAATTCACTCTTCATTGAGACATCAGAACATTGAACTGCTGCATGTATAGTACAGCAATATACGTACCCACCACCGACACTCGGATCTAAATAGATTATTATAATAAAAACAGCTGGTGTGCCACTGGTCTTTTGTATGGGTTTCATCCCTATGGTCTCTGTCTAATATTCCAAGAAATAAAAGGAAGCAATTAACTATGCACTGTTTTATCTTCCTTTTATGGAGAAAATTGTTATTTCCCTCTTGTTCCCATTGTCATGGTTCTCCAAACCACAGCACCTCAGGGTTTGGTGTTGTATTTGTGAAATTGCTTCATCTGTTATGACTTTATTGCCTTAGATAATGATTTGCTGAAGTATACAGATCAGGAAGGTGCCGAGTTTCTAACAAGCTACCGGATCTCAGTTGGAGAATTGGCAGGAATTTTGTAATGTTGGAAGAGAGGAAAAGAGAGAATCAAGCAGATTTTTGAGCCCAACCATCACATCTGGAAATAAGAACGTGCTGCTGTGACTTGTTCTGTTGTCTAATCATTTGCCAATATTCATTGTTCGTGCAGTTAAGAAAGGGTAGCTGAGTGAAAATGTTAGAGCAAATTAAACAAGCAATTGATGAATGCCTTTATGAGAAGGGAAATGGGATTAGAAACAAAAGAAATGCATTTTGCAGGTATTACTGTGGGATTGATCTTGGATACAGCATAAAGCTTTCTTTTTTTTTTGCCAATTGAACTGTTGTTCCCTCCAAAGCCTTATGTTCCTCAGTTTTGTTTTCTGTGATGAACACTCAACAATTACATGCACATGAGCTGTGCTGACAACGGACTGGTTTTATGATTCCATCTCTGAAATACGAATTGTTTCTTTTTGACAGAATAAGAGATTCCACCCATTTCAATGTTAAAGATTTTAATCTGATGTATGGAGAAGAATTGGAGGATTCTCCTTAAAATACCTCAATATCCAGCTAAGAATTTGATGTAATAGTGCCACAATCAACATAAAAGTAAACAGATCCTGAAACACTGACTCAGGTGTAAACAAATATAACAGTTAATTTAGAAATTAATGGCAATGGTACACAAATGGGTGATTCACACAACGCAAATGACTGTTTTTGTAATCCTTTGTTATAATACGACTCTGGAGATCTACTTTGAGAACCATATTTTAGCATTTGGTTGTTAAATTTACTGCATTTCTTTGGGAATAGTGTGCTGCATGTATTATGAGGGGATTCACATAGCAGTAGATATATTTATTGCAGGCATATTGCAGAAATATTTCAAAAATAAAGTGTAATGTCTATCAATATTGGTGAAAAGAATGTCTTTCCCAATTCATAAAGGCATGGGCCCAAGTACAACTCCATTGCATCTCAATACAGTTCTGAGGGAACACTACACTGTCAGAGCGTTTTACTTCAGATGAAACATTCAGCCTTTTAACTCCTATGACATTTCAGATGGGTGTAAGAGATATCATGGAAGTTCTGAAGAAGGGTCACTGGTCTTGAAACACTAACTCTGTTCTCTCTGCACAGAAGCTGAGTTTCTCCAGCAATTTCTGGTTTTGTTTCAGATTTCCAGCATCCATAGTTCTTTGTTTTATTTAAGCGATGGAGTTCTCTCCAGTGTTATGCCCGGCTGACATCTGTCAATCAACATTACAAAGAGTAGATTAGCAGTCATTATCACATTGCTGTTTATGATCTTTGTTATGTCTGAATTGACAGCCATTTTTCCTTAAATTGAAACAATGATATCAGTTGAAATATGTTTAATTTGGTAATAAAATGTTTGGGATTTTCATAGGCAGGCAAGTGCAAATTCTTCAAAGTTAAGGCAATGTTTAAAAACAAAAGAAAATAATTTTGATTTGGCTGTTTGATTCAGAAATTTTTAACCAGAAATGTTACTTGTGTTGACTAGTTAAATTGTAATCCAAAGATTTTTATTCAAATGACTTATAAAAGTGACCCAAATCACTTCACAGGAATATGATGAAACAACACTGACAATACTGGATGAGGTGGTCAAGGCTTGGTCAGAGCAAATGTGTTTATGGCAGGTTTTATAAGAGGAGGAGATACATGCAGAGAAAATTCTAAAGCTTAGGGTCTAAACAATTAAAGGTATTCTCGTGGGTGAATTAAAATCAGGAATGTGTAAAAGGTCAGAATTGGAGAGTTTGGAGGTTTGTAAGGATGCAAGATGTTATAGAGATGCAAAGGAGCAAGGTTTGAAAACAAGGGTGAATGTTGCAAAATCAAGGCATAGTCAGTCTGGAAGCCAATGTATGTCAGTGAGCACGTGTTGATTGGTACAAATGAGTTGGACAGGAGAAAAGCATCAGATGCACAGATTATTTTTTATTAAAGAGAAAGGTAAACCATGGATATCTGAAGTAAAAACACGTCTGAAAAGAAAAATAATCTGCTAGTATTTGTAAGGTGAAAAAATCATTGGGTGGAAAGTTATAGTAAGCTCAGTGACAGGGGCAATGCGAGGTGTGTGGCAGAATCGGGGAACAAATGTGGCAAAGGTCAACCCCAAATCAGGAGTAACTCACACCATCTTTTAAATATTTATAAACAACCTGTTCAGGCATGTTATGACATACATTTGCAGCAGGTGATATTTTAACCCTGGCCCTCCTGGTCCAGAAGTAAGGACCTTATCACTGTACCAACGGGAGCCCTCTTAACATGCCATCTTTTTATGATTTTGACAAGCAACGTGGTGAGATTCTGACTTGGCAGCATCAAATTGCCAATTGACAGTCACTATTGATTATTAAATGCCTTGCTAACAGCACAGCCCACCTCATTAATGTTTATCTTAGCAAACTCTCCAGACAAGCCCAACATCAGGAAAATATGACAGGAAACAAGTGCACATACCTGGTGGATTTGGCTTAACACATGATCTGACTAACCTCCAATTTGATCATGGATGCCACAACATCTCAAGGCACAAATGAAAGGAGAGTGGAGCTGGGGGGAAGGTAGCTGGGAATGTGATAGATAGATGAAGGTGGGGGACAGATGGTGATGGTGATAGATCAGAGTGGAGGGTGGACTGGATAGGTGGGAAGGAAGATGGGCAGGTAGGACAGTTCAAGCAGGGGGTGTCGAGTGGGAGGGTTGGATTTGGGATAAGGTTTTCAAGAAAACATCTCTGGGACATACTCACTAAACAACCCCACCATCCTGTGGCCAAACATGTCAACTCCCCCATCCACTGCACCAAGGACTTGCAAGTCTTGGGCCGCCTCCTTCGCCAAACGCTTGCCACGTGATGCCAGGAGGAAGAATGCCTTCATCTTCTGCCTTGGGACCCTCCAACTGTATGGGATCAATGTCAATTTCCTCATCTCCCCTCCCTTCACCTTATCCCAGATCCAACCCTCCAACTTGGCATCACCCTCCTGAATTGTCCTAACTGCCCATCTTCCTTCCCACCTATCCAGTCCACCCTCCACTCTAACCTATCACTTTCACGGCCTCACCTTAATCTACCTACCACATTTCTTGCTACATTACCCCCAGCCCCCTCCCATTTATCTTTCAGCAGCCTTGCCCCCTCCTCACACCCCATTCCTGATGAAGAGCTTATGCTCAACCTCGGCTCTCCTCTGACAGCCTGACCGGCTGTGCTTTTCCAGCGCCACACTTTTTGACCTATCTGCATGTCCTTAGCATCAAGATCTTGCCTTCCCTTGTCTTATTTTCCCAAGCTGTGGTTTATGTTGAGTACGTGGGTGCTTCAGCCAGAGCTGAATGTTATCAGTACTGCCATTTTATGGAATACATTTGCAAGGATCCGTAAACAGGCTGCTTGGCATGCTTGTTGGGAGGGAATTGTTGAAGCAGGAACATCTAGGTGAGCTGAGATGTCAATCTAACTCCTACAGGAGTTGCCAGCTGCCAGTGCAGCAAACACAATGCAAGTTTACTCAACTGAATGACCATGTCAGAATCCTTTGGGGCTAGACCTTTGACAGGTCAGTGAGGGGTGCTGGTACCATCTGGCACACCTACTTTCCACACACCATCCAGGTCATCACCTGCTTGGGAGGCTGACAGTCTGGGAGCTATCCCAGCGACAATTAGGTGCAACCATTCCTGTTGGCCCATCACAAGCAGATGGAGGATCACCTGTCAGCAGTTGGGGAGCCTCAAAAACAGTGGTCAGGGATCTGATCAATCATATCTAGTGCCTGCTTGCTGAAGTCAGTCAAAGGTGTGGGGCATTTACAGTCCTGGCTGTCTGTCAGTTGATCTTGGATTCAAAGGAGGTCTGCAGTGGGTGGGATCAATGGGACGCAGTAGGTGAGTCAAATCTGAGGACTTTGTCACTGCGGGAATAAGTTCAGTGATAAGGAGAACCTTAAGGTACATGGGGGCAGTAAAGAATTGCATCAGAGGGCATGGTTACCTCTTGGAGGGGGCTTATTGACTGTGACTTCCACAACGGCCTCCATTGGGCGTGCGTAACAGAGCTGGGTGAGCATTGTCAAGATGTAGTGCCAGGGTTAAGAGGCAGGGAGGACAGGTGTAGGTGGAAGATGATGAGGTTCCCACATTGGAGTGGAGGATGTTGAGGGAGTGCAAGGTAATAGGGGTCATACAAGTTCTGAATGGTGTTACCTGACAACCAGGATCAGCTGCTGATGGTGTCCGTTGCAATCTGCGTTCCCTGCCATCACTTGTTGGTTTTTAGATATGAAGTGCAATTCCAAAAAGGCTGAAGCAATGCCCAGGATGGGTGGAATAAGTGTCAGTTTGATGAACCAGAGCTCGGGATCCATGTTTGCTGGATGCCAGAACACTGTAGCACCAAAAACACGAGGCAGCCATTTACAAAGCTGATTTGACTTGATTTATTTATTCTCACATGTATTTTGTGACAAGATACAGTGAGGTGTTGTATAGTTTCACCACTCTCCAGCGCCACCTAAAAACGCACAAAAATAGACCAAAACAGAGAATATCGAGGCAGAGAAATGAAGAAATAACAAAAAAGTGTTCAACTTTACAGTTCTTATTGTTAAGTGCTCCACCATTAGGCCATGAACCGTGGGTAGACATGAGTCCCCTTTGTCATGCTGCCACTACTGGAACGAAAGTCACCCTCTGTTCGATGCCAGCTCACCCCACCAGCGCTCTCATCACTGTGAGTCCTTGCTAGGCCTCTCCAATGCAGATGCCACTGATGCCACCGAGTACTGCACCCTCTACTACTCAACCCTGCAGCTTGCCACGCCTCTGTTTCAGACCCCACCTCGCTGGTGCTGCCGGGGCTCATACTGGGCCCAAACTCCCCTTCGCTGCTGCCTGTATGTTGGATGCAGAGGCTGGCGGGAACACCAACTCGCTTCCAATGCCCCGTGTCCGCGCTGCTGCACCCACCCGTTGCCCACGATGGATGCCTTTGCTGCAACTGAGTTCTTCCCAAGAGTTAAATAAAATAAAAAAAGGAAAAAAGGCAAAAAAAAAGAGAAAAAGAAGAAAAGAACCAAAAAGAAAAGCAGACGTAGTGGATCAGCCCAGGGCTCAGCAATGCTAATCCACTGTCATCTTTTTATTTGCTGTGTCATAGTGAAGGCGCTTAGTCATCAAATGTTGACGAAATAGCATTCGTACCTCAGCAGGTTGCTGAACCTGAATGTCACTATTTGATGTGAGTATGTCCCTGTTTTAATTGTGTGTGGTATGTCTCACTATGTGGTGAGCTGTGCTCAGCCCTAAATCTACAGGTTGTGCCACTAATAACCATTCTGAGATCCAGAATGGACGATAGTCTATTGCACCTTGTGTCTTCAATTCTCTTCAGTGAGAGTTAAGGGTTATTGTTGTTGGAATGATGCTGGTTACTGGACAGCCTTCCTCAGAAGAGGCAGGTCGATGCAGGAGGAAAGCTGACAAACCCAGGAACAGTATTTGGCTATGGTGGAGGTCGTGGAGCACAGAGAGAGAGGTCGCAGCCTCAGGGCTGCTCAGGATGAGTGTCAGGTAGGCAGGAAGCCCAGAGTTTTCCAACCCTGATTCTGTCTCCTGGGCATGAGAGGGGTGCAGTGTTCTGAGTAATCACCCGAGGAGGATGAGGACATTGGGAAGGTGGAAGCTTTGTTGTGATGGCACATGAAGCTAGACAGAACGTCATTGATTCCAATTCCAGTAGAAGAGAGCTGGGTGCAACTGGGAGTATGAACCACGCAGGCTGATGAGCCATAAACATTGTGGCTTTATGGCTGCTCTGTCACTATGCTGCCAATAAAGTGCAGTACCAGATTTCCATGGCTTATCCATTCCCAGAATATCAATAAAATAAACAAAGAACTGTGGATGCAGGAAATCTGAAACAAATGCAGAATTTACTGGAGAAACTCAGCAGGGCTGGCAGCATCAGCGAAGAGAGAAACAGAGTTAACATTTCGAGTCCAGTGATCTTTCTTCAGAACTGGGAACATGTACCATTGATGTTGATGACAGTGGGGTGAGGTGGGGGTTAAATCGAAAGGTGGAAACAGAGTCCTGGAAAGGAAAGTAGGCAGACAAGGGGCTGTTTGATAGTAAGCCAGGAAAGACGAAAAGCTAGCTAGAAATTAATAGCAGCTTATTCTTTAAAGTCTACATTCTTTCAGTAGAAGTGATTTTTTTCTGTATTTCATACTTCAAGTGTATTTTTCTTCTCGCTTTTCCAGGACTGTGTCTTCAGGTTAGACACCCAATAAATGCTTGGTGCAAGGTGAATTAATTACTCAGAAAACATCAGATTGTAGGTAATGTTTGCCAATCATTGCGTCACTTGGGCTGATTTAAACTCAGGAGATCCAAGTAGATTAGATTACGTACAGTGTGGAAACTGGCCCTTCGGCCCAACAAGTCCACACCGACCCTCTGAAGAGCAACCCACTCAGACCCATTCCCCTACATTTACCCCTTCACCTAACACTAGGGGCAATTCACCTATGCCACTTCTTCATTGTACTCAGTTCTAAAAGGGCATGAAATCTCCTTAATTTTCAGTCCTACACCACTGCAGGTTGTAACACTTGGTTCACAAACAAAAACAGAAATTGCAAAAAAAGCTCAGCAGGTCTCGCAACATCACCAGAGAGAAATCAGAGTTAGCGTTTTGGGTTAAGTAACCTTTCCTCAGAACCTTTGGTAGTCTGCTTCAGGACAGTGACCTTTACACTCATTTCTCTTTCTCGTGAGAAGTCTCACTATCTAATGGTATGTCTCATGATTTTGCCTGAATGGTATTTCACAACCAGTCAAGTACAAATCAAAAGTTAAGATTTCTGCTACTCTAAAAATGTTGCAGCTTCCTTCCAATAAATCATGGGATTTAACTTTTTAACTAACTTAGCCATTAGCTACTCACTTGGATGGTTCCTGTTGTCAGTTTGCATTGTCCTTGGAAGAATTGTTCACATCTCAATTAGAGCTATTAAATTAAAACAAAGGACTGTGGATCTTGGAGATCTGAAACAAAAACAGAAATTGCTGGGAGCCTCTGTGGGAAGAAAGAAACAATAATTCTGTTTTGAGTCTGGTGACTGTTCATCAGAACTGATGGCAACTAAGAAGAACTGCTATTTATGCTGAAGCCGGGGTGGAGGGAGATGTTGAGGAGGGGTGAAAATCCGCAAAAATGCCCGAGCTTCCAGTTGCCGGCCATTTCAGCACAACATTGTGTTCCCACACCAACATTTCTGTCACAGGCTTGATGCAGCTTTCCAGTGGGAATCAGCACAAACTGGAAAAACAGCATCTCATTTTCCACTTGGGGACTCTGCAGCCTCAAGGACTCAATGTTAAGTTCAATAACATTAGAGCCTGATTCCATCTTCCATGTTGTTTACCCATTCCCAAACCCTGGTCTTGTCATGACCTGGCTGGCTTTTAGTCATCACCAATTTTCATGTATTCCGCAGCCCATTATCACATTCTATGGGTTGCATTCTGTCTCGTTTTTTTCTCCTACACTTAGCTCTTTATTATCACCTATTCAGTTTTTCTTCTGTCCTGGCCTGCTATCCTTAGGTTAGATTATGTACATTTGATTAGATTATGTACAGTGTGGAAACAGGCCCTTCGGCCCAACAAGTCCACACCGACCCACCGAAGGGCAACCCACCCATACCCCTACATTTACTCCCTACCTAAAACTACGGGCAATTTAGCATGGCCAATCCATAACCTCCTTTTTTATTTGCCCCCTTTCTAGCTTTCTCTGGGCTCCATCTCCACTTATTTGCTCATCTCTCCCCTTCCTCCTGCCTTCAGTTTCAGCATAAATTCCACTTATTCCAAGCTGTCCTGGTAAAACGTTGCTCGGCTGAAAGTAAAAAGTAACTCTGCATTTTCCCTCAGATGCTTGTCAGACTTATTGAGTTTCTCCAGAAATTTCTATATTTGTTCCAATTGAATACTTGTTAGGTGTTTCTATTTATGTACAAAAGTGTTTACTGAATTTTAAAATAGACTGTGGTGATTCAAGAAGCTCAACATCACCTTCTTAAGCCCAGCTAGGGATGGTCCATAAGTACTGGCCCAGCCAGTGATCTCGTAATGTGGAATGAAATTAAAAAGGGCCACTTGTGATTTCTTCCTGCAATGAGCAGAATTCACTTCAATATGCAAGGGTGATTTTATTTTGTCTTCAGGGAGCCAGTATGTAAGATTCCATGTTGATTTTCAGAGACAGGACAGGCTATTTTGCAAAATATGTATTATTAATATTACACAGTTGTGACACTACAGAAAGACCTTGGACTCAACGCTAAAGTAGCAAATACTTATCATTATTAGATTAAATTCCCTACATATGGAAACAGGCCTTTCGGCCCAACAAGTCCACACCAACCCTCCCAAGAATAACCCACCCAGACTCATTCCCCTACATTTACCCCTGACTGATGCACCTAACACTACGGGCAATTTAGCATGGTCAATTCACCTGACCTGCACATCTTTGGATTGTGGGAGGAAACTGCAGCACCCAGAGGAAACCTACACAGACACAGGGAGAATGTGCAAACTCCACACAGAACAGATGCCCAAGTTGTGAATTGAATCTGGGTCCCTAGTGCTGTGAGGCAGCTGTGCTAACCACTGAGCCACCGTGCTGCCTAATCATGTGCAATATCATAGATGTAGATGAGAAACCAGTGTGGTGGACTTGTTCTCTGTAATGTCTTTGCAGACTGAGTTCAAAATCAACATTAGCTATATTGTCCTTGCCTTCTTCCGTGTCTCTCTTTTCCCATGCTGGGTGGCTTCTTCATTTCATCATGTCAGTTGAAGTATATGTAGGCAGATATACCAGTAAGAAATATGCACTCCACTGTCATTATGACACAGATTCAAGGAACCATGGAACTTGCTTATTATATCAAGGAGTACGCTTCAACAAAAAATCTTCTAATGTGATGTGAAGTGAAGAAAAAATACAAATTGCCCAACATCTGATCATTTTGAATGGAAGGTGGGTTAATAAAAGGGTCTGACTCACAACATCTAAGAGTATTCACAAAATAAAATCAATTTACCTATGCTGCAGCTGTTGCTAGAGTTTGTCCTGCTGCTTTGATTGAAATGAATGTAATTTATTTTTCCATACAACAGAATTGCCAAGGTGAGATCGATGGGAACTTTGGACAACAACAGCAACATAGATTGCGAACCAACTGAAAATTAGCAATGATGCACCGAGAAATCATTTCCTTAAAAAACACAGTCGCAGTCATTGAAAGTAAATAATATTTGACAGGCTTTGACACAGACAGGAAGATAACACATTTCACACATACACAAAGAGGTTAAGCAGGTCTGTAAAGTAAGCAGTTGGAACATGGTGGCTTATGATTGTCTGCAGCTCACTACTGACTGAAGCAGAAATGACAATCTTTAAACCTTTACTGGGCTTGTGAGACTGTTTCAATAAACCTTGTGTTCTAGTTACATTCACCTTACATAACTTCACATATTTTGTACAGCTTTGACTGACACCTAGTGGAGAACTTAAACCCCTTTTTCCTTTTAAAAAAACAATCAACAAATTTAAATTGGAGCATAGTAAATTCATGTTTGGAGATTAGATTCTCTACAGTGTGGAAACAGGCCCTTTGGCCCAACAAGTCCACACCGTCCCTCTGAAGAGTAACCCACCCAGCCCCATTCCCCTACATTTACCCTTCATCTAACACTGCGGGCAATTTAGCATGACCAATTCACCTGACCTGCAATCTTTGGACTCTGGGAGGAAGCTGGAACACTTGGAGGAAACCCACGCAGCCATGGGGAGAATGTGCAAACTTCACACAGACAGTTGCCAAAGGTGGGAATCGAGCCCAGGTCCCTAGCGTTGTGTGACAGCAATGCTAACCACAGAGCCACCGTGCTGCCTCCAATAGTAATGGTTATCTGTTGATTTTTAGCCATGTCAGTTGACCTGATATCTATTATTAGTTTTTAATAAAGTCAAAGTATCAATGTCATTTCAGAGCCAGAGCATTAATCTCAGAAAAAGGTCATTCAATATAATTTGGAGAAAGTGAGGACTGCAGATGCTGGAGATCAGAGCTTAAAAATGTGTTGCTGGAAAAGCGCAGCAGGTCAGACAGCATCAAAGGAGCAGGAGAATCGACATTTCGGGCATAAGCCCATTCCTGAAGAAGCGCTTATGCCCGAAACGTCGATTCAATATAATTTGGCAATTATAAGTAAAGAGGGCATGTTCATTGGAGGTGGCAAAGAATAGAATGCTGTGCCTAAATGCTGTGCTTTGAGGTTATTTATAAGGTGAAAGATGACTATTGACACTATAGATTTTCTTTGTGAGGTTTATATTTTACTTTGGAGCTGTCAAACATAAGTGAAGTATGGTAAATCACTCAACGTTGTTCTCTTCCTCATTTCTCTATTGTTTGCACTGGCATTGGCAGGAATACAGTTGCAGAGATACCATCAGCCACCTGATAGTTTCCAAGTTGGTGGTTATTCACATGTGAATTTGAAGAGGACGTGCCAATGACTTGAACAATTCAACTGTTCTCATGTTTTTCCGGTCAAAGCTGGGCTCATGGGTGCCTGCATGGGTCCCAGTTACACCTGTCGCATTGTGGGGTACGTGAAACATCCCTTAGTCCAGTCTTACTCTGGCCCGCACCCTCAACTCTTTCTCCAGTACATCTTATCTTGTCTGGAATTGGAAGAGTTTATCAGTTTCGCTTCCAATTTTTACCCTGTTCTCACCTTCAACTTGTCCATCTCTGATTCCTCCCTTCCCGTCCTCAACATCTCTGTTTCCATTTCTGGGGATAGGCTGGCCACCAATATCCACGACAAACCTATCGACCTGCACAGTTACCTTGGTTATACGTTCTCATATCTTCCTTCCTGTCGAAACTCTATTCCATTCTCCCAGTTTCTCCGTTGTATCCGCTCTTATGATGCCAGCTTTGATAAGGGGGTCTCTGAAATGTCCACCTTCTTCTTCAACCAAGGATTTCCCACCACCATGGTTGACAATTTCCTCAGCCATGTCTGATCCATCTCTTGTAATTCGGCCCTTACCCCTTCTCTTCCCTCCCACAACAATAATAGGGTCCCCCTTATCATCCCGGTCCTCACTTATCATCCCACCAGCATCCACACCAGAGAATCATTACCCACTATTTCTGCCACCTCCAACAGGATGCCACCACCAGACACATATTCCCCTCCCCTCCTTTGTCAACTTTTTGCAGTGACTGTTCTCTATGAGACATCTTGGTCCCTATCTCCTCCACTTCCAACATCTCCCCATACTCGTACAGCACCTTCCCATGCTATCTTAGAGGTGTAACATCTGTCCATTTACTTCCTCCTTCCTCAATATCCAAGGCCCCAGACACAATTTCAAGGTGAAGCAGTGATAACTGCTTTGCAGAACACCTATGTTTTTGTGCAAAAATAGCCCTGAGCTTCCTGTTGCCTGCTATTTCAACACACCGCCATGTTCCCTGGTCAACATCTCTGTCTTGGACTTGCTGCAGTGCTCCAGCAAAGCTCAGTGCAAGTTGAAAGAACAGCATCTCATTTGCTATTGGGAACCCTGTAGCCTTCAGGACTCAATATCGTTCAATAATTTTCGAGCCTGAGCACCTTCTCCCATGTCCTAATCCCAACCACCATGCACCAGGCCTTTCATCTCATGGGCAGCAAACAACCCATTGTCAACTATTAATCGTCCGCATTAACAGCTAGTGATTCTCCCAGGCTGACCTTTACTCATTTCTTCTTCTGCCCAACTGTTCCCTCTCTCTGGCCCTTCACCTCCATCTATCATCTAATTCTCCCTTCACACTTCTCCAGCACATTTACCAACCTTTTTCTGGCTATAATCAGTTCTGAAGAAGAGCCACTGCATGTGAAATGTTAACACTACTTTCTTTCCATACCTACTGAGTTTTCCATCAATTTCTGGTTGTGAGCCAATGGCTTGTTTGACTGAGGAGGTAGCAAAGCTGAGCTTGAGCCGAATTCCATCTGGTGGATTCTTGGACAGTAATCAGAAAAGATAGTCAAAGCTTATTGTCTGTTCTCACATGCCACAGTTACTGACAGCATTAGAGACACAACATTGTGGCTGAGCTGTGGAGGAAATGAGGACTTTCTGTCTCTCGAACTCATTAGAGGAGTTTTGTTAAATCGAGCTTGATAGAAGACTAAGTGTGTTGTATCTGAAAGACGTGTGTGGAAACAGAGTTTCATCATGCGCAAGACATGGAGATTTTCTGTACTATAGGTTTCTATAGAAACCATCGAATAATGATAATGGCGAGTTCGGCAAGATATGGTATCTTCATTCTGCTGGGAAAATTGAATTAATGTTCTTTTGAAGGATAAGGACTGCAATAAGAAATTTAAAAGGCTGTCAACCAGATCAAACAAAGGAACAGTTGGACATGAATTTATTGCTCACATAAAGCCTCTGAATTAGTTAGTATCTCATTGACTATTGAAAAAAAATCTTGTTATATTCTCGGAATCCCTTTTCCCATTAAATTTGGGCATAAAATAGAATTCTCAGATGTCTGCATTTCTCTGTACATGAGACTGGCTCAAGTGAATTTTATTGAATAATAGTCATTTTCTCAAATGCAAACCATGAACCTTTGTTCAGATTTTGAAACTGTTTTTACATTGCATTAAGTTGAGTATTGTACAGTGAGGATTAGATTTTGCAATCAGGTGTGAAAATAAACAGCAGTAGATATTGATGAAGATCGCAACCGCCTATGGATATTTCATGGACATTTAACCATTGACTTGATTGACACATTCAAAGTGGCACCTCTTCTCTGGACCTGTGGTGCCAATCTTTCAAGGAATAGGTAGGTTTATTCACCAATTAGTTTGAAGAGTCCTCTATGATCCCAACTCACATTCCTGCCTCTCCTATCAACCTGCCAGGAAGTGTGATTTCCATGAGAGTAATTACTCAATGATCTGAATGATGGGCCTTCACCCAATGAGTAATCAGTGGTGAGGGGACAGGAACAGGAGTAGGGGATGGCTGGCCTGAATCAACAACCATTGCTCTAGTTACTGTCTATGTGCAGTGTTTACAAAAATAAAGTTAGCTGACCTCACCTTCAATATGATCAGGGCAAATGGAGAGCTTGAATATGGCAGGAAGTTGTTGGTTGTTAAAGTTTCACTGCAGTTTAGGAGTTATTCTTGTCCAAACCTTTTACTTTCTTCGCCTCAAATAAAACTGGTGCTGTTGTCTGTGCTCTCATCAAATTGTAATATCATCTCCACGGAGTTCCTATAGTTGGTTTTCCATGCTCATTTCCTTTTTAATCTACCTGTTCAGGGATGTTATGATGCACCTCTAGAGTAGGTGGGACTTGGACCCAGCTCAGAGATAGGGACCCTACCACAATGCTACAAGAGTTCTCTGGCTGCCCAGCCAGTGATCATCTCAAGAAGTTAGGAGATGAGCTGTTAATAAGTTCCCTAATCAGCAGTAGTTAGAGATTTTGCTTTCTCAACTCTGTCCTCAACTCTTCCATGTCCGCAGGATAGTCAGCAGAGTCAGGAATAGAAATGACAGACTGACATACAGGCCTCTGGTGGTATTGTCTTTTGCCATCCCATCTTCATTCCAGCTGAACAAAAAGATCCAACCCACAGAATCCAACTCAAAAACTTTGAAGGGCACCAAGTATGAGGTCAATTTAAATAAAGACAAATAGAATTGAGAGAGTGTTAAAAGACAGACTGGTATAGGCAAGGTGTTTCTTAAAAAAATGTCAGTTGACATTTAATGAATACTGACCTCAGTACGTTAAGGTTGCGATTCGATATGGAAAAGGTCAACCAGCAACCTAAAATAAAATCACATTTAATTGGAGGACAGCCAATTACAATGGTTGAGGACACATCTAACCTGGGTAAATTAGAATCAAAGATTGGCAAGCAAGACTGAAAATTCGAAGGAATGAAGGTGCATATGTTTAAATCAATATTTTCAGGGTCTTTTGAACAGAGATTTAAAAAAAAAGTTATTAAAAATTCTCTTTTGCCTATGTACACTCACCGTAATCTTTTCTGATTTACATGTGTTACTAGTGGTTATGAACTTCAACTTCACAACCTTATATTGATCTCAGTGAAGAGGTTATTGGTGAAATACTGCAGCCTATGGAGGAGTCAGGTGATTGGGATAACTTTGGGATTTCCTTGATTAGGACACATAATTCTCTCACTGCCAAGATCTGAACCTGAGCTGTAATTGTTTTTTGGCTCTGTTTTTTTGTATTAGAATGATTTTACAAAGCTGATGGACTGAGGTATTATTCCTCTTGAGCTTAAAACTGCCTTCATCACCCCTCCTAAAAATAGTCATCCTTGCTAGAGATATTTTCTCACACTCTCCTGTCCTATTTCCTTTATCACTTCTCTCCTGCACATTTTACATTTGGTGTCATTCTCACTGGTATTATTAGTCAGACATCTGTTGTATGCCCGCTTTTTCTGCTTCAGCCTGCTGTCTATCATTTGTCATCCAAGAAGCTCTGACATTTTTTGGACTTACTTTCTCCCGCTGTGGACATGTACCTCAACTGTATCTGAAATATATTTCCTTTAAAGGCATTTTATAAATCAATTATAGTTTGCCAATATTTGATTCTACCTGACCCAGATTAGATACATCCTCCACCACTGAAACGGGATCTTCTGCAATTAATTATGTTTTTACTTTAGATTGCAGTTATTACAATTTGTCCTTTTCCTTATCTAATCTGAACCTTACGTTACTGAAATCAATGTTCACTAAATGACTACTATTGATGCCGGATCCATTTTAGTCTATAGTGGCTCAGTGATTAGCACTACTACCTCACAGCATCAGCGTTCCAGGTTCGATTCCGACCTTCAGGCGACTGTGTGGAATTTGCACATTTTCCCTGTATCTGCATGGGTTTCTTGGGTGCTCCGGTTTCCTCCCACAGTCCAAAGATGTGCAGGTCAGGTGAATTGGCCATGCTAAATTGCCCATAGTGTTAGATGCATTAGTCAGAGGGAAATGGATGTGGTGGGTTACTCTTCAGAGGGTTAGTGTGGACTGGTTGGGCTGAAGGGCCTGTTTCCACACTGTAGGGAATCAAATTTATTTGCCAAAAACACATCCACCAATTCAATGTTTTCTTATTGAAACAGCAAAATACAATCAGGAACATACTTCTGAATACAGGAAACCCTGCACTCATAAAGGTCCTACTGCATCTTCATTAATTATTCTCCTGGCTTTGTCATATTGAAGAAAAAATAAACTTTTTGCCCTTGTTTCTAAACCTCTTTTGCAGATCCCTTCCTTGATGCAGTAAAATGGTAATTTAGTTCTTGATAAAATCTTTTATCATGTTGTAGTATTATGATTGAGCAGCCAAGCTGAAGTGCCAAGGTCTGTAGGGCAGGACGTGATCAAGGCTAAAATGAGCAAAAGAGAAAGAATTCTAGATAAATTGGAAAGTAATGATTAGACGACACCAAACTGTGCTTTTATGAGCTGAGAGACAGTGGAAACAAGGACTTACTTGGGAGAGTAAGAAGTTCACAGTTTCAAGTAATAGACCAGCAGAGAATTCTTTTTCATTGCATTAAGGTGTAAGGAATGTCATTTACCCTGTCCAAGTTCTTTATTGGGGTATATCACGTCTATTGGTCTGAAAAATTGCACATATTGCTCTGTGAGATTGAATGATGGATTCATCAGGATTTGATTTTGTTACCATAGAGATGTCAGATCAAGGCTGATCAACAGTGTCTCCTTTCTGCGACACTGATGCATTATGTTTCAACAAATGCAATTTATATACTGTTGGCATTTTGCAAGTGCCAGTGACGCTATTGCAGTTATATTCCCATATTATCAGATATTTATTCTGTCTTTCTAGAATAATAAGTAAAGAAGAATTAGTTCAGACATAAGATAGTGGCTGGTCAAGAAATATTACCTTCTAGTGAGGATTTATACAAAGTACACAGGGTAATTGCAATGTTTTACTTTGTTGAATATAATTGCATTTGTGCCTTGCACATGTTTATCTAGGGTGGATTGAAAACACATTAGGAATTCAAGGGTAGAAAAATTACCATGGAGATTTGTGTATGTTAATGTTCTATTTCTTGTTTTATCATATATTGGTCCCAAACAGTGCTAAGGGAGTAACTACTCAGCAATGCCTGTCAGTGATCAATTATAAAATGACTCCCCAATGGTTGATCAGTGTAATTAATGCTAACTTAGAGGTAAAGAATAGTTATAAGTTTCTCACACTCCTGAGAGGTACTAATGTTTCATTAGGTTGCACAGCAAGGCTTCAGTGGGCAACTATAAATAAAATCTGTGCAATGCCCTGAAAGAACAATTCTATCTTCAATGCTAGTTGTGAGTAAAGTCAGGCAGTACTGAATTGAGATGGGAGTTTGTTTTGTAATTGAGGAAACCATTAGTTTTATAGATAAAATGTCTTTCAGCTGACTTTGGTGAAATGTAGTTGGTACGGGTAAGTTTTGACATTGTGACCTACTTATTTATAAGAGTTGGTCATTTTGAGATTCACGTTTATTTTAATTAATTCTTGGCAGGCTGGTCACAGGCGGCATTTTACCCTTTGAGCACTGAACAGTCTTATTTATCATTGCATATTTATTTGTTAGATTCAACACAGATATGCTCAAAGATTGTAGCAATGAAAGTGTATCTCTTATTTATTTTCCACATCTAACTATCACTGGCAAGGCCAACATTTATTGCCCAACACTAACCGTATTTTAGAAGGTGGTGGTCAGTCATCTTTTTGAACAATTGTATGAGTCTATGTGGTACAGGTAGCTCTGTGTTGCACTTGGGGACTACAGGATGTTGACCCAGTGATGATGAAAGAATGGTGAAACATTTCCAAGTCATTATGTAAGTGCAAGGGGAACTTGAACTGATGATGTTTTCCATGCACATGCTGGCATTGTCTATCTATGAGTTTAGGATATGCTGGAGCCCCCCTGTATCTTCTGCAAGTTGTTGCAGTGCATCCTACAGATCCCATAATCACAGAAATATTATGACACTGAAGAAGGCCATTCAGCCCACTGTGTCTGCACTGGCTCTTCATTTGAGCATCACTATCCAATGCCAATCACGTGGTTGCTACCCCCAAACCCTTGCACATTATTTCTGTTCAAATCATTGTCCAATATCTTTTGGAATGTGATAGTTGAACCTACCTCCATCACACTCCCAGTTAGACATTGGGCTTAGTGTGTTTTGGTGTAGCGAGTGTGTATTGAAGTGGATGGAACTAAACAAACGACTTGCTTTATCCTTGATGTTTGTCAAGCTTCTTCAGTGGCAATGCGAGCCCTTCAAAACAATTATTTTCATGTCTACATTTTCAACTGGAATATTTGCAAGTCTGGATGATAAATAATTAAGAATCACATTGATAATGAGGGACATACTGCAACCAATAAAGCCTCATATATGATACGGTGTGGTTTCAGTCGGAGAAGGCTTTGGGAATGTGTTCTGCCTTGAATGGAATGATGTTTAAACGTTGGGCTTTTATTTTTGTTGTAAACAAATTCTCCATTCAGAAACCAATCTGCTTGGCAGGTTTGGATGCCTGTCTGATAGAAAATCCTGTGGCAACAGGGCAGAGTTGAGGAGTGAATAGTTTTGCCCCTATTTTGGTGCGGAGATCATGGGGTTTAGGTGACAGTAGGTGGAAATCAGCTTGTGAGACTTGGTGGGAGCATTCTTTTGCTGTATGTAGCCCACAGCAGAGCTGTCATTGCAGTTCCTTCAGGGTTTCAGTCCTTCCTGTGTCCTTCCTAGGCAATGTTCCATGGCCTAGAAAATCCAGCCAACTATTTATCTTTGTTTATTGGACTTGAACATGAATTTGACTTTAATACCCATCCCCAGTTGCCCAGGGAGCATTTAAAAGTTACCATGTCACAGTGGGTCTCGAGTTGCATGTAGCAGGAACAGATCAGGATGGAAGATTTCCTTCCCTCAAAGACATCAGTGACCCATTTGGTTTTTTGGATAATCTTCAATGTTTATATTTCATTAAGCTAGTTAGGACTTAACCCATGTCCACAGAATGATAGCCTGAGCTTCTGGATTACCAGTCTGGTGACATTATACTATACCACAAACCCTCCCCAGAAACTGAAAAAATTAAAGCCTGCGGCCTCATTAAAAACTTGCCACTCTCTCATCCCATCCTTGTTAACACCGGGTGTGGAGAACTTAAATGCAAGTACTATCTCTTTTTCATTTTTGACTGTTTTAAATCCCATTCATCCCAAGCCCATGTTAACTGCCTTTCCACCATTTGTGTTCATTCATCCTTGTGTTCCAAAAGATACACAAACAAAATATTGCCTTAAAGTACACAAACCTGAAAATTTGACTACTAGTGCCAAAAACCTGTTTTAAAGTCTCTTTTCTTGCACCACCTTGCAAACCTGTGATCTCTGCTGTTTATAACTCTGAAAGGGGCGCCAATAAATATTACCTATGAAGAAGATGTAATGTGGACTTCTGGGCACAACAGGAGAAAGTGAGGACTGCAGATGCTGGACACACCCCTCCCCCCTCCCCACATTCCTGATGACGGGCTTATGCTCGAAATGTCAATTCTCCTGCCCCTCAGATGCTGCCTGACCAGCTGTGCTTTTCCAGCACCACACTACCTACAGTGAGACCCCACCATGAGAGAAAGATTTTCCTCCCCATCCCTGTCATCATTCTACAAAGACCATTCCCTCTATGTTTCCCTCATTAGGTCCATTGCCCCCACCATCACACCCTCCACTCCCAGCACCTTCCCCTGTCACTGCAAGAGGTGTAAAACCTGAAACCACATCTCCCCCCTCACCTCTGTCCCAGGTCCAAAGGATCCTTTCACATTCGGCAGAGATTTTCCTGCTAATCCAAAAATGTCAACTACACTGTCCGTTGCTCTCGATGTAGTCTCCTCTTCTTCGGGGAGACAGGACGCCAATTTGCAGAATGTTTCAGAGAACATCTCCGGAACACATGCACTAAACAACCTCACCACCCTGTGGCTGATCACTTCAACTCCCCCTCCCACTCCGCCAAGGACATGCAAGTCCTGAGCCTCCTCCACTGCCAAATCCTAGCCACCCAATGCCTGGAGGAAGAACACCTCATCTTCGGCCTTGGGGTCCTCCAACCACACAGCATCAATGTCAATTTTACCAGTTTCCTCATCTCTCCTCCCCCCACCTTATCCTAAATCCAATCCTCCCACTCGGCACTGCCCTCTTGAACTGTCCCACCTGTCCATCTTCCTTCCCACCTATCCACTCCACCCTCGATTCTGACCTATTACCATCACCTCCCACCTTCATCTACATATCGCATTCCCAGCTACCTTACCTTACCCCCCCACCTCACCCCCACCCCCCCTCCCATTTATCTCTCAGCCTCGTTGGGCCCACTCCCCCACATTCCTGATGAAGAGCTCATGCTCGAAACATTGACCGTCCTGCTCCTTGGATGCTATCTGACTGGCTGTATTTTCCAGCGCACACTTTGTCATTCTGGGTAAAACAGGTTAGGATGTTAACGTTCTGAACAATGGTGATTGGACCCAACATGTTAACTCTGCTTTCTCTCTACAGATGTAGCCAGCAATTTTTGTTTTTGTTTAGCATGCCCTATTGTGATACCTAACTTCTGGAGCTCCATGTATTCTCCATAACTCCAGATGGAATTTTCAACTCCCTTGATCAGAGTGCACAATGGTCGGAAGTGTGGAAATGTCTGGTGAAAATTTAAAAAAAGAAATCAGAATATCCATGTTCAGAAAAAAATTCAGATTTTCTCCTTAAAGATTAAACAAGGATATCAGAATATCAGTCTTGAGCAGTGACTGCCTTATTTCCATGTATTGATATCCGATTATTAACTAATCCCACCTCATTTCTATGTAACGGCCATTTTCTTTTCTTTCTTCTCTGAAAATATGGATGTGGCAACATGCAACATAATAATCAGAGCAGTAATTTGGGGGCAGCGGATCACTTGGTTCTTGGTTCTTGTTTCTTGGTTCTTTATTCAATTTTATCTTCACCACAACATCCCTGCATACTGCATGAACATTGTCCTCCTCCATCCAAGCATGTTGGCATCGATAAATCACCAGTTTGATCACATCATTGCTGCTTTCAGACCAACTCACACATCACTTCAGCTTCAGGACTTCAAATTTGGAGTACAGGAACATTTCAGACATGCTTACATCTGCTGAGTCACTCTCTGCACAGGGACTAACAAAAGAAGATGCTTTGTGTGGCTCTTAGCTTCACTTTTTGCATCTCTCTTACATTGTGTAGATTTGGGGGAGGGGGTGGGGGTTGGAGGCAGGAGGAGGGGTGAGTGGCAGTGGTTGGTCACAGCCAGTCAGGCATTTGGTCTGACCAGATCCTGTAGATCCATGTCTTTGAAGTGGAGGGTTTGGGCCACAGTCAGTCTGAAGGTCAAGTAGAACCAGTCTGGCAATTATAAGTACATCAATTGGGACATTGTGGAAACACCGCTTTGGGGGCAGTTGAATTATTCTTCCAATGAGACAAAAGCAGAGAACAAATATAATGATGGTAGATAGTAGAGCAATTGATGGTGATTCATGAAAGAAGAGGTGTTGAGGTGTACCCAATGGGTGAGCAGATAGTGCAGAGGGCAAGAATGATTAGTATTTTAAGGGGATGATGTGGGTGAAAGCTACTGAATGTGTATGATGCATGGAGTAGTGAACACAACGTGCCTTAATAAGAGGCTTTTGCAGTAACAGCATTAGAATGAGTGGTTGCCCTTAAGTATGAGGTAACAGACCAACAATGGTGGCATATGCCTTGTAGCATGCAGGAAATTATTGACCTTCTTCCTGCATTTCTGTGCAGTGCGAGACACTACATTGAAATGGGTTGTTATCTCGGCCCAGGCTTACAGGGTCTGGTGGGGCAGCCTCTTTCTCTCTGCTCTTCTTAATACAGTGCTGGCTTCCTGTCCACCATTCCACCTACCAGGACCTCCACAGGCCTAATGGCAAACTGAGAAGCTAATTTGCCTTACTGGGCCTCTTTTTTGAAGATAATGGTGGAGGACCACAACATGAAGAGCAGTTCCTGGCTTGTAGCATCTGATGTACTGCAGAACTGGAGTTTATATATATCACCGTCAGTCTGAATGATGCCTGGTCCAGGCAGTGGTGAAACTTCCATCTCTCCTGCCGTTTGATTCTATGAGATGGGTGCCATCAGAGCTGGTTACCTAATTAATTCATCAATTAATGATTAAGCTCACCACAAATGAGAGGACTTGGTCCAATGCCTATTCTACCAACATAAATCTGCAAATAGTTGCTAACATGTAACACCCTGTATCTTGTATACTACAAAACACTACTCTAGTTAGACCAGAAATTGGTTTCCTCCACCACACTAGATCATTCAGGCCAGGTAATTTCACACACTTTGAGGATGGTGGCAGCAGCCTTCATTATGAGCAGAGGTTTATACAGTATAGTGAGTGAGCTGGAAGGACAATGTCAGCAGGTGCGTGTGAACTTGATGACCTGCAAGTTCCCCTCCAAGCCACAGAACATCCCGAGGCTCTTCCTGCAGTTCCAGCACCTGTTGGAGATGGACCGTAAAAGTTGGCTCAGCCAGTGACATTCCCATGTCAAAAAAGAAACAAAAATACCTCGCCACTTACAAATTTCAGACCCTATAATATGAAACTCAATTAGTTCCAAAATCAATGTCTCAATTTTGGAGTATTTTTATTTGTATTTCATAAATTCTTCCTCATGAAAGTTCTTATTGCTGAAGTTTCAATGATTCTGACCCCTCCTTCAACTTAAAAAGAAAACCTTTCAAGCTGTCTTCTTTTAATAAAGAGTCATGGAGTCATACACCATGGAAAGACAGCCTTCGGTCCAACTCGTCCATGCTGACTAGGTTTCCCAAACTAAACTAGTCTCATGTGCCTGTGTTCTGTTGACTCGCTGTGAAAAATGGAGCAAAGAAAAGGCAGATCTGCACAAGGCTGGCAAACCATTTTGTTGTTGAGCTTTTCTTTGCGTTGTGCTTTAAATTGTAATGTTGGACTCCAAGCGTAAATTAAATGCACAGGCTTCCAGTGAACCAGATTGATTCTAATTTGCTCCCATTACATAGAACTTCTGATCCAAACATAAAATGGTCCATGCTCATTTGTATTTTCATTGTTCAGCACAGTCAGCCTCATCAACCTGGGCCAGCATGTCTTTGTCATCTGTCACACATCAACGGTTCAGCTTTTGCAGTTTGCATGAACTGACTGTGATGAGGCACAATTAGAGCAAATCGTTTCATATATCTGAAACAACTGCACCAACAACAACAAAAAAAAATCACTGCAAATATGCTTTTCAAGGATGAAATGCTTTTAGAAACAGAATACATTGAGTATTTGTACAATCATCAGTCAAAGAAATTTATGATTTTATCAAGAGTTTTATTTTCCACAGTTTAAGAGTTAGAGTGACTCAGATCTGCTTCTTGCTCATATCAGAAATATTTTATCACTGTTTATGGAAGGATTACATTAGATCCCATAGATTGAGTCTGGCATGATGTTGACATGATATTAATATTGCCTGCTTTGCAAAAGGCAATTATGTTTAATCATTCTGACTAATACAATATCCGGTAGATTGCTGTCAGAGTCATGCAATGTAGACCATATAAGTGGTTTGTCTGCTTTGTAGCTTTCTGAGATAGGTCTCAAAGGGAAGCATCTCAAAGGGAAGCCAAACAGAAGGTAAATGCTTCCACAACGATGAGATGATTATACTGACAAAGCAGCAACGTACCCTCTATTATTGATGTAAACAGGCTTGTTGAAAGTAATCCCTAACTCAGCACTGGCATGAGTGGTGACTATAGAAGTACCATGGGATGCCAGGAATATGCCTGCACTTGCACCTTTTGGAATTAAAAGCTTGTGCTAAATGGGACAGATTCAAAATAGATCTAGCTGGTCAAAATAGGATATCCATGAGGTGCTTTGGATAATCATAATCAGCACCAGGATTGGTATTTCACTACAATTTGTAAGCTCTTGGTTTAGCACTTCATCGTTGCTACCAAACTAGGAATGAACCAAATTTCAATCAAGTGTGCAGGAGAGCATTTAAAAAGTGGAGCCTGGTATGCCTAAAATTGAGGGGACAAGCTGAAGGGGCTACAACAAATGTGTGCACCACCACAGAAGTATCATACAATAGTGGTCCGAAACCAATGGTCACATAACAGTTCCATGGTGTTATCACATCTAACAGTGAATAGTAGTGAACCATTTGATGATGGACTGGAGGATTAGACTCCACAAGCATTCCTATCCTCACTGAGAGAGCAGAGCTTTTCAATGCACAATTTGAGGTTGAAAACATTGGCAACCATCTCCAACCTGAAATGGTGAGTGGATGATCCATCTCAACCTCCACCTGAGATGTACGACATCACAGATGCAAGTCTTAACTTAATTAGATCCCTGTAATATCTAGAAATGGCTGAATATACCAGATATTTATTCACCAAATAATGGAAGCTGTCTTCAACAGTGCTGTCATATAGTACTTATTAATCAATAATATGTTCATTAATGCTCAGTTTGTCTTCTGCCAGTACTATTTGGCTCTGAATTTAATTTGACCTGTGGTCCAAGAATGTGAAAAAGAGCTGAATTTCAGAGGTGAGATGAGTGTGACTGATCGTAGCATCAACACAGGATTTGACCAAGTATGGCAAAACAAGAACTGGGGTAAAAGGGAGGTAACTGAGAATCCACATCAATGTTCCCTATTCTTTGGAGTCATGCCCAGCTGCAACAATTATAGTTATGTTTTTTTGTAGGTCATTTACTTTAGCTTCAGGACATCACTGCAAAAGTTCCTCTGGATTGTGTGCTTGGTCCAACCACCTTCACCGATGCTCATCCATTTACTATAGGGTCTGAAATGAACATGTTCATTAATGGTCCAATGTTCAACTCTATTCATACCTCCTTAAATATTGAAACAAGCTGAGCCAGTGTATAGCAACAGCTTATAACATTAAAGTTGGGCTGATTAGTGACCAGGGGCATTTGTGCCACACAAATGTAGGCATGCACAAGTGCCAGGCAATGACTGTCTCCAGTAAGAATGAATCTAACCGCCTCTGCTCGATGTTCAATGACATTAAAATTGCTGGAGAACAACTGCCCATCTACATCCTGGGAGTTACCATTCACAAGAAAATGAACCTGACTTACCTAATGAATGCTGTGGCCATAAAAGGAGGTCAGAAGCTGGGATTTCTGTGAAACTCGCATCTAGACTCTCCAAAGCAGGGTCATTAACAATCGGGCACAAATCAAGTGTATGATAGAATACTCCATACATCTCCAACAACCCTTTAGGAACTTGACACTATCCAGAACAAAAACAAATGGGTCTGTTTGATTGGCACCCATTTATAACCTTTGAGGAGAAAGTGAGGTCTGCAGATGCTGGAGATCAGAGCTGAAAATGTGTTGCTGGAAAAGCGCAGCAGGTCAGGCAGCATCCAGGGAACAGGAGAATCGACGTTTCGGGCATAAGCCCTTCTTCAGGAATGCTTATGCCCGAAACGTCGATTCTCCTGTTCCCTGGATGCTGCCTGACCTGCTGCGCTTTTCCAGCAACACATTTTCAACCCATTTATAACCCTAGATATTCAGTCCCTCTTCGAACAATACACAATGGCAGCAGTGCGTAGCATTGACAAAACAGTCTACATCAACTCACCAAGGCTTCTTCAACAGCACCTTGCAAACCTCAGATTTCAACCACCTAGAACAACAACAACAGATGAATAGGAGTACAACATATGTTTATTTTCATCTCACACTCCTCCCTGAGAACTATATCTCTGTTCATTCAATAGTGTCAAAATTTTGGAATCTTCCTCCACACAGCACTACACCTATACCAATGGACTGCCCCAGTCTGAGAAGGTGGCCCACCAGCTCCTGCTTGTGGGCAATTAAGGATTGGCAACAAATATTGACCTTGCCAATGATGCTTAATTCCTATGAATAATGAAAGAAAACAGACCTAATGTGAAGTTGAGGATAGTGGAGATGATAATTAATTGACTTGCAAACTTAGTACATGTGAAAACACCTTCTGTTTAGGTTGTGCCATACAGGTACAGTGAGAAACAATGTGTTTCATGAGCAACCGCCTCATTGAAAGGGAAATTGACCAATTGTTCAGGCCGATTTGACTTTTGGTTGTTATTGCAGACATCCTTAACCTTAAGATAAGGCTACATGTCTTCTATAGCCAGTTGCATGATGATCCAGTTGTGTAAAGCGTATCAGAACTTTACTTAAGTTTGCTGATAGATGCATGGCTACATTGCAGTGGCAACATGTTCTTTGTCATGTTTCTCATATGGCTGCTCATTTGGGATATCCCATTGTGTTAAGCTTGACCATCAACAGATTTTGAAGCAGTCTTATTGGCCCTTTTAGTAAAGGTTGCTGCATAATTATGCTAACAATTAGAGAAATGAACATCAGTGTGCATGATCCAGGATCTGTGGTCATAGACCAACACCACATTGATAGAGTAAAATCGTTTTTTCTGTTTATGTAATTGAGTGTATGGGTTAAGGATTTACCTGACTACTTGAGTGTCACCAATTCTGTCCAAAACCTTGGGAAATTCTGACAAATATTCAGAGTCCGGAGTTCTCTTACTAAATTTCTTCACAAAAAGAAGACAATAAATAAATGTGCAGTTTGAGGTAACCATCACTCATGCACTGCAAATGGAAACATTTGGCAGGTCATAGAATCCCTAAAGTGTGGAAGCAAGCCATTTGGCCCATCAAGTTCACACTGACTCTATAATAGAGCATCACAACCAGACCCCACCCTCCACCCCCCAGTAATCCTGCTTTTCCCATGGCCAATCCACCAGCCTGCACATCCTTGAACACTGTGGACAACTTAGCATTGCCAATCTACTGAACCTGTTGAAAGAAACTGGAGCACCCCAAGGAAACCCATACAGGCATCGGGAGAATGTGAAACTCCACACAGTCACTGGAAGGTAGAATCAAACCCAAGACCCTTGTACAGTGAGGCAGCAGTGCGGACAACTGAGCCATCCTGCCACGCCAGGTAATGTAGTACAAAACCATTTGACCCATTGAGTCTGCACTAACTCTCTGAGCATTTTGACTCAATGTCAATCTCCTGGCTTTTCTATGTAATTCTGAGGGTTGTTGCTATTTAATTAATCATCCAATGTCCATTTTGGACAAGAGAAAATGTGACACAATGAAGCAGCCATACTTTCTGTTTGCTTTTAAAAACAGCAAAAGTTCTTAATGGTTTCACTGGTAAGTTATCAAATAACTTGCAAGTCAACTCAGCAAACAAGGTAATAAATAGTAATACTCAAAAGTAGGACAAGACCACCTTCCCCAACCAACTTACAACTTCAAGTTCACCTGAGAGCCAACTTTCCAACAATTTGATTACAAAACATCTCACAGCTTACAAGAAATCTCTGCTTCATAAGACCTTCGCTTCAACTAAAGTACCAACCCATCCAAGAAATGACAGGCCAGCCACAAAACAGACTGCAGCAATCTGACATTGTGATTGTATTCCTTTGTCTTTATCTGTATCTGAATTTCATGTGTGTGATAATATACATGAGACACAGGAGTGAGATGTTGTATTTTCAATATCCAGGAAAAACAGATGGAAACAAAAAAAAAACATTCTTTATTTTAACACTCACAAAAAGCTTGCTGCTGGGAATTATTCAGTTGGAACAATCACACGAAGAGTAAGAAAATACCTAGCCTTTGTACACAAAGCTTATCAATCAGAGGCAATAAGAAGGCAAGGACAAAGTCTGTCTGTGACAAACTAAGAGGATCCAAACCTTGAATACTTGTCAGGCGATGTGTTATATTTGCAGGTACCAATCCCCAAACTCTGATTGCCAGCATTCTCTTACCCAGAATGCCATTTTTAACTGGACTCATTCCTCTTTTGCCAGGCATCACACACCTCCATCTGAGCAGCTAATGTGCACACACCTCACCCTACATCCTTACATGTATGCCTTGTCCCTAAGTCATCCCTGCCATCAGCATAAGTCAATTTTAACAATCTGCAATCTTTCCTTGCAGAAGAGACCTCACAAAATCAAGGAGAGACAGACAACAGTCATGGGTAGTCCCTCTAATAATAAGCCTCTTTTATGGCCATTGGTAATGAGTGCCAATGTCAAGGTCAATTGGCAATGTGTGTCAATTGTCTACTGAGAAGGTAGTCTTCTTTAAGAAGGCTCCAACTGTCAGCAACAACTTGCCTTAAAAACCCTTGTCTCTTGAGCTGCAATTACTTGGATGTGGTGATAGAGCTGATCCTGTGTAGGTCCGTCACCAAGGAGAGGAGGCCCACAGCTACTTCCAGCTGCATTCGACAGCACAAGCAGCATATGACTAGGGAGAAGACACATTCTGTTGCGTGTGAGGTTTGTCATCTTCCCTCTCACTCTGGATGACAGGTCTGCTATGCTGTGAAGAATAGAAGCAGGAAGTGCAAATGAAGGTGAGTGATGTCCAAGAAGGTTACAATCACCTCCCAAGAAATTAAAACACTATGAGACAAGTGCTTTACACAGCAGATTTTCACTTGGCTATGACTAGAACTCTCACCAATGGAAAACATCACAGGTGGGTGAGTCGAGAGTGTGGCGCTGGAAAAGCACAGCAGGTCAGGCAGCATCCGAGAAGCAGAAGAATTGACGTTTCGAGCATAAGCCCTTCATCAGGAATGACGGTTCCATAGGCAGGCGCTGAGGAAGGAGATGTGGCTGTAGTAGTGAGTCTGCTTCAGGACATGGCTGAAGAGCTTCAGGGAAGAGAGATGACTTGGATGTGCACTGAGATTCTTGTAGAGAGAAGAAGAGAACTTCTCCAAGGTAGGCATCATTGGAAGAGGCTTCGCAGTAAGGTTATTATCAACTAGGAGAAAGTGAGGACTGCAGATGCTGTAGATCAGAGTCAAGAGTGTGGTGCTGGAAAAACACAGCAGTTTAGACAGTATCTGAGGAGCAGGAGAATCAACGTTTTGGGCATTAGATGATGAAGGGCTTATGTCCGAAATGCCGATTCTCCTGCTCCTTGAATGCTGCCTGACCAGCTCTTCTTTTCCAGCACCACACTCTCAGCTCTGATCTCCAGCATCTGCAGTCTTCACTTTCTGCATCGCAGGTGGTAAGTTTTATGGAAGAAGCTCTTTGTGCTGTGAGCTTGTCTTGCTCACCATTGTTAAGGCAAAAATGCAAGTTTGAAACAATATAATGTCAAATGCCATGCCCTACAGCTTCCATTGGATTTCCTGGAAATATTCAAATCTGACAAGCTGATAAAGAATGTGTTGATGCTGGGGTGCCAACTGTTTTATTTTTGGAGGAGGTTTGCTCCCTACATCCATCCAAATCTATCTCCATTTGCCTGTGAAACTTTCCTTCTCTCCTTGGTGACTCATTATTAAATAACATTGACACACTTGAAATGACACACATTGGCTGTACTTGGTTGGGGATTCAAGTGTGTAAGTTTAACGAGTCTTATTTGGAAAATGATGTTATAAAAATGATAGAGAGGAAAGGGACTAGTCATTGTAGGCGGATTTTAGCCTGACCATGTGATAGGAGATATAGCAGCTGGTCCCACTCAATCCCATGAGAGTTCGCATGTCACACTTCAAGTTGCAGGAAAACTCTCTGTGCTCAATCTGAAAGTAGAACAGGGCCTGCTCATGCTGTGATATCAGTTAGGTTTGTTCATTAGTCAGTTGACATCAATGAGTGTATACCGACCGACACCCACAGCTACCTCGACTACACCTCCTCCCACCCTGCCCCCTGTAAAAATGCCTTCCCATATTCCCAATTCCTTCGTCTCCCAGGAGGACCAGCTCCAAAACCGTACAACCCAGATGGCCTCCTTCTTCAAGGACCGCAATTTCCCGCCAGACGTAGTCGACGATGCCCTCCACTGCATCTCTTCCACTTCCCGCTCCTCCGCCCTTGAGCCTGGCCCGTCCAACTGCCACCAGGACAGAACCCCACTGGTCCTCACCTACCATCCCACCAACCTCCATGTACAACGTATCATCCGCCGTCATTTCCGCCACCTCCAAACGGACTCCACCACCAGTGATATATTTCCCTCCCCTCCCCTATCAGCGTTCCGAAAATACCACTCCCTCCGTGACTCCCTCGTCAGGTCCCCACCCCCACCAACCCAACGTCCACTCCCGGCACCTTCCCCTGCAACGGCAAGAAATGCAAAACTTGCGCCCACACCTCCCCCCTTACTTCCCTCCAAGGCCCCAAGGGACACTTCCATATCCGCCACAAATTCACCTGCACCTCCACACACATCATCTATTGCATCCGCTGCATCCGATGTGGCCTCCTCTATATTGGGGAGACAGGCCGCCTACTTGTGGAACGTTTCAGAGAACACCTCTGGGACACCCGGACCAACCAACCCAACCACCCCGTAGCCCAACACTTTAACTCCCCCTCCCACTCCTTGGACTCCTCCATCGCCAGACTATGGCAACACGACGGTTGGAGGAAGAGCGCCTCATCTTCTGCCTGGGAACCCTCCAACCACAAGGGATGAACTCAGATTTCTCCAGTTTCTTCATTTCCCCTCCCCCCACCTTGTCTCAGTCAAATCCCTCGAACTCAGCACCGCCTTCCTAACCTGCAATCATCTTCCTGACCTCTCCGCCCCCACCCCACTCTGGCCTATCACCTTCACCTTGACCTCCCTCCACCTATTGCATTTCCAAAGCCCCTCCCCCAAGTCCCTCCTCCCTACCTTTTATCTTAGCCTCCTGGACACACTTTCCTCATTCCTGAAGAAGGGCTTATGCCCGAAACGTCGATTCTCCTGCTCCTTGGATGCTGCCTGACCTGCTGCGCTTTTCCAGCAACACATTTTCAGCAGTTGACATCACTGAGCCTTGATCCCATCAGATTTTAATGGTGGCTCAAGGGTTAAGCAGGATCTGCATGAGTTTCTTGATCTCCTGTTTGCTATGTTTTGGGTTTGACAGCAACCTTCAGGGTCAAGATTAGAGTGGTGTTGGAAATGATGGCAGCATCCGAGGAACAGGAAAATCGACATTTTGGGCAGGAGCCCTTCATTAGGAATGAGCCTCATGATGAAGTCTCATTCCTAATGAAGGGCTCCTGCCTGAAACTTCGATTTTCCTGCTCCTCAGATATTACCTGACCTGCTGTGCATTTCTACTCTAATCTTGACTCTAATCTTCAGCATCTGCAGTTCTCACTTTCACTGAGCAACCTTAAGGGTTGCTCAGTGGAGGAGAATTAGATAGTGTCCTAGGGGCAGTGGTGAGGGTGTCTCTCATTGTCAGACAACTACATTTTTTCAACTTTTAGTTACTTTAGTTGTGAACATGTACTCTAAAGACCACATAGACTAAAAATTAGAACTTGATGAGTTGGCCCTTCGTCTTCTCCCAGCTCAAAGTGCTTGTATCTCTTAATTGCCAGCATTCTCTGTGATCGACGGTTAGGATCCACACATTGCAGCGTCAGCACAATCTTTTGCATTTTAAATTGAAAATGTTAAGTTTTTGGAAGGCATTATGTTAGACAGTAGTGTTAAAGAGCTAAGTTTCTTCAAGATTCAACCTCCTGCAGATTTAAAAGTTTATCAGATATCTTTGGTCAATACTATTGGACTTTCATTGTGCAAGTGTTACAGGTTAGGAACAGGTCTCCACTCAACTTAAAGATTTGTCTTTTCTTGTCCATAATGGCAAAGTTGAAAGAGCGAAAGAGAGAACAAAGGTAAATCAGCAAGTAGTTGTGCCTTTTTCGAATGATTGGCTGTCATAATGCAAAACTGAAATTTACAAGTTCAAAGAGCAAAACACAGAATATTTTTGGGTCTCCAGACAGGGATATTGAAGGGAGAGCCAATTCCTGTGAGTCAAGCATACATTTTTCAAGGAGGGATCAGAACTTGTTATTTTTTATATTGATATCTAAAATGCCAATGTTAGATTGGATTTAATATTTCTGAGCAACTTGGATTTTAGAAGCCGGAAGATGATATGGATGAAAGCTAGCCCAGTGGGTGACCATGTAGCTACTGCCGATTGTCAAAAAAGCACATCTGGTTCACTGAGGTCTTTTTGGGAAGGAAATCTGTTGTCCTTACCTGCTCTGTTCTACATGTGACTCCAGATCCATAGCAGTAAGCAGTCGACTCTTAACTACCATCTGCCCGCTTAACGATGGGCACTAAATACTTGCCTAACCAACAATGCCTACATCCTGTCAATCAATAAATAAAAGACTGAGGGGAGTAAGAGACTCCATTGTTCTGATACCTATGATGGATTAAATTAATGTAGGATGACATGTGCTATAGCTTGGTTTGATTATGTAGAGAGGGAAAGCACATGGATGATTTAGAACAAACCAAATAATTAATAACAGGGTCATTTTAAACAAATTTTGAGTGTGAATAGTGAGAAATGCACTGGTTTGAGGTCAGGGTGTGAAGAATGAAATGGCCCAGATTTCGACACAGCATTACAAAGACTCCAAACATTTGGGAAAATATTCAACACTTCAGCGATCTTCAGTTAACTCTGTGCAGGATTATCAAGTGGTCTTGTGATACTCAGTTTCATATCAGGAGTAGTGTAATTCCTCCCAGGATGAAGAAACGTTTGAAATGCGACAGACTTGAGACTCAAACCTAAACTGAAAATACATGTAGTCTTCAAAATTTTATGAAGGCAACACCTGGAAGTGGAATTCAGACAACTTTCAAAGTCTTTTAGATTCTTTCCCCGAACAAAAATATTTTGCAATGAACAAATCTGGCAAACATTTGTCCCAGGTGATAGCTCGATAATTGTTCACTGTTTTGAGCTGAGGCAGGCAGGTTTGTCAGTTGTCCCAATTGGGACTGAAACTAATCTACTTTGTCTAGCAGCAGGAACGTATTTACTCTGCATGTTGTTGCAAAGCAGATTTTCATGCTGTTTTGTCTCCCACCTCTCCTTTATCTTGTTGGATTTAATGTGCAATACACCGATGTACAGGCTCAAAATACAAACATTTTATCAGGGTTTGTTTCTTTATTTTTCTGTTTTGTATCTAAGATTTGATACACAGCTACCTTTGTACCGAAGATGGCTCCATAAGTGGCAACATGTACACTTTTCGCTGTACTCACATGAGAACATGTGATAACAAAACTAACTCAAAATAATTCAAAATATGATTTGGATGGTACTGAAAACAGGATGTTGACAATAATCATCATAAATTATTGGGTGTGTTATATGTGTATCTGGTTGCCCATACAGTCCATTAAAGTTTTCAAAATCAGCAATCAGGCACATTTCTCCATCTGGTTTCTTGCATTTTGAAGTTTTTTTTTGTATGTATTCTGTAAAAGGATATTCCAGCTTCTCTCAATTCTGCATTCTAGCATTAATCTGTACTGAAACGTATTTCAAGGCTTTGTATTTATTTAGGCCAAACATGATAACCTCAACTTGTTGTAAATGAAAGTTATGTTGCATTGTTACATTCTGCGATTGTGTTTCAACTTGGAGAGAAATAAGGAAAGGCATGAGGTCACGTGATCTGTTCTGAATGCTGACAATAAACGAGGCAGTTTGAGTATCATAAATTAAAGAGAAACCCAGGTTGTTTTACAGGAAAGAGGGTGTGTCATCAAGTCTGTGTTTTTTTCACATTTATGCATATGCAAGCAAAATGTCTTCCCTGAAAGAAGAAGGAAGTGATATTTCGCCTTTGTAAGTTTTGGGTTGATAACATAGCGGTTGTTACTGATCTAGTAATGCTGAGATTGGAGGAGTTTGTGAGTTCAAATCCCATCATGATATTTCAACAATTTAAATTCAGTACACATGATCAAAAAGCTTTGGAGAGTCACCAAAATCCAAACGGTTCATTAGTATGTAAGAACATAAGAAACTGGAGCAGGAGTCAGCCACCTTGACCCCTTGTGTCTGCTCCACCGTTCATCAAGATCATGGCCAATCATGGACTCAGCTCCACTTACCCACCTGCTCACTATAAGCTTGATTCCTTTACTGTTCAAAAATCTAACAAGCTTTGTCTTGAAATCTTTCAATGAAGTGCCTCAGTTGCTTCACTGGGCAGGGAATTCCACAGATTCACAACCATTTGGATGAAGAAGTTCCTCCTCAACTCAGCCCTACATCCTCTCCCGCTTATTTTGCAACTATGCCCTTTAGTTCTAGTTTCACCCTCCAGTGGAAACAACCTCTCTGTTTCTATGTTATCTATTCCCTTTATAATTTTATATGTTTTGACAAAATCCCTTTCTCATTCTTCTAAATTCGAATGTGTCTCATCTCAGTCTACTCAATCTCTCCTCATAAACCAACCCTCTCAATTCAGGAATCAACCTAGTGAACGTCCTCTGCACCCCGTCCAGGGCCAGTACTCCTTTTAGTATTCCTAAGAGATGGAAACTTGCAGCCCATACCTAGTCTGACCTATATGTGACACATCTGTCCCACATATATGTCACACAATAGTGCAGTTGACTCTGAACTGGTCTCTGCAGTAATCCAGCTCCATTAAACTGTGATAAGGGAGCCAAGTGGATGGTTCACTAGAAATGCTAACATTATCAGTGTCCCCAAGTTCTGAGGATGAAGATTGAAAATTAGCTGCTATCCTCAACCATCCAACCAGAGCTAACTAGAAATTGTGAAACATGGCCACGTGATACAATTAACTACTCATCTTTTTTTTCTGAATCGAAGAGGGACAGAATTCTTCAATCCCTGCAACTTCTCCATTTCAAGTGTTGAAATGTAGATTGGATTGAAAAATTGTAACATTGGATTTTAAATGAATTCCCAGTTAGGCAGAGGGGAGAACTTAATCGATGTCCATCTTACCCCACCTCTCCTCTGCAGAAAGCAAACAGTGTTGGATCAGATACCTGTTTAATGATACACACCGATAAGTTTTTGGAGGTGTTTTGTCGCAGCCAATTGGGTTTTCTCACCAGATCTTATCAAACTCACCTCGTTAATTACCATCCACCCCCAAGGTATCTCTCACATCTGATTTCAATTTCTATTGAACACTGGAAATTAAAATAGTTGGCAGCCTATCTAATCCAATTAGTTTCCTGATGGGCTGCTTAGGATAAAATATTAAAACTATATGGCTGAGGGCTTTGACAAAAGTTGCAAACTCTCGCACAATGCTCTAGTTTTTGACTTTTTAAAGTGTTTCCCCAATTCTCATTTAAAAATTCAGAACCACAAAATCTCTTTCCAAATCTATCAAGTTGATCTCCATTGTTCCAAAGTGAACAAACAGACACACATACATAATTTATATGTTTTCACAGTCTTATATAACCCCAATGTGCTAAGATGATCCATTGTTTGCTTAGATCTAATCATTGTCCATTGTGGTTACAAGTTGAAAGCTGTATGAAAGGGAATGAACTCAATGACTGATAAAATGAGAGTTGATTTTTCTGACTTACAGAAGTAACATAAACATGTCTATTGGTATTCACTTTAATCTTAGCGGTGATTTTTAATAGAAATTTCGTGGCAGGTTGCCGAATTAAGACTTTTGATTAGTACATAATAGATTTCTGAATTCTAATCCCCAATTGCAGGGTCCCGCAATGCAATGAAAGATGATGGGCCAAAGTTTACTATTCCTTTCAGCTAAATTCAAGTTGCTTTGATTTTTCCTCACCGCAACTTACCAAGCTCACCTCAATATTGACCAACCATACCAATAGTATCTCTCACATCTGACTTCAGACTACATACTCCTCTGACTACATGCATTCCCAGAACAACATGATATCCAGAGCATATCCCAGAATTCACCAGCATGCTTTGCAGCCATGCCATTTTTAAAGGTTGTGCATCCAGGCCAGCATTGTCAGTTCAGAGTTGCTCTGCATGGTTCCTGATGTTTGCCCCAGACATGGCACATGGGGTAAGTCAGCACCCTGCTTTGTGGGTGTGGTCCTAGCAATCCTACTGATGGTGTGGTACACAGCTGGGTCTCCCTCTATTCCCAAAACCTGCAGTGGGAGCCATAACACGAGACCTGCCAGCTTTGACCAAAGTTGACGCCTTGTTAAAGCATTCCCAGCCTTCTGGGGAAATACGGAGTAATGTGTGAAGAATATTAATGTCCTTCTCCAATTTTGCCAGAATAGGTTGCACCATCATCTCTCCAAAATACTCACTCTTTGTTGTAGAGTTTACTGACCATCCACCAAGGCTCATATTCCCATTAGTGCCTGTGGCATCTTCCCCCCTCACTCTCACCCACCCCAACACCACTAATCCTGCATAACTTCTGTGCTGCCTACTCAGTCAGTTGCGTGGTCCATGTTGTTATTGAAGCCTGCCTTTGTTGGGACACCAGGATGCCCTGATGGAAGGTCCATCCCCTTAGAGTTGATTGAGGCCTACTAACAGCAATGAAATGTTCCTGTCTTTGTGTTTGTGCCATGCAACATGGCAACATAGCAGTAATATGAGCCTGGTATTTCTAGTTGAAGATCAAGCCACTAAAAAGCAAAGCAATGCAAGGCAGGGATGCTGTGGGATTCCAGACTAAGTGAGCATGAAAAAAGTAAGCAAGGACCCCTAAGGTATGGTTCAGTTGATGAACTGGGTACATGTCCCCAAGTACACAGTATTCTTGCTGCAGCATTACAGTGAGAGGTGCTGGTGCAGCCTGAAGTGCAGAAGTGTCCTATATGTTGATCAGACTTGTGCCATGAAGTTTCTGAGAGACTGTCATATGTTGGATGCTAATGTCTGTGGATGTGCGTGTGTGCATGTGTGTGGGGCCGGTGTCATGCAGTGTGAGATGTTTGTAGCCACTTTCCAATATGGAGGTCATTTGGGGCATGTGATGAGCTAAATCTGCCAGTGGCTCTTTCTGGTTTCCTTCTTGATTTTTTTTTGCCAAGGGTAGCTTGTTTGGAAAGATGGGAGGCTGGACATTAACTAAAATAATTCCATAGAGGCCGGTAAACTCTCATCAAGCCACCCTTCATTTTCATGTACGTAGTATTTGACACTGGTCTAACTCCCTCAGAGCCAGCTGTCAGAGTGAGCAGGACCTCTGACTCGCCTGTCTTTTTATCTGTCAGTCAGGGCTTGCTAATTAGAGCAGATTAACAGGCCCAATCAGGGAACGCATATTTTCCGAGACACACCTGGCTGACCTCATAACAATCAGTTTTTAAGAATGTGTTTAACAAGCAAAGTGATCTGCCATTTGACACCTCACACACAGCCTTTGAAAAGCACAAATATGACTTCAAGACTTTGAGCTGGACCTCGCCACACATCCCACCACACATCTCATCATAAACTATGATTGTCAGACCCCTTTAAGATTCTCCCAAATGTGTAGACCACAATTTAAATTTCAAGGTCATTTACTCATGTCTTCAGTGTAATCCATGGTAATCATTATGCTTCCATCTTGACCAGTAATTGGACAGAAAATGAAATGTGGGTGAAAGTATTATTCTTTATTCTCATGCACAACCTGTTGGAGTTTGTGCCCCAGATTTCAAAAATCAGACAGAAATGTACCAGGTGATGAACTTTTGACCTAAATCACATGGAACAGTACAGCACAGGATCAGGCTCTTCTGTTCATTGTGTCTATACTAACCATGATGCTATTCTAACCTAATACCAACTGCCTACACATGCTCCCTCTGTTCATGTATCATGTATCTTCATAGGATATGTGGAACAGTCCATATTCCACAACTACACTGGCCCCACCCCCCACCTTTTCCTCCGCTACATCGATGACTGTATCGGCGCCGCCTCGTGCTCCCACGAGGAGGTTGAACAGTTCATCCACTTCACCAACACCTTCCACCCCGACCTCAAATTCACCTGGACAGTCTCAGATTCCTCCCTCCCCTTCCTCGACCTTTCTATTTCTATCTCAGGTGACCGAATCAACACGGACATCTACAAACCGACCGACTCCCACAGCTACCTGGACTACACCTCCTCCCATCCTGCCCCCTGGAAAAACGCCATCCCATTCTCCCAATTCCTTCGACTCCGCCGCAACTGCTCCCAGGAGGACCAGTTCCAAAAACGCACAACCCAGATGGCCTCCTTCTTCAAGGACCGCAATTTCCCCCCCGACGTGGTCGACGATGCCCTCCACCGCCTCTCTTCCACTTCCCGCTCCTCCGCCCTTGAGTCCCGCCCCTCCAACCGCCACCAGGACAGAACCCCACTGGTCCTCACCTACCACCCCACCAATCTCCATGTACAGCGCATCATCCGCCGTAATTTCCGCCACCTCCAAACGGACCCCACCACCAAGGATATATTTCCCTCCCCTCCCCTATAAGCATTCCGTAAAGACCACTCCCTCCGTGACTCCCTCGTCAGATCCACACCCCCCACCAACCCAACGTCCACTCCCGGCACCTTCCCCTGCAACCGCAAGAAATGCAAGACTTGCGCCCACAACTCCCCCCTCACCTCCCTCCAAGGCCCCAAAGGAAACTTCCATATCTGCCACAGATTCACCTGCACCTCCACACACATCATCTATTGTATCCTCTGCACCCGATGTGGCCTCCTCTATATTGGGGAGACAGGCCGGCTACTTGCGGAGCGTTTCAGAGAACACCTCTGGGACACCCGGACCAACCAACCCAACCACCCTGTGGCTCAACATTTCAACTCCCCCTCCCACTCCACCAAGGATATGCAGGTCTTTGGACTCCTCCATCGCCAGACCACAACAAAACGACGGTTGGAGGAAGAGCGCCTCATCTTCCGCCTAGGAACCCTCCAACCACAAGGGATGAACTCGGATTTCACCAGTTTCCTCATTTCCCCTCCCCCAACCTTGTCAGTCAAATCCATCGAATTCAGCACCGCCTTCCTAACCTGCAATCTTCTTCCTGACCTCTCCGCCCCCAACCCAGTCTGACCTATCACCCTCACCTTGACCTCTTTCCACCTATCACATTTCCGACGCCCCTCCCCCAAGTCCCTCCTCCCTACCTTTTATCTTAGCCTGCTGGAAAAACTTTCCTCATTCCTGAAGAAGGGCTTATGCCCGAAACGTCGATTCTCCTGTTCCCTGGATGCTGCCTGACCTGCGGCGCTTTTCCAGCAACACATTTTCAGTTCATGTATCAGTCTAAATGTCTCTTAAATGTGCTGTCAAATCTGCTTTGATCACCTCCCCTGGCAACACTTCGGTATTTGTTGATTATTCAATGTGAAACTATCAATTCACAATGTCTGTACTGTGTCAATTTTTTTTCAGAATGTTGCATATGGTACACAGTTACATGATGCAGGGATGATCTAGAAATATGCAACAATAAAAATATCATAAAATCAATCTCATTTATATCACCATACAGGTATCAATAGAACACAGCAATAACAGAAATCTTTTTTGTTTTGCAAAATTGAATAGTCAATTTAATCTAAATATTTGGTTTGAGACCAACATCAGCTTCTAAGAAAGGAGTGTATGAGACTGAATAACAATGGAATTTCCAGCATGGTCCTGATTCCATAAATAAGGGGAGATGATGGCCTAGTGGTATTATCACTGGACTATTAATCCAAAGATCCTGGTAATGTTCTGTACAATCCAATCTAGATTCCAATCTAGCTATGGAAGATGGTAAAATTTGAATTCAATTCATATCTGGAATTAGGAGTCTAATGGTGACCAATTTATCATTGAACATTGTTGGAAAAGCCCATTTGGTTCATGAATGTTCTTTCGGAAGGAAATTCCCTGGTCTGGCCTACATGTGGCTCCGATATAGTTGACACTTAACTGCCCTCTGGGTAATTAGGGATGGGTAATAAATACTGGCTGGCCAGTGACCCCACATCCTGTGAATGAATTTTTAAACAATAGGCTCAGTTCAAATTCAAAAATGGTAAACTTTCCTTCTCAGCTGTGAATGGCTATCTGAAGAGTTTCACTTATGCAAAGGAACGATAAACATCAACTTGACGGATTTGAATGGAAAGTAATATCACAATGGGCCCAACACAGTTGGCCACCATTCAACCGAAGGTGTCTGCACCAGTTTGCTGAATGATCTATTGACTTTGTTCCGTATTCCTACCTTCATCATGTAATTCTACACATTCTTCCTTTTCAATCTCAGTCTCTTTTGAATGCATGGATTTATCCACTCACATTTTGGTTGTGAGGAGGGAAAATAGCAAACTGGAAATTCCATTCTGCTTGAATGCCCTCCAGTCCATTGATCTTTTAATTTTCATTTTATAATTCATTTTATTCTTTGATAATTGCTGAAATTCAATACCCTTTATTATTCTTGCAGTAATCAGAAGACAGAAAATCTTTAAAATAAACTGTACTGCAAACGTAACTTGTAGTTTCACGAACAAAGACAGAATTACAGAATTTCACCTGTTATAGTAAATGTAACATACGTAATCACAAATAGAATGTGAGTTAAAAAGCAAGAGAGGCAGAAAGCAGAAGTCGTCAAGCAGATGCAGTTCTCTGCCAGAGACAGCCTTAAATTAAATAAATGGTAAATCATACTCTTGAACAACTGCCAGGAAGTATACTCTCCAAACTAATTTGTCAGCACAAGCTCATAAAAAATCAGATCAAGAGTAGGCCATTTGGCCCATTGAGAGCGTTCTGCTATTAAATGTAATCATAATTGATCCGATTGTAGCCCTTAATTCGACTTTTCTACCTGCCACCATAGCCCTTTGACTCCTTGCTGAACAAAAAATCCATTGAACATAGTTTTAAATTTATTTAGTGATCCAGCCTCAGCTGCTGTCTGTGGTAGAGAATTCCAAAGACAAATGATCCTGGCACTCTGGGAGAAGAAAGCCCTGCTCACCTTAGCTTTTAAAGGGAAGTCCCTTATTTTTACATTGTGTCCAATAGCTTTAAATTCCCCCAGCAGTACCCTCTCAAATCCCCATGGAATCTTACATGTTTCAATAAAGTCCACTCCTATCCTTCTTAACTCTAATGAATATGGGTCCAACCTGCTTAACAGTTTCTCCTAAGATAACATCGACATTCTAGTAATCAGTCTAATGAACATTCTTCAAACTGCTTCCAATACAATATCTCTCAATAACTACAGAGACCAAAATTATACACCTGGTGTAGTCTTCCATCGTAGAAGTTTCACAAAACTGTTGTACTTTTATGCTCCAAGCCCCCTTGTAATAAAGGCCAACATTCCATTTGCCTTCCTAATTACTTGTTCTTCATGCATGCTAATTTCTTGTGATTGATGTAAAGATTCCTTTGTGTGGCAGTGTGCTTGCATCTCTTCATTTAAATACGTTTCTATTTTTCTTGCCAAAGTGGACACCTTCACATTTTTCCAGATGATATTACATCTGCCAGACATTTGTCTACTCACTTATCCTGTTTATTGGTATATCCCTTTTGTGACGATGTGAGAGGTCCTGGGTTCAGATCCCAAATGAATTCCCAAACTATAATGACACTGGGTAAACCCTCCTGCTTAATTTAAACCAGCAAAGATTTATGTGCAGTAATCTGTGAATATTTCAGAGGTCAAGAACTATTTAAAGTAAAAATTAACAAATTTATTTCTTGAAGTATAGCAGAGAATAATTAACTAACACCTATTTACAACTCTTTCCTCTAACCTAACTTTTACATTTCCTTCTATAATACTAGTCCGACAAAGCCCCCAGTTAAGATTTACCAAAAATTGAAGTTTTTAAAACCAACCAGCTGTTGAATCTTCTATTTGGATCTTCCTGTGTCTTCTTTTATTCTTCTTTGGGATTTTGCTTCACAGGTCACAGATTGATAAAGGTACCTTTAAGAGAGCTATTCTCCAGACAGTCTGCAGATGTCTTTGGCTTAGCAGTTCTTCTCCCATTTGTTCAATTTTTCCTGGTCTAATACCCCAAAGCATCAGATTGTGTCATTGACTTTTAAGATTGTCAATATACAAACTTCAAACTTGATTGGAGTATGTTTTTTGGGGGGGATGTAATTTAAACTGATTGGCCTAATTCAAATTTGTTTTTAATCTCCAAGCAGCCACCTAATTTAGCTTTTGACCAAGTGTTACATTAATACCTTATTCAGACTAAAAACAGGTCAGGTAGTTCTGCTAGCTTTTAACTCACTTAAAGGTACAGTACACCCAAATATTCATAACACTTTAACAAGGTTATTTTGTCCTTGAGATATTTTTGTTTTAAGAGAGATTGGAAAGGCAGAGGTGCTGAAATGTCTGGAAAGAGCCCAGTTTAAGAATGGCAAGGGAATGGCCAGATCTCTCAGTTCAGGTTTTTTCGAGTTTGGTTTAGTTGTAGCAGTCACAGAAGCTGCTGCAGTGCAAAAAAAAGTTCCATGCTTCAGCAAATGATCCCTGGCTGACTTTTCTCTTTGAAGTCTCTCCTGCCTGGAAGAACTCGTGTTTGAATTTACCTTTTGCCAAGGGATGTGTTTATAGGATTTGACAGCAATTGAAACAGTTCCTTAATTAAGTTGTTGTATTGCGTCGGTTAAAGTTTTCCAATAGTTAAATTATTCCAAATTCCATTTACTTTTGTTTGTGTTTCAACTGTTCTGTTTATATGAATCCTGTTTTGCTTAAGGCTGAGTGGTTTGACCAGCTACATCATACCTGGAATATCCATGCCACATCCGCCTTTAAAATAAGAACAGTTAAGGTATCTTCTTAAATTTTTTTGAGGGGATCTGACCTGATCTATAAGACTTGTAGCCTCGTTGTATTCTCCTCACAATTTGCATTCTTCCCAATCATTATGTCATCAGCAAATCAGGTTACCTTATAGTTATGCAGTAATATGGATCATAATTCATTGCCATAACTGATCCCTGCAATACTCTAGTGGTTACAGTTTGTGAAGCTGAAAATGATCCATTTATTGTGACTTTTTGTTTCCTGTTAGTAGCTAATCTTCTATCTCTGCCAAAGCACCAGCTCCAACACCATGAGTATGTTACAGATGCAGGAGCTGGGGCATTTTAAGAATCTTAGAAATTTTGGAGGATTACAATTTATGAATCCATTGTCTCTTAGCTACTTTATTTAAGACTTCCAAGGGAAGTGTCAGCCTTCAGTCATATTAATATACTTCGTACCTTTAATCCAAATGATTACGAATGTTATTAGATTGCTCTTTCCAACTTCTATCCTGCTTTTCCACACTGCTGGGATTTTGTTTTTAGTCTTCTGCTGTGAAGACATACGAATTATTTGTTCTACGTCATTGCCATATCATTGTTTCTCTTTATTCACTCCCCAGTTTCACCTTCTAAGGGGCCAACACTCAATGTTGTTTCACTGTTTTATGTACTTGTAGAAGCTTTCACTGTCAGTTTTCAGATTTTTTTTTTACTTTCTCTCATGTTACAATGTCTCCTTTTTACTTAGTCATTCTTTTCTAGTTTGTAAAATTTTCCCAATTCTTCGGGCTTACAAAGAAGTTTTGAAATATTGCACAGTTTTTTTCCTAATGTGATACCACCTTTTACTTTTTTCGTTTGCAATGAATAAGATATGCTTCTGTAGACAGGTTTTCAAGGGTTATTGTTGTTGAGAGCCATGAAATATCTCCTTAAATGTCTACAACCACTTCCATTCCTAATAGATCATTATTAACCTTTCAGTTAACCTTTTAACCAATTAACCTTTCAATCCCCACTAACTTTTACCACTTCTTTCTTCATCCCATTGTAATTGCCTATATGTATGTTTCAGATAATAATGTCTAAGCAATATTTCTGATTGTTAAACTGAATGTCAAGTTCCATTGTATTATGATCACTTTTACCTCAAATATCCTTTTCCATTAAATAGTTTATTAATCCTGTCTCATTACACATAACTGTGTCTAAAGTTTCATCTTCCATGGATAGTTCCAGAATTTTTTGTTTACAAACTGTCTTGAATAGATGTAATTAATTAATTGTCTGGACTATCATTACCATTTGACTTGCCCAATTTATAAGCAGTGTTTTGCTTACAAACTCCATTATTTCTGGACTTATACTCTGTTCTACTGATTAGCTACTATATGAACATAAGACCATAAGACATAGGTGCGGAAGTAAGGCCATTCGGCCCATCGAGTCCACTCCGCCATTCAATCATGGCTGATGGGCATTTCAACTCCGCTTACCCGCATTCTCCCCGTAGCCCTTAATTCCTTGTGACATCAAGAATTTATCAATTTCTGCCTTGAAGACATTTAGCGTCCCAGCCTCCACTGCACTCTGTGGCAATGAATTCCACAGGCCCACCACTCTCTGGTTGAAGAAATGTCTCCGCATTTCTGTTCTGAATTTACCCCCTCTAATTCTAAGGCTGTGTCCACGGGTCCTAGTCTCCTCGCCTAACGGAAACAATTTCCTAGCGTCCACCCTCTCCAAGCTATGTATTATCTTGTAAGTTTCTATTAGATCTCCCCTTAATCTTCTAAACTTCAACGAATTCAATCCCAGGATCCTCAGCCGTTCCTCATATGTTAGACCTACCATTCCAGGGATCATCCGTGTGAATCTCTGCTGGACACGCTCCAGTGCCAGTATGTCCTTCCTGAGGTGTGGGGACCAAAACTGGACACAGTACTCCAAATGGGGCCAATTATAAAAGTAATTCTACCAGTGACTTATTCCCTTTGCTGGACATTATCTCCACCCAAACTCATTCTACATTTTTGTCATCTGAACCAAGATACACTTGCATTGCCTTACTCGGCTCATTCCTGACTAAAAAAGCTACACCAGTACCTTTTCCTTTACTGATACCCACCCAAAGTCATTCAGAGAGTTAGGTGGTGATAAACCAGTTTGAAAATGCTGAGGACACCTTAGTATGAACACTTGATGTTGTAAAACTGATTAAATAAATTGGATGTGTGAAGCAGATAGTCTCCTCTGGAAGGGAACAACTCCAGCAGAATATTTTGAATCATAGGTTAGGGTGCAGCTTTTCCTGCCTGTGGCTCAAAAATGAGAGCATTATCTCTCCATTGGACTTAATGTGCTACAGTGAGGCAAACTTACCAAACCATACAATACAGGGGATCATTTTACCACCAGCAAAATCATGCAAGGTCACAAAATCACCCTTTACCTTTCAGTTGTTCATGATAGTATCATTTGGCTGCCTATTTCCATGGACCTCCTGTTGTTCTGCCTCACATCCAACTCTTGAGAAGATTCTCCATTGGCAGAAATGCTTCAGAATGTTACCTTGACATGGCATCACTTTGTATTTTCTCTGTCTTCCCACCTCCAATCTGCCAGTTTGGAAAATTCAGATCTTGTATCAATTTTTTACACTATGCACTGAGGAGTACCAATTAGGTTTCATGCTTTATACTTCCAGTGTTTCCTTGAACCTTTGGCTTTGAGGAATGTATTCTGAGAGACATTGAGAAAGCATGCCCAATCTCATTACCAACCCAATTTTGAAATCTGTCGTGAGTGAGATGTAGCAATGTTTTTCATTGTACATATCATATAATGGTCATAGCTCCATTGTTGCTGAGATTGTTTTGCTAATTTTCCATGAGCTGTGTGTGACTTTTCGAAGAAGTACAGTCCTATTTTAAAATTCTAATGTCAGTAATGAGAGTGGAGCTACAATAGTGACAGTGTACCAAACTAGATTGTAAAATAATCAAAGGTATACCTTGTCAACCAGTGCAGTACATTTTATATTCTGCAAGGGAGAAGACCTTCTAAACACTAATGGTGAACAAATAAAGGCAGTACCCAGAAGTGTGGAAATTTGTGACTGCTAACCATTCTCAGACTTGTTTCCCAGACTTGTTTGATGATGCGCCCCTTTAAAATTAATTTCTGCTGAAACAAACTGCCTTCCAGCTCTTCCATTACTTTACCTGATTGTTATCCTCATCAAGCACAACTAAAAAGAAATGCCTTATTTACATTGAAAAGGTCAATGTCTTCTGAGGATTGTCAATCCAAAAACTTTCTCTTTGCGCAGAACAACACAACAATCAGATGATTAGAACCTAGCCTAAACACTCCAGGGAATATTTGCTTCACCACAGGAATAAATAATTCCTCACAAACGTTAATTAAATGCTATGTGTGCTTAATTTAGAATTACATAGCTATAACGTGTTTATAATGGGTGGAAATAAGCAATGCGCCATGATATTAATTAACCATTTCCAAAATATGTGCTCTCAGAAATACAGTTATTAGTTGGAATATGATGAGAAGACCTGGGTCTTTTTCTTTAATCTTCAGGGTACTCAATGAATTGAGAAATGTCTCTTTGATCAGGCAGTGTGCTATTTTGATGTATTTTTGAATCATTGCCATGTGTATATTTAAACCTTCAGTGACAAATTTAAATCTCTCATTGCCTATCTCTTTCCTTTCCATATGCCCAAATACTTGTACCATTGCTGCTTTTATTCATGAAGTGAATGCAGGGGTGTGCAAGATACTCCCCTAGTATGAAAATGATCCATCTCATTAGATAGGATGGAGCGTGAGAGCTGTTTCCCCAGATAGTGAAGGCTGACACGAGTGGACATAGCTTTAAATTGAGGGGTGATAGATTTAGGACAGATAACAGGGGTCGTTTCTTTACTCAGAATGGCCTACTGGCAACAGTAGTAGACTTGTCGACATTAAGGGCATTTAAATGGACATTGGACATATATGTGGATAATAATGGAATGGTGTAGGTTAGATGGGCATCAGATTAATTTCACAGGTCAGTGCAACATCGAGAGCCGAAGGGCCTGTACTGTGCTGTAACGTTCTATGTTCTATGTTCTATTTTCTGTGTTCATCTCACCAACAGAAAATATTCTCAAACTTACCCACTTTGTTGATCTTTGATGACACTTAACAAGTGTAGAGAGACTAAATTTCACTAGTTTATATTTGTTTCACTGAAAGTAATAAAGTGAATTGCAAGAAATTAAGTCACTCCTGCTGTCACTTATTTCTGCATGTGGATGTATTAAAATGCCAAATGCAACATTTGTTATTTCTGTCATGGTGCAGTTACTTATTCCGACCTATGTACAATAAAGAGAATGACTATCATTTACCATTCCTTTCATGGATCATTGCTTGAGCCAACACTAGTTATTAAACCTTTCTCCAAGGCTGACTCTGATTTATGATGATTGTAAAAATGGCACTGTTTGCTTATGGACACATTTTTTTTTTTAGCTTTGGCGCCTTGACTGCTTTCATTGGCCCTGCACAGGAATTAATGGCTTATATGGTTCATAAATAACTAATGTATTGCACTCATTTGGATTATATTTCTGAAACAGTTTCAAAATTTAATGGAAGATAACTGTTTTGGTTGCACCATGTCTCTAGAGTAAAAGCTTTTCCATTCCTGAGTTCAATTATTGTCTTATCGAAGTGCTGTAAATGCTAGTGCTGGCTGCATAACTCAGAAATTAGTTTGCTCTAATAATAACAATTCAATGAACAAGGCTGTCTGGAAAAAAAAAGTTCTTATTAATGACAGCTGTTGGCATCCTTAGAGGGTTTCGGTAGGTCAAGTTTTTGAACAACAGCATAATCTGAAAACTCTAGTGAAAATTCGCATGCTTACTATTGAAGAATTGTAGTCAGGGGTTGCAGCTGGAGCTATTATCTTTCACAGCTTGGTTTTGGGATTATTTTTCTGATGTGAATTTTTAATTCTAACTTTATTTTAACTTTAAAAACACGTGAACCAAAAATCATTGACAATTCATTTGCTGTACCATTGCTACTTTTATTAACAAAGTGAATGCAGGGGTATGCAAGATACTCCCTTAGGCAGGAAGGTCTCTGTGAGTTGCAAGTGACTGACAGCCACTGTTTCTGGATTCAGGCCTTTGTGCAAAGGCCACTGAGCCATAGTTGCTGTCTGCTCCTTTACCTCATTAAATATTTAATCCAACGTCTGCATATTGGAGCAGATGGGCCACATTTTGTATTATTCATCATGGAGGAGCTATTGGAAGATACCTTACAATCAGGTCCGTCCAGAGTTTGACTCTATCAACTGTTTTCTGTTGATATCTGGTATCATTACTATCTTATCTGCATTAGCTGCTTGTGAAACAGGTATCTGTCAAAGACTGTTATGAGTTGAAAGTATGGTTTGGAGATGCCGGTGTTGGATTGGGGTGTACAAAGTTAAAAATCTCACAATACCAGGTTATAGTCCAACAGGTTTATTTGGAAGCACTAGTTTTCAGAGCGCTGCTTCTTCATCAGGTGGTTGTGGAGTATAAGATCATAAGACACTGAATTTATAGCAAAATACATTTTGCTATAAATTCTGTGTCTTACGATCTTATACAGTACTCCACGACCACCTGCTAAAGGAGCAATGCTCCAAAACCTAGTGCTTCCAAATAAACCTGTTGGACTATAACCTGGTGTTGTGTGATTTTTAGAGTTGAAAGTAATAATGCTTCAACTCCAAATATATAAACTTCAGACCAACATTCAAAATACTCAGGAATTCAACTGTAACATATGAAAATGATCATATCCACTATAACAGATGCACCGGGTACATTCCTGGGATGAGGGAATTGTCCTATGAGAAGAGATTGAGTAGACTAAGCCCATACATCCTGAGTTTGGAAAAACAAGAGGTGATTTCAGTGAAACACATAAAATTCTTAAGGATATGACAGTGTAGATGTTGGGAAAATGTCCAGAAATTGAGGTCACAATCATATAATAATGAGTTGAATATTATGACTCAGATGTAAAGAAATTTATCAATTTAGGTTTGTAAACTTTTAGAATTCTCTGTTACGATGCTCAGTTGTGAATATTCAAATCAGAGGTTGATAATAATTTGGGCAGTAAAGGTCCCAAATGATATAAGTACAGAGCAGGAAACTGCAGCTGAGGTAGATGATTGGCTGTGATCTTCTTTAATGGCACAGTGGTAGAGTGGTGTATTCTTACTATTTCTCCTGCTCATATGTTCTTATGTATCATTGCACATCTGGTGGCAATTATTCACCATTTGTTTACCTGTCAATTAGCCTCACTGTTTAATATCTAAGCAAGTTACTCAGACTTATTGGAATTCTGATTGGATAACCATCAGCTTCCAATCTCAGAGATCTCTTCTGCTTTAAAATCCAGTCTTCGCTGGTCCCCAGATGTGCCCACAATAGGAACTTATGGGCAGCGATTAGGACTAATTTTACCCTTAAGAGCTGATTGTAGCATAGTCTAATTGGATTACCACTGCAACCACCAGGGCTACTATCAGATAACCCAACAGAGAACAAGGTTTGAACATGTTTGAACAGCTTCCTGTTTTGTGTGCACAATGTCATATATTTTATCCATGTCACGGCAATACATATATGACACAAGTTTCTGAGTGTATAACCTGTTCATTCTCAAGAGTTTTAATCATGACTGCACTCATGCCTACAGAGTTATCATACAACACCAGGTTATAGTCTGATAGGTTTATTTGGAAGTACAAGCTTTCAGAGTGCTGCTCCTTCATCAGGTAGCTAGTCTAGCTACCTAACAAAGGAGCAGCATTTCAAAAGCTTGTACTTCGAAATAAACCTGTCAGACTATAACCTCATGTTGTGTGATTTTTTAGCTTTGTCCACCTTCGTCCAATACCAACATGCTTACAGTTCAACTTCCAATAGCTTCTGTGCTATCGGTTACCTTTGCTCTGAGTCCATACTCAGGCTAACTCATAAAGCAACAGTGACCATAGATCAATTACCGGATTCTCTCAATCCAACAAAGGACAAGTCAATGCCAGAGGTTGAACTTTCCTAGTCCTGGGTTAGTAGGCATTAAGGAGTTGGGGAAGAGACAGGGATCTTTTTAAATTGAAAGAGGATAGCAAGTACAGAGGCAGCTCATTGGGTGCCTCCCAGAGAAATGAGAACTGGTCTTGGACCAGCAAGGATACATTCAGGATTTGTGTTTATTTCTCGGTATCACAATTCCAACAGTGTCATGAAATTGCTGTCCTATAGTTTAGTCTAGAAGCTGCAGTTTCCTTTTAATTCAGAATCCATTTTAACAATTTGGTCATCTTATTAGTCATAAATTGTTGTTTACTAACTGTTCTGTGATTTGAACTAAGTAAACCTGAATATTTGTGCCGTTGAACATCTACATTTGTATCCTACTTGTGTTAATGAGGAGAATACTCCGAGATGTTCCCATGAGATATATTAGATATTTTGTTGAATCATTGCCATCAGATCATTTCTCACTGGAATAGAACAGATGGATCATTGAATGGTCTTATTTTAACAAAACTACTGCAGATGATTTTTTAAAAATCTGGCCTTATATATACAGCATCCCTTAATTTACAAAACAGAAACACAGCCTCTTCAACCCTGTCCCTTGGCAACAATTGTATTAAACTACAAATTAGAATGAGCTGCAGACTGCTGTTGGTTGATTCCGCATAATTTATCTTTTATCTCCTGTATAATTTCTTTACAAAGCATCAGGTGTTTAGTACTAGCTTAGGACCACAGAAGAATCAATAATGGTATGCAATTGCCTGTATGCCCATCAAAAGCAAATAATCTCAAATTGAACTTCCCGTTTGGTACACTCTTACCTTGTGAGTGGATCAGTAGCTGGGACAGGATACAGGTAGATAGTCATCTTATAAAATGTCATTATTGCTCTTAATTTTCTTTTCCCCATGATTCCAGTACAATGATATGAGAATCTGAACCTAGCATCAATCTGAAACCAAAGCTCCTGATGAAGGGCTTATGCCCAAAATGTTGATTCTCTTGCTCCTTGGATGCTGCCTGACCTGCTATGCTTTTCCAGCATCACACTTTTTGACATGGGACAGTCAATGGCCAACAATGTGCAGAGAAGATAACAGGAAATTTAATGCCCACAATTTTAAGAGTGCACGAATGCCTCACAAACTCTGTGGAGAGGAAGAAATGAGACTTGGATTGTGAATTTTCTTGGATTACTGTTAACATCATGAAAAAAGAATTTAACCATCAACCTGCCCATGATTTCCATGGCAGAAATTGCAAAATGTGCACTATTAAAACGCATTGAGTACCAGCCTTACTTTAGTGATGTGTTTATTGATGTGAAGACCCACTTAACAGCCAGATTTATACTCCTGTAAAGCTACTCAACCTCTCTGGCTCAGAAATGGAATAAATGAAATGGAATCTCATCGCTTGAAGCAGTAAATTGTTCAAAGAGGTTTATAAGATATAGAATTCGAGAAAAACCTTACTTTCATTTTTTTTGTCTCTCTTCATGGACAGACAATATAAAATAAATGGTACAATTCTAAAGAGGATGAAGAAGCAGTAGAGCCTTGAGATATATCACTGAAGGTGCCAGACAGGTGGAGAAAGCAGTTAATAAAGCTTACAATCTCTTTAGTTTATTAATAGGAACATGAATACAAGAGCAAGGTGGTGATGCTGAGTTTGTATAAGCTGCTTGTTAGAATTCAGCTGGCTTATTATGTACAATTCAAAGTTTCACATTCTAGGCATTTTGGAATACACTGGAGAGAGTACAGAAATGGGATGCATGAATGGTTGCAGAAATGAGAAACTTTGGTTATGAGGATAGATTGGAGAAAATTGATAGTGGCTGGCTGGACCACATCAGGAGTGTCCTAAGAGGAGACGTCTGAGGAACCCTTGTATGGAATTCCTCCGATAACTGGATGCCTTCTGGGGCTACCCTGCCCCCTTATGAGGAAAGGGTACCTTGACTGTGCACCAGATTCCCCATCCCATAGTTGTCATACCTTTGGACCTGAGGACCAATGGCTGTGGGTGGAGGGGCACCTCTCCGGCAGACCACACCCTGAGGAGAATGGATCTGGACCTCCAAGACAATTGCCAAATTGTCCATGAAGGCAGCCAGATAGTTGCACTTTTGCCACTTATGAAACCATTGTGATTCTTCCTGTGCAGAGTGATCGAATCCCCGATTGCCAACACCGGAACATTCCTTTCACAGTCATTGGTGGAGCTGTCACAATGAGGTGCTCACTAGGTTTTGCCCCAACCCTTTCCAAGGCTAACATTCCAATCCAGGTGTCGGTATCTAAGCTGGTGGGAGGTGCAGGAGAAATCTGAGCTGGTGGCAGTGTAGAAGGCAGCCATGCCAATGCTTCCTCTGACATCTCAGGACCCTCAGAGGTTGAGGCAGTGGCTTCTGGGGAGCAGGCCATTTCATCGCACTGATGGCAGGCATTCCAGCAGTTGCCAGGTAGAGACAAGAGAGGAGGCATCAGCACCAGTGGTTGAAAGTAGTGTGCACCAAATAAGACTGACAGCAGGGTTACTGTGAGACTGCAGTGGAAGGAAGAGTGGTCTATTATCTACCTAGTTGATTCAGTACTGTAGCAAATTCAGCCCAAACTATCAAGGTCTGGTGTCACAGCCTCCTCCGCTGATCCTCTGGGAAGAGGATGCCTCTTCTTTGCACCACCTCCTACATGAGAGCATTCAGGTCCTCAACGATGACTTGCAGTACCATCTTCCCTTTCCCTGACATGTTCAGAATCTCACCATCAATGAGTAGTGCAGCTTTGGCATGCCAGTGCTTGTTAATACTGACCTTCTAAATACAGCCAAAGATGCCAGTCTTTCAGCGGATATCTGAGTAGCTAGTCATTTCAGGAATAGTGTGTTTTAACATGGGGGATAAAATCAGATATAAAGCATGCTCTGGGATTGAGATATGTAATTAATTGGTAAGATATAATGAGAAATCCTAGATTGGCCTCGCAGCAAGAATCTCTCCAAAGAACTCAATGCAACTGCATTATGCAAACAAAATGATAAGATTCACTTCAATGGTATTCAATGAGTTAGATTCAATACATGAACATACTTGCTTACCTATCATGGTTGACAAACACATCATGGTTTGTCCTACAATTATTTGGCTGGAGTGAAACTTACTGTTCCCTGATGATTTGGGCCAGTTCTCAAGAAAGTTGGACAGCGTATTTGAGAAGATTTCCTATTCAGTTCTTCTCTTTAAAAATCTGTTGTTTGTTGTCATTGCCTTGAGGTTGTTCTGCTTCATTGGGTAGATACTTAAATTGTTTGTTTGTGAATCTATGAAATATTTATGCCAAATATGGACTACATCTATCGGTCCTGGCAGAAACAATTTCTCAGAGTGGCAAAATAGAATTAATGTTCACTTTAGTCATCCTTTCACAAAGTACTTTTTTTTTATCAAGCCAGAAAGGAAAAATTCTACTTTTATTATATCCTTGGGCTAAGCTTAATGAAAACTAAACTTTTTGAGCAGTGAAGCAAGTTATCATGTTTGCTTGTGTTGCCAGTGGGCCATTCACAGGCAAGCTTTGTCAGCATGAAGCAATTATATTTCTACAGTGTTTTTTTTCTTTAATATTGTAAACAAATACATTAAGTTGAATGCAGAAGTCAGCAGCCAACCAGCTATGAAATCTATAAACAATAACGCAAAGTAAGAACTCAGTGGGCGGCACAGTGGCTAGCACCACTGCCTCACAACGCCAGGGACACCAGTTCGATTCCAACTTTGGGTGACTGTCGGTGTGGAGTTTGCACATTCCCCCCGTGTCTGCGTGGGTT